>NW_022987683.1:2087041-2687041 GCF_902827165.1 Trematomus bernacchii
TGTTTTGCAACATTAAATAAAATAATAAAAATATTTTATATAAAAAAAAAAAAAAAAAAAAAGAATTCCCGATCCCCAATTTTTTCTCCCGATTCCGATCTTTTGAAAATCACGTGATCGGCTCCGATCCCCGATCACGTGATCGGATCGGGACATCTCTAGTTATGGCAGTACTTCCGATTGGCGCATAACGATAAATCAGAACCGAAATCACTCGTTTAAAACATCTTTGTCACCAAACAATGAATGGGACAGTTTATACGTGTAGATGTAGTAGGGCTGCTCGATTATGGCAAAAATCATAATCTCGATTATTTGGGTCAATAATTGATATCACGATTATTAAAAACGATTATCCATTTACTTTGAAAACATCCATTTATTGAAAAAAAAAAATTGAACAGTATGTTTTTAATGTAGTTGATTACCCTGAACTTTAAGTATAATTCAACTGAAAAACCAATACATTTTTTTATTAAAAATAAAATTAATAATCGTTTTATTTCTATTATGTTGTTTTCATAATCTTTGCAAGCCAAAATCGTAATTGCGATTAAAATACGATTAATTGAGCAGCCCTAAGATGTAGTCAAAGACTCTTGAAGAGTTTAAGCAGAGTTTCTGTAAAAATTGTGCCAACGGGTTGCAGAGCTTCACTTGGACAAGCAGTCGGGTCAGGGTGTATGAGGCTGGGTACAGATTCCTCTTTCAGTCAAGTTGCACGGCTCGGCTGCAGCTCAGCAAAAGAGCTGCCTTTTTTCTTGAGCAGAGAATTGAGGCAGATGGACATAACACTAGCAGCTGGGCAAACAAATGGCAAACATGTTGTTTTTTAGATTGAAACTTGACCAAAGCTTTAACCTGTTACGCACCGCCCCCCCGGTACCGGGCGGATAAACGCGTCATTTGCAGGAAACAACGTCTAAGGAATCTTAATATTTAATAAACTATGAATGTTTTATATCCATGTAACGGGAAGAAACTCAGCTAACTGATCTTTTTAATTTTTTTTCTCCAAAAAAACCCCACAATGCTAACACTCAGCCTCTGAATTAGCCACGAGCGAAGAAATACTAACCTATCACTGCACCTAAACTCACTCATAACTCCCGTATTACTTATCCTAGATGCACAGCCAACCCATCGATTAGCATCGCCTGGAGACACAGAATCTGGGGGTGCCCACCTCAACACTCAGTGATAAACATTTGCGACGCTATAAACAAAAACGTACATCAAAACATGTGGCGCGAGGTAGCTACAAACGCTAACATGGCTTACCTTGGTCAAAACTGGTCTTCAATGGCATTCAACGATAAAAAACGATGCTGCAGTTAATCCATAGGTTAATCCAATGTGTCTGTGTCCTCTTTGAAATTATTTCTGATAATACATAAGCAATAAAACAGCTTTTTCGTTTCCAGATTTCATAGCGAGAGATCGCTTCACTCTGGTGCAAACCTGCATGCGCGAAGCCCCCACCGTTTGTTTTCACAACGAGTGTGTGTGTGGGGCCTCCCCCTTCGATTATATTGGCTCTAACGGTCAGAAAGAGGTGTCAACCATCCAAATCGACCAAGGGGGGCCAGAGATATGAAAATAAAAAACATTTTCACCCAAATCACCTCAGGTGGAGTGGTTTTGGCTAAATCTCTCTAAAAAGGTCAAATGTCACTTGTTTTGCATCAATCTTGATACAGGGTACTTATTATATGTTGTTCTTTGGATTCTTAAAGCTTTTAGTCTACCTTACCATCATCCAAGGGTGGTTTTCACTATAAGTAAAAAAGAATTTTTGGACGGACACTATAATTTACAGTTTTTTACTATGTAAAATCTGAATCTTCTTTAAAATAAAAAACATCTATATTGATTCTGACTTTTCTACTACACAACTCACAGGTTTATCATTACTTTGAGAAAAAAGATTATTAATTTAACCCTTTTAGAAGGGAAGATATGGTCATTTGTTCTGGGAATGTCATTTTCGAGCCTGAGACCTGAAAAACAGGGCTTAACAGGTTAAGTATTGTACATTTTGGCTGTAAAACAATGCTGCAAAGAAGACATTGTGGACTACAACTGTGAAAAACATAATCCCAAAAGCAGGCAGTGTACACCAGAGGTTGCGCTAGACTTTTTCGCTGCCCGTCATTTTGACGGACAGGATCGTACAATTTCCGTCAAAATCCATTATTACCCGTCAGTCTGTACACCTCGCGGGAGCGCGCCACAGCGTAAAGCAGAAACTCCCAGACATTTCATTTATTTGTACGGCAAAGTTAGGTCTGGAAACTATATCATTTCCTTTTTGGAGGGCATCCATAACACGGCATAACACCGGAGCCCTGTTGCGGGGAAACTTTGGCGCTGTTCTGAGTTTGTTCTAATCTGTCAAAATGACGGACTGCTTTCAGATTTTTCCGTCATTGTTAAAAAAATTCCGTCATATACGGAATATATTCGGTTAACGCGACCTCTGGTGTACACAGTCCAGGTGAACATACACTGTCACACAAGGGCAGTTGCTTTGCCCAACATGACTATAATCACAACACACACACACATACAAATACACAGATACACATACACACACACAGCGCAATCCTCTAGTTATCTCTTGAGGCTTGTTATGTTTCCTCAGTGTCCTTGGGATTTAATGGTACCATCAGGCGAGCTGGCCAATACCCACTAGCAACACAAAGCACGGAGGATACATGGAAGCTCAACATAGTAAACCTTCATAACACAGTACTATAAAAAGAGCAGAAAACGCTGCATCTCTCTGTCACAGTAGAGTCCCCGAACAGAAATAACTCAATGAATATTCAATTTGGCCAGCGAATATCCCAAATCTATTTACCCATAAGGGACACAGATGTGCTTTAAAGAATGACTGATTAAGCAAGCGTAAGCTCTGAAATTGTTCACAAAATACAATTATTTTGTCCCAAAGTGTTGACGGGTTTTATCATGTTTTTGGGGATGCTCATAATTGCTATTGAAACCGTTTCATGATCTGTTTGTGAATGACGGAGTTGTGGGATCTGGTTTGTGTGGTTTGCTCATGATGTAGTACATGTCTACATACTGTATTTGTGAGAAGTTTTGTTTGCAATACTATAATTAGTTGTACATTTACTATGTAAATAGACAGTACAATAAACCTGCCCACATGCGTCACTAATTACGGTCTTGTCTGAACAGGACATGTTTCTTCTCACAACTGCTAATGAATCCTGTTTTTTGCCTTTTCTAATTAACAGTTGCATACATGTATATGTAGCGTGTGTACAAACAAGAGATGAACAAACATGCAGATCAGGCTGTGTCACTCAGAGACCAAAATAAACCAGCCCCACTTTATCAATGCTCGAGCATGTTGTGCCTGCTGCATATTAAAAGATGAGAATTTTTTTCTGACGACGGTTTCTTATTATTTAATAACAGTCCTACATACACTAAGTCATGTGTGCTTAGTTATAGATGAGAACACATAATTATGTGAAAGAAAAAAAGCAATCAAGTAACACCGGACTACATACTGATGTTAGCTGTCTGAAACTTTAAAAAAAAAAGTAATGGAGCAATATACAGACAGATGACTCATCAGAACCAGTGGATGCTAGTATTTGGTTTGTGTTCTGTGGTCATTTTGTTATCAGTTGCCTAAGCAGATTTTTGGAAGCACTGTGCTTCCAACGTTGAAAATATAACCGCATTGGTTCTGTCTTAAGCCCTCTTTGCCATTATTAACATCACCCAGCGAAATATAGCCCCATATTATTTGTGTTCTCTCCTTCTGCATTTCACAGCTCTGTCTGTCCCTCTGTTCTCCCTCATCTTTCTCCATCAATGTTAAGCTCGCACGTCTGAGATCATGATTGTGCAGCCTTTCTCTCTCTCTCTCCTCTCTCTCTCTCTCTTTCTCTCTCTTCTCTCTCTCTCTCTCTCTCTCTCTGTCTGTCTGTCTGTCTGTCTGTCTGTCTGTCTGTCTGTCTGTCTGTCTGTCTGTCTGTCTGCTGTTTCCTCCCCTTCCCTCCCTCCCCTGCTTGTATGCCCGCGTCATCCTGTTGTCACTTTGACGCCAAGCTTGATAGAACAAGGGAGCATGAGCAGGGGTGAGCCTAGCTTTAATTGTAGACTGTTTGTGATGGAAATTAGATCTCACTCAAGAAATAATGGCTAGGGATTAAGCCGAGCCCCAGGGTCAAGACGGGCTGCTCAGACTGCTAATGACTCTGCAGCATTCCTCTCGGAATCACACTTGATTTAATGATGTGTCTTTTTGCATACATATGCATGTTCATAGTGTGTGTTTGTGCACGCCAGAGTTGAAGGGTGTGATTTATTAAATTATTCTATTGCTAATGTCGGACTGGTATCTTCCCTGCATATGAAACCAATATGTTAAGGTTCAGTGAATTGCTTGACACATATATTGACATGACTGAGAAGCAGCAGAGGAAATAAGACATTCATATTGCTCAGTCCTCTGTGGGAAGTATAGAGCTATGCAAAACTCAGAAAGCTTATTTATCACTTCGCTCGGCACAAACTTTTTTATCGGCTTTCAACTGAATAGACCAAAGGGATTTGTACACAAAGTACATGGTGTCTGAAACTGCAGGCAAGAGCAAACTCTAGGCAAATAAGATGGATGATAAAAAGAGATGAATGAAAAATGAATAATTGCTGATTGACTTGATGTGGAAATGATCACATTGTAAGCTGTATACTGTTGGGATAAAATGCACTTTAACACATTGTATGTAACATTAACATCTTTTTGTTTTTGTGTGTGCTTCTTCCAGATCCCCATCTGCAGCAATCATGATGGAACCCATTTCCGTAAAGTTTCGTAGTCCTACCATTTCAAGAGAAGAATGGGTTTGCGCTGAAACCATGAACGCATCGTTTGCTTTAGCAGACACGAGCAGACTCTGATACTAGTCTCCTCCACGGCTCCCTCACTCTTTTGCTCGTTTTCTTCTACTTGCATTCCCCTAAAAGAAAGATCATAATCAGATAACTCTTCCCCCAAGCGTTTGGCGCCAGCTCAAATTTCCTCAAAAATGAACTGCGATCTGGATTCTAGAGACTAAGATTCTATTTTCATCCCAGGATAGACCAAGAGGCTTTTGAAGAAACGGCTGTGTTTAAATTATCATATTCCCCCCTCTTTTACTTTCCCGCTATTCCTCATTCCTTCCTTTCCAATTCCCAGAGGCACCAACTGATGGAGAGACGAAGGAGAGAGTCAGGATAAGGACAAGAATTATAGCCCCACAGAGAAAAGGAACAAACTGCTGATTCTTCAAGAAAATTGGAGTAGGGCTATTGCAAGGATTACTATACTCGGTGAGCTTGATATCCCACTTCAGTGATAAATAATACCTTTTTGATTACATTTGAAATCTATTAGCCACAACAAAGCTAGACGTTACCTCTGGGGTGCATTAGACCTGTAAGGCATCAAGTAGAAAAGGGGACATTTGGGAACTTTGAGCATGAAAAGGGGTTAAGATTCCTGGGTTGGCCCCTGTGGCCTATGGCCCTCATCAGCCTACTCACTACAGTGGAGATGCTAGAATTTGGTGGGGCGCCTGGCCAGTGGGCCCGCTATGGACGCTGGGAAGCTGGATCAGTGGGCGAGCTGAGTTTCAGTCTCAAGACCAACATCAGCAAAGCCTTAGTACTCTACCTGGATGATGGCGGCAACTGCGACTTCTTGGAGCTTTTGATAGGCAGGGGCGCTCCAGCTGCGCTTTGCCATCCACTGTGCCGAGCCGGCCACGTTGCACATGGAGACACGGGTGAACGATGACCGCTGGCACATGGTCTTGCTGACCCGCAACTTCCGTGAGACCCTCCTGATGGTTGATGGGGAGACAAAAGTAGCCGAGGTCAAGTCCAAGAGGAAGGAGATGGCAGTGGTCAGCGACCTTTTGTGGGCGGCATTCCACCTGATGTGCGCCTCTCTGCCCTTACGTCCAGCACAGTGAAGTACGAGCCACCATTCCTGGGATTGATCTCCAATCTGAAGGTGGGGGAGATGCCTCCTACTTTGTTAAACAGCCAGGGCATTCAGAGCGACCTGGAGTACCTCTGCACCAAGCAGAACCCGTGCTTCAATGGAGGGTTTTGCTCAATTGAGTTTGGAGAAGTTCACTGTGACTGCATCCACACCGGCTTCAGGGGGAAGTACTGCAAGGAAGGTAAGGAACCATCATGCTCTATCTGCTCTACCTTGGTTGTTGTTGATGTTTAAGCTATTAATCAGCTGTAGTTAAAGATATCCTCTGTGTGCCTCGTTACTCAAAATAGGTAGTTTAATTCTTGTGGGTTTTCTGGTCATCCGACACAACTCAGTCTCCTCTCAGTGGTGTGAGAGGTAAATTACTAAAATAGTCTCTTCTTGACCTTTTCCAAGTATCTTGCAGTGAAGTCACAAGTGGCTTGTTTCGTTGGTATGAGGAAGTAGGATCTCTGTTTCTTATACTTGAGGGGCTAGCACAGTGAGGACAAGAGAAAAGAGGGTAAAAAGATTCATTGCTTTAAAGATTAAATTGTTGAATGAAAAAAAACGTTTCTAGGGATTATGTCATCATACAAGAGATTAAGACATGGCACACGTGCTCCTTTGAATGTTGATTGGATTGTTTTAAACAATACTTAAATTCATAGGTGCTGAATATCTAAACAAAAATATTTCAAATGCAAAATCTCACATTGTAGGTCTTCTCTACACTTTATTTCCTGTTTCTTTATCTGTCTTCTTCATGTCTTGTTTCCAAGCCTCTTGTCTCAGGCATGCACCCTGTTCTTCTTCATTTGCTCTTGGGATGTGCTCCTTTGCTGTCAGCTCATGTCAAACTTTGTTCTGCTTTACACCTCTGGCTCCCTCCTTTACTGACACATCCCATTTCCATATCTATGGTCTCTCCCCTCCGCTTTACGTTCATCCATCTCTCCGTTACTCTTCGTCCCGCAGCATTTCCTTCTCCCGCCTCCTAATTCTCTCCTCAAGACTATCTGGCCGCTCCATCTCTCATCACCTCCCTCCCCCGCTCCATCCCTCCCAAGTTCACTCCCTTACTCCACTTATCTCTCTTTCACCTTTACCCGCTGTCAGCATACTCCCCTCCTCCCCCCCTGCACTTATCTCCCTCCTCTCTTTCTCTCAAAGTGTCTGCATCTCAACACCTTATTTGTGCATTCTTTTATTCACTGTGCAGTCATTCATTCTAGATTACCTACTGTTTGCCCTGCTATTAATAATGCATTGCGCAATCATTAATAATCAATAGACTCAGTAGCTCCTACCTTGTCCTGTGTGATGAAATGACTTGTAATTACTGGATCTTCAAAAGGTAGATCACTTCTTTGCCAGCAATGTGACAATTGTTTTGAAGTCTTGTATTTTGGTGGCACGCAGAGATAAGCTCTGACAAAGCTGAAAAGAAATCAAGGCAAAGACAATGTTTTGTTACATTTGTTTTTCTTTGACTACTGCTTTTGATAGATCTGAAGTAAAAATAATAAAATCAGCATGGAGCCAAGATTTTGATTAAGGCATTTGAATTGTTTTCAAGTAGAAAGTCTGGAACCGTCTATACCGGCTCGAGAAGCTGTCTGTTTGGTCTTTTTCTCCTAAAGAAACGAAACCAAATCAGATTCCTTCGTTTCTTGTGACTGAGTTAGACAGCCTTGAGCACAGCAAATGATGTGCTGGACAGCAATATAGGTCTGTCTGTGTCTCTCTCCTCTTTTTGCTGTCTTTCTTTCATTTCTCTCTGTTCCTTCAACTCTTCAAGCCTTTTCTCCCTCGCTCTGTGAGCTCTGTGTCAGATTGCTGTGTGTGGTTGCTGGAAGCAGATACTGCCGCGTGGCTCTTGGCTAAATTGAGAGCAGAATACCAATGCAGTGCTACAGTGACTGCTGGAAACATTTGTCCTTTTGAAATGGAGAGAGAGTAAGATAGAGGGAGAGAATGGAGATAGAGGAAAGGAGCAGAGAAACGCAGCAAGAGGAAATCGGAGAGAGAGAAATGGCTGATCAACAGTGAGAAATGGAGAAGAGAGCAAGAATGAGAAAGAAAGCATGAAGATATCAATTTGCGCTGTGTTAATTTATTTTCAGAGATGTTCTCTGGATTGAGGGCCGTTAATTGGGTCATTATGGCTGCCAGTGCAGTGATGTATTTATTGCTTTTATCTAACACGGGTGGCAATGTAAAGGTCTCTCTCTTTTCGTTGCCTTAAGACCCTTTTAGATGTCTGTACTAACAAATCCATGTCTGGCTGTGTTAGCTGTGGTGAAGGAGCCATTTCAAAGAAAAGGTTATTTTTAAAGTCTTAATGCCTGCTCACTTCAGAGAGGGCAATCAATGAACAGGAACATGTTTTAAGATGACTTCTAGCATTTAGATAAATGTGACATATTCTAGATCGGTTTTATTTAATTAATTTAAAGAGGGTTCATTTACTCAAATGTCCCCTCCAGTAAAAGTATGTTGTGCTTCTTTGGTTAAACCGAAAACAGCCGCATACAGTCTGTTGCCAGGAAGTAGCAGGTCTTTTGCTTTATGCTCTATGGTCTTACTGTAACAGTCTTGAATCTCTCTTTTGCTGTTGATCGAAGTAAACTATCTATTGTAAACAATTTGTTATTTACTCTAAATTGAGTTACATTTAGGGAGGAAGTACACTGTGATGAAGTAAAAGCAATTTTTGTCTGACATTGATCTGTCAACTCAAACATGCACATGCTTCCAGAATGGCTGCCACTCAGAGAAGCAGCTCATTAGCAGAGAAACTGCTTATGTGAAAAGACTCAATAACAGATTTTTTACATGTGGGGTGAAAAGAAGCACTGAGTTGTGAATAACCAAGAAAAAAAAAAATGGGCTTTTGGAAAACACAACAAAAACAAAGAAAATATTTGTTTCATGAACAATGGATAGTTATACAAAATTGCAAGTGAATGTTGACTGTCCTTTAGGAAAATAAAAAGGGCTCAAAGGACAGAAAAGAGTTTTAATATTTACGTGACATTTCATTTAGCTTAAATGGAAATGAAAAAAATGGAAGTTGAAATGAAAATGGAAATGATTAAGTAAAACATCCAAAACTGAGCTGCTGTTTCCTGGGTGTTTATTTCGTGTTAAGCTATCTGCCAAGCCTGCAATCCAAAAGTATTCGAGCTAATAGTATTTCTCCTGATATTCAATGTCATTTGATGACAAAACAAACAAACCAGTCTAATCCATCACCAATCTGAATAACATTAAAAGTTGATAGCTAGAATTAAAGTGTAGTGTTATTGGCGGTCACGTATATAAGACTTTGA
The DNA here is from genome assembly GCF_902827165.1 of Trematomus bernacchii. Classification (NCBI taxonomy): domain Eukaryota; kingdom Metazoa; phylum Chordata; class Actinopteri; order Perciformes; family Nototheniidae; genus Trematomus; species Trematomus bernacchii. The sequence goes on from NW_022987683.1 coordinate 2,096,393, forward strand.
AGGGGCAGGCTTTGATGATCACATACGAGAGAATGGAGTTTGACACAAAAGAAGTTGCTTTCATGTTTGACTTCAGCACAGATGACAAGCGCCAAACTCTAAAATCTAAACCCCATTATGTTACATAAATCTTGTCAAAATATGCACATTGGAAAATACTTTTACAGCCCTTAAGTGCAGTTTTGGACAAATCATTGATATTCAATTCATTAGCCACAAAGGTGTTATTTATTCATTTGTATTTCTGACTTTTGAAATCATATTTAATCACTATTAAATATGATATTGGTTGTCAGCCCAAGGACGACACGGTCAAATCTGAACATTGTATATGACAACTGATGATTTGTAATTTAAGGAGGTTGTGCCATCTCATCTCCCTCAAGCACAGTCTTTTATCCCACATTTCTCTTTGTGGAGTAACTCTTGTTTTGTTCATTTGAATACCAGTGATCTCTCTCAGCTTTTAGCACCTTTTATCCAAATCTGGCAGGTTTTAACATGTATTATGTTGGCTCCTCTGCATCAAAATTATTAAGTTGAATTGGGAGAATAAAAGTTAGAGGTTATGATTCAGCCTGATATATCTTTTTAAACTGACCACTGACAACACAAACAAAATGCAGGTTTCACTTAACTGATATTACATTGGCTGCTCACAGAGAAGCAAACATGGACTACCTAGTACTGCTAGAATGTGCACGCTCTATGGATGTGTGTATGAGCACCTTCCTGCCATAATCATAGATTATGTTCCTAATGGTTTGCATTGTGAAGAAGTAACGGGCAGATCTTTTCCATTAGGGTTTGTAATTAAAGCCACTACGTGCCTCTGTGGGCCATTGTTTTTATAATTGATGCTGACCCTTGCTTTGTTCTCTATTGAACCCCAAACGGCAATGTGCGGCAATGCAGTTATGAGCTCTCAAGTCAGGGTAATTAGAGGTTAAATGAATTTGTGAAAGACTGTTGAGTAAATTAATATATTAATATCTCGCAGCAAACTATGAATAGACTTTCAGGTTGCCAAGAAGATGGCTTTGCACTTGACTTTAAAGTTATTTTTCAAGTTTATTTTATTTTACAATATTCAGCTGACATGAGAGATGTTTTAAATTGTTAATGGTGAGTAGCCAGTTACTTCATTAGAATTAAATAAAAACAACACATTATCCTGGCCAAAGAAACAATGATACCATAAAATAATTATGTTCTTTTAAAAGACAAAACTGGACATAAGAACAAAACCATGCCTTAGCATTATTGACTTCATGGATCTCTCATGATCCCTTCACTGTAGCAATTTGCAAAACGAGTCAGTGAATTTAATTACTTTCCTATTGATTTTAGAAAGGTCAGATGCTGACAACTGCCAGTGTAATTGGATTTATTAAGTTAAAAGGTAACTTAAAGCCACGCTCAAAAGTCATTGCCTTGCTGCCCTCCGGTTAAAACTTACAAGCTTGTCTGTCTTCTGACGGCATCTAGCTTCAGTGATGGATTTGGTTGCTCGGTTTGACCTGTAACCACACCCAACAGTTCAGTCAGACAACTCACGTGTTTCTTTAACATGTTTATTAGAAGCAGCATATAGTTGAGTTTGGCGTCTAGGCTCGGGCCTCATCACTCCACAGATATACATAGCACGATGAGTAATGATTAAATAACTAACCCCCAAAACTGCGTGGAGATTAGATACTATCCCCCAAAACTGCGTTGCCCGAGCCTGACGCTGGTGATGTAAGTCTGATAAGAGGGCCTGGCAAGCTGCCACGTGGCCATTCCCCCTAAGCATAGCGGCTTTAAGGGGAATATACTACTTAGTGAGACTGCTATGTGAAGGCCAGGGAACAACGAACCGGATTCCGGAGCTTAGAGGCGCTCCGCTGCGGTGTGAACAGGAAAAAACGGTGCTTTTCAAGCTCCAGCTCCGAAACCGGCCATGGAACCGCGTGTGGTGTGAAAGGGGTATATGTGAAGGCCCGGGAACAGCCCGAAAAGCCATCCCCCTTAACCTCTTAAGCCGGTCCCCCCCATTGGACCCCTCCCACCGTTTTGTTTTCGAGATAATGTCTCAGGGCTTCTAACATTTATGAAACTATTAATGTGTAGCACCAGATTAACGGGAAGAATCTCAGCTAACTGAAGATATGAACCATTTTTTACCAAAACAAAACACAAGTCTCATAAGAAGCGTCTAAATGACCCCTGAGCGAAAAAATTCGAACGCACTGCGGCACACAATTCAAGATAAAAATACCCTTATTACTTATCGTAGCTGCACATACAATATAGCCGATTAAAGCTGAGACTCCACTGATTATTTAGGTAGTATCATCACTGAGCGATCCCAAATTTCCTTATAATATAAAACATCTCTTTTAGAGAGACTACCAGTGGGAGACCATAATTGAAGGCAGTAATCAGTATTGAATGTATTACAAGTCTAATATGTAGTATAACGTAAAGCACTTTGAACACTTGGAAAAGCACTAAATAAATAACATGAATTGTAATTATGGCTGTTCTGATGCGGGACAGCTTGTCTGGTGGCAGTGAAGCTTGCATCAGCACACTATCGAGAGTGATACCGATAATTCTAGATGTGTGGAAGGGCTTCCAGTTCCTGTTCTGAAAGAGGTAGGCCTAGCTGTTGAAAAGGTTTTAACTGGGAAAGTCAACTACTAGGAAATGGTTAAAAGATGGGCACCAAGGGGTGCTTGCAGGTGTTGTAGAGCAGCGGTTTTCAAAGTGTGAGGCGCGCCTCCCCTGGGGGGCGCCAGAGAGCTTCAGGGGAGGCGCGTGAGAAAAAATAAAGAGAAACAATGAAATCTAGCTCGTTAACTTCAGCTAACTTTATGCGAGCGGCAACATGGATCGATTTTTAGTGAAGTTACCTAAAGTGAGAGAGGAGACAGCGTCTGGCCACCCCAGTTGGCAGCTTTGTTTTGAAATAAAAGTTGTGGCTCATCGGACATTTATCAAGAAAATCCCTGATGTCCGAGTGCAAGTGAATGCAGCACAAGACGCGAGCCTTGTAACCCTGGCGCGAGCGAGGAAATGTGATTGGCGGCGATTTCATTTGAACGGGCGGCAGAAAACGAGAAGCATTCGGACCCAAGTACACGGAAGGAATAAGGTATTTGCGGTCTACAATGACAGAGAAGAGACTGTCAAGTTTGGCTGTGCTCAGCATTGAATCAAAACGCACTAAAGCTTTGGTGTTAATACGTTTGTGAGGCGTTTTGCTGAACAAGATGGTAATCGCCGCATTCAGCTGTAATAGGCATGCCAACTTGATGCTCTGCTCACGGATGACTCGAGCATTAAAAACTGTTAAGATGATGCCCTTACGTGTGTACATATATTTTTTCTTTGTGGGGGTCTGCCCTGAGAAAGTCAAATAAGATGGTGTGTAAAACTACACTGCCCAGACAAAAATAAGTAACCACTTTGATTTAACTAGGCCAGTAGTAGGGCATTCCACTGGATAAAATACCCCTGCATTATAGCAACAACAATAATAATAATAATAGCAATAATTTGGGAGGGGGCGCGGCTGTTCTTATATTCTCTGAGGGGAGGCTCACCTTCCCACACTTTGAAAACCCCTGTTGTAGAGAATCCAGCATAATGCTTCTGACGAGGTGTCAAAGAAACGTGGGCTACTACGGCAACCAAATGCCATTTGAGTGTAAAACCTTAAATATATATGCCACAGAAGGCATCTGTGATGTCTGCTTTCCCCTGCCATGTCATCTACAGAGCATAGAAACGGAAAAAATATTTAGTAGTTATTAATACCCTTGACAGAAGAATCGTGTCAAGAAACGTTACGGATCAATAAAGAAACGTTGCTAGAATATTTCCTCCTAGCACTAGGCTAGGGGCCTGTCATGTTTTTAAACGTTTAAATAGCAGCACGTGTAATACTCCTGGCTCCTTCAGTGCAAACTTCAGTCTTGAGTGCAGGTTTTTACAGACATGGGTCCCTTTGGGAGCCAGCATAACCTGCTAAGAAACCTTGATTTAAGCCTGTGATAAGGTAATTGACAACATCTGTGATTTAGAAAGAGCTTTGGAAACGATTTGCAGCATGAAGCCTCCTGAGGCACACCCATTAAAGGGGCAGAATATTGCAGGTAGTGCTTAATTCCTGTGGGGAAAAACTCTTCTTTGGTAGGTGATTAAATGTACATGGCCGCTTGGCAGAGAAGGATTCATGGTATTCATAGAAGAGCCACTGTAGGAGAGATCGAAGTCTAAAATGATGGTCAAAAATGTATCGAGCTTCCTTTCATATTCACGTAACGGAAATAGATTTTATTTATTTCCATTTTTATTAGTAGTATAAAATGCTTATAAACTTACAACTTCTGTAAATTGCCTCAAATATGACTTCAAGCTTCAAGCGCTGATTTAACTTCGAGAAGTAGGACAGGATGGCAGGTACTTTGGGAATGCCGGAGTCAGCTTGCTCCTGCCTTTTTTGTGTTTTAAATACCCGCCGACCGAGAGACAGTGCGACTCTTAGCTGACACTTGTGAAGAGAGGGGTTGTTACCGGTGCTGGCGTAGAACTCAGGACTTCCTCTGGCCCAAAGGATATTAAAAGCTACTCCAGAATGAGGACGGAAGGGACACCCGGCCACTCGTTCCGAGTGATGTGTGTCGTGCGGGAGCTGTGGCTCGTTCCAGCGGCGTCTGAACCATGCTCTGAGCTAGCCTGTGTTTCGGGAATGAGGCATTTCTTACGGCTTCTTGCGTATGATGATTCGCTTCCAGAGTCGGAGACAGCAATAGACATTTGCAAGGACAGCACCAGCAGGCAAGCAGCAGCGACGTGGAAGTAGCTGCAGCAATAGCAGCAGCAAGCAATGCATGGAGAGATATCTGTCAGGTTAAATAGAGCGGCATATTAAGGAGACTCTGTTTGGTTGGTTGTAGAGTGGCAAGGGGCGTTATGTATGAATGCAGCATAAGTGCTCGAGTTGACTGCCTGAACTAGCTCGCAGGCTTCGCCCCATTTATGTCACTGGGCCATGAAGAACATCTGTTCATCACTGCAGCACGGTTAGAAGTCAGAGCAGTGGAGGACATCAAAGACTTGGTGTTATTCTATAAAATCCTATTTTGTCATTAGGGTATAAAAGCATGTCTTCAGAGGAGACATTTCAGCCATGTTTTTCACTCATCTTTCTAATGATTAATTAGCTGTCTACCCATGCTTCACTGACCGCTTGCATTACACTTGCGCTCTACACACATGCATCCTGAAGTGTATTTTAGTAAACGTAGTACAAAATATTGTTCCTGAACACATCCTTGATACCTAAACAGAACCGAAGCTACTACTGCTGCTCTGCTGATGCTGCTTTCACTGTGCAGCCTCTGTAGACAGTATGTCACAACCAGGAGATTGGAAAATGTATAAATATAATTTATAATTCTCTATACATTTGGAACTTTGATGTGTTTACTGAAACCTATAAGAATAAGGTTAAAACATAAATATTTGTGGTAACGCTGCATTAAATTGATCACACTTTGAGGGATAATCGACGTGAAAAATGAAATTCCCAAACCTAATCGCGTGGGTGTGAGTTTAGTTCCCTATTTTTTTTGCGTGTGAGATGAAATCATATCTGGCAGTGTCACAGAAAATTGGATGTTATCGGTCCACATTTGCTGTCTGTTCTCTGCCAGTGGAATAACACACATCACCGTTTATGATGAGGAAAAGGTTGATGCAGCAGCCCTTTCCCACTTGGCCAGCATATAGAGAGGTGTTTAAAACCAGCTGCTTGGCTCATTATTGCTAACTACCCTCCAATTCAATTCCATCATCACTGTTTATTATATACAGTATCAGAATAAAGCAGAAACCTGGTTCCTTATGGATTCCTGTAGTTAGAAGTTCGGCCCAAAGCTCGACCCGGAAAGCCTCATTTAAGAAATATAGTAGGAGATCTAAAATGTATACATTTTTGGTGCTATTCCTTATAAATGTTCCTGTGTACGTGGTCAAACATGGGGGTGTTAGTCATATTTTTGTAGGGTATTGACACTGTTATTTGTTTTAAAGAATGGGTGTAGGGTCACTATGTAGGGAGTTTGTGGTTGATAGAAAGAGTAACAGTGGAAGCTCACTTAGTTTACGAACATTGTTTGCAGCTCCTTAAGACCCAAGTTATGTATTTTGCCTTTCACCTGCTCAATAAAAAATGTATTATGGGAAAAATGTATTCGTCCTGACTTTCAAGCATATATTTGGCGAAAATGTTGTCATGTTTGATAGCCAGCCCTTAGGAAACTCTGAAAATGGCGTGATTTGCTTGTCTCAAGCTGTGATGCAAGAAAAACCTTTTTCCAAAACTCTAAATGAATATAATAATCTTAAATCAAATATGTTTATTTTGACAAAATTACGTTTCACTAAAGCAGTGAGCTGTTATTTAAATTAGTATGTGTAAGGGCCACATGAAGCCAATTTAAACTGAACGCTTTTCAACTGTGAATATGTCATAGTTCCTGTGAAAAAGGCAAGCTATTATCGGCACAATTTTCAAGCCCCTATTTCACTTTATGAAATTAGTTTTTAACTGTTTCATTCAAACCCTGTTATGTCCTGTTGTGAAATAAGCAACAGTTTCTCTCACCTATACAGAAGATTATGACATATTAGTAGTTACATTCCTATCACCCCCTTTTCCATATACTGCCTGATAATTGAATTCCCACTTAACATGTCCTATACATAAATACACATAGTGCTAATGAGGGGTTGCAGCTCATTAGACTATGAGAAACGGTTCCAGAGATAACCTTATCAGCCATAGGTCTGACTGTAACGTTAGAGCCTGACAGAATCAAAGCTTTGTGTTGCTTTCACCAGCCGACTGATAAAGTCTAATGAATCCTCCATGATAGAAGCCTCCATTGGATGTGATTGCTAAAATGTGCTGTTTTGTTTATCAAAGATAATGTTACAGCTCTGCTGCTGTGTGCTGTTGGGACATGGTGTTTGTGAAGTAGCTGTCGTTATCTTCCTATCATTATAGATCTCGTCTCCTCCCTTCCTGTAGTAACCTAATAAGCAATTCACTCAGTGTTAGTTTGTGTTAGTTGGTAATGGGCAGACAGGAAGAGTATGGAAATATTTTGTCAGTGGTACCATTTTCAAGTCACATCAGTAATAAAAGTAATTACAGACTTTATTGTAATGTACTTGTTTCTTATGGGGGTCAGTCAGTGTGTAGTTAATGAATACGAATAAATAAAAGTAGCATTCCATAATATATAAAACAAGAAATAAATCCTGAGAAATAATAAAAACACCAAGTAATATATAGAAATAGAATGTTGTTGGTTATTAAATTGCACATTTTAATATATACGCAAATGTAACATATTACATAATATTATGAATATAATAAACCACAAATGGACTCTAAAATAATAGTTATCCATTTGAAAAGTAATTAAGACATTCATCTCTTAAAAAAATACTTAAAAAAGGGACATGTAAGGCATTGTTGCATGTGCTATAAAGTGGTGCTAACTGCAATTCAGTAGACTTTATTCGACTCCTTTTTGCTCACCCTTTACCCATCACCCCCTCACTAGATTGTTCTCCTACCCTTGACTGTGTAGTGATGGCTTTTTGCAGGTGGAACAATCCTAAGTTCAAAGGACACATGCAACTGGGCTTCCATTCTCCTGTTGATGGATTCCCATCTTCCTCGAGCAGACGGCAAATCTAAAATTCTCTATTTAGGCATGGGTGCCAAATATTCTTCATACTTTGAAGGAATGTCGTACTACAGGGTTATCTCATTTTCTCTGGACATGCTATCAACAGTGCTTTTTCTTTTTGAGAACGAAGGCAAACCCTATTAGTCTGCACTTTAAATAGATAGATCCCGATCCACCCTTTTTTAACCCGGCCTTCATTGCATCTTGAAAAAAAGCTATCTGGTAACAACTGCTCTAGATGATAGACTTCCTTAAATCCCTAATCCCCTAATTCCTTGCACCATATATGAATATGAATAGTTTGACGCAGAATGCATCTCCCTGCAGAAGCAAAAAGCAAGCATTAGTGGATTAAAGTGTGGGGTAAAGTTGCCCGACTGAAAGGAGCCGAAGAGCGTGAAGCACAATCAAAACAATTTGTTTTGACTTGTATTACGCAACGGGGTGTTAGTGTAGGATGCAGGTGGGCTGTGTGCAGTCAAGCAAGTCGCTTCAAGGAAATGTGTCAATCTGATGTTTCAAGCCCACCACCTTCATCACCTTTTTCTCAGGTGCGTATTTACGGACTTAAAGGTCTCTGCCAGCCGTCAACTGCAATTAAAGCTTGCTCTCTACTAGGGATGCCAGGGTTTATTCGATTATTCGAATATTCGTTACAGTCTCCATAATCGAAGATTATTTTTAAAATTCGATTTTTTATATATTTTTTTATTAATATTTATGTTTTTCTTTTTTTTCCTGGTTTGGTTTCAACCAAAATATAGACTAATGCTAATAATAGTAATAGTATTAATAATTGTAAATGACCATTGATCACACCACCAGTTTGTTTTACTGTAAACTTGGAGGAAGCCAGCAGCGCAGAGTGCACCCTGCTGCAGCCTGCTACACACCACCGACCCCCCCCCCCCTCCCTCTCCGTCACACGTGCGATTGATTTATTGGCGACAGAACAGTGAGAACACAACTAAAGATGAACAGAGCGGCACGTCCACAGAAGAGTTCCTCGTGGAACTACTTCGAACTGACAAGTGCAAATTAAGTCAAATGCAAGCTCTGCGAAAATACTTTTTTTTTTCTCTCCCGCGGGGGGGAGGGAGGGTGGGGGGGGTGTCGAATAATCGATTAATATTCGCCAGGGCTGTCCGATTTTCGATTTTGATCATGGTCAGTTTCTGGCATCCCTACTCTCTACCCCTGCTGTCACTGTACAACTGAAAAAAGTAAGAGAAAGATCTGCCCTCAAATCCCTGTCAAACGTCACATGCTGTCTTCTGTATTTTAGTTCAGCTGTAGGAGAAACAGGGAGCCTAAAACAAACAAAAAACAGTCATTAGTATTTATTTTATTATTGCTATAAATAAGTGTCATGTGTCACTGCAGCTTGTATTGTGACTATGAGATTTTTTAAATAATAAATGAAAACATGTATCTTACTGCTATGTATTAGACAGCTTTTCTAATGCAACAACAAAGCAAATCAATACGGAATTCTCTGATGACTTGTTTTTCTGTCTTGGCATTGCAGTATCAGTATCGAAACATACTCACGTAAATGGTTTCAAACTTCATATATATAGATTTTTCAGTGTCTGGTGGGTGCTTTATGCAATTACGTTTGATTTTTTGATTTTATTTCCCTCCCAAGGTCTCCTGACTATTAGTGTTCAGTGTTAATTAACAGACAGGCGGCTCCTGAAAGGATTCAGCCACCAGAAAACCAAAGTAAATTCTTTATATTTGAGAACCTACTCAGCAATCGACCTGATTCTGAGTCTGATATTGTCAACGGCACAGACAGACATGTTCTATATCAATATGACTAAGGGTGCGTTTCACTTCTCTTATTTTTCATTTCCTCGCTCCTCGGTCTCGGTATCACCGGAAGTTGATTTGTCTGCGCCATCTTGAGTAGCGTCCCAGTGGCCTTATTTGTGCCGGAGGACTGAGGAGCGATAACGAGGAGCGATAATCGAGGAACTACCAGACCATCCTCCGGTGAAATCCTCATACACTCGCCCCGCCCCCTTACTGTGTATCGCTCACTGATTGGACGATGCAGCGCATGCACTGATCTGGCTGCTGTCAGACGATCAGCTGTGCGGCGTCATCACAAACGGACGTCGCTTCACGTGACGCTCCGGAGGAAACGACGTCCCATTGCACTTAAAACTCATTTCCCTGCTTCTCGTGGTTTCCTTGCGTCTCTCCATGCTTCCCTGGTGGGAGGGACTAGTCGCAGGGAAACGACGCAAGTGAGGGACGCAAGGAATCCATTTAACCGAAGTGAAACGCACCCTAAGACCTTTACTCTTTGGAGAGATGGTTGCAACAAGTCATTATGGGATTCAAGATACATTATGTAGCTAAATACTCTTTTAATCTGAAGTTATGCAGTTGTAACAGTAATTTGTTAAGATTTCTATTGTTAAATGATGGCCTTGTCAAAAAAGACATACAAGCCATGGGAATCCAAAGCCACAATATTACACAGGCTAGCTGGCAAAAAGGAACAACACATATTCAAGGTTTCAGGAATACAACTTTGTAAGAATATATTTGATGCATGATTGCACATACATACGTTATGACACGGTTTACTTAACTTAGTTTTATATTTAACTATGACAATGTTCTATATTACTCACACTTTGTATTACAACAGTTTGAAATCATGAATGGCAAATACTTGTTAGCAGTACCTTTCTTTCCCATACCCAATATCACAATGACTGTCAATCAGTTTTGCTCTGTATCCCCAAGCTGCTGGTAAAAATGATGACTCACTGTATTGTGACTGATAAGAGATCCCTGCGACGCTATGCATCAGAAGACCCCTGTGGTCCTCTCCTGGAACAACTTGTTTGTGCATTGACTCAAAAACAGAAAACATGGGGAGTCTGGGAAGAAATGTGGGAAACAAACAGGGTTTGAAAAAAAGATGTGAAAGCATGGGAAAGTATTTAAACCACAGCAATGCTTAGATGCTGTTAACACAGTCAGTGGGAAAACCCTCACCATTCCTCGGTCCCTCCCCTCTTCTTGGGATTCCACTTCAATCAAACACTTGCCAGCTGAGCTTCAAAAGAGGTCTGTAATTCCCCTCGCTTTGCCAGACAAAAGTCTCTCTTACTGTTATATAACAATATTGATGAGTAGAGATGGTTCTGATACCTCCCCTTGTGCCCCATAGCCCTGACTAAGTGTACAAATTAGGCCACAGTTAAAGTGGGTACAAAATACCCTGCACTACACTCAAGTATGTCAAGGAGAGGCCCGGATTACATGAGGGACTCCAATTGGCCATCAGACAGTACCTAAAGAAGCTAAGGTGCCATCACGGCTGATGTCTGCACTAACTATTTGGCATTTATTTATTACTTCATGGATCTCCTGGTTGGTTTCATGACATTTATTTATTTATTCAGCCCTCCAAACAGACGGGACCACCTACTGAGTTAATACAGCCCCGATGAAACCAAATTACTAGGAAATGAGGCCTGATTGCAGATGTGCCTGCTGCTGTAATGCCGTCACTCAAGTTGCAAGCTGTTAGTGCTTGTGGCTCATCAGAGCTCCCCCGCCTTGATGCTAGTGAGACTTGACAACATCCAGTATAAAACTTCAGTTTTATTTATTTCCACTCTACCATGGATTTTCTTGAGCGATTATAAAAAATAAAAATAAATCACTAGGCTTATCAATGAGCTCTGGTTGTAACACAGTGTGTGTGGTTCTGTTGGTAAAGAATGTGAGATATTTTAGGCAAAATTGTGACACAGGCCTGTACGATGAATCCAGTTCAACATACCCTGGATATCTTTGAGTTATCTGGCTTAACTAACCCTAACAAACGCATCTCGCTAAGCGGTCCTATGTCGTTGGTTATCAACTCGGTAAATCAACCCAGGGTTTCTCTGTCCGGCTGAGTGTGCGTTCACGTGAAAAGGGCGGGGTTAGCAACCACAAACATTAACAAGCGTACTGACAGCGCAGCGTCATACTTCCTGAATGAAAAGTAAACTATAATTTAGACAAATATGAAGACGTTAAACTTTAAACATCCATGACTTAAACACTTTATCCAGGATAAAAGCTACATAGCTGCACCTGCAAGGTGAATACAGCTGGTAAAAGAAAAAGTGTTTGAATGCGTACATTAACAGGTTTATGATATCACTGCTAATGATACCACTAAGACACGAGTGGATCTGACTTTAATTACATTTGACTTGAGTGTTTCGTCAACTTAATGTGTTGCTTAAAATAATACTTCTGCATACACTGTAAGTGTTGCACGGCCAGATACGGCTCAAGAAGCTGACTCAGATAAGGAAATATATGATACATTATGATGTGATGTGATATGATGTGATATGAATGATAATGGCACACATCGACGTCTGCACTCACAGTGCCTCGGACTGTACGTAATGTTACTTTGATCCGGTTACTTATGTTGTGGCAGATATTTAAGTAAGCTTTCTTAACGCTAATGTTATAATAGTCAGATTGCTCTGAAGATGGGAGGTGATATTCTATTAATTTTCACGTTCACACAGTCTGTGATTTTGGCCGGCTGTCTTTCCTGCAACGGCAGTTTAAACTGTATTTCCTTTATCCTGTAATAGGACTTGATAGCTTTAAACTCCGCACACTGAGCTCTGATTGGTCAGCAGGCGGTGCTTTCACTGAGTTGATCTCTTAACTGAACGGCAAACCTGCTCCGGAGCAGGTTTGCCGTTCAGCATAAGTTACCATGGAGATCTACCCCGGTAAGAAGTGAACCAGCGTCGCCCAGGATTGCCCAGGGTGATATTTGTCAGGGAAAATGGAACAGCTTGAGGGGCACGCTGTGAGTGCTGCAGGGCAGCACATAGTGACACCACCCTGTAGCTTGTGTGTCTGCAGGAATGTGTAGAATTGCAATCAGGGGAACCTATGTGTGGTTTTCAGTTTGTGCGAGGCCTCCCGGGTGAGGCTTTCAGCAGCTTCTCTGTGTCTCACAGGCAGGTTGACAGATGGAATGGAAATGTCCACAACAAAGGAACAACAAAGAAAGGTAAAATAGGGTTCCCTCCAAATGTGAATTTAGTTGTTTCCTCTTCTCTCCTCTACTCCCAGTCCCCCTACTGCCATAACTAATGTGTTATCACGCAGGCATCGATCATGGTGACAGTGTTCAGTCTCCTCAGCAACAATTATGATGATACGATAATCTGATGCGAGGAAACAGATTTTTATTTCGCATTCCAAAATGATTATTATATGTCGTCTGTCTGCTTTTGCAGCAGTCATCACAACATAGCGCTGCATTTATTCACGTCCATACTTCTCAGTAAAAGGACTTAATCACATATTTCCATAAACACACAACACATTGACACACATCCTCTGGCGTCACTGCTCACAAGTCGTGCAGAGAAGGTAAATATTGACTCGGGCTTCTCATTAAAGGGCTTTTTGACTATCGGAGCCTGAAAAGGACATAGAGTACAGTAATTGCAAATAGTAAAATGCCAGGAGCAGTCTGTGCTGGTGATAATGTTGACCCTTTATCTTTTCCTCTCTCCTTTGTCGGCCTATTGCCTAAGAATAACTCAAACGAGAAGGTTAGAGGTCATCCTGAATGTTAGAAATTACACAATTTCACTGTAAATGCAGAAAACACAGTTCATGTGAAAATAGGGCTAATCTTATTATGCCAAGAGTTAATGCCAAGTTTATACAATGAGCACAGCTTCTAGTCCCATTTTCTCTGCCAACTCTCGTCTCTGTGTTCCACTAAGCCATGCATTTTTTTGAATCGTCTTTACAGCTCAGAGTTACAATAAACATAATGCCTTTCCCTAATGCTTGTTGTTTAGCCCGGGTTTTAATTTCGGTCCACCATTGCAGCAAAGTCATACAAAGTCACATCATCTACTGTGAATTGCGAAATATTGTAAAAATGAGCCTATATAAAGACTAAGCTCATGAATACAGAGGCAGGAACAAGAGCAAGAGAGAAGGGATCAAATAAATCACAATCCCAAAGAGAATTGTTCTGCTGTTCACATCTGATCAAGCTTTAAAATGCTATTACTCTATTGTCACTGGAGCTGTTCTCCCTGACTTAACTCTAGAAGATGCACTGACCTTTTCAACACTTAACCACATCAGGTCTATTACGCGCCGACAGTTCACCTCTCCCTTTTACTTGCGAGAAGATAATACCAGTTCCCCTCTTTATTGTGATGAAAAGGCAGAGCTGGCTTTAGTGAGATTTCATTTCCTCGGCTCTTGGAGCTTCTATAAGCAGAAGTCCTGACAGTCCCTTTACCTGAAAGCAATCACCAGGAACGACCGTTGCTTTAGCGTGCGATTGAATACCAATACATCTGGCCCTCTTTATTTCCCCTGGAACACAGAATAGTGGAGGTTTGCCAGCTTTTACAGACGAGAGTGGATTATCTTCCCTGGTGGACGTTTAGCTACATGATCCTGCGTCACGACACAACGCTTGCGTCAAATATGTAGTGGAAGGGATTGATTGACGCTGATGCTGTAAGCCATGCAATGGTTAGAACTTTTATATGACTTCATTTAGTATATCTCTCGGCCGATGCACTGTATGACTAAGGATCTTCTGCTCTCTTTTATGACTTGTCATTGCTCCTGGAGGAGGTTAGAGCACTGAGAAAATAGTAACTCGCCTCCCATTAGAGCTACTGTCAAGCCCTCTTTTTATTTCAGCCAATTTTATGTTTCTTCAATTTCATCTGTTGATTTGTAGGATTGATCTTGAATGAATTGAAAACATATCAAAATTGCCTCCTTGGGTTAAAGTTATCATTTGCGATTTGTTTATTGCGTAAGTTGACATTGCATTGACTGAAAAACGATCAATTTGGCTGCCCTTAAAGGTGGGGTAGGTAAGTTTGAGAAACCGGCTCGAGATCGCTAGAATTTGAAATAACACAACTGGAGAAAATCTGCCACTTCCTTACAGAGCCCCTCCTCCAACACACACGAACGCGCACATGACCAATGAGGGCACGAGATAAGTTTGTGCACAGATGGAAGGCTGACAGGCAGGTAGGCCATCCAGTTATTTTAGCCGGGCCGGCTAAAATGATTGGTCGTGCTTTTTACAGTATTACGGCTTCCACAGATGACATTTTTTTATGGATTTTTTGTCAAAGCACTTAAGATATTCATTGCTATCGGGATGTTAAGAGCATTCCATGGAATATAACAAAAAGTGTATCTCGAGCCGGTTTCTCAAACTTACCTACCCTACCTTTAACGGGGGTTAGTATTGACCTCATGTGTAACTTGGGCTGCTTATAACAAAAAGCTGTTTTTAGACATTTGAAGGGGAAGCAATCTTTAAGTAAACTGCTAGCTAGCTTTATGCATCATTAAATATATCCCATTGACTTGCACGGAAATGGAACACAATAGTTCCACCCATGGGCGTCACAGCCATTATATGAGGGTGGGACAAGTCCCCCCCACTTTTTCAAATGATTAGTTTAGACCCCCCCTTTTACTATGCGGAAAGTCCGTGAATCGGTCTATCCACTCGCCGAACTTTGTAGAGCGCTGTGTCAGTGCTTCACTATCAAATGAAATCCATTCCACTTGCTTATTGAGAGAATGCCCAAATCAATGAAACTCCGTACCATGTTTTCACTGCTACTTTGTACCAAGGCAGATTCTCACATAGCGCGCGCATGTTCAAGGAGTGTTGTCATAGTTGGACAGCTCAGATCTGTTGTATGAAGCGATGCCGGTAGCGGAGGTAAGGCACACACACCAAATGTTCGGGAAATCGTTAATACAGCGAAAATCTAAGCTGACGATCTCTTGGTTTGATATGTTTTCCCCCAGACAACATGGACATAAGAACATTTTTTTCAAAGAAGAGGAAAGTAAGTCATCAGCTGGTAGCAGTTAATCAGTTAACAGTGAGGGCGGCGTCTCACTTCTGGAGAGGAGTTTCGTCTTTATGTCATGGTAGAGAGATACCTACTGCTTGGGACTTTGAGTCTTCAAAATGTCTAATGTCACAGACTGGGACTTACTTTAGAGTCAGTTGTATTTACATTCAGTATGACTTGTTATGATTCAATGTGAAAGAGTATACTGCTCAATAAATAATTATCACTTCACCACCTCTCTTGACATCTAGCACTTGAGAGTGAGTCAGAGGCAGAATACAGGGACAGTGGAGAGAGGTCCATTGCTGAGGTGAGTGATGAAAGGGAAATGACAGTTGAGAGTAAATTGTGATGTGGACTCTCATCCCAGGATTTTAAGGAAATCAGTGGGGATATTGAACAGGAAACATTTCAGTCAAGGGGCATCATATGACCAATATAGACAGAAGAGCAACATTTATTTGAACATTTAAGTCAATGATACCATTCCTAGGTGAACTTAACATCCGTATGGAGTCAGATCAGTCTCAATATTAATAAATGCTCACAGAAGGATTCACAAATGTATTTTGCGATTTATATAAATGACTCTCCACAACAATATCTCTCAATGCACTCACAAATATTTATTGTTGTATATAAATGTACAAAAAAATGGGCATTTAAACTGCTTTTTATTAATTCAAAGACAGCTCTGAATTAATAATCAAATATGTTTCCTTTCTTTACTACTGGATGAAATTACAAAATGTACCCATCATTTTCCTCATGCTAGTATAACCACATAAAAGTATCAAACCACCTGTTAAAATGCACCAGAATACAGGAAATCTATATATTTTTTCGCCCCCACACCCCCCATTAAAAATGTCCCCCCCACATTCAGGATGCTTCCTACGCCCATGGTTCCACCCACATAATCAGTGATCAACATGGTTTTATCCTCTCCCACTAGGGTGTTAATGTAGAGCTATGACTGGGCACGATCTTTACCAATGTCATATTTTGTGTGAATGTGTTATATACTATCTAAATGGGGTGCTGCACTTTAATCACACACAAACCAGGATTAAGGGAGAGATGCACAAACCTACGCTTAATGCTAACTGATTTGACACGAGCTGATGGGCCAGAGATGGATTTGTCTTTAGCCAGGTGACTACTGTGATATGACCTGTTTTTTTTTAAAGTATGTTTGGGGTTGTATTTGTGAGCAGTAGCTCTGCACAGGTGGCTGACAGCAGTGACGAGAGCAGGTGTTAACTGGTAGAATACCACTGAGGTGGAAATAACACAGTCTGGACTCGGAGAGGCCTGGCATGAAATGCTCCAGGTATTGTTGACCGCACACTGTTGCTCTTCCTGTGCTTGAGAAATTGGGTTTAGGTGCTTCTGTGTAGCTTTGTCTCTTTGGGCAGGAATTGCAGGAAAAAGGCACAAACAAGCAAAATAATACACCAAGATACGTACAACAACTATGACTTCAACAAAGTAAGGATTTCCCTCTGAAAAGATAACACGACAAAAATGTCATAAAAGCGATGGAAGAATATGACAGGACATGGAACTTTTAATCCTTTTTTAATTAATTCAGAGTCAAAGTTCTTTTTTTGACAGTGCAAGGCTGTGTAGAATGTGAAAATAAGTCATAATAAAAACAAGAGTAGAGTACAATACCATATTGTGTTCATACAGTTCAATATCTGAGATACAACACCATAGTAATGAAACTTAACCTGTACCATTGGAATATGGAATGGGACAAAACCTATGGAAACCAGCGGTGGGCTGATGGGATGGATATCCCTCCAAAAAGTATGGATAGTAAAAATAGTATTGCTACGGGATGCAATATGATTACTAGATAGTTTGCGTAACATTTTCTGAACATTTTTTTTGTAGAAAAATACTTAATTTTGAGAGAACAGAAATTGGGATGCCTTTCAATATTTGCTCCCGATGTCCAGGTTGCTCCATTGTACTGCTTGTAAATTAAATGTCTAGGGCCATTGTTCTCATGCTTTCACCTGTTGCCACTCACTAAAGCCAGCACACATAGCCATACTTCTGTTTCTCCTGCATTTGAAATAGACAGCTGCCGTTGCCAAAGGCAATCACAGTAACCGTAAAAGGTCCAGATGTGTAGCAGCCAAAGACTCTGAGAAAACACCAAACACTGGTAGCAGACAGATGAAGAAAGTCAGTATAGGAAAAAAAAAATCAAAAACGCTTACCAGCTGTTAAAAATTGTTAATGGTTACACCCTGTCCTTGAGGGCTGCTGCTATTGAAACATGTACTATTCGCTTAACTCCGTCTGACCTGCATACATGAGTGATCAAGATTTTTGGAGTGTAAAAGTGGCTACGAGGCGGAGGAGGAAAATAAAGGAGACCAGTCAACTCACTTCTGTAACGTCTCCTCCAAAGCCCATCTTTTGTTCTTAGCTTTTTTGGCAGCTAGCCTCGAGTCCAGTCAACTTTCACTGCAGTGTTTTCTCTGACACATCAGTAGCTTGCAGAGCCGCTGAACGCTCTCATCTTAGAGAGTTTAGGGGGGAGAAGTGGGGAGTGAGCCTGAGTGCCAGCACTAGGTATCCTGTACGCCCGCCTTGGGTTCAACCTGTCACATCACATGCAATTCTTATCAGTAAAAAGTCATTTTTCCCCAGAGTTAAAAGACAGATAAACAGACTGGCATGCAGGCGACAACTCATGCTAGTCATCATCCCACTAACTGTTATTTGTATATCAGTTCTAACTCTTGGAGATTCAGCACCAGGTTAATGTTAGGAAACAATATATTGCATGTTGACATCAAAATATGTTGAGGAAGAGATGCAGAATATGGTGAAACTAAGCAAGGATGAATAAGCATGATATTGAATCATGCGGAAATTCTCTGAAATATGATGATGATGATGTAGTCATTACACTACTTTGTTCTACATTCTATATATGTATAACAGCAGTGCATCTTCCTACTGTGCATCCAATGGAGCCTTCCTCTTTAGGGACTCACTGACCTCCTTGCTCCTGTTCAGATCTGCACAGTGTCCCTTTACATAATGCCTACGGCCAATTCTTTTTTCAGTCTGTTGAACAAGACTGAACAATGGCTGAGTACACCCCCAACCAACACTGCATTCCTTCATATTCCCTCCCCATGGTTCAATGAGCACTGTCTCTTTGAGACCTAGGAGAAACCCCTATGCTCCCGTTACCACATTCACATAAGGGAACATGAATGTTTCAGTCAGATGCGGAGCACTGATGGGCTGGAGATGGGGTCAGGGGTTGGTTTGAGACAATAATGCATACATCCCGGAAAGAAATGAATATCCCGTATCCCTATCAGAAGCTGGAGCGCCCTTTTGAGTACAGTGATGCCACAGTCCAAAACTCATTCCCTCAAACACATTCAACCAATTCTGCAATGCTGTGGCTGGAGTGCATTTCACCGCAGTCTGTGTCTGGGAAATCCCATTTAGAACTCACAATTATTTTACAGTTCTGTACTTTTGGTTGAAGTTGAGGTCCAGCAGATAGAGCATACTGTATGAGAGTGGAGGAGATGATTGCCAAGTAAAGGTAAACTTTGTGTACTCAAGCAACAGGTACTACCTTAAACATTTCACAAAACACCATGATTGTTTGCTCTGTTTTCTAGGATTTTCTTGTATATACTGCAGTGTTTGCCCTTAAAAGAGAGTGATATGTTTTTACTAGCTGAAAAACACTGTAAAACCAGTTTCAGGCTGTGTACACACTAAGCTTTTTCAGGGGAATGTGTTTAAACTCGTGAATTTAGTCCCTGAGTATGGTTCACTGGGGTATGGCAGGGCAATGCTTAACTGTATTTTACCATTAATTCTCACAAGGTCGGCACCAAATATCTGTATTGACATGAATGAAAATCCAAAATTCAGTTTCTTTAACAGAAGAAAAGGAAGAGTGGTTCAATAGGTTTGAGAATGTAAAGTACAACGATCGTACAAATCCAAAGGAGATGACATGTCAAAGCAAATCAATTTTGGAAAGCAAATCAATTTGAAATAAGGGCAAACCACAGTCTAGACTGATTCTCATATCCTCCTTATGTTCTGTGTGCTCCTCAGTAAAATGAAGACCACAGAGAAGTCCATGTTTACCCAAAGCAAAGCCGTACTCAGAAAAATACATTTCCTATTCTCATCATTTTCTCATCAAACCTCTTTCTCCTTGAGCACATTATCAGCGATTTGACCGGCCTGGTTATGTATGCTTCTGCTTCTGTTGTAAGAGTACATTTGGTTTAAGAGAAGGGCTGTACACATTAAGTCATTATTACTTGATTCCCTTTGTAACAAAATGGCACTTGTAGCAGCTTAAAGTAATTTACATCAGCATTGAAAAACAGTAGACTTTGTAATATCTTTCGAGTTGAGAACTATCTTTCTACCTGAGCATCTATTGGCCCTTAGCAGCAGCAGCCATCGGCCACCTTATGCCCTTATTTTTCTGACATTAAAGGCATAATTATAATGGAGCTCTTGCTTGCAAAGATCAGGCTAATAAACCTCAGGACCATCCAATAGGTCGAATAATGATTTTGATAGCAATAATTCAGTGTATGACTAATTTAGAGAGAGGGATAAGGCATTGGATAGTGGGTTTTTAAGTACCTTATTTCTGTTTGATTAAATCTGTCATCAAAAATATTGGATTGGTGTACAAAAAATACAGTTTCAGTACGTTGGTGCGTGTCTTATTACTTTTAACTACATATACCTGGATCGAACATGTAGGTCCTAAAGTATTCAATATTAAAAATGAATGTACCACATCAGAGCAAGAAACCTATAAGAGTTGATCTCATTCTCACTCAGATATTATTTGAAATCATTTCTGTAATTATACTTCTGTGCTATCTAAGTTGGAGGCCAAAGTACTCTGCAGCTACAGAGTTGAATAATGTTTTTCCGAGACACACTTCGTAAGGTTGTTAGGCCAAACAAGTATATAACATTTACATTTACCCTTCTTAGACACCTTAACTTAAAATCCACCGCGTTCATCTGGCAGACTGTACTCACCCATTCACTCCGACATTCATCACTTCCTGACTGTAGGGAGCTGAGCCGCTGTGGGCTCACTAGCATCAACGGCTCAGTGTGTGGTGGCATTTTTGGAGATCTATGAGGTATTTACGAGCAGCTTGAAAAGGGCATTTTGCAGATTTATAGATGTCAGGCCTAAATGATCTATGGAAAACGGAGAGGGAGAAAAAGAGTCGCTGATGTTGATTAGAAAGAATGTTTTTGGCACTGTGCGTGTTTTTTGTGTATTCGGGAGGGGTGTTTCCATCCTTCCCAATCCCACAGTATCAGGGACCTTCCACAGTGCAATTTGACAGGGACATGAGGAGGTGGAGGGGGGGGGATATAAATGAATAAATAAAAAGGTCACGTCAAGCCATTTTCATAAAAGCTCATTAACTTTTATTTGCTGCAAAAGATGTCTGTGTAATTAGAATAACAGAGATTGGGCTAATGAAATTTCAATAAACAGTGGTGGGAGCAGAACCAAAAAAATAATAATGCAACGCTCACGCATGTCTGAGACCTAACTGCATGTAATTGGCAGGTGACCTTTCAAGGTGATTGAGGTAGATCCCAGGTGTGTTTTCCAAAAAGTGGTTTTAGCTTGAGCGTGTGTGTGTGTGATCTACTGAGGTTTGAGCACACAGGACTTTCTTTTGTGTGTGTGACAGGGTGATACAGTAACAGAGTTGGTTTTATTGCTGCTCCGACCTTTATTTCGGCCCCATTATTGTCTACTGGGGAAGCTGTAGAACAATATATGGCAAGTATTACGGACTTTCTCCGCACATAGTTCAATTAAAATAGCAATCAGAAGCTTATATTTGTCATTTATTAGCAGGTTTAATAGTGAGGATGGCTCACAGAATACAGTGCAGATACTGCTCTGAGAAGAATGTTCCGCTGCAGCCAAAACACAACTTGAGTAATTGGCACAATTTCAACCTGAGAAGGAGAAACTAATTAGTCAAATGTGCTTGTTGGAGTGAAGCTGCCTGCTCCTGGCTTTACATGAGCCAACTGCACACATATATTTTGACAGCGGGCAAGTATAGGTTTCACTTCTTTTCATTAGCAAAAGCAAGCCATAAATGATGAATGATACCTGATGGTACATTTGTTAGATGTAAATGAGTAAAGCTTTTCTGTAAAACAGTACTCAATGCTCAGTGAACTGAAGCAGCCCATTGGTCTGATTAGATCTTCGATCTTCAGAAAGGGAAGTCATTAAGTCGGGCCAGTGAGGACAAGACATAGAAATTAAAAGCATATGTGTTACCTATGAATTATTGAGAGAAAGAATATATCGATAAGACTCTAGAAAATGAGGGCTCCAAAGTTGCATCAACACCATCCATATGTTGTTCTAACACCTCACCTTTCTACCCTGCGTGATACCTGGCTCCCTTCCACTGATATGAGGGAGATTTGTCAGCCGCCCTGTTTGTTCACTGTGTGCGCTGATAGCCTGGCAGGCTGTTTGTTTGTTTACTCCTTGTCTAGGTCAAAGCAGATGCCCTAGCTCTTTTCTCTGCCTTCCACTCTCGTGTGCCCCTTTTACACCAACGCAGCTCCCGTTCTAGCTCCGTGCTTGCGCTCTTCTGGTTCGGAACCGGTTTTTCTTTTCAGCCCCCGTTTTGTTCACACCGCCCAGAGCCCGACTGGTGCTGCTGCGGCTGCGTCATGACATCACCGTTTAAGTCGCTGATTTTCTCCCCAACGGCGCTCACAACAACAACAATGGGGGACTGCGTCACGCGATGATCGTGTTGCTTTTAATCATACGAAGCCAGATTACATTAAATAACTACTTCTCAACCCTTGTACTTTTCTCCAGAGTGCCGTGGTTCATTGTTATATGCTTCAGCGGCATTTACCGACCGCTGCAGTGCTGCCCGCGTTTGGCATCACAACGCTGTTATGAAAGTTTCTCTGGTATAAAATGGGTGACGTTAGCATAGCAACCGAAGCTAAACTGACTATCTTGACACTTGTTGCTATCCTATTGTGGCATAAACCGTTTTCTACAGCCACATTTTACCGGCGTATTTTTCATTATGATTCTACTTGTGATAGTCGGACATGACAACCTGTGCAGCCCATGTATTGATTCCATCCGATTGCTGCTATAATACAAAACAAACTGTCTGCCTGCTCTCCACAATGATCAATGACAGCGAACGGATGGTCAAAGTAAGGTACAAATAAACAGAATCACACTAAGCCTGGTTAGTGTTGCCTGACTTTATAAAGTGTGTTTTTTTATAAGTGTGTGGTTGCGTTCTAGTCACTTTGCTCAGCGCTACTGCTTGTTACAACTTTTATTTGCCGTACTCGTTGCTCAGGTTGATCCCGCCCCTGTCAGTTGACCCAAAACATTTGAAGTTTAAATGTAATGCATTAAACACAAAGTACACAACATTGAATGCTTGTCAATCAAAGCATCTACATGACTTCACTTATCAGAAATATTTTAACTGAGATTAAGTGTTTTTCTGTGTCATGGATTCACATTTTGTGCTGCAAAGATCATCACCAACGTTGGAAATTAAGCTGACTAACAGCAACGTTTGTTTCAGTAATAGTCAGAGGTGTGGACTCGAGTCACATGACTTGGACCGAGTCAGACTCGAGTCACCAATTTGATGACTTTGGACTCGACTTGACAAAATCACAAAACACTTGCGACTCGACTTGGACTTGAACACCAATGACTCGGGACTTGACTTGGACTTGAGCCTTCTGACTTGAGGTGACTTGATACTTTAATTCAGGGGTCTCCAACACGCCGATCGCGAGATGCCGCTAGAAGAGCAGACTCCCGTCGGGGAGAGCAGAATCTTCACGCTCCTACTCTTGCTGTGAATCCATGCAGGCAGGGGCGGGACTTTATTTTGCTGAGCCACCATGCAGCCAATCATATGCGAGGACACACTGGGATCATACCATTATGTGAAAGAAGGGTGGGGGGCAGACGCTCGAAAGCAGGTGTAGTGGTACAGGCCAGCTACACAGAGCGACGGGGAGATGGGGAGCCGGAGAGCCGGATTTAAATGCAAGCGCGTCGGAAAAAGTCAAGAAATTAGCGAAAACCGAAAAAAGAAGCAGCATCTGGCTGCATTTCAATGATATTGGAGAAAGCAAAGCTGAGTGCAGGATTTGTCAAATGAAAATAACCTTCAGAGCAGGGTTTTTGTTTTGGTAACCACTCAGGATTTATTGTCAGAGGTGGGAGAAGTTCAGATCTTGTACTTGAGTAAAAGTAACTGAGTGTAGGAATATTCGGTTACAATAAAAGTCCTGCATTCAAAATGTTACAAGTAAAAGTACAAAAGTATTAGCATCAAAATATAGTTAAAGTACCACCTGCAGAGGGATCTAGATTCAGGTGTTCTCTTCCCCATAGAGACCGCCTCGCTGCACATTATCCCTTGCATAAAGATATAAGTGGGTCCCTTATAACATGTTGTACACAGTGGAAATAATCATTCTGGTTACCTTAACATCAGGGATCTTATACATTAAACTCCTTCTGAATCAAACCGTCAGGGTAGCCTTACCTTACTTATCCCTCTTAAAATAGAAGAAAACACTTACTTTACCAGAGAGAAAATGGATTATTAAATTTAATGTGACTAATAAAGAGCAGTTTGATTATTAAGTATTATTCTGTTGATCGATGTCATTACATTTGTTGAAAAGCACATAAGGACTTGTTTAAGACTTGTTTTGTCAAGTTTAGAACTTGGACTTGACTTAAAGGGCCATGTCATGGCCATTTCCACTGATCATAATTACATTGTTGAGGTATACTAAAATAGATTTATACTGTGCAATTTTCCAAACTCACATTGGTTTCGCATACAGCATCTCTGTCAAGCATGTGTATTCAGCAGTATTCACTTTCTCCACTAAACGACTCGTTGGAGCTCTTGCCCCCCCTCCCTGTGAGCCTAGTGTGCTCCGATTGGTCAGCTCGGCCACTCGTTCTGATTAGTCAACCACCAGAGAGGCTGCGCCCATGTCTAACAGTGCTTTCCCCGCTGCTCTCAGCGTAACATCAGTCTTATCATGGCGTCGGCACAGCCGTATATTTTATATACATATATATTTTTAACTGTTGTTATAGAAGAGTGTGACGGCCCCAGGGCCTTTGTCTTACGATGGGGTGGAGCTGAAGAGGCTAATCAGCACGATCACGGACACCTCCGGACACTACGGCCCCAGTCTCTCTCCAAAGCGGCTGCAGGAAGACTAACTCTGCGATCCTCTCAACCACCTATCTCTGCATTTATCACAATAAATGTGCCGTGGTTTTGTAAACTCGTGTATGTCTCCTTGTCTTTGTGGCCTACGAGCCGCTCATAACAAAGAGTAAGTTATTTTTACCCGTTATAAACTACTACTGTTTGATGAGAAATCAAATCATGGTTTGCTATATATGATTCAGGAAGAAAGGATAGGCCTACTACTAGTATTTCCATTAAACTTTATTTTTAGAAATGTACAAAATGAACATAAATATACATATATACACGGTATATCATCCATTCCTCCTCCTTGCATCTTGCCTGCGCACAGTCGGTGCGGGGCCTTTTAGCACGACGCCTCAGTAGTAGAAGTGCCTTTTAGCACGTCATGGATTGTCCGCCAGGATCTGGCTGGTCGAAATCAAATGCAAATCACAAAATATTAGAGAAAACTTAGTTGTTTTAGATTCGTTAGTAGTAGTTGTGTAATGAACAGCTTGCCTGCTAATATGCTAACCTAGCTTTGTTTACCTTGGTAGCTAACACGATATGAACGTTAGCTTGGAGGAAAGGCAACTATAATGCAGTGTAATAAAACTACTATGAACAAAAGCTAGTGGTTCATATTAGGCTAGCAATAACGTGTTTATAAATGCAATCGTATACGGGTATTCTGCTACCATACAATGTAACTTGCATGAATACATTGTTTTGCGCTAGCATACAGCTAGCCTCGTTAGCTACATGCAGTATATGTACGGTCACAATGTACGGTAAATCACAGTACAGTATACTGTATGAGTATTCCGTGTGTGTGAATGCAGACATCTCCTGCCATGACAAACATGTAAGGCCATCTGCTGACATTGTAGTTGATATATGGAAACTCTAGCAACTTAGTTAGCACAGTTAGCACTGTGTCAATGGCTTAGCAGTCCAACACAGTTTACACATTTAAACAGTCTTGTTTGATAAATACACAAATAACAATGCAAACTTACAGGTTGTATACCCAGATCTTCCCCTGCTCCAAACGGTCCAAACAAGCTGTGCATATCCGGCCTCAAACTGGGCAATGTTTTGGAAGCTTTCGTCTGTGAAATGCCGGTTCTTCGAACCTCTGGAGGAGGAACACGCACTGCTGGTGTGGCCATAGCTCTTCGGGATTGGTCCATTTCGTTCCGGGTACCGCATGACATCAGGCGGTACCCGGAAGAATCAAATGGGCAGTGACGTATCTCAACGAGGCGTTTTGGGGAGGTATTTTCTGTGTTAGAGTTTTACTCGCTACAGGGTGTACTTTGAGGGTTTTGACTCTGCACACCGTTTACATGCATAAAACCTTCATAACACACAAGGGGACGGGTAATAACCGGAAAAGCATGACATGGGAGCTTTAAACTTGCCCATCCTGACTTGAGACTTGACTTGGAACTTGAGCGCAAAGACTTGAGACTTGACTTGGACTTGAGCGCAAAGACTTGAGACTTGACTCGGACTTGCAAAACAATGACTTGGTCCCACCTCTGGTAATAGTAGAATGTAGTATAAGCTTCTGTACATTATTTCCATGAGCACTGCACCAAATACATGTTTTTGCACCCGTGGCCCAACAGTCCAGTATTGAATGCATGACTCTGTTGACCTGGATATCTACACAAGACAACAGCTCTAATAAGGGATTTTCTTCAGATCCTTTAAATGTATTGAATGTAGGGTCTAAGAACAAGCTCCTGCTATGACACCCTTATAAGAAAAACACATCTAAACCTCACACAAGCCACACATTGAGAAACATACCTGATTATACAGTACATGCATATGGACACTCTTTGTTGATTTTTTTTATTAGTATGCCAACCTTCATAAAACAGCAGCCTTTTTGGAACAGCAGTGAGTCAGACGCACATTGGCACCTGGCATGACGCTCGACTAGGTGTTGAAACTGTGAAACAATCGTTTTGACAACGCATGTCTATTTTGCATTTATTTATTTATATTTTTGTGTGGGTTCAAACTCAGTGAGCTGGTACTTTTTTCTGCACTCTCCACACTTCTAAGATTTTTTTCTCTGTCTCTTACTGACAAAAACACTCAAAGATGATGTTACTTGAAAGCTCAGCATTTCATTTTCACTCTTTTGCCAACATCTTTCAGGTTTCATCCTTTCCTTGGAGGTGAACAGGAGGAAAATACTGGACTTGCAGAGCTGTAGTCTTGACCACTTACGTCTGCTGTATTTGACCTTTCAACAGGCGCTCATATATTTAGACTTTATTGTCTATCGCTGGAAAGTGGATTTTATTCAGTCTGAGGCCAGTTCATAAACACAGGATCAGAAACTGGGTTTGAAAAGAATGTACTTGGTTTATTGGTTTCAATTACGTATACTCACGAGACCTTTTCAGCAGGTAAATAACCCTATGTTTGACTGTTTGCCTGAAATAACCACTGCAAAACTAGGCTATGAAAATATATGATAATTATATACAACACACATTTCGAAAATAAAATAAAACATATAGTTACTAGTACAACAAACTAGATTTTTTCCCTTTTCAAATGCAAATGCGAATCACCTATATGCATGCATTTACCATTAATGTGCAGGCAGACATCTAAGTTTGTCTGCTCAAGTTCAGCATCCCCCTGCCTTCATGTGACTTCAGGTTGCAGGGTTTTTTCATCATGCATCAATTTAGCTTACCTGCTATTTTTTAAAGAAAGAAATACAATAGATTTCTGCTTTTGCAGAAAACAATGAAATTTTCAAAAAACAGAGCCTGACTCTATACTCTGTCTCTCTTTACTTTTACTTTGATAAATATGCATTAATGCAGCCTTCAGTGAGCCTCCTTGATACCATGCTGTGACCACATGGTCAACACCCACACACCTGCAAAGCAAAGAAGTAGAAATGTGAGCATTATCCAAATATAAACATCAGAAAATAGAAATAACCTTAAAATGTGCTTTCTACCTTGTTCTTTATAACGTAAAGACTTTCAGGTGACTGACGGTCTCACTGATGACCTTGAGCCAAGCACTGTGTATAAAACAATAATACATTTAACTTTGGGTTGCTTATTTTTTTCTTATTGTTGCTGGCTGTGGTACAAAAAATCCCCCGAGCCAGGACAAAAGATACGTGTTCTCTACAGCAATTGTTTTGCACAAAACACCTCATCTTTCAAAGCTGTAGAGAAACAAATCAATACACCTGTTGATAAAGCAAGAAATAAAACTAGAATTACTGCTCCACCTGTGTTCATAAGATTTCGCTCTTCTTTATCTTTTGCAGCAAAGAATTTATTTTTCCGTCTGCCGACTTTGTATTTTAATTCTTCACTGTGTTATTTTCTTATGTTAGAATCCCTTTGTGCATGTGATCCAGGGACTTCAGGGCCACAGCGGCCGGTTCCAGACAAAGTCACATTAGCTTCTCTTGACCTCGCAGCTGTAATCCGCTCAGTTTTTTGCAAGAGTTGCTTAACATTGGAGCGTGAGGCCAAGAGTGAAGAGTAGGGATGCGGAGCTTTACAACAGCTTACCTCCAGATTATACAATCAGCGTTTCAGTATTTCATGTTTTTTCATCTGTTGTACCTCAGCTATAAAAAAGGCAAATGATTGAGCTGTGGCTTTCCATCTATACACACACTCATGATAGTTGAACTGATGTCTCTTAAATTGGATAGTTTTATGTTATATTAATTGGAACGTTGGAAATGAATTGTAATGATAATTTCCGATCTGTTTTGTTATTTCTGCCGTTTCTTTGTTTGAGTCTGCAGGCATAATTCTACTCACCACCATGCATGGATCAGAGCAGGCCATATATTTAGTAACAGTGTCTCGAGAATGAGGCTTTCCCTCCATACTGTACATTGTCTAGAAGTCTATTTCGGAGATGAAGGCGTAGGAATGGGAATCGTCAGCATTCTTTAGCCTTTAGAAATCCCAGACAATACGAGCCATGCTGTAGGAACGGGGAGGCTGGCTAGCTCAATCCTAACTTAATCGAGGATCATCAACAATTGTCACTAAATCAGCCCCTTTAGTCTTTAGCTTCTCTCTCAATTCATTACAATTGAATGGGCTTTTATTGGCGTGACCGTTTTAACAGGGACTCGGGGAGTGTGTGGAAGCTTGTAAGGCTGAATCGACACAGGCAATTTACGAGGGGATCGACGGGCGACTTGAGGCCAAACTAGCACAAAACAAACATAACCATAGAGAGTGAGGGAGAGATTAAGAGATTTGTCAGTAACCCTAACCCTCCAACAACCAACCCCTAACCCTTCCATCCCCCTTTAATCTTGGATGGTGTTGGTCTTCTTGTGCATAAGATTAAAGAACATATACTGTTGTTTTGGGGTGCATGTAAATAAAGTAAATAAGGAGAAGTACAATTGCAACATAATTAAAAGGAAAGAAGAGAACATGTTACATGTAGCCAGGGCTTTACAACTGGGAACATAAGAACCCAGGTGTTCCTAGTTCGAGAGAATGACCCCCTGTCACCAGATACCTGATAAACAATCAGAGAAATGGCAGATTGGCATGGAAGGACTCGGGTCACAACCTGAGAGAAGACAGAAACACAAAATCTTAGACATTATGTCTTCTTAGAGTACATCTTCTCAATCATCTGGTTGTTTTTCAATTCAGTTGCATTCCACTGACGCCTCATAATCTTTAAAGTTTCTGCAAGGTGTTGGTGTTTATATCTGCAG
This sequence comes from Trematomus bernacchii, assembly GCF_902827165.1. Classification (NCBI taxonomy): domain Eukaryota; kingdom Metazoa; phylum Chordata; class Actinopteri; order Perciformes; family Nototheniidae; genus Trematomus; species Trematomus bernacchii. The sequence goes on from NW_022987683.1 coordinate 2,126,136, forward strand.
GTTGCATTGAAAGCACCCTCCCTAACCCGGTAAGAAATGTCACAGCAGAAAGGATAAATACGTCTCCATTCTTTACAGTCATATTTTTCAGATGGTGTCCAAATCTCTGCCAGTGATTCCTACAACACATGCCGAGTAGTTATTTCTTCTTTTCAAGTGATCCTTGACTTCTTAAAAATAGTTTTTAGAGAAATACCGCCTCAGTCCAGAATGACGTCTGATATCTAGGGCTGGGAAATTATTTAAATGCTTTTTAGTGGTATTGTTTAATGATTTGAAAAAAAACAAATCCTCCTGATTAGAATAATGATTCTAAGACTCAAAATAAGAAATATGTTTTGTCTGAGGTAAAACATCACAGTTGTTATTGTGTCTATTTATCATTTTAAAACTGTTTTATGTTGTCCCATGTGCAACACCACTAAGCCCTTCCACTACCTCTCATCCAAACAAAGGCAAGGTCATGTATTGATAGGAGGAGATCATCTTTGTGATTAAACAGATATAATAAACATCAGTGCTTTTAATTATCACAGTCAAAAAAATCCACAACTTCCTGCGGTGACTTTTCGTGGGAAGGAAATCAGCTGTTTACATTTGTGTCTACACAAAGTGGTTCGATTACACACCCCAACAATTATACCATCAAACAAATAAATTACCAAGGAAAGTAGGTTCAATTGCAACAGAAAATCTATGCATTTTCCAGAAAGTTACAAATTGTTTGCTCTACTGTTGTTTTATCCAATTTTGTACATTCTATTCAGTGCCCCCTCTACCTTTAAAATAACACTCTTCAGCCTCACCCTGCTTCTTATTTCACACAAGAGATAAGCTCTATGCCAAGGTTTCTACATCTCATATCTCCTTTGCCCCCATCTGTACTCCTCCCTCTCTCCCACTCCTCGTTTTTTTTCCCCCCATTATCTCCCCCCTCACTCCCACCACCCCTGTCTTCCTAGCTTTGCAAAGATAAGATTTGCTTTCCCACTGAGTTTCTTGGTGTCGATACTAATGTGCTGCTATCATCGATTAACTGTCAGACCGCCCTCCTCCCATCCCGCACCATTCCTCTCTTGACCTTTCTGCAACAACACATAAAAAACCTCCTTCAAGCGCCTCATAAAGACTTTATTTAGTTGTCAAAAATCTGCATCGCTGAATGAGACATGAAGAAACACATCATGAGATCACAAACCAGCACATGATGAGAGCAGCACACTGTAAAGAAATTGAGCATCAAACATGTCACTTAATGTGTGTTGATGTGCTCAAAGTAGTTTGGCCTAGGCAGGAAGCTGAATAGCTGCCAGCCTACAGTTAGTGACATTCAATGAGCTGGATCTACTTGCTGATTGAGGCTGACTATGTGGCACAATGGTGTACCCTGTTACCCAAATCACCTCACAGAATCACAAGTATATTTATTTTTAGCACTGGAAACCCCGGTGGGAGCCAAATCTGGAACTCGGCAACATTAGTGATGCGCTGTCTTCAGAGCTACATGGAGAAATGACTTTGAGGAGTGTCTTTGCCATCGGGATAGATACTTGTGATGCTGAGCCCAGAGGGTGAAATGTCACTGAAATGCTTTGACAGCAAATGAGTCGTTTGACTTTTTCTTTACACCAGTCATACAGACTGAGAGCATCAATTGAATTTTTAGTAAGTAAAATCTCTAAAGGTGTGGCAGCCACACTTAAAGTTCATGTCTAATCATTGCTGATGGCTCAAAAAGGGGCATCAAATATGCAGTGACTTCACAGAGTTCATGCTGGCTGGCTGTCTTGAACCGCCCATGACGTCATCCTGTGTCTCACTCTCTCCTTTTAAAACTTTTTGTTTAATCTGGACTAACTTCTGTGCTTCAAAGCAGTCTCTTGGAGTCGCAAGGTTTGAATTATTTGCACAAATATCCTGATTGATATCTGTGCGCTCTTAATTCTTCCGATTTTAGAACATTTTTCATTGTGTGCAAATAGCATTGTGCATTTTTATAAATAGTAGATGTAGCTAATTGGGTCAGCATATAACATCTTGTAAATGTACTGTAGTACATCAATATAACTCGTGTTTGATCATTTATAGAAAACAACCCACTGATGAGACTAAAGAATACAATTTCCTGTAGTAGATCTAATGCTGATTAAAAACACAAAAAGGCTCTCCACTAATCTGAACCCAACCTTGCATGATTGTGTATTTGTATAATAATGTAATCTTTTTTAGTTTTTAGTCATTGGAAGAAATAATCTGACAGAGGATTTGCTAGTGCGGGACAAAGATACACGATCTCTTCATGTCATTTGATGAGTTCATGATGAGAGTCAGAGATTTCAGGAGCAAGGGAAATAAATCTCTTTAGGTCACCTTAAACAGGGATTAGCTATAGTACAATAACTCGTTTTAAATTGGAATCAAAGGTCAGATATGTCTACATGTAGAGAACTATATCCTGGGAGGTAAATGCAAACTATGATCTGCTTTATTAATACAAGTATTTTCTTTAACCCTCCTATTGTCTTCGTTTCCCCCCCCTTACTTTGGTGTTCACGGTCAACTTTGACCGGTCCTGTTTTACATTAACCCAAAAACCATTAATCATCACCAAATTTCATTTAATACCCTTTCAAACTGTACATATTGTATCAGACTACTGGTAAACATGAAAAACTGCAGTAAATATACAAAGAATAGACACTGAACATGTATTGCGTGTGCCAGGTGTGATCCATGTGGGGGGATGGGCACATAAGAGCGGGAAATGTGTCAAATTGTTCTGTGTGTGTTTGTGTGTGCCAGGTGTGATTCACATGGGGGGATTGGGCACATAAGGGAGTGGGAACACATCTAGAGTATGTGTGTGTGGTAGGGCTGTGCGATTATGGCAAAAATCATAATCACGATTATTTTGGTCAATAATTGACATCACGATTATTAAATACGATTATTCATTCATTATACATTTAAATAAATAATATCAAAATAATAAATACCAATAAACAAGATCAACACATATTTTGGAGCGCACTTCAACAAGCTAATAAACATATATAAATATGATAAATACAAATAAATGAGATAAAATATGTTGCAGTGCACTGTCACAACCTAGAAAAGCAAAATAATCGTTTTTTCCGATTATGTTGTTTTCGTAATTGTGGCAGGCCAAAATCGTAATTGCGATTAAAATACGATTAATTGCACAGCCCTAGTGTGTGGGTGTTTGTGTGTGTGTGTGTTTTATCTGATCCGGATGGTTACTAATTCCTTTTCTTTATGGCGGTCATTTTTGACCGGGAACACCATGGGTGTTACAAAGTTGACTAAATCAATGAAAGTGGTGGTCAGCAATTTTATATGTTCAAATGTGAAGGATATCATAAAGCCTTAATGCAATCGAATGTAAAACAAAAAAGTTATGATTGATGAAAGTAGTAAATCGGTCAGATTTTGACCCGAAGACAACAGGAGGGTATAAATGCACTCCTGTTTGAATATAAATGATATGATGCTATGTTGAGGTTCTTCCTGCAGTACAATTAAATTACAAAAAAAACTATTATGTTACACCACTGGAAAAACGTCAGATTTTTCTTTCAGCCGCTTCTAATCGAAGAGCAAGGGCTTGCTGGAACTTACTTGAACTGCCATTTTACATCAGTGTTTCATACTGGGACGAGGTCATTGTACTATAGTAAAGGCAGAAGTACCCCACTGACAGCTGCCTTTATAGACCAGAAGGCCATGGAACCATATGACATGCTTTGTTTGAATAGTTCGCTACAGAGACATTTATCAAAAACTCGTTCACACTGCAGACTTCAGTGAACGCAGTTTTGCATCTCTGCTGTGGAAAAGCTTGAATACAAAGACAAAAATGCCTCTCTATTGCTCTTTAATTAAAATGTTAGTTAGTCATTAGTAGAATTTTTATTCCGGTGACTGAAGGTAATACAAACTCGAATGGAGTTTAAAATCAAGGTTAAATGTAGTGAAAAACAAGTCCGCTAGGCTGGAGGGCCCTAATAGACAGGACGATAGTCAAGCCATGCAGACGAGTGATTGGCAAAGGATGCTCTTATCCGCAGGCCACGCACACATATGAAGCACATGTCTATAAGTATGTGCCATATGTTCTGATTTAAAACACAGTATTCATATTGTATAGGGTTTTTAGCCTTTTAATAGTCTTTAAGCTCTATACGCCAATGCATTTCATCTGTGTAGCGTAATCGCTGTATTTTTTGTCAGGTCTGTTTGCTTCCTCTTGCTGTCTGCACACATTCAGCAGAGCTACAGATATCAGAACTAATTTTCCCCCTTTCATAAGAAGCCATTTGCTGCCATCCATCCTTGTATATTGTGAAAAACTAGTTCCACAGTCTTGAAAAGAGACCGCGGCAGATAATCCATCACAGAAAACATGAGGCATCCATTTGATTCAGTCAAAGTTTATTTTTTTTATATATTCCTTTGTGCCTCAGTTGAGTGTTTTCATCTTAGGGCTGGTTTCTTTCATACTCTGCATTCTGTCATTCACTGTACACCCACAGGGGCAAATTATTTACTTAAAACCAGTCACGTTCCAAACTTTACTGTTACAACCATCTTAAAATAAAGCTAGGTTTGACCTTGCAAAACCTTTTTATTGCCGCTCTTCAGAGAACAGATTGGGTTGTATAATCTCATGTGCCTGATAAACTCCCCCACCTCTATCTTTTTGAGCATCAACAAATGATCTTCCTTACCGTCTTTTTGCCTCTCCTCTCCCCAGTCGGCACCTATTAGACTGGCGATCATCTCTTTTTAATTAGCTTAAGTCTCATTTGAACTATTTAGAATCAGTCCTGTTTTGCTCTCCCCTGCTGAAACACATAATTGGTGTTTTGTTAAAAAAAATCCAACAGCTCACGCTCCTCAAAACCTTCTACTCACTGGGTGTGGTAAAAAGGCTTTATTCAATAGATACAGGGACGTGCACAGACATTTTGTGACATGTTTTTTTGTTTTATCCGTTTCACCTGCAATGCCTTGGTAACTGCATGCAAATTAGCGCATTTTAATTAGGCCTAGTTAAGGCCTAATTTGCATATCAATGTGGCGATTGTGATGACGTTATTAGATACACATTTTACTGTATTCGCTTTAAGTGTCTCCCCTTAAGTACAGTACATTAGCCTGTATGCCCATGATAAATTGCCTTAGCTAAACCTTGAGCTAACTTATCCATTAGCTAGTAGCCTACCTTAGTTAACTATATTTGTTATTGTCTTTTAGCTAATTAGCTGTAAACTCGAGGCACTGGCAGTTTATGAATTTGTTCATCACCACTCACCTTCAAAATAAGCCAAGAAAAGCCGGCATAACATGGGTCAGTAAAGTGGGAGATGCTGCTACCTGTCTGTCTGAAGGGACTGCCGATGACTGTCCGCACCGCTGTGCGCGAGACGTGGAGGGAGGGAGAGAGGGTAGAGAGCATCGGAACTTCACAGTCTAATCTCCCGACCTGATATTTTAATTTTGTATTCAATCAATATATTTTTGGAAAGGGAAACTGTGCGCAAACAGCAGTAGATATATATTAATTTATAAAAATGTAAAAAGGGCACTTTCTCTGGAGGAAGAAAAAGGGCAGGGGCTCAAGCCCACTTTGATGTCTATGTGTGCACATGCCTGAATAGATACATTGAATAAATGAAATACTCATATTAGAGGACTCTTTTAAATACATCTGGGCACTTTATTATATGTTGCCCACTGCAAAGGAAGTCATCTTTTATATCCACCATCAGTCTTTATTTCATCTAATTTGTTCCTGCCTCTTGTTATCATTGTTTATTTCAGTCTGACCTTGTCCTTGTTGAACGTTGTCTGAGGGCTCTGATGTATGTCAACCACTGCCTTTACCCAGTCCTCTCACGACAACTCTAGCGCTGTGATGACATTGGCACAGGAGGTGCACCCCAATTCATTTCTCATTATTATCCCTCCCTGACCTCCCTTTGATACCTGCTTCTTCTTTATGAGTCAGCACAATGTGAGGTTATACTAGTCCGTCTTAGTTAAAGGTGGGGTATGTAATTTATTTCAGAAACACTTTTTGTTATATTCCATGGAATGCTCTTAACATCCCGATAGCAATGAATATATTAAATGCTTTGACAATAAATACATTAAAAAAAAATCATCTGTGGAAGCCGTAGCACTGTAAAAAGCACGACCAATCATTTAGCCGGCCCGGCTAAAATAACTGGATGGCCTACCTGCCTGTCAGCCTTCCATCTGTGCACAAACTTATCTCGTGCCCTCATTGGTCATGTGCACGTTCGTGTGTGTTGGAGGAGGGGCTCTGTAAGGAAGTGGCAGATTTTTTCCAGTTGTGTATTTTCAAATTCTAGCGCACTCGAGCTGGTTTCTCCAAAATTACATACCCCACCTTTAAGCTTACAGCTATTCTACGGATGTGCACGATTGTTGAAAATGAATCTAAAATGAATTGATCTATCCCAAAAACGAATAATATTATAAACGATGGGGTATAAAGTACAATGTATTTGCAGAAAATGGTTTTAATACAGGCCATTTTAAGTAAACCTGAGGTGGGATACATCATGTTATGTTCAGTGAAGGAAAAACCCTATAAACCTGTCTGAAGGTTGCTTCTCTCTCCCACCCATTTGACTCCAGTACTCCCCCTGCCTGCCGTTGCTTCTCTATATGCTGTGTTGTTGCTCGATAAATCAGTCAATATTTCTATTTTCATCTTTATCAGGATTAGAAAGCCTCAACTATATTTGAACCTTTGTTGGATAGAAGTTTTGTGTTTTTGCTGTCTAGATTTGTGTGAAATCTGCAAATGCTATGTCTTGTGGATTAACTTGCCAGTCAGAGAGAAAGTTTCCAATAATGCAGTATAGTTTGGGGAAAAGTTTCCCACTGATTCAAATATAAAGAGGAAGTACACGCCTGAAGGGACTGTGTCTGCACAGGTTTCTATCCATCTGCCTGTCCCCTGTCTACTTACTCGTCTCTGTTATTTCGAATTTATTTTCCTCTTTGCCTCTCTGAGGTTGTGTCAAATAGCCTTGAATGGAAAGGGCTTATCCTCTTCCCTCGTGCCCAATGAAATGTTAGTTTAAAGTGACACTTTAACTGGCCAAAATGTCCTACTTTCAAAGTATTTCCAGTCCAACATGAGTAACTAAAAGCAGGCAAATGTAAAATAATGGTTTGCATTTGAAGTTTGGAGCAAAATGTTGTCTATAAAGCAATATACTGTTATCCAAACGCTGTTCTACACTGAGTTTGTGTTGAATTCAATACACAGTATACCTAAAAAATCAGTATAGCCAGTGTTGTTCACTGCACTGTGGGGCCTCTTAAGGTCCTTACACACCAAGCCGCTTTTCGGCGTTGATAGATGTCTGGCCAGCTCTCGACACAGGTTCGGGAAAGCCCCATGAGCTTCTCGCTGTAGAGTGAAAATGGAACGCACACGCTATTTGTTGTTTGTTTATATCACGCAGTCTGTTCTTCTTCTCTTGGTTATCACGCAGTCTGTCTTCCGGTTGTTGCCTCTTTTGAATGACAAATACACACTACCGCCACCTGCTGGTAAGGAGAGTTATTGCCACTCACGCATGCGCAGTGCGTACGTGCTACTTGGCCGTCGGCTGAAGTCTTTGCGGTGTGTTCCAGTGTGACTGTTTGGCCAGGAGACGTGAGGCGACACAACAATCGGGTCCGACGTGGTCTTTGGTGTCAGTTTGGTGTGTAGGGGCCCATAGCCGTGGGAAGTAATTTTACTTAGGGGGTGCTCGTGAATTGTCAACGGGGGGGGGGGGGGGGGGGGGGGGGGGGTGTGCTAGTGAACTGTCAACGGGGGGGGAGGACACGGGACACGGTGGACCTCTGTCGCCTGTCAGCGCAGCTTCAATGATGCCGTTTAAAAACACATTAAGGGCGGTTCCGGTTTAAAGTTATTATCCTGTTTAAATGTTATTAGAACTAATGTTATACCTTGCAATGTTTGCAATATAATTTTTCATGCTCTTTTTGTATCCAACTAACAGTTAATTGTGTAGCTTCCTTCATGTGCAAAGAGATGGCAGGATAGTGATGGAGAGGAGGTTGTTTTGCGATGCAGGCATGCTTTTTTCCCTTCGGTAAATCCTTTAGTTAGCTTGGTTAGGATTAGGTCTGAAAAGTCTCTCATTTGCATCCAAAGCCCTAGGAGATTCATTGGTGAAGAAATCCAGCTTCTCCATTCCTTCCAACTGAATTTGACTTTAGTGTTTATTTTATCTATTTTTATTGCAGCCCACGTCTGATTTCTGCTCTCTTTCATACCGTCTCCTTGATTAATTTGACTTCTGTTGCTGGAGGTATTGCACGCTAATTTGAAGATATGAAAGAAATGTCACATTTGACTGGCTGTCAATTGTAATATAGAGTGTGTCTGTATTTCAGCTTTTTAGATCTTTTTTAGTCTTGCATTTGGTGGAAAAGGTTAGAATAAATAATATGTATTTCTATTTTATCCCGGGGCCCATTTTTGCACAGGGGCATCACACATACATAAGAAAGCTCAGTGTTTTCCACTGAAGAAAACTGAATCCAAATTCCCATATGAGTTATATTGAAAAGACTGGTATCCCAGTTAGCCTTAAAGCCTGAGGCTATATGGGATAGACCCTAATGGAACACAGCTATGGCATGAAGGAAATGGGTGGTAAAGACTTCAGGAATCTATCAATGGGATAAAAGGGACACGCTTAGAGAGATGGGGGATATCCCAAGTGTCTGACTGAAATCGCAATTCTTTTCTAAGGCTAGATTTCACAGCATTCAATCGAGTGTTTCAGCATTTTAAAAAGTTACATTTTTTGTTCTAGTATTGTTCCATGTCTGAACAAAAGCAGTATCCGTCTTTGTTACTTATGTGTAAAAGCAGAGTTTTGACGGCGTACTACAAAGAAAGGATTAGGGCCTGTTGAGAAATGAGGGGAGTCAAAAGGTAAAGTCATGGCCAGTGAAAATATAAACAACCACCACTCGCATCAGTCGAACACAGGTCCCATGCTCCAGCTTTGGAAATGCTCTGCCATTTATGAAGTGCTTTCAATCTATGTGCCGGTAGCCTTTTTGTTTTATAAACGCACTCCGAACTTTCAACACTTTCCAGGGGGTTTCATCTTTTTAGTTTGAATTTGATGTTCAATATGTAACAAACACAAACAACCTGTACCATTGAACTCAGATCAGACTCACAGTGAGACCATTCTCCAACTGAAGAAGTCCTGATGTGTTGCCTAAATTACATTCAGGGTTAGTATTGTATACTTGATCTCCTAACTTGATGTGAAGCAGCACCAAAATGAGCAAAAAGAGTATATTGTATGTCATGGAGTTATTATTTAATTAACCTGTGCCTTTATTTTTCTGCAATATCGTTGTTTAAACCCAAGACCCTAGGGAGATTGTAGAGTTAAATCATAGCAATTAATTCAGAAGCAGAGAAATGATTCGGTCCATGCGTGGTGAATGCAAGAGGATACTTTATAAAATTCCATTCATGCCACTTTGCCAGTGTGTTATGGGAAATCTGGTTGACTTGCTTACTTTTCAGCAACGTTGGGCCCCCAATGGTGCGTTTCAGATTTATAAATGGCTGCTGTTATCAAATCTTAATGCTAAAAGCAACTGCAACTATAAACACTTTGGACATATTGGACATATATAAAACATTTTGCCCTTTTAGCTTTAACACGTAGAATATTTGTCACTTTACTTGACCTCGTGGTTTTCCATAAATGTACGCTGCTGCGACCTAAAATGCCTGGAGCTGTTGGAGCTCTGACTGAAATGATGAATTGCACTAACACATTGAACCAGTGCACAGTAGAGTCACTGCAGAAACGTATTGACCATGCTACAACTTAATACTATAGCGTTCCATGAAGACCTACACCCAGCAGCCACAGTACCAGATCAAAATGCCAAGCTCTCCACAGGGATGCCATTCCAAGCTAAAGCTGATTTACATACTCTGCTTGGGCCTTATCTTCCAACATGAGCTCTCTTAAGGGACACGCGGTTATAGTTTTATTTTCTATCATTACGGTTTGTGTGGGCTAGATTTTGTAAGCCAAGTGTCCTGCTGTAGCCTAAACTCTATGACTCCATCTTGCTTCATCATTAAGAGTGTGAGAGTCAGGGTCTCTCAGTTGGGAATTGTGTTTGACTGAAGCCTACTGTTCCCTATGGGATGTGGTTTCAGTACACTGGTTGAGGGTTCTCCACACCCCAACCGAAAAAGGCATTAGAATAGATTTACAAGGTAGAAGACTTCATTTTGGGTTAGGGTTTTACTGTCAAGTATCCAAGATCTCCTGCCTCATTGGCAGTCTTTATTTAGATTTCATCTCATAAAGATTTTGTTTGAAGAAAAAATAGAAAGACATTTATTTGAAGAGAAAGTAACATCTAATGAGTTTTCTCTTTGTGTCTTTTTTCCTCTCTGTTTTATGCATTCCCTCTGGACCCTCCCTGAAGCTGAAGAGTATGCTGTTGAAGGTAAGGCTGATGCTTTGCTTTTTGGGCCCTCTGATGGCTTCCCTTAATGCTGTCATGGATGCTCATGCTGGCTGCTTGTTAATACTGTATGCCCTCCCTCTGGGGAGGGGCATTGTCAGTTTGGACTGCGGTTTGAAAGTGACTTCCAGGGGGCTTAAATTACAGTTTTCCAATAAGAGCAAATAGTGAAGTACAAACAAAATGATCTCCGTTTAATCTCTTGTTTTCTTTATCTCGTCTTTTTACATTTAATTTTTGTTTGACTGCCTTATTTTCTCTCAGGATGGCTTGTATGTAGATCAGTAATATGTTCATGCTCCGAGCATTTTTTAAATGTCAAGTCAGCTTGGCAATCTTAAGTTGGTTTACCAGTCATAACACTTTTGTTAAAGTTAAATGACATGACATGGTGAATACTTCCTCTCTATCTCCAGCAAAGGGGAATGAAGGCCTCCTGCCAGGGCACCTGAGGGGCCTCATTAGCTCTAGGGCCAAGCACTTAACCAGTTCTGGATGTAGCAGACTTTAGGGATGGATCAGCATTGACTTGTCTGCCTGCAGGCTGATGCCTGTCTCCACTTTACACTGTTTGATAAGAGGTACACCTACTGGTTGACCGAGTGTGTTTGTCAGTTATATCAGATTCTAGATAGACAGAATCTATATGTTGAGTAGTGAACTGGTGTCTGGTGTTTGTTTGTCTTGGAGTTGCATTTCCTCCTTGTTGAGTTTGAGGTGATGGATTACCTATCACACAATGTGAACCAGCTGGGGAAATTAGTATGAAAGACACCCATTTGCTCCAGGTTTTCTTTAAAGCTGAAATAAATCATGCTGCATTTATTTCTCAATGGTTATACCAAGCATGAGTGTGTTATCTTGTGGAATATTGGAATTATACAATTATACGTCATAGTGTAATTCCATTGTTATCATCTAACCCAGTTAACTCTACTTGAATTCTGGTCTATGCATGTGCATATGTGTACTTACAGGCTGTTTGAAGCTGACATTTTCTCAGTTTGTTCCTACATGAGAGATGCAAGTCTCCTGTAATGATGGTATGTGTGTGTACAATTCTATGTGTGTGTACAATTCTATTTGTGCACGAGTGCCCTTGCAGTTCGTCCAATGTCAGTGCTGCTAAAGCACGGAAAATGTCAAGAGAAAGGTAGGGAACATGAATAGATTGTGGCAATCCCACAATTCTGGCTGACGGAGTAGCCGCTCCAGACTGATGTAGAGTGAGGTGAGGGGCAAGAAAGCTTTCTGTGGGGAACGAGCAGGGGAGTGTGATGAAGATGCATCAATTGCTCTCTGACAGACATAAGGGAGGGTAGGCTTCTCCTGATGGACCATTGTCCTTTGTTAACTTTTACCAGGCTACACAAGTAAAACCAGGCTCTCCAAAATGTAGAAATGTACCGTTCAGAGTTATCAAAGTACTGTAGCAAAGTATTCAATATTGTGGATATATGTTTTTTTTTATATGTCAAGGCAATGTTAACCAGACTTAACCCTTAAACTCAGCATTTACAGTTTTCTTACTGATTTGAAGTATATACTGTAGATCTTTTGCATTGGGCAAAGGCATATGTTGTAAGTTAAGCTTCCTATTAATTATGTGGGCTCCTTGCAACTCGGGAGGGTCACACTTCTCCCTATGCGGAGGTCTAGGTGATTGTTTTGTATTATATCACAATGATTTAGACATACATTAGGGAAATACTATTTAGATTGAAAAGTCCTAAAATGTAAATACTAACACCTCAATTAATTTCTGCTCTTCAAAAAGTAATGTCCTTTAATTAAAAACAAAGAGCTGTGTTCCCAGTTCCCAGTGTGTTGTATCAACAAGACAGCAGATGTATTAAATGGCTCATTGTCTTCAGTACCAATCCCTCAGAGTGCTTCTGCTCTCCTTTCTCTTCTATTACTAGGGTTTCACTGTAAACATATTTGGTCTACTTAGTTGTAGGTGACCATGTGCTAAAAGGTATGTTGAGATTAATGATACACAGAGATGTTGAGAGCCCCGGGGAGGCCGGTGCCCCTGGAAGCCGGCCGGTGGCCCTCGCTCTACACTGTGGGCCGATTGATGATCTGCCTGCGACACTGACCTGTTTTTACTGGCAAGCCAGCCGCACATTGCCATCTGTGTACTGATCACCAAGCATGCCCTCTCCCTGGAGGACTGCATAGGTGATGTATAGTTTCATAATGTAAGCACAGGTCTACCTCATTGCTTTGTGCAGTGCAGTAGCCATTGTCCAATCCATTTTATTTCTATAGCACATTTAAAAACAACAGAGTTGAACAAAGTGCTGTACATCAACAACTGTATAAAAACATAGCATACATACATACAAAACAGACAGGACATGAAACAAATGTAAAACACAAGACACTGAAACCAGATCAGAAGCCACTGACTGAGAAACTCTCCTACATGACGTAAAAACAATACAAAACACTAGTAAGATAAAAACCCAAATTTAAAAGCGCAAGTGTCACCTGGTCTGTAAATGCCAGGGAAAAGAAGTGGGTTTTTAAACGAGATTTAAAAACAGGCAGAGTTGGAGCAAGTCTAACCTGGAGGGGCAATTTGTTCCATAATTTTGGAGCTGCAACAGCAAAGGCTCTGTCTCCTCGCTGCTTTAGCCTTGATTTTGGGACTACCAGAAGTAATCTGTCAGCAGACCTCAGTGACCGTGTGGGTGTGTATGGTTTTAAAAGATCTGCCAGGTACGGTGGGGCTAAACCGTTTAGGGCTTTGTATGCGAACAGTAACATTTTAAATTGTATTCTAAAACTGACTGGCAGCCAATGTAACGAGGCGAGTACAGGCGTAATATGTTCACGCCTGCCTGTCCTTGTAAGGAGGCGTGCAGCAGCATTCTGGACCAGCTGTAGGCGTGACAGGGAAGCCTTGCTTACTCCAATGTACAGAGCATTGCAGTAATCTAGTTTAGTGGATTTAAAACAATGTATTACTCTCTCAAAGTCATTGCTGAAAGAAGCTGGATTTGACCACTTGATCTGTTTGTCTAGTTTCAAATCACGATCAATCCGTACACCCAGGTTTGTGACAATGGGTTTCACATATGGGAATCCAGCACAGGCGGGGCATTGGGGCCACCACTGGGTCCAAATATTATCACCTCGGTCTTTTTTTCATTGAATTTTAAAAAGTTCAAGGCCATCCAGGCTCTGATGTCCTTCAGACAGTCAGACAGACGTTGCTGAGGGTTTGGGTCATTTATTTTCAGGGGCATGTAGATTTGCGTCATCTGCATAAAAATGAAATGAGACGCCATATTTTTTAATGATAGCACCCAGGGGGAGCAGGTACAGGGAAAATAAAATCGGCCCAAGAATGGAGCCAAATGGAACATCTTACAGCACCAGGTTATGTTGGTGGCTGTTATTAGTGGCTGACAAAGACAGACCGCAGTGGTATGGATTATATTTTTTGATTGAACATACACTCATAATTCCTACAAAAAACATTCTATGTGGTCCCTAGTTAGGAAATGGTTACTAAAAACAAAAGTAAAGAAACAATATTGACCAGGCAATACATATGTATGGTGTTTATTCAAATGCTGAAGCTTTAATTTCCCACCCACTGATGGGCTGACAGGTCATGACCATGAACAGTATTGAGTGAAAAAGGGCTCTATACAAGCGGACAGTACCAGATGAAATGTAACCCTGGTCAGTAGGGCTGGCCTCTGAGCCTGGCTGATAGATTTAGTGACCTGGTGCTTCGCTTGGATGAGGGATTTTCCAAGCTGCCCACGCTGATCTTAATCAATCTGATCAAGGCTAATGATCTTTTCTCTCTGAGCCACGCAGACCTCCAATTTAATCTCACCCTGGGGGGGGGGGGTGGGGGGGGGCAATAACATTTTTATTATTTTCCCCGGTGCAAAAAAAATTGAGTTTGATGTTGGCTACAGATATAGGATTATAGATTTGTGTGGGGCCTGTAGTAATAAGAGATTACTTTGGATCATCCAAACCAGATTATGGATTTTGTTCTTCTCAGGAGAAGTAAAACAAAATCATAGACTGAAAACTTGGACGTTTTTCTAAATGCATGTGCGTCAACAAGGTTAGTTGAAAACAGTGTAAGGCAAATATTAAATGCACTGATGTCATTATGGTATTAACCTAGATTTTGTGTGTTTCTGGAACAAATGATGCTTGTACATGATACTTTTTCAAATACCAACTGCTGTTGTTGTTTTGAAAAGCTTTGGCTTAAAGGTAGACCACTTGGTTTGGACCTTACCACAAAGGATAAATTGGGAAAACAATTGAGAATGATAAGCTTTTAAATAAATACCGGCGTAGCATAACAACACAATTTGTCCATTCTTTACAATCAATAAAGCTTAACTGTGCATTTTTCATTGAACACACAAGAGATTTGCAGTGTTCAAACAAAGCCATCGATTGTAGAAGATTGCTGGCTAGCTTTTTACAAACAGGCACTTGAAAAGAAAAGAAAAGGCTGCAAATAAGAAAAAGAAACACACATGCACACAGTGTGCTTATTGGAAGGGGAAAACAGACCAAGGAGTTGAAGGGGGAACAGAGTCTTTCTTCAGCTCTGAAATTGCTCAAGATCCTTTGGACAGTAGGACGCCTTGATGCTGCCTCTGCCCGCCCAGCCTCTGCCAGATGTTGCAGTGAGATAAAGCATCTTCAGGTCCTGAAGGAGCCAGAGTCCAGCCATGCCTGTTCTCACAAGACGTTAATTTCACCCCACACAGCTCACACTCTTTCCTCTCTTTCTATGTGTCTGCTTTGTGATAACAAAGTCTAAAGGGATGGAGTGGGCGTCCACTTGTGAGCAACTCCAGATGCTTCAGTGTCAACATGCGTAGCCACAGGCAATACTGTTTGCTGTGATGGAGAGAGAAATTGATTGGACAATGCATGTCCTGGAGCTGTGGGGTGTATAGTGTTTGTTTGTGTGTGTATGTGTGTACTTGTGTGTGTGAAGAAGAAGAGTATTGGATATGCCAGATTTTACGGCTCTCTTTATTTTTTTTATTCGCATTTGCTGAGTTCAGCCCTGTAAAACTTACAGGTAGATTCATTCAGACTGGCTTCTATCTGATAGTTATATACTAACTATATGTATTTTGTTTAATTTTTAACCATATCTTTCCATAGTATACTGTACCTTTGTTCAATCGTTCCAAAAGGTAATCTTCTCGATTCAAGCCCTTTCGAGGATAGCTGAAGGGTTGCAGGAGCCTTGCTTTAACCCTCCTGTTGTCGTCGGGTCAAATCTGACCGATTTACTACTTTCATCAATCATAACTTTTTTGTTTTACATTCGATCCCATTAAGGCTTTATGATATCCTTCACAGTAGGCATTTGCACATATGAAATGGCTGATCACCACTTTCATTGCATTTTGGATGATTTAGTCAACTTTGTAACACCCATGGTGTTCCCGGTGTTACTGCAGTTTTTCATGTTTACCAGTAGTCTGATACAATATGTACAGTTTGAAAGGGTGTTAAATGAAATGTGGTGATGATTAATAGTTTTTGTGTTAATGTAATAACAGTTAAAACAGGACCGGTCAAATTTGACCGCGAACACCAAAGTAAGAGGGGGGGAAACGAAGACAATAGAAGGGTTAAGATACCACCATCAATGTTTTAGCAACATTTACATTCTTCATAACTTTTTTTAATTCAACCCCCTTCAGTTCTCTATTTTCCCTCTGCCAAGCACACACAAGTCGGAACTTTAGCACTTCGACTACATTACAATGCTATTGTATTACAATGAGCTTTGGGAAGGATTTCATGGCTCTCTTCAAAGTACTCCTTTCTCCTGTGAACTGAAATGAAAATGTGTTGTGCACCTCCGTGCCTTTGTTGCTTTTGAAATAGGGAAAACAAAAAACATTAAGTCTTTTAAGCATTCCCCAATGGACGTTGGGGTTATGGGGTATTTGGAGTTTATATTGCCTCATCTCTCGGTTGGTTGCTAATGTATGCCCGGTCAGGGATACAGTCTTAGTAATCCTCCTCTCTTTTCAATCCCTCTTCATCCATCACTCTATGGTTCCCCTCTTCCTCTCCCCTCACTCATACACCTATCCTTAGCTTTATCCATGTCTCGTCAATTTCCTGTTTGTTTTTATTTTCACCACCTATCTTTACTCTCAACATCTCTTCCTTTCTTTCCTTCTGCCAATCCTCCCAAAGCATCTGTTCTGTTTCCTCCTCTTCATTTGGTCACCTTCATTCCTCTCCTGGTAGATACACATATAGGTTGTAGCTAAGAGGCTTCTTTGGTGGAGGTCTCTATAGGAAGCCGTGAAATGCAGCTTCACTGGGTTATGAAAGGCTACATAGAGAGACCTGGAGAGAGGGAACGTAATCAGAGGGGGACCCATGGTCTATTTACTGGTTCTTACTTTGTGTATTAACCACGATGATATTGCTAACTTGTATTCAAAGATATGTTTGCCCGACACTTAAGAATATATTCAAAGACGCCTGTGTTACCAGCTAATCTAAAATTCCTCAATAAAGCTTTGACCTTGTACTTTAGGAGGCTCATCATGTTTGACAATACCATAAGAGATCATAGTAACTAATGTACAAAATAGATGAACCTTCCACGGCTCACTGGCAGTGGTGTCAAAGTGCAGCTTAACCCCTGTTGGAAGCAGATTAAAATAACAAGGGAAGGTGGGTAATATCATTATAACCCTAGCACCTCCCCACCTCTCTTAAGAACACCATTGCCAGTAGTTTCTGCAGAGTCTTTAAAGATAAGGGTCAATTAAGTATGAATGACATAAAAGAATACAAATAAAGGAAGCAAGACTAGCCTCAAGTAAAGCTGGCTGAACTAACAAGATTCTTCCCACACTAAATTCCAAACAAACATATTTTCTATGATTTCCTTCATACCCTCGCCATCGGCTTGTCTTTGCTCTTGCAGACATGCAGATAATGCTGTCATGATTAAAGATGGAGGTCTATTAACTTTTTGCATTTTCCCAACAAAAGAAACCGTTTGAAATAGAGCCATTTCTGCTTTCATTGAACACCCTCCAAGAGGAAACATTGAAATGCTGCATGAGCTAAGGCTCTGTCTGGATAGGTTCTGTAATGTATAGATACAGCACACATTGATGGTGTTTGTGTAATATACTGTGTGTATAAGCTAACACTTTCCACCCGCTGTCACTTCAAACCCAGATTTGTCACTTTCGGCTGAGTACTTTTTTTCACATAACTTTCCATTATTTCCAGCAGTATAACATTCTTGTTGTGTACCTGCCAGAGGTGTGGACTCGAGTCACATGACTTGGACCGAGTCAGACTCGAGTCACCAATTTGATGACTTTGGACTCGACTGGACAAAATCACAAAACACTTGCGACTCGACTTGGACTTGAACACCAATGACTCGGGACTTGACTTGGACTTGAGCCTTCTGACTTAAGGTGACTTGATACTTAAATTCAGGGGTCTCCAACACCGCTGCCGCTAGAAGAGCAGACTCCAGTCGGGGAGAGCAGAATCTTCAGCCGCTCCTACTCTTGCAGGCAGGGGCGGGACTTTATTTTGCTGAGCCACCATGCGGCCAATCATATGCGAGGACACACTAGGATCATACCATTATGTGAAAGAAGGGTGGGGGGCAGACGCTCCAAAGACAGCAGGTGTAGTGCTACAGGCCAGCTACACAGAGCGACGGGGAGACGGGGAGCCGGATTTGAATGCAAGCGCGTCGGAAAAAGTCAAGACATTTGCGAAAACCAAAAAAAGAAGCAGCATCTGGCTGCATTTCAATGATATTGGAGAAAGCAAAGCTGAGTGCAGGATTTGTAAAATGAAAATAACCTTCAGAGCAGGGTTTTTCTTTTGGTAACCACTCAGGATTTATTGCCAGAGGTGGGAGAAGTTCAGATCTTGTACTTGAGTAAAAGTACCAGAGTGTAGGAATACTCGGTTACAATAAAAAGTCCTGCATTCAAAATGTTACAAGTAAAAGTACAAAAGTATTATCATCAAAATATACTTAAAGTGGACCTATCATGCTATATTTTAATAATATAGTGTAGGACCATACCTATATAAGGCATATTTATACTTTTTTTTTTTCAAAATACCAAACAGATGATGCATTTTAGCCATGCCTCATTTCGCTCAATTTGCACTTTCTTAGCTCTGTTTTTGCAAGGGCTGATTCTGTGAGAACAGCACCACCTACAGGCCTGGCATATGTACTACAGCGTCTCCAGCGCTTTCGAACGGCAATGGCCGTGGCTGTCTCCTCCTGATTGGTGGAGTTGGCCCAATAGCCGTAGCGCCACTGTCCTGACGTCAGGACAGTGTTCAAATCTGGATCAGTTTTATCAGATCCGTTGCAGCCCCTTTTTTAGAGATTTGGGTATGGAGGAAAATAGAGAGGGTTGTGTTTTCTGACACTTGGTGAGTTCCCTGGAACACCGGGGACACATATTCATGTATAAAAGATGTACAAAAGTGCATTTTGCATGATAGGTCCCCTTTTAAAGTACCACCTAGAGATCTAGATTCAGGTGTTCTTTTCCCCATAGAGACGCCTCGCTGCACATTATCCCTTGCATAAAGATAGATCGTGGGTCCCTTATAACATGTTGTACACAGTGGAAATAAACATTCTGGTCACCTTAACATCAGGGATCTTATACATTAAACTCCTTCTGAATCAAACCGTCAGGGTAGCCTTACCTTACTGATCCCTCTTAAAATAGAAGAAAACACGTTACTTTACCAGCAGAGATAAAATTGATTATTAAATGATTAATGTGACTAATAAAGAGCAGTTTGATTATTAAGTATTATTCTGTTGATCGATGTCATTACATTTGTTGAAAAGCACATAAGGACTTGTTTAAGACTCGTTTTGTCAAAGTTTAGGACTTGGACTTGACTTGAACTTGCCCATCCTGACTTGAGACTTGACTCGGACTTGAGCGCAAAGACTTGAGACTTGACTTGGACTTGCAAAACAATGACTTAGTCCCACCTCTGGTACCTGCAGCCTTTTCTGAATTAAATGATGCAATGGAAAGCCACTGACTGCAAAGTGCTGGCTAGGTGACACCGTGAGAGATTGCATTTAGGCAGAGCCTGATGAAAAGTCCATCTCCTGCCCATCCCCAAGCCCACTGCAAGTTCTTAGAAGTAAAAGCACTCACCCTCACTTCCATCCTGCTGCTAAGCCAAAAGGTGGATACTGTGACATGTTCTTTGTCAGTTGTGTCTTTGTGTGCATTTGCTTTTTGTGTGTAAATGTGTTTCTCACAAGGAAGACTTTCCAGTATGTTTTTCTGTATGTACAGCAGTGATGCATGCTTGTATGCTGGTGTGTGTTTTAGGGCTGGGATGAGTTATCGACACCATCGATTTGCAGGGCATACATTGGTGTGTCGCAGGAACATTCATTCGTATTAGTTTCTCTCAGGCTGGTACTGTGTTTTGTGTGTGTGTGTGTGGAGTGTGTAAGTGCACTGTCCAGGGGGCTGAAATGCTGGGACAAATATTGCCTGATTCATCAAAGTCAGGTCTTTTGTTTTAAATGTTGGCATAAACTAATATTTATTTGATTATAGACCAATATATGAGCACATTTTGGGGGCTATTGGGATTATATATTAAAAAAAACATCAAGATGATAATAAAACAAGTTTAAATTCAATCAGTTGTTTTGCTAATGTAAATGTAATAAAAAATTGTTTATAATAATTGATAAAAATGTGAGCCCTAATAAAATGTTTTATAATAATTTAAGGTTGTCTAAGTCCCAACATTGTTCAAATGCAGTCTTACTGCCTCAGTTCCTTTTTTAGTCTAAGTACACAAGTTCTTCAGTGTGATTCACATTCTTATCTGTCTTTGGCCTGGCCTTTCTTTGTGCTCCAACCTTCATTTAGCAGGCCTACAATGATGTTCCAGGCTGTTGGTGGCATTGAGGCAGTGTCAGGAGAAATTGTCTGGTCAAATTGAGATCAATAGAGTAGCAGAATGAATGAGAGTGACTAATAAAAGAAGGGAAATGGGGAATAGGGCTATTCTCTTCTCATCCTTCCCTCAATTTCATAATGGGAAAATAGTAACACTTGAGTGAGCTTGTTTTGCCGCTGAGGACTTCCCCTTGCTTGAAAGTCAAATTAATTCTTTTGGGATTCGAGTAGAGAATTTTTCTTCATTGTGCCTCATTCTCTTTTTTGTATTCCCTGTCAAATCTTGTATCCCTTTGTTTTCTTTTGCAATCTTGCTCTTTTATCATGTTATACTTAGTTCACACATGGCTGTAGGTCTTTTGTAAAATGTTCAAAACACGCTACAGAAACAAAAATCATTTTGGATCCTTAATGTGGATATTGAATATACTTTTCTTTTTTTATAAATACGTTTTTTTTAATGAAATATTGGCATAGATGCCAAGACACAAACGGAACACTGATTCGAGTGCTATCTTTTCATTTTACAAAATCAAACTTTTATTGTTTTGGTAGAAAAAAAACAGACATTTAATTTGAGTTTTAATTTGAGTTGAACAATACTTTTATAATACAGCATGCTTATAGGTGAGGTGTTCTGGTATTAATTAGTATACAGAATTACTGCTGCCCAAGTCTTTGTGCTTAAAAATGACTCTTTCATAGATAATGTATCTGTTTATAATTGACACAATCCTGCAAACATAACCTATTTTTCATTGTCAACTGGTGTGAAGTATTTTTTTTAAGTTCATATCAAACCTAATTTAGCATTATTTACAAATCTGCTTTGTCTAGACACATTCCCCAAGCCTCGGTTCTTATATATACCCCATGCTTTTTATGGCACCCTGTGTGCAGCTGAAGAGAACAGACGTCTCTGGGAAATATAAATAGTTGAACTGTCCCTTTTACAACATCCCTGCCGACAGGGGTCCCCTTGGTTTCTTCTCTCCTCTCAGTAAGGCCTAACCGCTATGATGAGTTATCAGAAACACCATAGATGTGTGCAGCAGCTGCCATAAAGCCTCACTCCCTACATGTCTTATTTATCTGTCGCCTCTATAATTCTCTTAGGGCCAGAGAGGGGGAGCTTTTAGGCCACAGACCTTGCGTGCTCACTTACTGGCTTGGATTAGGCCTGGCCTTGCTTTCTCAGCATGTGACAATTTGGAGAGGGAGAAGTCGAATTAGAGGGAGAAGAGAGAGGACAGGGGCTAGAGGGAGATGAGGGTCAAGGAGCACAAGGAAAGGATGGCAAAAAGAGAAATAAACAGCTTCACAGGGATAAGACATGAGAGACAAGGGTAGAGTGAGGAAGAGGAAGAGTTTAGGGGCAATCTCAAGAGCTGTGGCGGCAAATCAGCAGACTGCTTCAGTAATGGCGCGTTTCCACTACACGGCCTCGCTCGGCCCCGCTCGGTATGGCTAGGCCTCGTTAGGACTGGCTCACTTTATGGCGCATTTCCATTACAGTTTAGGAACTGGGGTAGTATCTATAGTAACGCAGTGTAGGCGGAGCCGTGACGTCATCTTCAATGAGAACCCCAGAAAAACAACACAGCCGTTAGCTGTTAGCACTCAGAGCTCACAGCTCCTCATATATGTTCAGAAACTAGACAAAAGTTAAACAAGTACAAACCACAGACTGCCTGTGTCATGGTGAATACAGTCGCTGCTTTATTTATGTCTGTATAGGCCGTTGTTGTGAGTGTGGACGGTCGGAGCATATACTGCGTTAGCTTAGCCAATCTCCATCTAGAACACACGCATTTTAAAAGGTTTTTCCCCTGCCGTCTGTCTGCAAACTTGACAAAGCATTAATTCATGGTTTTTACTAACCGGTATCAGTATGTTGTTACTTCGGCATCATTTTGAAACGTGTATTACAATTAAATCACGGTCAAATATGTCCATCTTGTTGTAGTTGTAGCCCCCTTGCCAGCGATGCTCTCTCTAGTTTAGCATACTCAGCCCGACTCAGCCTCGTTGTCTCTGGCCCTAGACCCACGATTTTATGAGGCCAGAAAAACTGTGAATTAGGACCCGCCGGCCGGTACTAGGCCAAGTGGAAACGCAACCAAAGACGGGCCGCTGACGTCACAGCCCTCTTAAACCGTGCTCCGCGCTGTAGTGGAAACGCGCCATAAGACATGGCCTATATCAGTGATTCTCAACTGGTTTGGCCTCGGGACCCACTTTTTCCTTCGTCAATGAGTCACGACCCACCATTTTGAACCACACAAATTTAATTCACAAAAAGTAGTGCAGTAATATAAAATATTAATATTAGGGCTGTCAGTCGATTACAAATATTTAATCGCGATTAATCGCAAATTAATCGCACATTTTTTATCTGTTTTAAATGTACCTTAGAGGGATATTTTTCAAGTTTTTAATACTCTTATCAACATATGACTGGACAAATATGCTTTATATGTTTGTTTATTATCATTTGAACAATGACAAATATTATCATGAATATTAAACACAACAACCTGAACATTACAAATATTCGCCTCAATTCAACCTGGAACCTCTCTCATACAATAATACAATACTGTGTGTGTGTGTGTGTGTGTGTGTGTGTGTGTGTGTGTGTGTGTGTGTGTGTGTGTGTGTGTGTGTGTGTGTGTGTGTGTGTGTGTGTGTGTGTGTGTGTGTGTGTGTGTGTGTGTGTGTGGGGTGTGTGTGTGTGTGTGTGTGTGTGTGTGTGTGTGTGTGTGTGTGTGTGTGTGTGTGTGTGTGTGTGTGTGTGTGTGTGTGTGTGTGTGTGTGTGTGTGTGTGTGTGTGTGTGTGTGTGTGTGTGTGTGTGTGTGTGTGTGTGTGTGTGTGTGTGTGTGTGTGTGTGTGTGTGTGTGTGTACGTTTTATATATCTTCAGCTACACCAAAACAAGCAATAGACTAGACCAGGGGTCGGTAACCCCTGGCACGCGTGCCACCATTGGCACGCGGCACCGTAACCAGTGGCACACTAGGAATTAGTGGAATAAGTGTGCAAAAATATTTACATTTTATTTTCGGATCCTGAACGTGACCGCCGCCAGAGCGCGTCTCCCCGTTACCTGCAGAAGGAAGCCATGCACGCAACGCAGCCCCGCTCTCTTTAACTCCAGGCGACTTTCTGCGGCTTTCCTCCGTAATGCAGTGCTGATAGTTTCACCACAGAGGAAAGCACTTCACAAATGCCGCAGTTTTTGCGTGGCGATCGATATCGGCCGATACTCACTCTCTGCCGATCGATCGGTGCTCTCTAAAAATGCCGATCGCGAGACGTAAAATACATGACACTTTTCTCTGTGTGCACCAAAACAAGCTCGCCAAAATGGCTTCACCAGTCTGGCAGTATTTTAAGTGTCCGAAAATGACAATAAAATAGCGGTATGCAACGTGTGTGAAGCAGAAATCCTGCAGCTCCACCCGCTGTGACGGACCGGTGAGCGGAGCAAAACACACAAGATCTAGGCCACGATCGTTGGCACGCTGATAAAACATTTTTTTTTTAATGGCACTTCATATCAAAAAGGTTGCCGACCCCTGGACTAGACCCACTGTGACTCTGTATTTAGTACAATGTCTTTTTGAATTCAGACCATGAATTCTAGTTTCAACAGGTCTGGCGGATTTTTCTTCGAGGATTGTTTGAGTCATCAGTCCTGCAAAATGAACAAGTAGGAAAGTGGTCTACCAATCGTAGTCCCACAGGTGGCCACTAAGCTTGTACTCCAGATTGGGACTTAAACTCTATCCTAGCAATTTGATTTCTGCAGGTTTCACGAGGAAACGGAAAGAAAGACAACCATTTGTTTTCAGGGCTTGACAGTTTGCAATGAATGAAACCGATTCAATCCCCCAGAAGCTCTTCCTTCCTGCCTTTGCGCTGTCTTCTTTTGCTGACTTGAAACAGACAGATAAACATGTTAACACCTATAGAGAGTAAATCCAAGTCACTCTGTAATAGATTGAGTGTTTGTGTGTGTATGTGTGTGTTTGTGTGCGTGAGTGAAAGACGGTGTTCGTGCATGAGCAGGGCCCAGATTAAGCTGTCACACAGTTTGTGAGTGGTCCCAGACAGGCTGATCAATGTGGGGCCAGCTTGCAGATAATGAAGTGGTTAGGTCTCCCCTGATGCCTTTAATTGAACAAGTGTTGCTGGCTCGGCCCATCTGGGCAGAAAGCATCCTGGGAATTGGGTGTTTTCATGTGGACAGTGGTCTGAAAGGCTGGTATGAAAGAGTCACTTTAAAGGCCAAGTGACCCCTCAAGAGACAGTTAACATGTTGGAGGAAAAACTATAACAATATTTAATTGAGTTTAATGTGCAGACTCTCTACTGTATTGTAACTGTAATCATATTTGTGCATGAATAAGATTAAGCACTGTGATAGTAAACGCTCCAGTTCTAAAATGATCATTTCTCAGTTCAGTGAGGCTTTCCTCGCAACTCGCTCACTTTCTGTCTGCGTCGGATAATACATGGGTAGAGAGAGAGAGGGGTTCTCCTTTTTTGTATTTGATCTAATTCAATCATTGTTAAACTGGGGAAGTTTAGGCCAGTTGTTGTTTATGTCCTGTCAGTATCTCGTAGCACTCAGATGTGTAGGTGGAAAGTACTCCTGGTTAGAAAATGGAGTCCAGCCATCACCTCTTCAATTGGAAATAGACTGCCTCTTCAGTCAGAAGCTCAAGTAAAAGTCTCTGAATGTGCTGCCTTTTTTAGTTCCCCTTAAAAATATGAAAATGCCTTACTTTAAACATTCTTTTGGTTTCGCATGCAGGGAGAGTTAAAGAATGATTTTGTTCCGGCTTTGTGTTTTAATTTTACATTTTTAACACTGTCAAAGGTCCTATTGTGAAATCTGCAGGCACTAGAAAGTGCAAGCTGAACAATTCAACACCTTAAGCATGTGGCCCTGTTGAATAAGATAAGGTCAGAACTCCACTCCTGATTTAGACGATACATAGCAGCTCCCATCTGGACCCTGACAAAGGCAGCCTCCCTCCTCTCTATAAGCCCAGTCAATGAAGAGACCTTCTGCCTGCCTTGTTCTCTGTTTCTCCTCTTCGTCGACAGAGCCCCTATACACTATTCATAAACTCGGGCAGAGGGTTGTCTGACCTTTTTGCTGAAATGTTAGGGCAAATTAGTTGTCAGAGTAGTGGACGTGGAAGCCATGCTAAGCTCTAGTGTCTGTCCCATGCAGCTCCAACTTGCTTTTTTTTCTCCTTTGTTCACCTTTTCACAGGGTACCTGCCCTTTCTACTGCAGAAGTGTTAGTCCCAACAATATGGACATACTTGTATCTCGGTTTCTGTCTTCTGATTGCAGAATAAAGAGAACAGATATGGCGCTCATTATTTTAAAGCGTGACATTCATGCAGATTCAGAAAGCTCACTTCAAAGAGGCATATACATGTGATTTACACACATGCATATGCCCAGCCTTCAAAAGCATGAAATGCAATGCAAAGAAAACATGAAGCTATGAAGCTATTCCTTCTGAAAGCTTTACCTCCCAGGTAAACTTTAGGTCAGTGCTTTCAATCTGAATTTGCTCTGAAGTCTGCTTTGCATCCTCCGTGAGTCATTGCCCTAATTCAGTCTATACATTTAATATCATTGAATTACTATCAACCATTTTTACCCTGAATACAGAGTAGCTTATAATGAGCCCATATGCAAGCAGCACCCTTTTTAAAGCAGAGTAAACACTAAGCTAGCCTCGAGAGTCTACGCATATTCATTACCTTACGTAATGGCTTTTTAAAATAAACACCATTGCTTTCAGCAAGCATTAGTAATACCTGCATATAATTTAGCATCTCGTGACCACTCTTTGTGTTACTGCTGAGGCACCTTTTCATTACATTAAATGTTAGCAGCAACCAATCACACATTTACGAACTTTGAACACATTTGTACAATATCACATTATATTTTTTATTTATTTTTATGATGCTGAAATGGATTGCCTTGATTGATAGTTTACAGGAGAGTAGAGGGTATTAATGTTTCAATGTAGGAGCTCTATGACTCTTGGTTTTTTATCATACAATGCTAGGGAGTCATTCATATTTGAAACCCTTCAGCCATACAGGAATGTTTTCTTTCCATGTTTACTTGTGATTGAAAAAAAAACCTAATTTCCTCTATTCCCTTCAACTTCCAATTTGTCCTCCGTCTGAACTTGATCTTATCTTGTGGTTCAAGGCTTAAACTCATCCCCTCTCCCTATAGACCTTGCCTTTACTTTCTGACCTCAGCCTGACACTGATCCTGCCTTTTGAAGACAAGCGAAGATCAAGTGTGGATCAAGGAGTTAGTCGCTCTGGTGATCTTTTTTTTTTTCTTCCTTCCCTGTCTGTGTGTTGTGTTTGTCTGTGCTCTGTGGGTCGATGAGTCCTGCATGCTAAAGTTGTGCAGTGATTGGGTATGTGTGTGTGTGTACGGCCAGCTCAAGCTCATCATTCAGCTTGAGAGGAAATCTATGGCAGGGTGATAAACATATTGCTAAGTAAGGGGATTGTAGGCCTCTGAGTGTCATTGCACCAAGCACTGTGTACATAGGATGACAGCTCTGCATGAACACTGTCAACTGAGGTCAGCTTTTCCACCAATGTGGCTGCCTGTACACTATGCACGGGTTGAGACCAGAGTATATATTTTAATCGTAAAACGTGTTACGTTTCTAGAACCACACCTTCCTGTTTAAAGAGAGT
The DNA here is from genome assembly GCF_902827165.1 of Trematomus bernacchii. Lineage (NCBI taxonomy): Eukaryota > Metazoa > Chordata > Actinopteri > Perciformes > Nototheniidae > Trematomus > Trematomus bernacchii. The sequence goes on from NW_022987683.1 coordinate 2,153,476, forward strand.
ACATATCCAGCTTTGAGGTGCTGAGCTTACACACCATCATCGCGTTTCACCATCTCCACACACCCAACAGGCAAAGCAGACATTGTTTACCAATCAGTTACAGTCGCTATATCACATCCCACCTGCCCTTACCGCTTACTGAAGGCCATGATTAAGTGCCATGATGGAAAGCATCAACATCCATTTCATCCATATTTGATGAGTCTCCCTCCTATTACACACAACAGGAGGAAGCTCTAATCAACATTCACACACACTGTGAATAATCATTTACTCAGATAATGGCTGTGTTTATGCAAGCGCTAAAAAAAAAGTTATTTTTTTCCCCTGTATGTTTTTTTACTTCTATGATTAAGAGAACTCTGATTAGGTAATAGCATGACTGATTTCCTTTTGTAATTATCATATGACTTTTCAGGCTGCCTCCTGATCTGTCAACTCGTGTTTTTAGCCCCCTTTACAGAACAAAAACATCGTCATGTCCATGACAGCAGCACCAATTTAAACTTAGCAATGATATGGCCTCATGTTTTGTATTCACTCAGCTCACATATGGTCTTAACAGAGCGGTAGATCATGGCTGCACTGAGCTGTGTTATGCTCACTTTCAGAGTCACCTTGTAAACCTTAGAATTCTATGAGCTAGACCCCATTTCTGCAGGGCAGCACCACATTAAAGAGAATGTGGATCCACAAATTAGGTCAGCAGAGCGGGCTGATACATTAAGGGCATTCGAATCATAGTGTTTGAATCCTACCTATTGCAATGGCAAGTAAAGATTAGCATATATAAATTGATACTAATTATTGGAAATAGTGTATCAGGACAGGGTCACATTGACACTGTAACATACACTCAGTTTCCAATGTATTATGTACACCTAGCAAAAAGGATTGCAGTCCAGTGCTGCAATAAATCCTCCCTTCATCAAGATTATGGTATGTATTCCATTATGCAGAAGGGTGGTTCTGTTATGTATACCTTATTTATATAAATTAGTAACGCAATACATTTCCACAGCAGGACTGTTGTGTAAGAATGCATTAGTTTTTAGTTCAGTGTACGTTATAGTCTGTAAACTGAGTGTTTGCATGTTCGAGATCTTTTGGATCAACGAACAGTCTGTCAGAAACTAGTGCCTCAGCTAGTCTCCTTGTAAACCTACTTGATGCCATCGCTACATGTTGCTGATGTAGGCTTTATTTACATTTCCGCAAATGCGTCATACATTTTGTCGCCAGTTTGGTTTAAAATCATTGGCAGCAAAACTGCATGGAAATGGTACCAACTCTAATTGTTACATGCCAACGCAGAGGCTGATCTGATAATTACTCAAAGCAAGGTTTACATTTTCCCAATTCGTTCAGCTCTATTGGTCTTCCTGTACCTCATCTTCAAACCGAAGCACTCATTGTTATGATAATATTCGCCCTAAAAGAAACCATTGCCCAGTAAGTGCTCAGCAATTTGCTCACAATGTAAAACATCACAAAGGAAAGTCACCTCAAATCCTGCTAATAAAAAGTGAAAGGTAGTTCAAAGAGCTGTTCCTTTTCTCTTGACAAAATCACATCCCCACCACAGAAGCATTCCTCTTTTCCCCTTTTCTCTCACAATGTTGTCATGGCCTGCCACAGTTTAGTGGGCGCAATGACAGCACTGACTGAGGAATGTCCAGTTACGTCAGGCAGACACATGCCGACCCTGGGCCTCTCGCCTTAGGGCCCTCATTTTGGCAGGCTGTTTTCATTACCAGCAGATAGGTAGGTGGATAAAATGAATGATCACAGTTGAGTTTCTTTGTCTTTGGGACTGGCGGTTGTTTTGAAATATGCTCCCCCCAGGATTCCTTGAAACAAAAGCCCAAAATGTATCCCTAATATCAACTCTTTCAGACACAAAGAACAACAGAGTCAAGTTCAGAGTAAGTAACAATTTAATGCAAGCAATTATGGGATGTACATCACAAGTTTCATCCCAAATCAATAATATATATACTATTATTACTGGACTGTTGAACAGGAATGTGATTTCTTCAATTTAATATTATTTTCCTAATCATTTCATAAACCATTTCTTGACACATCATTTACAAGAGAGATAACATTTCACAGCTTTACCATGATGCCTTAAGGAGATGCAAAGAGTGAAGTCACTGTTACTCAATACTATACCCTATATTCATTGGTTTCCCTTATCAAACAACACCAACAAAAACACAGATTTGAAAAACAAACAATTACAGCAATGAAAAAAGCTCTGCTACTGTATACTGTTTTATGTTGAGCAGCAAAAAGTAGTGACACTTTTATGTGTATAGCAATCTGTGTTGCTTCAGCTGGAAGGAAGAACAAAAAGTGACAGGTGGAGTTTAAATGCTGTGACAAAAGGTGTCTGCTGTCCTGTCTGTGAACTTTTTTTCTTCCATCTGTCATTTGATTTGTCAGTCATGCATTGACTGGTAGCAGTTATCAGGGTGCGTACGGGTGCTGGAAATCCTTGAAAATGCTTGAAATTGTACGAGGTGTTTTCACGGTTTGAAAAGTGCTTGAATTTTGGGAATGGTGCTTGAATTTGGGATAAAGTGCTTGAAATTGTAAATGCTTTACTTCGCTTTTTAGATTAAAAGAAAATAAAGAAGTCTGAGCGCGCTTAATTGCTTCGCTTTTACATAAAACAGCTCCGCTCCGGCCTTCCCGCGCAATGCGCGTGACCGGCAAGTGTTTTTGTTACGTGTGACCTGGGCATTCTGATGAGTGATAGATGACAGTATGCCAGGAGGTTGCCGTTTCAACGAGCGTTGGCTAGCAGAAGACAAATACAAGCCATGGCTAAGACGAGGGTCAAGCCCACGAGTAGCCTCCTGCAAAGCTTGCAAAAATAACGATGCGAGAGTCTGCGCTGACGAGCCACATGAAAGGTACGCCGTAGTAGAGCATTTTAGATTAGGCTAACGTTGCTTGTTACGTTTGTTTAAGCTAACGTTAGCATGCTGAATAGCGAACTCGATGAGGGATAATAATAATTTCAGGGGACAATCATTTCAGAGGAGCGTACCTATGTTATGTCAGTCGCCATCCTGTGGTGTTCAGCGGATGAAGCACTCACGGCATTTTGTGTTATAGTCACGAAATATAATCTATTGATTCGACACAGAGCGATTTTAAAAGCAATGTATTTCTACTGGTAGTATGTTTCGTGCCTAAACCAAATGTGACTTTCTCTATCGAAATCAGTCACATTGACCCGAAGACACATTTTTGTTTGTATTACTGGTCTGGGGGAAGCTCGCGGGTGTGTTTGTGTTTGTGTATTTTTTAGTTTGTGTACCGGGGAAACACTCACAAGAAACACCGGCTAATGTTATGCTTGCTGTGATGTTAAATTACTCCGTTCTCTGCTTGTAATTATGCCGTTACAAGCTTCAAAGTTGTATTTATCATCTGAATTTGCCGAAACAAGTTTAATATTCTGAAAGCCAATACTTTGTTTATTTGAAAACAGATGAAAACAAACTGTCTTTTATATAAAATTGAAGTATTATACAAGTAAAACTACATGTTGCTTTAATCCCATGTAATTGTAGAATGAACACAGTCTTCCTTTGAAGATGTATAAGTCAGGTGTCTTGAGTAGTCAAAATTACCTACAAATCATTGTACACATTTGTAACTATTATTTTCCACTTGTTACCATTGTGAGTCTATTTTTATGCAGCTCTGCGTGATGTTGTGGCTACAAATCAGGCTAATATACTACCAGAGGTAGAAGAAGTACTCAGATATTGTACTTGAGTAAAAGTAGAAGTACTCGGATCTTGTACTTGAGTAAAAGTAGAAGTACCAGAGTGTAGGAATACTCTGTTTCAGTAAAAGTCCTGCATTCAAAATGTTACTCAAGTAAAAGTAGAAAAGTATGATCATCAAAATATAGTGAAAGTAGAGACAGTGAAAGTAGTCATTGTGCAGATTGGTCCATTTCAGAATAATATATATGATATGTTTTATAATGATTGATCATGAAAGTGTTCTCAAAGCTGGTAAAGGTGCAGCTAGTTTGAATGACTTTGTATACTGCAGGGTAGCTTGTGAATTTACTCCAGGTGGAACTAAAGTCTGATTTAAGACTTGATTATATTTCACATCATTCATCCACATCTGTGAAGTAACTAAAGGTATTACATACATGTAGTGGAGGAAAAGTACACCATTTACCTCTAACTTATGTTTACTGCCAACCTAAAAGTACCTCAAAAATAGTAATTAATAATGTATTGAAAAAAAAAAAATAATGTATTGAAAAGTTATTTGGCTGATTGTTTTATATTGGCTCAGCCAGGTTATATGGGATGCCCAGTCTACGTACAGATCACTCATTTTGAAATATTAAACTTAGTTTTCTTTTCTTACATTTTTCATCCTCATGTAGAATGCTATTATGAAACACACATTTGGTTGTTTATAGCATAAAGAACATCTGATTTAATGTGAGGTAGGGAAATAATCATTTGAGTATAAGTATGTGTATATAAATATGTAATTTACAACAGCTGTAAGATGCTTGAAAATGCACCTTGAAAATGCTTGAAAAGTGCTTGAATTTGACTTTTGAAAAGGTGTAAGAACCCTGAGTTATATCCATTCCAATCCAATCCAACTTTATTTATAAAGCATTTTAAAACCTCCAGACCAAAGTGCTGTACAGAGAGATACATAAAATGTAAAATCACACAGCTCAGCTCACAAAACATAAAAATAAGTATACAATCACATAAAAGATACGAAACGCAAAACAAACCAGAATAAACGTAACAATTACAAAATAAAAACATAAAAACAACCATATAGTACAAACAATAGACCACTGAAAACAAATAAAAGCAACAATCTACTTGGTTCCGAATGCTAAGGAGAAGAGGTGGGTTTTAAGACGGGATTTAAAAACAGACAGTGTGGGAGCCTGTCTGATTAGCAAGGGCAGGTCGTTCCACAGTTTAGGGGCGGCAGCAGAGAAAGCACGGTCCCCTCTGCGCTTAGACTTTGTTTTTGGCACCCTCAGGAGCAACTGATCAGCTGCCCTAAGAGTGCGAGTGGGCGTGTAGCTTTGTAACAGCTCAGCGAGTTAGGGCGGGGCCAAGCCATTGAGGGCTTTAAAAGTAAATAAAAGAGTTTTAAACTGAATCCTTGAAAGAACGGGCAGCCAGTGGAGTGAAGCTAAAATGGGGGAAATGTGCTTGTGTTTGCGTGTGCCAGTTAGTAGCCGTGTTGCTGCATTTTGCACCATCTGCAGGCAAGCAAGGGTGGACGCTCTTATCCCAATATATAGTGCATTACAATAATCCAAGCGGGAGGTGACGAAGGCATGGATTACTGTTTCAAAAAGGTCACTATTTATAAAAGGCTTTATTTTGGCTAGCTGCCTGAGGTGGAAGAAGCTTTTTCTAACTACTGCCTTGATCTGGCTGTCCAGCTTTAGTTCAGGGTCCATCTTTATCCCAAGATTTGTGATGGTAGGCCTGGTGGAGTGGCCCAAGGATGCTAGGTCTATGGGAGTGGTCCGAGGGGCACCAAAAACCATCACTTCGGTTTTGTCATCATTTAATTAAAAAAAGTTGCATGACATCCAGGACTTAATGTCTTCAAGGCAGTTTAACAGTGGTTTAATTGAGTATGAGTCGTTCTTTTTGTGTGGCACATATATTTGGCAATCATCTGCATAGCAATGAAAAGTGATGCCGTGCTTCCTAAGAATGGACCCAAGAGGGAGCAAATACAGGGAGAATAACAGGGGGCCTAACACTGAGCCCTGTGGAACCCCACAAAGGAGAGGAGCAGACGAGGACTCAGAGTCCCCAAGGCTGACGCAGAAAGTCCTACCAGTCAGATACGACCTAAACCATTCGAGGGCTTTGCCCCTAATGCCCACCCACTGCTCCAAACGAGCTATCAGGATCTCATGGTCCACTGTATCAAAAGCGGCCGTTAGATCGAGGAGTAAAAGGATAATGCATTCACCTGAGTCTGTTGTTAAAAGGATATCATTAAAAACTCTTAAAAGAGCTGATTCCGTGCTGTGCAAGGTTTTAAAACCAGATTGGAAGACCTCAAGTACCTTGTGCTCTTCCAGAAAAGCGAGAAGTTGACTGTAAACAATCTTCTCTAGGATTTTCGACATAAAAGGTAATTTGGAAATGGACCTAAAGTTTGCAAGAACTGTGGGATCCAGACTAGGTTTCTTAATAAGTGGTTGTACAACTGCATGTTTCCAGAACAACACCTGTGAGCAGACTGCTGTTAAAAACCTCAAGAACAAATGGTCCTACAGTGGGGAATACCTCTTTAAAAAACCGAGGAGGGACAGGGTCGATTGGAGAACCAGAGGGCTTTATTTTGGAGACAATCTCCTGTACAGAGTACACAAGGTTTGTGACAGTTTAAACAAATGATGTCTGAGAAATGTTTTCTTTTTGCCTCTTTCACAGTTGTCTGATAGAGACGCCAACACTGCCTCAGCATTTGAAAAGAGACTTGTAGTTTGTCCTTATTCCATCTTCTCTCAGCTCTACGGCATTCATGTCGGGCAGCCCGAGTCGTGGCATTTAGCCAAGGCTCGGATTTAGTTTTGAGTTGCCTTGTTTTTAATGGAGCCACAGTGTCCATAGCAGCTTTACATGTGCAGTGAAACCATAAGCAAAGCTCCTCCGTAGTGTTAGACATAGGCTCATGAGTAACACAGTTTTTATGATTAAACACGGCCGAGAACTGACCAGCAGTGGAAGTGTTCATCATACGAGATAGCCGGGCAGCAGCGCGCGGTTTGACAGTAGTACAGGCATGTGCAACATCAAATAAAACAGGCATATGATCTGAGAAAACAGCGTCACAGATCTCCAAGTTAAGAACAGGCAAACCATAAGATAAAACAATATCAAGTGTGTGTCCGCGTTCTTGCGTGGGGCCAGACACCTACTGAACAAGACTAAAAGAGTCAACAAGGTTTAAAAAGTCCTTTGCCATACATGAATATTAAAATCCCCAACAATAAGGACACGGTCATATTTCGGCATAATTTCAGCCAGAAAGTCAGAGAAATCATTTAGGAAGTCCTTATTGTATTTGGGAGGTCTATAGACCACAGCACACAGCACTGTGTGAGAGCGGCCGAGCTCAAACACGCTCACTTCAAAGCTGCAAGGAGAGAATGACAGCGACAGTTGCTGACATTTATAATCACTCCTGAAAACTGTAGCTACTCCTCCGCCTCGGCTCAAAGTCCGTGGGGAGTTAAAATAGCAGCAATCTGGAGGTAAAAGTTCAGTAAAGGCGCTGGACTCACCAGTACCGAGCCATGTTTCAGTCACGAAGAGGAAATCCAGTCCTTTTGAAGTGAAGAACTCCTTAATGACAAAAGTCTTGTTTGTCAGAGATCTGGCGTTTATGAGGCCAAACCTGGCAGGATCCAGCGTGCCCGCGGCGTTTGAGGTCCAGGGAGCCCTGTTATATGGTGTCGGGAGCTGTTGCTCTAATTATTTAGCTAAAAGGAAGTGGCTACAATTCTTGTTTTCTTAGAACCATTCAGCTATTATTTCTCCACATTCATATTGACCCTTGTTCCTTGTAGTATCGATCGCAGTTTTCATGAACAGGAAGGACTCTTTGTACTTAACTTAAGGGTGTTGTTGCCATTGAACACTGCTGTCCTTCCATTTCACCCAACACAAGGTAATCTGTGTAATGTGCAGAGACTGTGTTTGAATGCTCCTGTTTCTCTTTACATGTATCCTAGTAGTTTTCTCTTAGCTCTTTGTATATTATAGTCATGGCAAGGTCTAGCAGGCACTATTGACTGCTAACAGAGAGGCAAATGTAGCCTTAGCATTAACATAAATTAATTGGAATTTTTACACAAATGTATCTGAAGGTAGCAGACGGCCACACTAGGTATTAGTCCTGTAAGCAATCCCAAAGACCCCGAAGAGACCAATTTACCTGCTATTTACTACCACAACAATCTAAATGGGAGACAGAGGACTTTCAGAATTGCATATCTCGTTATTCATATTTTCCTTTCTAATTATTTTCTGCATTCAGGGGCCCCAATAGGGCTTACCTCTTTGGTCCTGTCTGTTTTAAGACAAGGACCCTGAAAATAACCGTGTAACTGACGCTCGCTGTCCTTCCATGTTAGCTACCTCTAGCAGAAATAAATTAGATGGTAGCTTTTTAAAAACAAATACAAAATGTAAAAGACGTCTACAAAAAAGTCACTTCTGGCCTGAAGGATAGAAAAATGAATGTTATTGACAAGTATAAGTTATATAATAATACTAATAACAAAGTTGGATACTTAACTTACCGGTCGGCCTATGCGTGCGTTGGAAAGATGCTAACATTACATTTGAAACAAACGGACGACTATCCAATAGGATAGTGATTGTGCAAGCTCCCATTCATGGTGAATTAAAGCAACGTCCATGGGGTATATGTGTGTAAATCTGGCTCTGATACTAGCCGATGCCAAATGACCACACTGCACATCACTGCCAATCGGGTACCAGTGCCTATTTAGTACCGGTTTGCGTACCCATCCCTAGTTATTAGAAGCAATTGCTGTTCTAAATAGTGAACTGTACACTTAATTCAAATCTGCCAAAGTGCTATCAAGACTATTTCCCCTGCAGCATAAATTAGCACATCTAAGGAGCTGAAACTCCAAAGTAACAGGTGCACTCTTTATCCCACTCATAAAGCAAGACTAATAAATGTCTCAAATCTCTCATGGAAAAGAACTGAATGTAAGAAGCTCAGTCCTGTGGCAGCGATGCTCTATATTACCGACAACATATTAATGAGACATTTTATGTGAGCAAGTGTTACATCACAGCAGTTGTTGTGCAATATTGGTGCTGCCGCTTGTGAGTGATGGGCCTTGTTTGTACTCATGTCTCTCATTGTGGGCTGTTGTCGGTGAAAGGATCACATAAATAACAAGCATAAATTGCAGTTGGTCTTATTGTAGTGTTTCTCTGAATCCTGGTCTATTTGAGAGCAGCATGTGTACAACTACTTTTGGCAGAATGCATAAACTATGCTGGGGCCGGAGCTTCTAGGATCATTAGTCTCTCTATCTCTGTCAGTGAGTAGATTTGTTCCTGCATTGGAGCTGTTTCACACTGTGCTCCGACTTTCAGACATCCACAGAGCTCTCTGCTGCCCCCATTAAATCGGCAGCTGCTTTTTATATGACCGGGGCTGCCAAACCCTCAAAAAGAGTCCCTCTTTTGAGTTATGAATTAGCCAGGTGTGTGTGTGTGGGAGGGAATGGTATCATAATGAACACATGTCTTTATTTGACAAGACTTCCTGGTAGATCGTGCTTTTTCTTGATCTATCTTTGGCTGAGTAACTCAACATAAGTGGGTATGAGCACTCACAGAGATCTGGCTGCAAACAAAGCTATTATACAGTCTAGATACTTGCAGTAGCATGTTCTTTGCTAACATAATTTCAGCAGTTCAAAGATAGAATGGAAAACACTTAAGAGTAGTTATATTTTGCCTAGAGCTGCCTTGCACCTACCACCCCATGCTGCAATCCCCACATATATTTGACCTGACTCTCTATCCCACTTGTCTGTCTTTTACACATACAAACAAGCACCACACACACACACAACTATTCTAAGAACCCCCATTCTTGCCCTTATATCTTCCTGATGTATAGAACCATTGAAGCATATCCTTATATGTTGCCACTTTGTAGAATGACTCAGATAAAAACACTCCGGACTGCATATACAGCTATTTTGTTTGCTTGAATCGGATGACACAAAGAGTATATATCTAAAGGTTTGCCGGCTGACCATAGGTTCAACCCAGGTGAAAAGCAATACTTGCATTTTTGCGAAATATATTCCGTAGTCCAAAATGTATTGGAGCCTACCTTCTATTATTCAGCACACCAAATATCAAATATACCAGTGCACGTCTGTGTTTTAACAACTCCTGTTATGAATAATGACTACAGCTACTATAAAAAAGTAATTACAGAATAGGGTTATTATTGATTAGTTGATGGTGTTATCGGTGGGTGTCGCTCTGTTGAAAATTGATTAGCTGGAATCCTGATTATAAAAATACTTGTTTACTTATAGATGCACAAATAAAACTGGGCTTAGTGCCGGACACGCCTGTCAGCTTATCAGAATTGAGAATCTGTTTTGGTCATGGTTTAAATAAACATGCAACGTTTCTCATGGGAACCACGACAGTCACTTGCGGAAGTAGCCGATATGGGTTCTGAAACAGGATTGTCATCTTCAGTGCCTCATATATAATGGAGTAGTTGTTAACTCGACCTGACAGCCCCAACCCCCGAGTGAGGTAAGCAGTGGAGGAGGTTTACGTCAGAGATTGGGGGAAGTCGTAAGAAGATGAGAGGCATGTGAGGTTGAAGAAGGAAATGGCAGGGTACGAGAAATCACACCTCGGCTCCCCTGCTTATTCATCCACAGCTCTGTGGGAACCCCATTGGTGTTTTTAATAAAAGAGGCATCACTCAAGCTAGGCGCTGACACATTCTACCTCCTATCTACGCGTTCTGTTTTTTTTATGTCTTCCCTATTTGAACATGTTCTCTTTCCTCCTGCATCTCTACTTTGCCTCTCCTTCTTCATGAGATGTCATCAGACACATAATGAATGTTTCATGACACTTTTTTTACCCCTCTGCAAATAATGGATGCTATAAAAATCATAAATACATTGCTGTGTGTGTGTGTGTGTGTGTGTGTGTGTGTGTGTGTGTGTGTGTGTGTGTGTGTGTGTGTGTGTGTGTGTGTGTGTGTGTGTGTGTGTGTGTGTTGTGTGTGTGTGTGTGTTGTGTGTGGTGTGTGTGTGTGTGTGTGTGTGTGTGTGTGTGGTGTGTGTGTGTGTGTGTGTGTGTGTGTGTGTGTGTGTGTGTGTGTGTGTGTGTGTGTGTGTGTGTGTGTGTGTGTGTGTGTGTGTGTGTGTGTGTGTGTGTGTGTGTGTGTGTGTGTGTGTGTGTGTGTGTGTGTGTGTGTGTGTGTGTGTGTGTGTGTGTGTGTGTGTGTGTGTGTGTGTGTGTGTGTGTGTGTTGCAGAAATACATGTATATATGGTATATTCATGCCAAGAAGTTGGTGCTTATACTTCTGCCTTCATGACATTGTTCGGAAAGACTTGTACATTAAGCAGCACAGTTCATTGGCTTCAAATCAGGACAAGACTTGAGTTCATTTATTCTGGGTTCTTCGGGTCTTTTCCTTGTTACTTGCCCCAGATGTCAAACTGTGGGTGGCCCCAAGCTCACTACATATACAGTAAAAGCAACTGGTTCATATGTGCAATGACAGACATGCATCTCTTACACTGGTATACATCATTTAAGGGACATTTGGGGAGATCCTGAATGCCTAATAAGAAATAAAACTTACAGTAAAATACACTCTAAATGTAGTGTAACTCTGATAATAGATTTGAGTGTTGCTGCACTCTTGTTTAGTCACAGCTTACATCATTTTATCCTACAGTTAATTTTAATTGTTTGGGTTGACACACATGATGAACTTGAAGAGTTCTTAGTCAATATGCAAGATTTACAAAGCTCCACAAACCCAAACCAAGCTTTAAATAGAATGTTTCATTGATCAGGCTACGACAACTGCGCAAGCATTCAGCTGCACTCCGCTTCATTTTCAATATGTTGCATTTCTGTGGCCCCAGGGAATTTAGTCTTCCTTGTATTTTTGCACTAAATCATAGAAACATAGCCCTGGCTTGAAAATAAATGTCAATTTACTTGCCTGCCTTTTATCTGGAGGGGAAATGAATCATCTTGATTAATTTCTTTTATGTTTAGGTATTTGGTGCAGCCGTTCTGCTCATCAAATATCCAGGAAATTGGGCTCGGATGTGAGTCATCAGAAAATGAAACATCCAGGGGTTTTAGTTCCCAAATTAGCTTGGCTTTATTCAAGGGTGATGCTGGCCAGCTTGAAGTGTTCCTTTTGCTTCGTTTCCCTTCATCTCATTGAAGGCAGAGCAGAGATGCAGACAATTATTATAGAGATCCTTATTTAAAAATGCTTTTATCTTCTGTCCATTGTTCTTCCGCGTGACTGTCGCTCACTTTGAGTGTGCTATTCTGTTGTTTCATTGTCTCTGTACATTGCAGTGAACTTTGATTTGCTCTGAAGAAAGAAGTGGTTTCTTTAGATTGCCACAGCTGCAGTGAAGTGTTTGGTGTAATAGCCAGTCAGAACTCTGAGGCTTTTATAGGCCATTCAGTGGCATTTAAAATGTTCTATAGCATTGGACTGATGACTGCCTTGATTCTCAGACAACTTTTATAAGGACTGAAGTCTGGCTTTTGATAGTGTTGACTAATCTGACACAGGAACAAAAAACACAAATAGCACTCTTACTCCTCAGCTACAGCCACCCCAGTGAGGAAATCTGCACAGTACAGTGACAATATAACTATGACCAAAAACAGCAAGACAACAACACTTTTAAGCGTCAATAGCAAAACCCCAATCAATATAAATGTGGTAATTATTCTAGAACGACCTGCCAGAAGTCACAACACTCAATTTAACTGAAAATAAATGAATGTCTTATTAAGTACATTTAGATACGCTTGTTTGTTTGTGAACAACATTAGCAAGTTGACCTCCCACCATAATTCTACAACACTAAATGAGCTGACAGATAAAATAATGCCCTCTCTTAAAAAAAGTAAGATAACATATGCTTTGGTTTTTCTATGAAAATCGTATTAGTGACTTGGCAATGCATGGTACACCAGGTACCTTTGCTGTAAAGTCATTTATGATTATGTGAAATAATGTTTATTTTAGTGTGCTCATATATCCTTTGAGACAAACTTTCACAAGACATGGGTAGTTTATTCTATTACAGCGTTTATTCCAAGTGTTTCCTTATTTCCCCTCCAACAGTGGCCAATCAATTGCTAATGGACACTAATACAAAGGACAGAGCAAAGCTCACACAACATGAGTGCCCAATCAGCCAGTGCTTTTCAAATCAAATCTACTTCAGTCCTTGCTGATGGAGGTCTGTGGCCTGATTAAGTCAATGCTTGCCCTGTGTTACCTTACCTAATATATGTTATATACACTGTGTTCCTCTTAGGTTGATGGAGTTTGTTCAACGTGTATCATATGTGAACAAATCTATAGATCAGTATTTCATAAAGAAGAAATCCACCTTATTTAATTTGATTTAAGAGATAGGATAATCTCTCTGCGCAGCTGAAATCAGCCCACACAATGTCGAGTACGCTTGCTTGGTAGCACATGTCTGCCGAGCATCTTGCTTCAGAAGCGAGGCAAGAATCCTTCCTGGCATTCGGAAAACGAAGAGTGGAACAGGCTAGCAAGTGTGCAGGTGTGCGTCATATGAGAGGCCCCGCCTTACATCTTCCGCCACAGATTTGGGGAAATTGGTCCGTGCGCAAAGCATTGTGGGGATTTTAAGACAGCGGAGTATACACATGTGCAGCCTCGAAATTTCTCCAAACGAAGTACGCTGGGCTCGGTAGAATTCCAAGTATGCTGGACATTGGAACAGTACTTCGGCGGCACTCGATGACGTAGTATGCTTGAAATAGTGGCTCTGGAGCAGCTTTACTCGCGATTGAGAAACACCCATAGTCTTTGAATAGAGAAATCACCTCCTTAGCAAGTTAATTTAGGTAGTCTCTGTTGGCTCTTTAAAGCATGCATGGTCAAAAAGGCTACCTCTAATGTTACTCAGTCTGAAAGAGCAACAGACGCCCACTGTGTCTGCACCACTTCTGATTGACTCATATTTCCTAAGCCGACACACGCAGCGCTGTTTGCCTTGATTGCTGGAAACTCATGCATATTCGCATGGTTATTCAACAGCTTTCCCAGAGTGAATACACTTTCTTTTTGATTTCATTTTCATTAAAGACACGCTGTATAAAATGAGGCCGTACCTGAATGCACCCACACACTGCAGCCTTGACATTTAACCTAGATTTATTTTATTATCTAGCGGAAAGTCTTCCATAAAGCATTGAAAGAAAGAAAGAATAGAACAGAGCAGGCAGAACACTGGAGAGGTTTCCTCCACAGAGAAACAGGTGAGGGACTCTCCTTAACCACTCACTATGAAGGTCATGGAGAGGAGGATGAGCCTTGATGGTATTTGTTTTGCAGGGTGAGCTGCTACCCACAGCAGGGTAAAAACACCCCTACGCTTTGACAAAGATAGGGCCAACTTGGCAATCTGACACACACACCGAGCCACTGTGAGGTCCTTACCATGCTTGTCCTTCCTTTGCTGTATAAACAGTTTGTTATCTTATCGCTCCTCCATCAGCTGCAGACCTGCCCTGACGGCATGTAGCTTGAGAGGAGCCATCATTAGGGATAAATATGCTATGTTTACACAGCAGCCAAGTGTCCCACAACTGATTGTCCTTTTCATCCCCCATGTGTCTCTCACACAGGATGTTTGGGAATGAATGTGAGAGAGCAAAAGTCTGGACCACAGGGCTGTAGTTTGTGCTGTCTGTTGGAAACAAAAAGCACTCATTTTGATTAACAAGCTGTAATGATGTTGCTGCTCATTTCAGTTTGGTGACCCTGTAGTTGTTTTTCAAAGAGATTTGTCAATTTCATTAAAACCAAAAGCCAAACTTCATATTAAAACATATTTTTTTATATTGTTGGCGGTTGATAATTTACGTAAGAATAGATACAAAAGCATCAACATTATTGCAGCAATGAACATTATTTAAGAATAAAAAACCCTGCATTTTGAACATACCTTCTGAGCTGAAGTGCCCGTGAGAGAAAGTGAAGTGGTTTGCTGCTCCACTGTATCCTGAGAGTGGAGAGAGTTGTTGGGGTGAGTGCACGTAAATGCTCACCGGCAGGTCCGTATTTACAGCGGGCAGAGATAAGGACAATCAGCTCGAGTGTGTTGTTGCTTTAAAAATATTCCACAGTGAAATTACAAGATTATCATCATCACTACCACTTGGTTTTATCTGCCACGGTGTGCTTCAGCATCCACAAATGAAGGAACATTTTGCAGGGAACTGATACAGCAAAACTGTCTAACCTGTGTGGATATTCAGCGTCAGAGGGACAACTCCCTGTTAGAAACTGTTGGTGTGAACAGATGGTAGGTTAGTCACGCACACACATGCACATCTGCATACACAAGACACTGAGAAGCACTGTAATGGAACTGTCCATCAAGTCAAACCAGTGACAAACATGGAATTGTTCAATCTGTTTCAGCAGCAATGAAAGAGAGAGAGAGAGAGAACAGGGCTTTTGGGAGGGTTTGATATCAGCAATGAATTACCACAAATGGATATTTCAGGCCATACAGGAATATTTTTGTATTTTCAGCGCTTTCAAAATGTATGCTAGTCAATTTATAATTATAATGAAAACAATAAACCAGGCTGATAAGTGTTGTTTTAAAGCCGGCCAGCACTGTTTCCATCTTTAACTGATACTTTTCATTTGTGCTGCAACTATTTCCTGATGGAATGAAATGACTCACAGTTAGTAAGATGTAGCATTTAAAGATTCTGCGGTATCACAGGATGTCTGAAAAGTGTTTTTTCCCTCTGTTTGCTTTCAATGTTTGCGTATTATTTGTGCGGGCATGCTCCCTGTGTGTCGGTCTTTGCTTATGCACCTGCATGCGGAAGGTAAAAGGGTTATAAATCACTGTCTCTGTGTGTGAGCTTATGTTTGTGTTGTTCTTGCATTCTCTGGCCGTTATAAGAAGCTGCTCGTCCTGACAGTTGGAATGGATGGCAGTCATTATTTATAACGCCGTCCAGTTGTCGGCGTGTGTTGTCACCACGCTGGCTGTCAGCTGCCACAAGATGGTAATCGCACAAATGCCATTCGGCTAGAACCTGGTAGAAAAGTATTTGTGGGACATAACTGTGGTCTGCTCTGGTCCATGTGTGGTTGTGTTTTTGCGTGTGTGTATGTGTTACAGATAAAAAGTTACATGGATGGAGTAGTCTCCTCCACTCTAATCACATGCATCTACGAGATTAGATTTCAGAATAATCTGAGTTTTTCAGCTTTACGTGACGCTCAACTGAGATTGGATGTCTCCCATAAAGCATTACATCATCCTCATAATTGTAAAAAAAACTATCGAGGGGACGTTTTGTTGTTTTGTTGCCTTATTTAGGAAATCACAGACTGTTTAGGATTCAGGGATTTTAACATATCAGGACAGTGCAACACCACTTTTGATTCTTTCAATTTAAGTAACTAATTGAATTTATTTTGAACATGGACCCTACACTAAAAAGCCTCTTAAAGTCTGTCATAACAGCGCATTTAGACACTTTTTAAGTTGGAGGTGCTTTGGAACCACCAGATATGGCCTAGAGCACTGTGTGTGTGTGTATGTGTGTGTATACGCGTGGTGCTGCAGAAAGGACGAGGTAAAACAGAAGAGATAACGGAACCCCACTGAGAGGGTGGGGGGGTTTGTTGGGCTTCAAACCCTCACCCCTTGCCACTCTCCTGGGTATTTCTCTCTCTTTGTCTCTCTCCTACCCCTCATGCTGACATTTTTCGGGGCTGTGTGACGCCATGAATGACAACTAGGGGCTCTTTGGAGTGTGTGTCGGCAGAGTGGCCTGGCTGAAGGAGATAAGGAGAGGAGGCCGCACACATGCACAAACACGCCCCCACACACATGCATATTGTCCATGCTTAAAATTAAGGACACCATACACACAATCCAAAGAAAGTCCTGGTATCGTTCTAGACATGTTTTTGTAGTTTGTGTTATACGTTTATGGCAGCAACACGCATTGTGAAGATTCCTTTAAGCTTTTTGCAACCCATTGTCAGTCGATATACTTCCAGCTGACCATGACAACGATTATCAAACTGAAGGTGACATAAAGTGATTACAAAGTGGACTTTTTGTGAAAAACTAAATGTGTTTGTATCATGAGTGCCTACTAACCCACACATAATAACACAACCCATCAGTTTTTTGTGGACAAGCCATTCAGATGTGGCTCCCTGCAGTTTCATCAGAATATTTCGCCCCCCAACTAAGGTTCTCCACCAAGCCAATCATAGCATTTTTTTGATGGACATACGTTTGAACAGAGCATTTAAGCCAGACGGTGACGTTTAAAAAAAAAAACTTTAAAATATGTAAAATGTTCAGGAAAAACCTAAAACACTAAAATGAACCTGAACATTTGCATAATATGTACCCTTTAGGACTTTGATTTGCATGCAATTTTCCTGCAAATTGCAGGGCCACAGTACTAAGCAGCTGTGGAGAGATGAATTTAGAAGTTACATTAAAAGTTCGACACACTGATTTAAGTTTTAGTTTTAACACACGTTGAGTTTCCCCTTTCCATCGCTTTGTGAAGGCATTTTTATCACAGCATCAGCCATGGACCATGTTACCCTCACCTGGAGATTAGAGCATAAACGATCAGTCTGTTGAATTTTAGCACGTGTGCCTGAGCTACATCACAAGTATATGCACAGACACACCTGTTGCATTGCACTACTCCAATACTGTGTGAAAACACTAAAAGCATCTCAACAGTGCTCCCTGTAAGCACAGATGCTCATTAATATGTATAACCATACACAGTAACTCAGGGTGATGCACTCACACACACTCATATTCTCTGCCGCACCAGCGTAGAACCCCAGCCCCAGCTTGCCGCCCTGCCTCGGGGATGGCAGTGGCAGATGGCGCCTGTTCAGAAGTGCCGGGTACCCAGATCTGTTGGTTGGAGCCCCGAGAGGCACCGTTGATCATAGAAATGAAGTGGAGATGACACTGATCACTCTTCCGCCTCCTCCCCGAGCTCCCTCACTTTCAATAAATGCAGTGGGGCGGAGAGATAGTTAATGTGCAGAAAAAGGTGAGGAGAACGAAGGCAGTATGGGAGGTGAATGTAAACGAACAAATGGAGGCGGCGTCTGGGGGAATTTGTAAACAGACGAGGCAGTGGAACCACCTTGTTAACTAAAAACAACACACACAAAAGGGTTGAATTGTAAGTGATACGTCTGGGTGGAGAGAAAAAAAAAAACTAACCTTGATTGATTTTGGTATTTCTGAGGCAGCTCTAATTATATGCTTTTGTTACTGAGACTGATGAAATACTCAGAAACTGTTATTGATTTGGCTGCCTGACTTTTTTCCAAGGCAGAGCTATTCCACTTCGCCTTGTATCAATCTTGATCCCAGTTTCAGGTGCCTTATTAAGCTGAACAATTCATTTGAATTACAGAAGCTTATGTGGAAATGGATTGATCTGGATCACTGTAATATGTGCTATTTCAAAGACACTGCATCATTTTCAGTGTAGTTATAAATGATTATTGTGTTCCCTATTTATTCCTTAAATGAAACACAGTTCATTAGTCTTGATATTGTGTTGCGTATCTCTTTATCACAATCTGTAAATCAGACATTTATTGAGACATGTTGCAGTCCAATTCATTGGTCTCTTAACACGTTGGTGTTGAATACAGTGCCTACTTTGACAAAGTGAATTTATACAGTATATCATTAAAAACAAGGCATTCTTTTTCAATCTGTTTTATAATGCAATTTCTGCTGGTTTTGGTTGGTATGGTAACCTTCAACACTTTACGTAAACAGGATTTTTAACCTTGCGTTTGATGGATTGATAAATTGGTTACGTTTTACATTAAAAAAAAGTTATTTTTTGTTGTAGCCTGATTTTATAAACAATACTGCAGATTAGATGTGGAGCTGTGTTTATTCATTTAATTAAAATGTTTGCGTAATACAAGTCTTGGCAAGAAGATAACTACACACAGGCCACACACTCACGCCAAACACCCCCCTTCCTAAAGAGAGGAATTCATGGCCAAAGCGATGTATCCCACTGAAAAAAACCTTCTTTTTTTTATTTAACCACCTCGCCTGTCCACATAAAGCTATTTTCTTTGGAATAACACTCACTGCATAATTGCATATAATTGGATTTAGCAGTTCAGTGACCCTGTGGTCCGCTTGTTGGACCTGCCAGTAGATAACCAGAAAGAGACCAGCTCAGTGGTTGTGTCTTTATACTGTAAACATCAGCGAGGATGTTATAGGCTTTTGAAAGAGAAGATGATCCAGCCACGTGAGCCTGATCCCTGGCCACCTGATTTCAGATACTCAACAGTGGTCTTACTTTAGTCCTGACATAGCGGTGCACATGTCCTGACTATTTAACACATGCTAATGTTATCACTCTTGTGGATCACCAGAATCAATCTTTTTATAGTGTCACATAATTAGAAGTTCTTATAAGTAAAGGAGAGCAGTGGAGGGCCGCAGGGGATTTGAGTTCTTTGTGCCTCGAGCCGACACATTAGCATTCATAGACTATCATGGATTAGAGCGCTAATCCTCAGGAAGCTTGTTTTTTCAGATTTGTGGCGATATCTTTGGTGCTAACCAGTCAAGGCTTTGGTGTTTTTATACTGAACTGCACAGACACTGTACTTATATCAGAGTGGAGCTGATACTGACACATCGTCGTTTTTTTCATCCTTCCTTGGCACACTTACTTTTCTGTTTCTGTCAGTGACACTCACTGTTCATGTTAACTGACTTTGTATGAAATCAATGCCTGTCAAAGGCTATATCAACTCATGGATGACCCAGCAGGTACTGGATGTAGAATAAAACTAATCTTACATTTCCTGACATAAAATAATGTTAACAGGGTAGCCAATTTACTAGTCTGACATTATTATTTTAAGCCATATGTAATAGAATATTCCTCTAGCAATTGCGAATAAATATCAATTGAAAGCAGCTTTCTTTTGTTAGTGTCTTATCTGCCCTCCTCAACTTGTAAACTGGTGACCAAGTAATGGCCCCCTGCTTCTACACACAGCTACGGACAAAGGCACATATGTAGGCTCTCTCTTATGTGCGTTCAGAGCCACTAATCCAGTTTCCGTTTGGCTCCCCGGGGATGAGCTGATCCAGAGGCGACCGGTATTCAGCAGCAGGCACACTGCTAGGAACTGCTGCCATGGAGGGAACGAGGGCACCGAGTGCCAAATAGCTGGTGACTCAAGGAAACACCAAGCTTCTCTGATCCTACGCCAGCTCCCTCTAGGTTGAGTGGAGGGCAGAGGAAGGTGGGATTGCGGATCAGGAAAATCAGGCTACCCTCAACCCACATCCAAGTGAAAATATTGTTTTATGTGAACCAACCTGCAGCTCTATGCTTCTTTGTTTTTCTTTTATAAGAGGAAAATTAAAAGAATGCAAAAATAGCCCAGAGAACAGATTGAGTGGTTTTCTTAAAGAGTTGTCGTGGGGCTCGAAACAGCACGGCGGATCTGAGGATGAAGTCGTGACAGATGGGATCAGTGGAGCCTAGCAAAACAGCCCTGTCCGATTAAGCAATCATACACTCTACGAACGCTATCCAAAACGACAGTGCTGGTCAGGGTTTTGGCGGGAGTGGTGTTGACAATATGTATTTACAGTATCAATGTCCCGGGGGCATTGGCCAAAGTATACCTTTGCACATGCATGCAGACAAGCACACATCAGGTGTGGCTGTGAGATAACATGACATTCTTTCACCTGAGGCCTGTGTTTGTCTACGGAGAGCTTCTCGGGCTAACAGACTCGGTCCTTTTCTTGATAGCCAGGTGCCAGAGAAATGTATTTGGCTACATGGTCATATGTTGTGTCTCTGCATCTCTGTTTTGCTATTTTTTAACCCCAAAAATAGACATTATGTTTGGTTTGTCGTCTGTACTGTTGATTCCCTTAAGTTTGATTGTGTACACTAGTTTGTTGGACTAGCTTGTTTTGGATGATGGTAATATAATAACATGCTAATTAAAGCAGGTCTGGGTTCGTTCCACTCGTCTGCACTTCATCAGTGTTGTTATGTATGCTAACAAATGCTTACAGAATACAGCCTTGGCAATGGACTTAATTAGATAAAGTATTCCTGGCTGGCTATAGAATGTATTTAACCTAAAAGCAATTTCCCTGCTGTGGAAAGATTTAAGAAAGGGCTAGGTTTATTTGTATTGCCCCATACATGCATTTTCCAATGAGTTTACCTCTGTGGGCAATAGACCAGGAGACAGTCTTTTTTTGTGAATATCATTACTGATCAAAATGCACCCTCCTTATAATTAATGAATTCTCATTTGGTTTTATAACCTTATTCAAATGCAAATCCCCCTTGATTTTTTTTAGAGTTGAGCGTTATGTATTTGGGTAGAACATGTAACAAAAACACACAACGGCAACCTTAATTGCTTCGAGAGAAAGACAGTGACAGGGAAACGTGAGCTCCACACTCAAGCCCAAAATAATACTAAGATCAGAAGAAGAGGGGATGATGGAGGTTAGCGAACAGGGTGAAAGAGAGATTCAAAAAGTACCATCAAGACATTATCAATCGATGAGAACATCGATAGAAGAAAGACAAAGAGCAGGGGAATGTGAAACAGAATGTGAAAACACCAGTATGGCCATCGTCATGGTAGAACAGATACTGGAGCCTGTTGCCATGCCAACAAGGATCGGGCTGCAGCATCTCACGGATTTGTCCACGGAAGTCATGTAAAGTGATGAGTGACTTTCCAGAGAAACATAACTTGGGAAGAAAACCCTTCTGTAATGTTGAGGGGAAAGAAATGGATTTGTGTCTTTCACCTTAACCTTCTCTGCCACCTATAGTAGCTCATATATTTCAGGGTAATATAGCCGACACGTCAAGGTGGAATGCTAAAGGAGAAATTATTAATGAAGGGAATGACAGGCTTTAGGCATTTCCAGGCAGGTAGGATAGTACGCTGAAATGCGTTCTGCTTTACCCCTGCTCGAGTCGTTACATGTATGTGTAGCTTTTTGTATTAAAACCCATTTCTTTACTGATACCCCTTCACAAATACACAATCACTTTGTCTCCTTTGTGTCTCTTTAGTTGAGGTTTTTTCTCAGCGCCCATCATACGTGAAAGCCCATTCCAAACAGAGCTGGGCTATTTCACAGCACAGCAGCACCAGACGTCTCCTACATTGTGTTTAACATTGTTGAAATATTTGTTTACAAGGTTCAGTGCCGTTTA
Organism: Trematomus bernacchii; assembly: GCF_902827165.1. Classification (NCBI taxonomy): domain Eukaryota; kingdom Metazoa; phylum Chordata; class Actinopteri; order Perciformes; family Nototheniidae; genus Trematomus; species Trematomus bernacchii. The sequence continues at coordinate 2,175,650 of NW_022987683.1, forward strand.
ATTTTCTTGTGATCAGCTCTCTCTCCCTTCTCTTTCTCTTTCTCCCTCTCTTTAGCTCCTTCTGCTCGCTCGAACTCAGGAGCCCTTTTGTTTGAATATGCAGAGGACTTGTCGCTGGCTGGTATTTGTTCAGTTTGCCTAATTAGAGTTCGGCGAGATGAAAGCAAGCAGCAGGGCTTTTTGCTCAGCAGCTGAAACTAAACCAGACACTGTTCTTTTGTGAGAAAAAAAAAATTGAATTAGTTTTTCCTTCAGGGTTGAGGTCTGACATTTAATGACATGGTTTTACTTTCCAAACATGGCTAAAAACATTAACATTAAAAAAATTCCTCACTTCATACCACATTGTCTTTTGATGTTGAATCTTTCTTCTTTAATTGGAGATTCAATTGAGTTTTGATCCTCTTAGCAGGTGTGTCCATAGGGCAGTGAAAACTACGATTACCTGAAGTGGCCTTTTCAACTGTTAATCCAACTGATTGTCAGCACTGTTATCTTGCTTTAAAGACAATTAAGATATTTAGACTGATACATTAAGCCACTTCAAATGTTTTTGCTCAATTCTGCTTGCTGCATTGTGTAGATAGCTTCTTCAGAACCATTGTATTCAGCACTGTGCTGCAAAGAAGCAAACCATTATGCAGTTGTGAGTAGAGAGGAAACACCAGTTGGGACTTTCCAATCGTGGTTAAATCAAGCTGCTTATTGTTCCCCACAAAGAGGATTCCAGCCTCAGAAAATAGGCTCATCAATTATGAATACATTTGTTACACAATTTACATAAATTGTGCCATAGTTATCCAGCTCTCTCTCAAATGACTGAACTTCCAGGAGTATTGCACATTCTACGGTCTAATGTTGTTTACCAGACTCAATGAGCTAAATGTAGTTAGCGCATCATCTCAGTTGGAAGACATTAATTTTCCATTATGGGATGTTTTTGTCGTTACCTGCTGAGACCCACCCCCTGATGCAAGGCAGGAAGTCGCCCTGTCAAAACCTCACGGGAAGCCACATTTCTAGGAAAAGTCATTACGATTTTATTTAGTTCCTTACAAGAAACTACAGTTCAGTGCTGTGCCGCTGGTGGAGAGGAACAGGATGTGTGCTCTAAACGCAGGCTGAAGGGAGACAATTGTCAAAATGAAACATTAAACACCAACAAACGCTCAAGGCAAGGTGCTATTCTGCACTAATGTCCCTGTAGATTACTTTGCCTTGACTTGAGCTTCCATGGTTCAGAGGACCAGGGGATTTAGTTATTTCTACTTTATCTCACTGACATGCGTTTTTACTTTTGAGAGAGGCAAAAATGATATCTAAAAAAAAATCTGCTTGTACACGTTATTCAAAATGATTTGTCTCTCTGAACTCAATATAAATCTACATGATTAGATTAATATTTCAAAAGAAAAGAGAGCATAAGGACACCCAAGGACTTGGGTAGGATATGTGTGTGTGTGTGTGTAGAGGGTTTTGTACAGAAAGGGGGGGTGGTTGCATGTGCTAATCGTCCACTTCAGGCCTGGCTTCCTTCCTTCCATCAATGCTGCCGTTCTCCTCATCACATCTGACGTCGCAATTACAGCTTCCAACATCCCAGGAAAAGAAAAAAACTGCATAGGGTGGCATGGATTCTGTTGCCCACTCCCCACTTTTAACTCCCCTAACGAGCAGAGTCCAGAAGTGGCAATCAGAGGCATTCATTCCATGAAATTGACTGTGGAAAGAGGGCGGATGGAGCAGGGAACAGTTGTAGAATGCATCCGCAGCACTGGCAGTTGAAAATTAGAAAGAGGAGAGGAAGGAGAGATGGAAACTCTGAGATAGGTCACTAGATCTCAGGGGACTAATGATTAGTTTTGACCTCATAAATGAAATGAAAATAGAGGTCAGACGTAGAGTTGATTGGTTTTCACATTGGACCCAGCATGGTTCTACCAGGCCAGAAACTCAAAACATTTGGTAAACGGAAAAAATCCAAACAATGTAAGGAAATACAAAATCTAGAAGATATATAGTAAGACATTAGGATAGTTTGTTTACTATTTTAAATATTTAGCTTTCAGTATTGACAAAGACCTTTCTTTGAAGTGAATGCATCAGTGTTTTGTGTAAGAGCTGTTAAATCATTGAAGCTCCTTTGAGTATCTTTAGACTGTCTTATTATTAAAATAAACATCCCTTCTGTGTTTTAACCGCGGTGTGTTTCATCAAAACTCTCAAGCTCGACATATGGGGGTCCTATTTATTTCTGAATTGTTTAATTAAGAAAGAACGGCAACTGTTCAGATCTCTACCCCTCACCAATCTCCGAGAGTCTCTGATTTATTTTTCCCGACATATCCCATGACATATTAGCTTGTTTTAATGAACAAAATGTGTGAGTCAAAGTGATTCACTCAGTGTTATGCAGTTAATTAGGAAATGTGGGGGAGCGTAATATCTCAAAATGAGATATTTTCCCTCGTAAGACTTAACTATGATCTCCTCATGTAGAGAATAGACGGTTATTGAGACAACAAACAACAGACAAAAGTGTTTGCAATTGGTGAGCCCTTTTAGCATCAACAATTTAGTATGAAATGTTCTTTCATATCTTTAATGTTGCAGTATATTAAGACAGTGTTTACATTAATTCCAGAGCAAGAGACAAGAATGTTTTTAAATTGTCACTCATGGCAGCATTGGTTAAAACATTCTCTTTCTGCAAACCGTGGCATGTGCAATCTTAATTATGTAGTATGGCCTTGTCTAATTGTAACTTTGAATAGTAAATCACATCACTTGACAGGCTTCCAAACAACTTAGTGCATCACTCCTGACAGATGATGGCTGGAGCTGCTGAATAAAGTGGAAAGTGACCATAAAGATTTAATGCTTCACTCGCTCAGCTTAAGTGCCTCGTCTGGGGTCAACAGTTCCCTGGGGTATTTCCAAGGAAATCAAATGAATGCACCCTCACTCCTACATACTGTACACACAGAAGAGTATTCTGTATTACAGTAAAGGGAATACATTTTTTATTTAGATACCTTGAGAATCTAGGGCATTCTGCCAGAAACCAACACAACAAACCAAGTAAACATTTATTATTTGGTGTATTCAGTGCAGACATTCAGAATAGTGTATTTTGTGAATATTATTGGCTGTGGAAAATGTCCAGTTATCCTCTCTGTCTCCTGCATCTTTATTTGAATTTACAACCAGTGCTTCACGGAAGCTGAAATACGCCTTTGATTCAAATGTAGGCGTTGCACCTTTCACATTGCTGTGGTAACTGGTCAATTGAGAAGCAGTCAGATTTGTGTTGCAATGTAATCATAGCGCTGGGGTGCAAAGCATTCAACGCAGATGGTCTGCGGTACTGTTGCAGGATAGATGTGTAGTACTACTACTGTAATATCTAATGGATCTTGCTAAATGCTGCAGGCATCAAGGAGGTGTCTCAGTAATATTCCTCCCTTACTCTAGTGTAGCCTGTAGTTCCAGATACTCGTCACCTGTAGGTGTAAAATTATAAAAACAACAATTCTTAAGACATTTCTTAAACCCTTGGTGAACCTGCTTATTATCTCATTAACATATTTTACAGTTAAAACATAAGCAAAGTTAGCTGTTTGTACGTGTCTCTTTACGACACTCTAGAGCAGGGGTCTCAAACTCAAGGCCTGGGGTCCGAATCCGGCCCGCGACTTCATTTTCTGTGGCCCCGCAAGAGCTGGCAAAGAATATAATACGTTTATTATACGGTTACATGCTACTTTACAGAAGCAGGTTGCCCATACACTAAATGTCCCACAATGCATCTAGTTTTGTGACATGCGCACTGAAGAGACTTAAAATGATTTGCCCTGGACTTCTGCTTTCAGACGTAGTTAATTACTAAGTTATTATCCTATCTGATAATAATCCAAATCAGAGGCAATAATGTAATATAATACATTATTTTATATATATATTTATATAGTTACAACCGGCCCTTTGAGTGCAACCTTTACTGTATGCGAATGTGGCCCACGATGAAATTTAGTTTGACACCCCTGCTCTAGAGCTAACCAAAACTAGATTTACTAACATGTGACTCAACCACAGGCTTACACCCAAGCTGCAGCTAGACTTCTCAACATCTCTGAACATTAGACTTTGACAAAAACCTGACTAATATAGCTGCTTGCAGTAAATCCAAAAATAATCTATCAGTTTAGAACCCTACGCTTTTCACAGTGTGATGTATGAGCAAAACATAATACACTGCAGTGACATGCAGCATAGGTGTTTATACTGAACAGACAGACACGGTTCTTGAAAGAACACTGACTCAATTTCAGCAATGACAAAAGCTTCTATTTTGAACCATATGTGCAGTGTTCACGTAGCTATTTGATTGAGGAACAGTGCAGGCATGAGGTAATTGATACGGCTTCAACTCTGCATGCCTTGCTATTTTTTGTGTTTTGGCTGAAACATCAATAATGCATTTTGATGTTGAACAGAGCAGCTTGTGAGCATTTCTTAGAATACACAGCATTATTTCCCTCAAATGATAACTAAGGCAGAGTGTGTTCACGGCTGTAGGAAAAAGCTCAGTGTGCGGTTGCTTCACACCCTGAGCTCTTCAGAAGAAGAAAGCTTTACAGATCTGTAAATTCAGAAATGAACCACTTCCTTGTGTATAATACAGCTGCTACCTCAGAGAACAACTGCCCAGTCTGAGCAGAGTAGGTTCATTCCATTCTCGCTACACACATACAGAGCTACTGTTCATTTTAGAGATGAAAGAGAATGCCTTTTTTTTGTGTGTGTGTGAACGCTGCTTTAGTCTTTTATCCTTTATTAAAATCACAGCAAGCTGTAGACTTTGACTCCATAGTGTCGGTAAGTGGCTGTGGACTCAATGTGCAATAGTTTCACTTGATTTCATTTTATGTTAGAGTATAAAACATGTTTCTTCCTTTTTAAAATGTGTCAAGCTCTATGTTAATAATTTAAAGGGCTTTAAGATGTGGAAGCCTTTAACATCAGTCTATAACTCTCAGCAAGATTGTAGAAGTCTTCTCAGTCCCTTACCTCCCACTATCTCATCCTTTCTCTCGCTCATAGAATAGATATCCACAATGAATTATTAAAGCACTTTAAAGTCTGCCACCGTTTCTATATTACTTAAGCTGGGCAAAGACACTATGCATTATGGATCAGCCCACTGAGATGAATGTTATTCACATTCAATCAAAACCATTTCCCCACATCTTTTAAGCAGATGTTTTTACAAATTGCTGGTTTGTTTCCGAGTCCTCGAGAGCCGTGCTTGCACTTTTTTGGCAATGAAAGACATGCAGCAATGATTACGCAGCGACACTTCATTTCTGCCCAGGCCTAGTAAAAGCAAGTGATTTGTGGATGTGTCAAATGTTTTGGATATTGTGGAGTTTCATATCTTGTGCCAAGGGTGCACCCAGCATAAGCTGCACATAAAAACATTTATTGTTCTTATTTTATGCTTCATGACTTTAACACACTTCAATATTTCTTGCCTCTTTGTGAATGCTCGCTCCCATTAAAGTCATCAAAGGCAGTGCTGTCAAGAAATATGTTTTAACGGCCTACAATGTTGGCATCTGCAAGGAACGAAGAAGGTTTTGAGTCAGTGTGACATGTGCCATCAGAAGGCACGTAAAGTGCAGTGGCCATATGCTGATGAGAGTCCTTGGAGGAGGATGCTATTTAACATTCCATCCCTGCTCCACAGGGGGCTCGGGAAGCAAACACACTCTTCCTTCTGACTTAGTCTATGTGTCCATCTGATGAGCGACAGATAGGGAAAGTGAGAGGAAGTGTGGTTGGGGGAAAAAAGGCTTTAAGATGAAGGCTGCCTAGCACATCTGTTCATGTGTGTAGGATGATGTGACAGAGGAATGTCTCACAAGGTCATTCAAGAACATGCTGTACCTATCAAATGCTGCTTTCAAAACAAAGAATTGCAAGACATCTCAGTAATTATTTTTAGGTGGCAGAAAACATTCATTTAGTTTAAGGAACGTTTTATGTATTCATGGACTTATGTACTCATATAACTAATGGACATTGCCTGTCTTTATCATGCAGTATATAGCAGTACATTGGTGACCAAACCACCAGCACGAATTTTAATAAAATCTGTAGTTTGCAAAACAATAGTGGCCTGTGTTCATCAGACCTGTAAGTATAGCAAAAGAAAATGGCAGATGAGGAAGAGGAGAGCAGAAGGCAGCCGCAGCTGGCTGATGGATGGCTGGATGAGGAGACTGAGAGCAGCGAAAAGGTGGGAAAATGGGCGAAAAAATCAAACGGAAGAGGAGTTGGCCAGATAAGACGTGAGCTCCTTCTAATGGCAGAATTATGACCCTGCTCCATCTGCCACTCAATCATAACCAACCAATTGGCGGCGGTTCCGTTAGACACTCCCATCTTCACTCACCGCCAAATTAAAGGAAATCAAATGTCAAGGAGATGTGGGGACATAGTTTGGGCTCGGATTGTGTCACGTTCCCAGTATGTGATGCTGCTTGTGGCTGTGGTGAATTTATTTGTGATCCAATATTAAGGCATAATTAAAGGGAGATGGAGCCTTTCCTTATGTCTTTCAGTGATCAGTCATTTCAATTTTGAGTCACGCCACCTCTTTTCTCTCTCAAACCACTTGTTAGCGAAAGCTGTCACATCCTGATCAGACTTAAAACAGAAGGAATCTTGCATCCTGTGCTTCTGCCAATACAACAACATCTGTGTGACTGGCTGTGTGTGTTTGTGTGTGTGTGTGTGTGTGGCTTTCCTGTTTTCTTGATTTGGGAAATTGAAGTTTGGCCTGTTGCACAGATCAAATCAGGAAATTCGTATTCCCTGATACGATATCTTGGAATAAACTTTGTTTGCTTCCTCTGCCTTTTTGACCTGTCTGTATATATCTGCTTATACTGGCTGTGTAGATGCTGTCTTTTCATATTTTCTTACCTTGTCTCCTTTACCTTTCCTAGTCCTCCTCGGCCATAAAATGGTGCCTCTGTCTTTTGCCCGCCTGAGCTGGATGAAGCCACGGGTTGGTGTATTTGAATGATTTTGTATGCAGCGACAGCACCATTCTGTTTCATTGCAGGAGCCTTCGCCTTATCTCCTTAATGGATTATGAGCAAGGGAACAAAAACAGAGGGAGGCAGAGTGAGAATGATTGGACTCCCTGCAAAGGGCCGGCAGGAAACGGACTGCAGCCAGATAAATAAAACACTCTGCCTTTACATTTCCTCTGCCCCTGAATCACACATGTTATTAGGAAAGAAGACAGCTTGTAGTCAAGAGTTATTTGAGCTTCTGTAGTTTTTGCATTATATTGAATCTGCTTGCTGCTGTTGGCATAGACACGCTTTGTCATTTCCGCTGCAGCTGGCCCGTAGTTGTGTGTTCATTTGGGTTACTAAACACTCTTTTTTTTGCTGCAACTGAATGCTTAAGTATCCTTAGGTGTGAAGCCCCTCAGATAGCCAGTCTGAATGTCAAAGCCAAATATTTTAAGTGTTGCTTCAAAACCTGTCAGTTGCAGAATGACTACATTACTTAGAAAAGGACTTCATATTTTATAAAGATTAATACAGTAACACATTATGCATCTTTCTGGAAAAAAAAAAAAAAATCCGATTCATATGAAAGCATAAGAGAATTATTGTGCTAAATATTCATAAACAGCAGTGATCAGTCTTTGAAGTTTGAGGGGTCTTTCATGTAGCAAAAGCTGTTATAGCAGAATATGTTGTAATTTTCTTAACGGTAGAGTAAAGCGCTCTAAGGCTGCACCATCGCACTTCCTTAATGGCAAAGGGTTAAAATGATGAACCTGTTTGCTGGTAGTGCCAAGAGACCTCTATTTGAAATGGTATTGATCAAGAAGAGACAGGTCTGTTTGAAATGATTTGACCTTTTGGGACTTTGAGTCCGACATGATGCTGTTGATATTCTGTGCTGCCTGGGGTTAAATCCAATTTACTTCCGTTTATTTAGGAGTACGTCTTGCTCAAGGCCATAGACCATGTCATTTATTTTTCATTTAAAGGTTAGCTTCCGATAATTCTATCCCCAAGACATGCGTGTGTATGTTTACAGTATATGATCCCTGCCAGCTATGGTGTTTACACTTCCAACTGGTATTTCTTCACATTATTCCCTGTACAATTGTGATTGAACAGAGGGGAACAGGAGGTATCTTGGTGGTGAGACTAAGTTAGCAAAATCAGGGCTTTAACACAGCATTAGATTATATTTCCAAAGAAAGACATTGTCAGAATGTGAAATGGGTAGTGTGGTCTGATGCAGAAGCTTCAGCTCATTGTGGAAATGTTTCTTTTAAATCTATTGATCTGCAGTGTTGGCAAGTTGGTGCAAAGTGGCCTCCAGTGAGCTAACTAAATACTTTGGCTTGGAAATAAATTGTTGTTTTTTGGGTTTTTCCGAGCAACTCAAAAACACTTCACCCTGTAGCGTTTCTTCAGCTTTATCTCTGACCCGCTCTGTGGGAGACTTTTGAAGAGCTCTGATGTTTTTGTCATGATTTGTGTACAGTAGTAGAGGATGAATCCAATTCAATTATTTTCTGCCAAACAGTTCTGTGTGTTCCATAAGTACTCCAGAGGAAAAAAAAGCATTTGTGAGAGCAATAGCCTTCGGGGGTTGCGCCAAATGAAAATGCTTTTTTTTCTAACCCCCCACACCTCACTCAAGAAGTGTTTGCTTGTTTTCTGTTACTATTCGCTCTCTCTATCTCTCTCTCTATCTCTCTCTCTCTCTCTCTTTCTCGTTTTTTACCTTTGATTTGAACTCTGACATCCAAGTCTGCCCCAGGATGTCTGTCACAAACTGCAGTCCAACGTTGTGACAATGCTTTTTTTCTTCCCGTGCCTTTTATGACCTTCTTTTTCTTCCTCTTTCTGTTCTTTTTTTCTGTTTTTTTCCCTTTCAAGGTCTGGCGCACCTGACGTTAAACGACCAAGGTATGGGTTCATTCCGTTTTATTTTGGTTCTGTTTTTTTTTTTAGAGGAATTGACTCAGCCTCTTCCCCCCAACCCCTCCGAAACTGCCACTTTTCCTCACAATTTCCTCCTCTGCTTTTTACCTTTTGGTACCATGTCCCTCCATTACCTCCCAAAACCTCCCTTGTCTTTTTAACTCTTTGCAACATCCTCCCCTGTTGCTGCCCCCTTCTCCCTCTCCTTCCACATCTCTTCATTCTTTTCGTTGTGCCTCCTTATTCTCCCCCCCCCCTCCCTCCTGCCATGTCTTTGTGCTTTTCTGTGACCTCCACCAATGTGTGTCCCACCCCTTGTCCTGTCCTATGGCTCACGTCCTGGACCTTCACCTCTGACCACCTTTGTCCCCGATGACCTGACCCGGGGCTGAAGGTAACACTTTTCTGCTATCCCTTGTGCTTGGGTTTAAACAGAAAGTTAAACAAACTGCTGATTCTATGGGAAATGTGTTTGTTGGTCAAAGTTTCAAAATGTGTTCACACCCCCATTCACTAACACTTCAAGGTGAAAGTGTTTTCGAATGTGCAGAGTTTCTCTTCACCACTCTGCTAACATTCTCATTGTTTGGCATTCTGATTTTAAAGGGTTGAGGTCAAGTTGTGATACAACACTATTACATGTGTTTAACATTTGATGAGGAAATGTCTGCAATTGTCCTGATTTTGCTATGTATTCTGGATGTTATTTCTGATGCAATGTTGTTTACATCTTACAACACACTCCCCTCTATCCCTCAGACTTTATTTTTATGTTCTGGCCTTAGGGCATTTGACATATTTTTTTCAAAGGAGGTATTTTAAAATGACACCATTTTAATCATAACATTTGATGTAATTTTGTGTCTTCTTAAAGCTAAAGTGCATTTCCAACTACACACCACGCTGTAGTCTCTTTACCATGCCTCAGAGTTATGCTCTCTTCGTTCTCTAACCTTTCTCTTCCTCTGGCCTTCCTGTAAGCACGGCCTTGGATAGGAAAAAAAGTGATAAAGCAAAGTTCACGAGAGAGAAAGGAAGTGAACATGTGCAGTGGACAATGCATGTTCTGACCTTTACTGGTGTGTGGAGGGAGCTTTCTCTCCTTAATCCTCATAGTCTGTGATTCATGCAGACGTGAGCAACAACCTTGGCTCTTAACTGTTTTTCTGATTACTCTTAAGTTATTTTCCCACTATCGCATGATATTGAAAAACTCATGTTTCAGTGCCAATTTGTGACAGTTACTCAGTTTAGTTTAGTTTAGTTTATTTTATTTTTTTCGAGCGTGTAAAACCAAAGAAAATACAAATGAAACAAAAGGTGATACAGACATGATACAGTACTATACAAATGAATGCAATAACAAAACGAACATTTAATTAATAATTGAATAATCTGCAGTATCATTGTCTGATATCAATAAACAATAAACAACAAAGCTTTAGCTAATTACACGTCCGAAAAGGGGTCGGAAGAAGTTTACACTTATTTAATCCGACCCCTTCTCCCTTTTTTATTTTCATTTTTATTTATTTTTACATCTTAATATATGTTAACATACAATATAAACGTATACTTATAATCTTGAATAATTTATATAATCATTCATATAATATATACAGGCAAGTTAGGACAATGGTCTCTATATATTTATATATATATATATATATATATATATATACATACACAAATTCATACAAACACAAATTCATAAATAAAATACAAAACAAGAATATAAACAGTTATGGTTTAGCAGTTTCATCCCTGTACCTTGTGAGAATTGTGTCTTTATACCTCTTTTTGAATAGTTTTATGTTTGAACATCCCTTTAGCTCCTCACTCAACTTGTTCCAGATCTTCACCCCACAAACAGAAACACAAAAACTTCTCTTTGTTGTGCGCACCCTAACATTAGTGAATATAAATGAACCCCGTAAATAATGATTCCCTTGTCTTTCATTGAACAATATCTGAATATTCCCAGGTAATTGAACATTTTTTGCCTTAAACATGATTTGTGCGATTTGGAATTCAACAAGATCTGACAGTTTTAATAATTTTAGCTCTAAGAATAATAGGTTTGTATGATCCCTATAGCCGACATTTTTAATAATTCTTATTGCTCTTTTTTGTAGAATAAATAGAGATTGTGTTGTAGTTTTATACAACTCACGTTAGGTTTAAAAGACCATTCCTACTCGCAGTGATCCTAGTTAAAGCATAGGTACCTACCAAAGAATTGCCCCTCGAAAGTGGCATCAGTTTGTAATACTTTGTTGAATTTTGGCTCCGCAAATGTGAGGATCGAGGGAAATATTAGATTAGTATATCAGCACTCTTCAAAATTAAACTCTCAATGCAGGTTACGCAGAAAACTGAGATTAGACCTTAATCTCTGCTGTGGAGAAATGAAATGACTGCAGGAGCAATATCAAAGTCAACTCAATCATTAGACTACAAATCTTTATGTGAAATGATTTGCAGTGTGAATATAAACTTGCTTTTTCATAACAAAAATAAAATATAAGTATTCGACATACTTATATCATATTTTTCTCCTTCTTCCGCCACAAATCAAAACGTGCGGAATGACCGGGATCGGGTTGCTATGTCTTTTATAAGAGATTCGCCTAGCCGTTTTTCACGAAAATTGCAGAAAACTGCGATCATTTACCCCATAGGAATGAATGGGAAATCCATTTGAACAGAGCTCAAAATCACCCCACTTTGACCCCATACAGATTCACAAAAACAAAAAAATTACAAGTTCAAACGGTTATCGAGACTATGGACTTTATTAGACTAGTTGGATATTTTTTGATAGCTAGTATGGTTCTCACGTAGTCGCAGCTTACGTTTAGTGCAAATGTCACACTGTTCCACATTTTATAACGGGTGTGTATGGGAGAGCTCGTTAAGACTTAGTGACATCAGAGGGGAGAGGAGCTGGAAAATCTGAACAGTTTTTTTTCCAACTATTTCTCACCTGGCCACAATTTTTACTCTTCATACTGTCCATAATTTGGTGATCATAATGTAGGGAAACGGACTTACACATATAGCAAACACGAGAGTCATCAGGTGTGTACATCTGGCATCCTAAATACTCTGGGTAGGATATTTAGCTGATTGGAGTTACAGTTTTTTATTTAGAAGCAATAATGCAGCACAATATTGTCAATACATTCTCTGACAGACTGTCTCTCGTTCACTGGCAGGGTGTTGCCGTGGAAACGCTTTGATCTTTGAACACACCTGTTGGTCGTTAACTAAGGTGCCGTTTACACGAGGACAAAACTGCTTGTATCTGCATAGTTTCTCTTGCGTATAGCCCTATTATTTACATGAGGCCGATAGAAACGGACCCCACAAGCGATAACGGTCCCAAGGTGGATAGATTTGCAAACGAAACTCTCTGGGGGGTCAAACGAGTCCGTGTAATCGCCTCTATACGAATATTTCCTGAAAAAATAACGATAGCCCCACCTCTCCTGCTCACTGCTGTAGTATGGCCAGTAGCCATCTGTAACGATCAACTATCAAAAATAGCTGTGTTAATTAAACGCACAAGGGGTTCTTGAATGAAATAATATTATAAAAGGCAAACCAGAATTGTTAACGCCCAATATACTCCTTAAACAAAATAAACAGAGTCAGATTTCATGCATTGATCCATTATATTGACAATTTTCCAGCCAAACAACACAAACAAAATTAAACAGTCCACTCTGCGATACACCAAACTTGTCTTTACTGCCTAATCCAGGCCATTATTGTTCATTGCTCCTGCGCCCATCGGCGGCAAAAAGAGAAATGTTTGTAGGCCTATTCAGGCTATAATCCACACAAAAAAAGGAAACACGAGGACCGGCGTGTCCCAGAGGAGCGATCTCACCCGGTGTTTGTAGAGAATATCTCTCTTTCTGAGCGCGTCCTCTGCACAGAGACGTGCTTCTTGGTCGGTCGATGCAATATCCACAGATTCGGTTTCTTTCAGTTAACTTCCCCGTTGCATTTATCCATATATTTACATGCTGAGGAAATGACTATATCCCGCTGAATACCAGCAATCGCCACACACACTTCCTCCTGTCAGTAGCTAGTGCTACTGCTACTGACCATACTACAGATGTTAGTGCAAAATCTACAGCACCTCTACCACAACCATCAGCAACAAGTGGACATGGAGAATTACATGAACTACATGTTGCTAAATACACCGCGGGGCATAAACAGAAGGGTAGCCATGGCAACATTGCTCTGGGCTGCTCCAGGGTCTTCTTCGCTGCTTTTGGTGTATTTTGTGGCGGAAGTTACAGCGCCACTTACAGTCCCGGCATATGTACTACAGCGTGTCCAGCGTTTCCAGCGGTCTCGTTTGAACAGACACGTTAAATGAAACGAATGCATGTGAACGGAAGACTTTTTTGAAAACGCATACTGTGCATAAACGCAAACGTTCCCGTGTGCACAACGCCTACATCCAGTGATAATCTAAAGATGTTCAGAAACGATGTGGTACAAGAATCCAAAAATGTAAACAGTTAAAATAGTCAGCTAAAAGTGAGCTAAAATGTATGGATATTATTTGTTGTACCTTAACAATACAACTAATGCTATTAATACTTACTCAGCGGGGGTAATGTTAGCATCGGGAGACAATTAGGACATTTTCTATTACATATTTATAAGGATACAGTGATAAAGTGATGACATTTTGTACCAGTTCAATGCTCCTTTACTCCTCAACACATGTCTTTTTCCACGGCATACATTCACTGCCACCAGCAGATGAATCATGACCATAATCCCTTCATCTTTATGCAGCCTTTACTCTTCCATCGTATACGATCGTCCACGACCTGCTGACCCCTGTCTGTAGCCCCCCCTTAACAAGGCTCACTGTTTACTCTATCCACTCCCATGTAGCAATACAAGCACACACCAGTGTAATAGAACATACCAGAAGAATGAGAAATCTGACATTATATCTTCTCGTCTTCTCCCTTGAGGCACGCCCTGATCTTAACATCACACGTTTTGGCTCCGATGCACCAGTCTAGGGCATCGCTGTGCATTTCCTGGCCCCTCACAAGCAGCAGGATCTAAACTTGAAAGGTCGTCGAAACTGAAAATTCAATAACTCTTTTTTTTTGAAAGACGGAGATAGAGGATTGGGATTGCGGTAGATAAAGTGAGGGAAGAAAGTTTGTAGAGGATAAACAGATTCTATCACGCTCACTGCTCAGCTGCTTTAATGTGCATGTCACTGACTTCACTCCATTTCCATCTCGCTCTCTGTCTTACACATTTATTTTGAAGAAAAAGTTGTAACACAAAATAATCTACAAATAGGCTGCCGACATTCAGGGAAGGTCCAATGCATAATTCTGTGAGGTAGATAACAAAAAACTACTTAACAGATAGTAATGTTGTTGCTTTTTTTCTATTATTCGCTTTTCATCAGGGATAACCATGCCTAGTTAAAAAAAGATTTAAAAAAAAAATCCTAAATATCCTGGGGTCTTGTTCAACGAATTCAAAGTAAAGTAGCTGATTATGCTGGTTTTATCAAACAGTACCCTGCAAGCCATTCATATTGATCGCCCTGTAGCCAGAATTAATACAGTGTTTGTACCCAAGGGACAGGTCTAAAACATCTTAAAAGAGAAAAATCAATAAACCTATTTGGGAAAGGCAAGAACGTGTGACATGTTAGCGAATTCAATGATTTTCACAGGAGGATTTAGTCACGTCTCTGCTTCCAAGGCGTCAACTCCCCTCCCCCCAAACAAATCTGTTCACATGTATGTGTTGGTGCGTGTCAGAACAGCCATGGCTTTAACACAAAAAGGTGGTTTGGTCAATGTTAACAATCAGAAGGTGATGCCTCAGCCATCACATAACCAGGCCAATAAAATCAATGCGAGTGTCTTCTCAAACCCAAGGCTGTCCTTCAGAGCCGTTGGAAGGACAAACCCCGGGCTTCAGTCACTGCTGATCTCTATCTGCCCGTCTGAGACTGCTGCCAACCACACACACCAGGGCGCATGCTTGGAAAGCAAACCATTACTTTTCAAAATAAATAGATTATCATTTAAAGGAGCTTTGACGGACGTGAACTCTCAACAATACATCAATAATGATCACCAACCAAAGTACTTAATAAACCTTAAAGAACAAAGTATACATTTATTTTAACTGACAAATGGAAAATACATTGTATTCACTAACCACGGCTCTCTTTCTCGTCCTACAACTAATCTTTACTTAAATATTCATCTTGAAATATTATTTTTCTTCTATCATGGCAGTGGAACAATGAAAACATAATGTCACACGCACATATTGATCATGAAGAATATTGAAAAAGTGTATTTTAATGCCTAAATAATGATAAATACATACAAATAAAATAAAGTCCTATCTAGGAGGCAGTGCACCTTTGACATTTACTGAATGTTGTTGCAAAGCAAAGGTCACACATTATTTTTGCACATTATTCTGAAATGTCTAAGTCTACATCTCCTTCACTGATTATGAATGGTGTTTCAATTGTTGTACAATTACAGTTATTATACAAAACAAAAATGTAGTCAATGTAAATCACAATTTTAGGGAAAAATTCTTCCCTGAGCAGAAACAATCTCAAAAAAACTTGAAACCCCTTGGTGTCATTTGGTCTTATTGTTTCAAAAGTTATTAGACAGTAGCACCTTCAAAAGAGCTTATCTTTTCAGAGAACCAACAGGGCAATCCCAAAGGAATATGGACATGAATAAGGTATATGTTTACCTTTGAAAATTAAAAGCATGGACTGCAAAGCCATCAACAAATATCGCATTCTGCATTATGCTCTGAAGTAAGCTCCATCTGACATCTGCAGTGATATTCCATGAAGTCTATCTTAAGCTTTGGTTACCTACAAAGTGAGATGAGAACACCAAACAATTTAAAATATGAATGATTTACTAAATAAGGACATTGTTAAAGAACTTTAACCAAATTATAGGGTAATTGTTGTTCATAAAAGGGATATACTTTACAGCATACTGTACATTAATGTAAATGTATTTACATTTAGTCTTTTCACTACTGCAGACACACTCACTAAAGTTGCAAATATAATATTGCTTTGGTCATTATGGACACCTTGATACTCATTTACAGTACAACGACAGTAAACAGTAACAATCCAGTGTACATGTAGATGTATCTGTCCCATAAAACTCAATTTATACTTAGTATAAACTATCAAATGTATTGTGCATTGTATACTCTCCTGTATGCAAATCTAGCGGTTGCCTATTTCCTTGGCACAGCAGTCTCCAATGTGTTCCTGTGCTGCTCTAAACAGCTGCCCTGAAGGTGTTTCAGCTTTAACAAACTAATTAAGGGACCCTTAAATAATTAAATCTGCCGTTTCCAATAATAGAAAAAAATGTGCCAGTTAATGGCTCTAAACTGCCAACATTTCCACCCCTTTGGCTTTGTAACTGCAGATGCCTTTGCACACGGACCATTTGGTTTCTATGTATAGTAGGTCTCCCACCAACAGCACCACCTTTTCTGGAGAGGCCAGCAAGACACATAGTGGGAATTAAATTAACCAAGCCCTGGGAGATTGTCTCTGTGCAGGCTTAATGTAGATCTCTTGGGAGATACTGTGGGGAAATGAAGGGAATATCCAGCCTGATCTGTATCTAACCTCAAATGTAATAGACTAGGTTCAGGTCAAGATAGCCATCTCTGTCTGATCTCACTGAGGGCAGTTTATAGAGTCAACGTGCCACTGTGTTTGGTGCAAGCTATTTAAACACCTAGAAGTGCAGTGGGGCTCAGTGCAATGTACAAAGTTTCATATTATTGCTATATCAGACTTGCCTTTAATGAAAACGTTGATGAATGAATTTTAATGTTGTTCTCATATTATATGATGAATATGAAACAGTCTGAGTAGTTTGGCAAATTATTACTACTCCAATGCTTGGCTTCACGGGATTCATATTTTAAATGGTATTTAAGCAGCTTTTCTCAATTGTAGCGAAGCACCAAATTATTGTATAATGATAGATATTTAAAATGAGATATTGCTCATTTTAAGTTGAACATATTAGCTAAATATTCTTTAAAGCCCCCCAAAATACCTCTATTTGTGATAACAATGACAATAATGAAGAAACTCTTACCACAATTAATCAACAATATATTTTCATAGAATAGTGTTTTTACTTAATAATGCTATCAGTTAAACAGTAAAAAAAAAGAAAAAAAAAAAAAGCTTTTACGGTGGCCCTGAAGTGCAAGTCACTACAGCATTTCAAAAAACACTGCAGCATTTCACAAAACGCTACAGCATTTCACAAAACACTGCAGCATTTCACAAAACGCTACAGCATTTCACAAAACACTGCAGCATTTCACAAAACGCTACAGCATTTCACAAAACGCTACAGCATTTCACAAAACGCTTCAGCATTTCACAAAACCCTACAGCATTTCACAAAACACTGCAGCATTTCACAAAACGCTTCAGCATTTCACAAAACCCTACAGCATTTCACAAAACGCTGCAGCATTTCACAAAACACTACAGCATTTCACAAAACACTGCAGCATTTCACAAAACGCTTCAGCATTTCACAAAACGCTGCAGCATTTCACAAAACGCTACAGCATTTCACAAAACACTTCAGCATTTCACAAAACGCTTCAGCATTTCACAAAACGCTTCAGCATTTCACAAAACGCTGCAGCATTTCACAAAACGCTGCAGCATTTCACAAAACGCTACAGCATTTCACAAAACGCTACAGCATTTCACAAAACGCTTCAGCATTTCACAAAACGCTTCAGCATTTCACAAAACGCTACAGCATTTCACAAAACACTTCAGCATTTCACAAAACACTTCAACATTTCACAAAACGCTACAGCATTTCACAAAACACTACAGCATTTCACAAAACACTACAGCATTTCAGAAAACACTTCAACATTTCAACTTTTACGGAAAGGGTATTCCTTTAGGCTGTCGGCCGGGTGCTGACCAATCACGAAGCGTCATTTCTTGACTGGCAGCAAACACAACCAATCACAGCAGTGCTTCTCTGACTAGCTCTGTCCAATCACAAACAAGAAGTGTTCTCCCTAAAGGAATACCCTTTCCGTAAAAGTTGAAATGTTGAAGTGTTTTCTGAAATGCTGTGGCATTTTGTGAAAGGCTGTAGCGTTTTTTGAAATGTCGTTGTGTTTTAGGAAATGTTGAAGTGTTTTGTGAAATGCTGTAGGGTTTTGTGAAATGTTGTTTTGACTTGCACTTCAGGGCCACCATAGATTTAGGACTCACTAAGGAGAGCCGTTTTCAGGCAAAACAAGGTATGACTGCTAAAGTATTGGTTGCATTTGCATAGTATATCTCAGAACTTCAAACTATCATCTTGAACTAAAACCTCTTAATAAAGCCTGAATGAATATTTTGGTGAACTAGAAATATGATTAGTATCAAGGTTAACGATTAATATTAAGGTGCTGCAAAAAGTATTCACACCACACGCTTTCATCCAGTTTAAAATGTCAGCCTCATTGTACATCCCGAGGGAGGATCATTTAGAATTGTTCAGTGACCTCTTCCACCCTGTTCAGCAGACAGGGCATGGTGGGTTGTCTGGCTTGAAGCCTGGGAGGCTGCTGCAGAGACATTAGGCCAGGATGACAGAAGTCCTCACACAGGCAGGAATTTCTCCTGACACAGCAGAGGGCTAAAATGGTGGAGCTCTACAGCAGCCTGAATCTGCTGCACACAGTCCCCACAGCCATATAGAGAAGAAAAGCCTCCGGTTAGTAGATATCTGACAATCAGGCTATAGCTACAACTTATAATTGCTTCATTACCACAACCATCCGATACTCCCCCTCCAGAAACAAATATAATTCCTAGCCCAAAATATACAGGCATACTGTGTGTATATTAATATATATAAATGTGGTTGCATTTATATACTTGCATACATAACATATGGACTTTGAATGCCCTTTAAGCCATATATATTAAGTTCCTTTATTATAATAATAATAATAATGGTGAATTAGAAATCAGAGTCCCTAACCTAAAACTGCCCACTAAATAATATCAGAATCCATATTTGAAGTCAATGATGTATGAGTCAACCCCTGTTAATGGCATAATCACAATCATGAGTCTAATGCTGATTGACGGGGCTGGACTGAGGCCACTCTGTGACCTTCAATGGGTTCCTTGAGGTGAAGCGAATGACAGAGTTTGAGGTGCGTGACAGTCCCGGTCCCTCTGCCCCCCCCCCCCCCCCCCCCACCCCCTCTGAGATTGATCGGAAGCCTGAATTGTGTTTCTTAGGCTAGTCACGCCTCGTTATTGGCAGCCTCACTTAGAGAAACTGACAGGGCACATCATACACACAGCGAACTCCCACTTTACAAGGGGATGGACACGCACTGCTGGTCACACATATGCACACACACATGTCAAATTCCCTGACTATTGGTGAATTTAAAGCCACCTGTGTCAAAACTCAATCCTGTAGTGAAACAGAAGAGCTTACAGATTCTTCATTAATCACTCTGTAGTCAGGTTTTAAGTTCAAAACACATATACAGCTGGATTGTTATGTGACATAAAGTAATGTTAATGCAGATTACGCTTCACTTAAATTGGTAAAATATGTTATAAAACAGAGAGACCCTATGTAGAGTGTGGATTGATGCATTTATTACAACAGAAGAGTATATTTTCTGTTACACAAAAGTTAGGACTTTTTTATAATGTATGATATATTAAAACTTTAAAGGTCAATTTAAATCAAAATGTTGCCAAACATAAAACACATTTTATAAAGCTTAATTGATGCCAGTAGACCTGTATCACAGGACATCTAGTGTAGCTTTACACAAGCATATAGCTTGAGCTGCATAATCCTGTATCTAAAGAATCAAACAATCATTTTCATGATTATCTCATGTAGCTTAAAATGATTTTTTTGGCACAAATGCTTACATTCCCAAATGCTGAAAATAAACCTTATACGGTTGCATAGCGTCAGTTTCCAGGGCAACTGACAGTATTTCATTGACTATTGACCCATTGATGGAATGATAGAGGCCATTTCGGTCTTTAACTCAGCATGGGCCCATATGCTCAGTGCAGTGGAGTTAATTTAGTCATCCTTCATATGTAGCTGTTGCCCTCTCTCCTTTTTTATAATTACCTGAACCTTCACCCCCAATGTTTTTTATACCAATATTCAATAGTGTGACCCTGTTGTTTAATCTCCTTTTCTAACATTTGTAGTCCTTATTCAGAGGGGAGCCTAATTGAATTTGGCCCATGGGGCATTAATCTTAGGGCTGTGTGGTCAGAGGCTGGAAATTGGATCCAGATCAAGTTTTTACATGTTGTAATTAAGGTCACCAGGGGCAAGAGGGAAAGTGAGGAAATACAAAGTAGGATGGCTGGAGCAGCGCATGAGATAGAGTGAGAGATGGAGGGAGGATTGAGGTGAGTTAGGCTGTTCAGAGAAGTTTAACACATGGAATAATGGGAAACAATGACAACAAAAGGGTAGGACAAAGTGGAAACTTTGTTTACAGGCAAGATGAGAAAGTGTGGGCCCTGGGAACTCTGTGAAAGAGGGATGAGGAAGAGAAATAGCATGGGCAGCATTTAGACTTCAGACTGTAATATATGTTTTACTGGGTATTGGCTGACCAAAGGCATGTTGCTTTTACAGGCATAGCCAAAGGACCAGTGATTACAACACAATCCATCTCATACCTTTCTTCCTCTTTGCCTGGATCCTTCTTTCCATTTATGTCTGTTCCCCTTTTATTCTTCCAATTGTTTTCTTTCTCCTCTATCTCTCTTTGTTTCTGCCTCTGTTCATGTTGTCTTTCCAGCGAGACAAATTCAAGTGGTAGGGGGAAACTGATGAAGACAGGGATATGTGGAATAGAGAAGGGGACAGGGAAGCAGGGCGGATGGAGATACGAGGTCTATCAGGAGATGAGTGTAACAGGAGCAGAATGATAATGACCAGTGATACCTTGCTCTCCAGTGCTCCGTCCTGCACTGTCGCCGTAACCGGGATACATCTGCAGAGCATGCCTGCACTCTAATCTTGTCCCTGCCTACACACGGCCTATACACCCCCCGACTTCAGCAACACAGAAGCTGCTATAAACCCTTTGAGGACTGGAAACGCCCAACAATTACCAAAAGGAACATCAAAGGGAACGCACTCTCATAGAAATAATGATCCCATTCTATGACACACATACGCTCATACTCACTTATTGAGATGAAGCGGTCTTTCTCCACGTCGTATTTCTACAGTCTTAGCATTGTCCGATTGCATGAAGCTCATGAATACTCGCTCAGTGATAAAAGCATTTCACGCAACGGGGTTAGATAGCCACGACTTACACAAAACACACACTCTAGTACCACACTGCCTCTAATATTCTCAAAGCATTTCAATGTAGACTGCAGCAAAATTGAAAGCTGAATAAGTAAATGTTAGGCAGCATATTTAATAGTGTCTTCAGGAAAAAAAGAATCTCTGGCTGGCCGACTAGAATGAAATGTAATGAACAAAAATAATCACTTTCTCTTTCACAGTTCTCTCCCTCTGTCCTGGGGAAAATGATATTTCTGCATTTAGTAAATAAAAAGAAAGAAGGGAGAGCTAATCTCTTTGGTGGAAAAGGAGGACAGACTAATGAAACATGTTGACACATGTATTAGAGGCTGCCATAATTGAATAAGGGGATTTGGAAGAGAGAGAGGACATTATTAAGATATGTGGGGATTTAAGACGGTAGAGGACAGAATCAAACCAGCGTCTAGAAATATCTTCTTCAAGTTGTCTTGAGAAAAGAGCCATGGTGTTTTTCTGTTCTGCATTTAGGTTTAATCATTTAAGCTCTTCTACATCAAATATATACTTGTAAGTGATAACGGGCATCTCTAGTTCATTTCAATTGAGTAGACCTTTCAGACTAATTCAGTCAGTTTATTTAGTCAGTCAAGTCAAAGTTATTGTCAATCTTTCAGTTTGTGTGTACAGACAGAGAGATCGAAATACCGTTTCCCACAATCCCGAATATAAAAATATAAATATGTATAACATATTTATATCCTATATAGACACAATCAACAGACACATTTATGCATGGGCACACATAAAAAAAAACACAACAATAAATATATACGAAATAACAGTATATAGTGTATATATTTAATAAACCCTCCCCTGCAACCATTTAACCAGCTATACACAGCCATCTTATATTTTACATTGCTCACAGTGTTCATATTCAATATGTAGCAATACAAATACCCCCATTTAAAACAAATGTGTATGCATGGCTTGCTTACAGGTCCTCAATGTAAAAGAGCCTTTTGCGCTTTATTTCTTACCTGATTTTTAACCCATAACCCATGTAATGACTGCGAAGTATCTTTGTAATAAAATCAGTCAATAACAATGGCTGTTTTGACCCTATGGTGAAGCTACTGTAGAGGAGCAATCAAATTATCTCCATAGAGATTAAGATGCTATCCTAAATGTTCTTTTTGTATTAAAAGTATTGATCACAGAGAAGCAAATAGAGTAATGCAGCTGCAACAACACACATTTGAAATACAGGTTCAGAATGCATAAATGTTTACTAAATAATTATTAATTAGAAATGCAACACAAGATTGGGCTTTACTCAGAACTGCATTGTTAATATTATTGCCCAGTGTGTGGAAAATAACAAATCGTAAGAAAACTGTTGACTGAAACAATGGCTTTAATCTCTGCTGTATGAAAGCAGAATAATATCATTGCTTTGGAGCACAGTAGAGTGTGATGCAGTGGTAGAATCATTTCCCACCATGTAGGAGGACTAAATGTATTCCTAAAAGGAAAACAAATTACTTGCAAAATTGAAATGACAAAGACATTTATTGTCAAACTAATAAACCTACTCTGCCCACAGGAGAAAATTATCATTTAAAAAGAAAAAGAAAAAAGAAATCAAGACTTAGTGTTATATATTTACATCTCTTAGGTATGTGTTCACGAATAGCATCAGACTATTTCATGCGCTTTAATGTGAGGCCATGTTACACTATTTCTGAATTGCATAGTTAACTCTAACAAACCATCTGGTGTCACCTTTCTTCATAGCTTCCCAGCGAGTCATTGCTCAACATGTACCATCAAAGTGAATGAAATGACACATGCATGTAGTGACAAAAGAGCACTCTACTACGTGCCGACATGTTCCAACTACACATTAAGTGAGATTACAGGATATATGACTAGGGTTGTCACTTGCTGATGAACGCCACCTGGCCTATGATGTTCCGTACTGTGACTGCTACTCTATCCTTCCCCCTAGAGGCCTTCAGTCATATGGCTAATTAGTAGATATTCACACTAGTTCAAACCTTGCCTCCCGCTCACCTCCTGTAATCCCCCACTGCATGTCATTTTAATAATTAGATAAAGGTGTGAAGATCCATTTTCATGAGTTACAGGACAGTTGATGTGTGCTTAATGGCTAATGAATGTCCATCATTGACCCAAGGTTGTGAACTGTGCTACTATTTGCCAACGGCACTGTCTACGGCAGGGGTACTCAATCTTTTTTATTAAAGGTCCACTTGTGAATTTTATACAAGGTCACTTGTCCGGATCAATGCCAGTAAAGCAACAAATCCAATAAGTATACTTTAAAAGGCTTAGCGTTTTCTGATAAATGAGCATCAAAGCAAAAACTAAATTGTTATATTATTATTAGGGCTGTCAAGTTAACGCGTTAACGCAAAAAAAAATTAACGCCACTAATTATTTTAACGCGATTAACGCATGTGTATTTTTTGTCCTCGGCCGCCGTAGTTTCAGAGCGCATCGAGTTTAAAATACCATCTACAAGCTGATGCTGACAGCCCCGCTCCTGCTGCCCGCTTGTGGCAGACCACACTTCCACGCTCACCGGCAGGCCCGGACTGGCCATCGGGAGGACCGGGAGGGTATGGTGTGTGTGTATGTGTGGCGCGAGCGAAGCACACCTTACGTGTTGTTGTTAGCATCTGGTGCTAGCTAGCTGAGCTAACGGATATAAGGAGCTGTTTCAATGAAAACAGAGGAGCGACATTTCGCCGACAACTGCGCCGAGCACTTGACTTTATGCAGGTAGCCAGACAGCACACTCAGCACGGATAGTGCCGCAACACAGCTCATACACACAGGCATATATGCCTTGAGCTGCACATAGCTCCAACGATCCTCCACATTCACATTCACACACACACACATACACACACACACACACACACACACACACACACACACACACACACACACACACACACACACACACACACACACACACACACACACACACACCACACACACACACACACACACACACACACACACACACACACACACACACACACACACACCACACACACACACACACACACACACACACACACACACACACACACACACACACAGTATTGTATTATTGTATGAGAGAGGTTCCAGGTTGAATTGAGGCGAATATTTGTAATGTTCAGGTTGTTGTGTTTAATATTCATGAGAATATTTGTCATTGTTCAAATGATAATAAACAAACATATAAAGCATATTTGTCCACTCATATGTTGATAAGAGTATTAAAAACTTGAAAAATATCCCTCTAAGGTACATTTAGAACAGATAAAAAATGTGCGATTAATTTGCGATTAATCGCGATTAACTATGGACAATCATGCGATTAATCGCGATTAAATATTTTAATCGACTGACAGCCCTAATTATTATTATTAAGCCTAATAACAAAACGATAACTTTAATCCTTAATCTTTTTTATAACAAATACAAAAATCATTATTTAAGGTGTAAACATTTAAACAATACCTATACAATCTTTAAAAAGGGGAAAACTATTAGACACTGAAGTTTAATGATGATATCATCTTATTATGTAAATGCAGTCTGAAACAACATAAGCTTTTAGCAGCCAAAGCTGAGCAGTGTTTGATTCCTCTCCAAACATTTGAGAAATGCTCCAAATGACTCCTTTCATTGACTGATCAAAGCTACCTATCTTGTATCCAAATGGGCTTAATTGGGCAGATGATCTGTGAAGTGAAAGGTTTTAACATATTACTGAGGCTTGGTGAACCAACATAATTCCCCCTAGTTAAGAAAGGAAGCCAGCGCTGGCTGTCTGGAGTGCTTTCAGTGAATGTGCTGTGCATCAAGGTGAACTGTCAAATATGCCAGACAGCAATGTGCCTTACCAAGGTTACTGTGAATTCACACGTTTTCATTTTCAAAAAGAAGCATTAACAACTAAATAACTGGTTTTGCTTCAATCCTGCATTACACTGCTTTTTGTTAAGGGGAACAATTACTCAGTGGATGTTCTAATGAACATTTGAAAGAGGTAATGACATCTTTTGACCTATTATTATTACTTTTATTATTATATTGTAATGTTCATCTTTGTGCATATTTCCCTTTAGATAATATACAGCTATTTTTTCTTGCAAATAATAGAAAAAGCTTCTCACAGCCTTCTGAAACATTTTACACCGAGCACAATACCCTGACTCAATTGTTCTCCTTGCTAATTTTGAGAATTCATAGGGCAGTGGGTGGTTTTGTGCTCGCCGGAGCATACGAGCAGAGGCAATGAGGCTAGTGGAATAACATTAGATCCCCTTGTTTGAAATTGCAATCCACAGAGCAGGTAGACGGGGTGGGAAGAAGAAGGAAGAGGTGGGGGTAGGATTTGTGTTGGCGGCTCTGATCAAGTGCATAACTAATGACTGCTGCTTGAAATGTCAGCAGAGACCCTGACGGACGCTTTCTTAGCTGACATCACATGAGAAATATCAAATTACAGGACCAGATCAAAACAAGGGCTAATTTTCTCAGCGAGCACCAGGGGACAGGGATATTAAGAGACAGGCTCTGGTGCTGGGGATGGGTTCTGGATCAAAAGAAAAAAAGTAACCTGACATCAAATGAAGCCATTAGAGCGCGGAAAGGGCTCACACAGTTAACTGTGTGCTTTAATGTCAGTGGAGAACTAAAGAGCTGCTGTTTAAGTTAGGATTGCTCAAACGTTGTCATGTGGCTGACGATGCCACAATCATACTCGTGAGTACGCCAGGATAGCTTTTTTTTCTCCGTGTGCATGCTCTGCATTCCCAATTCCCAAAGCCAGTTTGCAAGCATTTTTCATTCCAATGATTTATCAAGCGGATTTGCTTTAGAAGAAAAAAGAACCACTTAAGAGTTACAGTACATATTAGTATGCCTGTGATATTTTCTGCAAACAGAATCCTATATGAGCTCTGAGATCTTCTTTCGCAGTTCTGACAGAGCTGTCAAAATTGATGAGCACTTTAAACACATCTAATTTTACACCGCTGACATTCCCTTTAAAAATAAATAAGCTTCCATTAGTAGCTCATGCAGACACATGGAACACGCTTCCACAGGTACTCTGTGTGTGAGGGTGTAAATATTTACAACAATGCCCTCCTGAGGAAATGTAGAGTAAAACAGTGAACAGGCAGTGCTCATACAGACTCAGTGTATTTCTACATCAATAACTCTCTCTGAGATCTGCGCATACATGTCCATTTTTCTAGCTACCCCTTTAGCCATCCAGTTTGATTCCACATTACCTAATTATTATTCATTCTGGTAAATCATAAGTAATTATGGGCTTGCACGGTTAGATATAATACATTCCCAGTTTCGATTGAGAATGATCAATGATGAAGTTAATTAGAGTCTCTGTGTTATAAAAAAAAACATGTTCTGTTGTTGCATTAATTATTGCTTTAGAAATGAACATTCATATTAACTTAAAAATCAAGTCCAGGTACATCCATGTCACATTGGATTGTGATGGAGCACACAGTATAGACAATGAATCAGCAACCTTTATTAATATTCTTTGAAACGAAAAATATTTATTTTTTCAAATTGTAATTTATCCATGTGACATTCATTCTTGCCCTCTCTTAACGTTATGCAGAAATTGTGAATTTATTCCAGCCTAGCTTGTACTTGTTTTTAATGAATCATCTTCCTCCACTAAGCCTGTTTCAAATGATACATGGGGGATAAGTTTACTATCTTCAGAGGGAAGGATTCCTTTGTTATTAAGCAACATGATTACAGGGCATAAATACTTGTTTTCTAATAACATTCATGTGAAAGGAATAGTTTATTTGATTTCCAAAAACAATTTAAGTGGGTATTCATTTTAATAATAATGCAAATCTAATATATTAACAAATAGCTTGCAGCACTGTTTTAACAAAACAGCGTATGCCTGGAGTCTACATCAATATGCCGGCTCCTGAGCTAAATATTAAAAAGCCATACATGTTTTACTTATGATTCATGAGAGTTGTTCAAACAGAAAGATGAGCTGTGTAATGGAGCGGCACACATTGTACTTGAATACAGCACTAAGGGAATCCAGTTAAACAGTTGTAGCTGAATTGACTTTGAGCTTTTAACACTGACACACACATTGCGTCTCTATCCGGGGCAAATATTCACTTGAACTCTGTAATGAAACCGCCGTAGAAGGTGAAGGGAATACGATGTGAACCCTTGGAAAGAATAGTTGCTACAGTGATGAGGTTTCTGTCGTTTTGCTCTCTGTAAAGGAGATTTGGGTCCATGCCTCTTCTACTCTACTTATCCCATAATTCCTGCCCTGCATCCACTTATTCATTATTCAGTTCCTGCCCCTCAACACCCCCCACCCCACTCCCTTCATTTTTGGCTTCAGGATAATCTCATTGAGACTTTTATAACAATTTATTTCTCTAGAAATGTATTTTATTCTTCTCCTGCATTTGCAAAAAGGTGTCATAGTTGTTTAGTTATATTAAATGATCAATCTAATATTGTTACAAAACAATATTTTGACATGAGTCTGGTTAAAACAGCTTCTTAAGTGTTGTCATTGGCTGTCAGTCACACCAGTTTGTTCATTGCTTTATCAACGTTTGTCTGCCAGGATACCATACGTTGTTTTAGCTTCAGAATAGGACTTTAATGGCATTTCAAGTGAAATAAGGAGATCCAAAGAAGATTATTAGACATCGCCAAGTCAAAAATAATGAAATATTCTTGTTAGGGCTATATCCGAATATACGAATATTCGTTCGTTGGAGTACTATTCGGGTTTCGTTTTTTTCGTTTTTTCAGCAAATTTAATTGATTGAAATCTCCAATATCAATGTAAGAGCTTGCGCCTCTTTGGGGGGTGCTAACACTTAACCATAAACGTTATCGTTTACTTTCTCCGTCTTTATATGTAGATATGACTTTTTCTCCGTTAATCTCCGTCACGTTGTTTCCATAGCAACAACAACTTCCTGTCAACAGCGCTAACTCTCCTTCAAAATAAAAGCATGTCCATACAAATTGGAAGCCAAGCCGAATTACACTTAAGACATATACAACTGCAACGAAAGTAACAAACACAATGCAATATCCTTTTCAATTTCAAAGAACACAAATTAGGTTAAATACATTAACAAATAACTATAAAACAACAATACTGTAGAATAACAAAATGAATGCCGTGAATAAACCGAAATACACATGTTGAAGCGGTTCGCTGCTGATTACTACGCAACCCCCCGCGCGGGCCGAATATTCGAATATTTGCTGCCGATTACTACCGAATATCCGGAGCCCGAAAAATGGTATTCGGGACAGCCCTAGTTCTTGTTTGCAAACATGGAGCTGCTTTACATTCATGCTGTGCCTCCTGTTTTCTGGGAGTCGCTCTGCTCCTCCACTGAAGCAGTTCAAGATTAAAGGCGACGAAGCATTGCTGTACTGTATATGAACTCTGGAGCATTAACTATATATTATCTTTGGCCAAAAGAGAACAATGGCATTCAAACATGGCTCTCAACAATACATGAACCTCAAGCTGCCTGCAATTCATGTCTCGACCCACATTTTATAAAGTACGGCCCATTACCTTTTATAAATAGTTGGCCTATAAAAAGTTGGGTTTGGATTTGCAGCCGCCATAAAAATAAATTCTAATTGCTCTACTCCTGCGGCACTCTCTACTTTCATTATGTTCAGCACTCACACAGCTTTTCATAAGATTTAACATTATTTCCAATCTCAAGTCCAGTTCGAACTTATTAAAATACTAACAATATATATATACATATTTTAGTTTGAATGGGTTTTTAGGTTTTTCAGGTGGAAATGACCTGCAGTAAGTATGTGGGTTTGTTTATAGAGGAAATAAATGTTTGAAATAACTTTCCGGGAGCAAGTCCCTTAAGTGTCCTGAACAGATTTAAACTCATATACAATGATTGGTCCCAAGATGGACATATTAGAAACAAAATAATATCAAAGTGTATGCAGCTCAACCATGACCATTATCACATCTAATAACATGCCTATAGATTTTGGCCATTTAGAAGATTGTGCAAAGCTCCCTGTAGAACCACAACATGCTTCATACAACTTTTGACACATATGCTGGAGTACTCCCCAACACTTGTGAACATAGATAGTGGAATTAGCCAAATAGTGGCAACATATATATCAGAAAAGAACATTTAAAGAGAGCATAGCCATTGGATTCCCCCAGATGAATGAAAAAACCCTTCTTCTACTTGTCTTGTTTTGATAGAATAGATGTAATAAAGAATTGGTTGGCCTACTCCTGTAAGCATGATTAAAGTTCAATATCAAATCCTCGACGAGTGAACACCAAAAATAACCTAATTTAAGTCGGCTGTTAAACAAAGTCTCAGTTACAATCTCTTTGACTCCGCCAATTAATTGGTAGATTAATCAACTAATACTAATATTAAGTGAATAATTGAATCAAGCAGCAGGGCTTGGCAACTGTAACCACAGACCATTAACTTGGGCAGACCATTACAGAATTAGTCCAATCACATCCAAGAGAACAAGCACACTGATCATAAAGGAACAGAGCTGAGGCCTTGATAGCGGGCCACTCAACGTTTACAAAGAACCCCTTAAACCCTTGCAAAGCACCAACGCATACTAAAACGGCCAAGCTTTGTTGCTCCAAGTAGAGCCTTCAAAGTGTCCTCCATACCGTTATTTTAACCTCATGCATAGACAAGTCATTGTGCCAAATCCTTCATTTTTGTTTTTTCAATGAGTCTTTGTATTCCCTCCCTTTTTTATCTTTTTTTCCCCTTCTTTTACCTCTTCCTGACTCTCAAGTGCACACCAATTTCTCAATTTATGGCCTTTGTGCAATTGGTTTCTGTGTGCCATGCGTCCTTGAAAATTACTTACCACTTTTATTAACACAGTCAGGTTCCTTTCCTAGCGAATTTTAATTGAGCAGGAGAAAATATGCTTATCATACAGATAAAAACCCTATAAGAAAATGAAATAAAATTGCAACATTCACAAATGTCAAGGTCAATGTCAAATAATCAACGACATGTAATAAGAACAGGAATAGACTGTTATGCATATGTGCTCTGTGCTTTGCTTTTAGTAATTACACAGTAATTGTATCTGCTTACGATTGTTTTGTTTGTTCACGAAAGACATCCCTTCTAAAATACTATTTTCCTTTTTTGTTTTATCATAATGCAGAACTCTCTTCGGCAAACACAATAACCATCTTCCATCTAGGATGAGAATCTCTCTTGGTGTGCCCATTGTATCATTTAACCGAGTCTGTAATTTCAATTGTCTGAAAAAGAAAAACGTTGCAAGTCGTTTCTCGTGCTTAGCGCCCACTTGACTGACGCACTCCGACACTCTCAATGGCAGGCTTGAATTACACATTGTTCTTGTGGGGGTTTTCTAATGGCAAGTTGGGGAGCACTTTAGCGTTCTGCA
This sequence comes from Trematomus bernacchii, assembly GCF_902827165.1. Taxonomy (NCBI): domain Eukaryota; kingdom Metazoa; phylum Chordata; class Actinopteri; order Perciformes; family Nototheniidae; genus Trematomus; species Trematomus bernacchii. The sequence goes on from NW_022987683.1 coordinate 2,206,626, forward strand.
AGGAGAAAACAAACCATTTAATGAAATCAGCGATTAAACGTGGCTCTTTTTCCAGTGACAGTTTTGAGAATGTAGACATAAATGGGAGCTCATTACAGGAAAAAGCAACAGAAAATAGACCTAAGCCATGCTGGCTGTAAACGCTGACACTTTATCAACTGAAAACTCTGAAGAAAAAGTCCACCTTTTACTGCAAGCCAAGTAACAGTATATACACAGTAAAATATTTGACAAATATTTACCATATAAATGCGTTTTGTATCGGTTTTAGTTTACGCATGGAGATTCAACCCTCAATGTTTTATATCGTTTTATTTCCCCAGCTGCACATAAAAGTGTGTGTCTATTAACTCTAAGAAAAATTATAATAATAAATAAGTTGTAGTTATTTTTTTGGAACAACTTTTTCCACTTTATCTAAGTAGAGAAGTTCAGACCTCTGAATAACATCATTATACTGCCTAATACTGTATAGGCTACTGACATCATTTAAATTAGGGAGTAAAATACTCATAATAAATCATATTAAAGTGTTTTATCAAAGTTTGTAAGAGTGGATGAATTTCAATTCTTAGATTTTGTCAAACTAATATGTTGCCAACAGAATCAAATAGTTTTAAAATGAATTGTAATGTAATTTTTTCACTGTCAAACATAGCTCAGCTATGTTATGTGATCTGCTACATCGGTACACTTTTAGATACTACACCACTAACGAAACGAATTATCTGCATAATTTATTTGTATAGACAAGACGACTGCCTATCCTTATAACAAGTATGATATTCTTCAATCTTATAATTATTAGAACGTTAAATAAAAAGAAATGCGTTTAATGGACATTATTTTTGGTGAAAAGCAAAAAATCATTCACATTTTTCATAAATCATAAGGACCCTCTGCATAAATAAAGAATTACCAAAAGCATCAGCCATGCTCTTTTATCCACTGCCATCATAACAAGTTTGACAGATTATTCAAATCACTCATGTGAGTCGATGGCAATTCACCAGCATGAACTTTGTGTGAATGTTTTCATTGCGATATAATCCTATATCATCCCTTCCCTATAGTGTTTGCCATGTTCTTATGTTGGTGCGTGTGTTGTATGCGAGCATGTGTACAGTCAAGGAGCACTTGACATCAGAGGAGAGGTATGGGCTGAGGGTAGCAGAGGGGGATTTGATGAATTACCAGACTGCAGCCTCAGCATGGAGTCCAGAGGATTAGAGCATGGACTGGGTCCAGGAAAGAGATGTGCAGACGCACAAGGATAGGGGGATCAGAGTGTGTGTGTGTGTGTGTGTGTGTGTGTGTGTGTGTGTGTCATTGGTCAAACACTGGCTTCAAGCACTACCCGACGACCGACCACATCACAGGGACCACCTTCAAGGTCAATGAAAGCGTGATGTAGGGGTGCCAGTGGAAATTAATTCATTATAACGTGCAACAAACACTTAGATTATACAGGACAGAAAATCTCTCTTGATAACACACTTATGTGCACACACAGAAGTTTAGAATTTTGCAAGAATAAATGTTTCCTTACTGACAACATATTAATCCTATTCTTTTTGCTATACACTAATATGTTATTGTGGAAAATGGCTTCAGTATTTTCAAAGAAATAAGTCAATATATATGTGCATAAGATACATATACAAAGTATCATTCAATTGGAAACAATATTAAACATTTCATTCTCAGACCTATTTTATAATGTATGCCATTTTTAGCTACTGCAGTGCAGCGTCTTTCTCCTCCCCTGGTCGTGTGTTCTCTGATTCTCAATTCCATACCAAATAGTACAGTGCTCACAATGCTGATATGTATACTAATACCAATAACGAATACAAATTGATCTACAGCAGGGTTGGGGAACCTCCGGCCTCCGGACCGTATACGGTCCGCGAGACCATTTGATACGGCCCTCGAGGTAATTTATAAACACACGCAACAACAACAAATTAAACAAGCGAGTGCCTGTTTTTCAGGGTCGTTGAACACAACACGAGCCTAACGTGTCATCACGTGGTATATGTCTCGTCTGACAGGGGTGCAGTTCTGCCGGAGAGCACCAGAACGCCGCTCCGGGACTTCACAAATTGCAGTACCCATAAGGAAGCCGTACACATGCCGCAGTTTCTGCGTGGCTGTGTCTTTAGTTGTAAAGCCCAGTGGCGATCTATTCATCTGTCATACTGATCATACAGTCAATAACTTTGTTGTTATTAGCATCTGGTTAGCTAGCTATGCTAACGAATATAAGAAGCCAGTGAGGTAAAGGCACATCTTTATATGATCATTATAGTTATAAAAAAACAAGAGAATAAAGGAAAAACTGGTATAAAATAAAGTTGTTATTAATAAACAAGAATACAGTTTGAAAGGGGAGTGATTTGTAAAATATCCATAAAGAAAAATAAAATCTGCTTACAGTTCTGTTTCAAATGGATGTTGAGAGATGTATCCATAGATCTCTTAATTTTGCTCTCAAAGTGCACCAGATTGATGCTTTTAACTTCAACATAAAAAAAAAAAATTATGATTACAAAATTAAAAAGAATAAAAAATAACATTTTGTTTATCAATTTTTTTTAAATTATTATTCATAATAACGTGTGCATAGACATTTTCCAGTGGCGGACTGGACATCTGTAGAATTTCTAGCGAAGTTGAGTTCAATAATTTGTACGGCTCTCTGAGGATGTTGTAAAAATTGAAATGGCCCTTGAGAGGAAAAAGGTTCCCCACCCCTGATCTACAGGAACACATTATTATTATTACTATTATTGCTATATAACACATTAAGCGATGCAGAATGTTTAATCACAACCTTCTATTCCATTGCACCAAACTTTTAATAATAGCCTCTCATGTTGAAACAAACTGGGCCTCTTAGGATTCAGACAACTAATAGGCACTTTCACACCGGAGTACTTTTCCCCGTACTTTTCCCTTTTAGTTCCGATAGTTCCTGGGATTTTGCGTTCACACCAAAAAGAGAACTTAGTTCATGAGAACATTTCCCCCCTTTTCAGTCCCTGCTAGAGAGCAGATACTTTACTGGGGAGAAAAAAGTTCCAATTTCTGACAACACAAAATAAAACGTGGGAGCGGTGGAGTGATGAGGAGGTGTCGGCGTTCTGGCGATTTACTCGGAAGTGCTGGGAACTAAGGCCCCGCTCACACGGGACCGTTTGCGTTTATGCACAGTATGCGTATTCAAAAAAGTCTTCCGTTCACATGCATTTGTTTCATTTAACGTGTCTGTTTAAACGAGGCCGCTGGAAACGCTGTAGTACATATGCTGGGACTGTAAGTGGCGCTGTAACTTCCGCCAAAATACACCAAAAGCCGCGAAGAAGAGCAGCCTGGAGCAGCCCCGCAGCAATGTTGCCATGGCTACCCTTCTGTTTAAGCCCTGAAACTGAAACTGAAACTGAAAGAAACCGAATCTGTTGTTGCTGATGGTTGTGGTAGAGGAGCTGTATATTTTTGCACTAATATCTGTAGCATGGTCAGTATCAGTAGCACTAGCAGTAGCTACTGACAGGAGGAAGTCAGTGTGTGTGGCGATTGCTGGTATTCAGCGGGATATAGTCATTTCCTCAGCATATGGATAAATGCAACGGGGAAGTTAACTGAAAGAAACCAAGAAGCACGTCTCTGTGGATATTGCATCGAGAGGACGGCTCAGAAAGAGAGATATTCTCTACAAACACCGGGTGAGATGCACCTTTGTCAATATAATGGATCAATGCATGAAATCTGACTCTGTTTATTTTGTTTAAGGAGTATATTGGGCGTTAACAATTCTGGTTTGCCTTTTATAATATTATTTCATTCAAGAACCCCTTGTGCGTTTAATTAACACAGCTATTTTTGATAGTTGCTACAGCAGTGAGCAGGAGAGGTGGGGCTATCCTATTTTTCCAGGAAATATTCGTATAGAGGTGATTACACGGACTCGGTTGACCCCCCAGAGCGTTTCGTTTGCAAATCTATCCACCTTGGGACCCGTTATTGTTTGTGGGGTCAGTTTCTATCGGCCTCGTGTAAATAATAGGGCTATACGCACGCGAAACTATGCAGATACAAGCAGTTTTCTCCTCGTGTAAACGGCGCCTAAGTGCTGGGAACTAAGTACGGCAAAGTACTTGGTGTGAAAGCGGCTAATGGTAGCTCAGAAAATCACTCAAACTATCGGAAAATAGCTTCGTCTGTCAAACTGTGCAATTGTTACCTGGCAACAGAGCCTTAACCCGCCTCCTGTGGATGCAGCAGGATATAAAATGACCTTGCATCCATTTAAAACTCAGATTATTGTATAAGGCCTATCATAATTTAAAACAAAAACATGTTGTCATGCTGATGTCTTTGTTTCCTGTCTGACAAATATTCTTAACACTTCATATAGCACTTTATATTGTTTTTTTTTATTAATTCCGGACACAGTTTACCATTTTATTTTATTGGTGGGTCTGCCTGTTAGCTGTGCTAACATCTCAGTGCTTTTGACCGTTGCTGCCCATGCATGAAAAACAAACAAACACTTTGGCATTTTAGAGTATGTGGATAAACACATTCCACCTCGTATTTAAAGTTGCACCTAAGCTAAATGGAAATTGACAAGCTATTTACCATATAATTAGGGACACAGATGACTACAAAATAGTAGCTGTCATAGTTCCAAAATGCACTCTTTCTAAAGGCTCTGATGTGTCTGATGAATCTAAATTGCAGATTGGAGAACAAAAGAGAGGAGGTCGAGTGAGAGTGATGCTTGTAAATGCCCCATAAAAGAAATATTCTATCATGCTGGTGGAATGGTTAATGCTCTAACAAACCTCAGACCTCTCATTACAAAAGCAAGCACAATGTATGGGGGTCAGGCTGTTTTGAACTTTGCTTTTAGAAAAGCCAGTCCATATACAGTAAAATACCGAGAATGTTAATAGGAGGGCAACAGCATCACCGTCAACTGCTGGTTGCTGCCTCTTTTATCCTGCTTCTCTTTCTTCTCTCTCACACTGTTTTTTTCCAGGATCATATTTGTACATTTTATCTGGCTTTACTTCTCTTTGCGAGTACACACAGTATAGACATTTGTAAAAAACATTTGGTACACTTTCAACAAATAAGTAGTTTTTTAACAGCAGTATTCCCATTACACAGTAGCATTTAAAATATTTTTGTTAAACATCTTAACTTAATTAATTAAGGGCCATTGAGATTGGCTTGACTGGAAGTCCTCACTGCCGTCATGAAGCCTTGCTCTAAAATCTGCTTTCAGTAACAGGGTTTACACCTGAATTATTACTCAAACTATCTCTTGCCCCTTTCACACCAACGCGGTTCCCGTTCTAGCTCCGTGCTTGTGCTCTTCTGGTTCGGAACCGGTTTTTCTTTTCAGCCCCCGTTTTGTTCACACCGCCCAGAGCCCGACTGGTGCTGCCGCTGCTGCGTCATGACATCACCGTTTACGTCGCTGATTTTCTCCACAACGGCGCTCACAACAACAACAATGGGGAACTGTGTCGGGTCGATGATCGTGTTGCTTTTAATCATACGAAGCCAGATTAAATTAAAAAACAAATTCTCCAACCTTATACTTTTCTCCAGAGTGCCGTGGTTCATTGTTTATTAATGTGTTTCAGCGGCATTTACCGACCGCTGCAGTGCTGCTCGTCCACCGGAGTTTATTCTCCCGTTAACTCACAAGGCAGCGGCCGCTGTAAAGTATTCACTGTCTGACTGTCACACAAGCAGCTGATACATATCCCCAATTCCCCTTAAGTGAATGTGTGTCAGTCTGAATTGACGCTGTTTGGCATCACAACGCTGTTATTAAAGTTTCTCTGGTATAAAATGGGTGATGTTAGCATAGCAACCAAAGCTAAACTGACTATCTTGACAACTTGTTGCTATCCTATTGTGGCATAAACCGTTTTCTACAGGCACATTTTACCGGCGTATTTTCATTATGATTCTACTTGTGATAGTAGAACATGACAACCTGTGCAGCCCATGTATTGATTCCATCCGATAGCTGCTATAATAACAAACAAAACGTCTGCCTGCTCTCCACAATGATCAATAACAGCGAACGGATGGTCAAAGTAAGGTACAAATAAACAGAATCATACGAAGCCTGGTTAGTGTTGCCTGACTTTATAAAGTGTGTTTTTTTTACAAGTGTGTGGTTGCGTTCTAGTCACTTTGCTCAGCGCTACTGCTTGTTACAACTTGTATTTGTCGTACTCGCCATAAACTGTTAGCTCAGGTTAATCTCGCCCCCCTCCAACGTAAGCGTGACGTATGCGGTTCTTGCTTCTAGACCGACAATTTTTTGGTGCCGGTTTTCGGTGCTTAGAGCCGGCTCTGCTGCGGTGTGAACAGGAAAAACCGGTGCTTATCAGGCTCTAGTTCCGAACCGGCCCTGGAACCGCGTTGGTGTGAAAGGGGCATCAGATGACGGAGGAATAATTGTACTGCCCTGAAAATACACTGTTATTAAGAGCCTGCCTCTTGTTATTTTATTTTGATCCCAGCTCCACTGGGCACACTGCCCTCACATCATGAGCTTGGTTACAGCCATGTTAGAAGTAGTCCCACTTGCCTCTTTTATACATCTGGTCCGGCAAGAGTTTGAAAACTGTGAGCTCATTCTTAGTTAAGTTCTCTTGGACCAGTGTTTTATTCCTGGGTCTGCAGATGCACCCCTGACGCTCCTGGTACCCTCTGTGGTGAGCTGGGTGCCCTCGGTTTCAGACAAATGACCTCAACAGCAGACTTGATGTCGGAGGAGGTCTGAACCTATGGAAGTGAGGACTCCATCCCCATGTTATCATAGATCTGCTGCTGCTTTGCATGGCAACAGTTAACAGATTTTTCTTGCCAGGGTAAAAGCACATTGCTTGTTTTTCTCTTTAAAGAACAAAAGCCCACCCCTGGGGCAGGATATTTCTGTGCACACATGGCCTCAGGGCTTGCTTTATACCTTCTCTCATTTCAAGTTTTAGTGTTATTTCTTTGAAGGGTTGTGGTGTAGTGATAAGGCCAAAAATGACGTTTTACTCAGCCCCAGATACTTTAGTTTCCTCTAATTAAACCCCCTTTTCAACGGTTATTGTTATTGTCATCATTTCTGTAATTTCCTTTTTATTGATTACTCCCAATGTTTGTTTTTCTAAAATAGTTTAAATTCATATCGATTATCAGAGCATTCTAAATGTCCTCATTGTGTGAGTGAATAATGAGTTTCATGCTCCACTGGGTAAATGTGATTTGCGATGCTAATGACTTTATTTATTAAAGGCAACCTTTACCCGAGCTCATCATTCACTAAAGAAGATCAGATTAAAGTAATTACACTTCTACACAGGCAGTACCTTACAATAGAGTGGCGCAGGGATGACGTATTTCTGTAGGCCGACGCGGAAGTAAGCTGCGCAAGGGTTCCCTCGTCAAAAAAACTATGGGATTTCTCCATAGGCTTTTGGAATATTGTAAAAAATAAGATCTGTGGAAAACGAACCTGTTTGATAAATGCACGTTTTGTTCAGCCGGATAATATCCACATGTCTACCCTACTTTTATAATTTTCGAATCATAAATCTAATCGCCAGAAGCAAAATGCTAACGTTATGCTATAAACGAACTACAGCCGAGTACAGCAGGGTCACACAACAACTTAAGATCAATATTCAAAAATACAGATTAAAATTGTACAAGTTGAAGCGTTTGTTTTAACAGTTTGCAGGAGGCAGGTACTTGCTTTCAAGCAGAACCGGGGCAATCAAACTTAGCGGGAGTGTTTACGTGTTCGGCGTAATGACGTACAACGTCCCCGACAACTTCTGTAGTCCTATTCAGCCACATGTTAACAACCATCGTTTTTCAGACACGTCAACTCTTCAAAAATCACCAGTGGGGTCACTGCTGATGTATTTAATGTCGTAGAACAAAACGTGATCCATCTCTTAAATTTGTGTCAAACACAGACCTTATTTCCAGCTATTTTCCAAAATCCTATGGAGAAATCCCATTGACTCTGAGACGAGGGAACCAGTAGTGGTAAAATGCTAACTCATTTCCGGGTTTTAGGACTCGTCACTGCACCACTCTATACTGTAGCTTGACTGTTATCCTAAATAAAAGTGTTGTGTACCTGTGTTACCTTTTATACTGATGGTATCTCGGCACCGAAACCGTAGTTTCGGATACACACCGGTGGTTTCTGACTTGGCTCGTTGACAGCCGGTAACCAGCTGTCCAGATATTTCGAGGGGAAAAAGGATGAAGACGATGCGTTCGGGTGCCGTGGGAAGAACCTCCGTTTATTCACGTTCTTCAATTACATTGACACTGTATTGAATACATACAAACTAGACACTATTCCATTTCTGACCACTTTCTCTATACTTTCGTCTCTCTCTTCATACCTCCGCACTTCGCCTTGGCCATCACATTTTACACACACCAGACTTCCAAAAACCCACAACCCCTTGCGGCTGCTACTCTTAAAGTGACAGGCCAAGCCTGTAACACCTGTCATAGAAATACAAACTCTCACTGCACATGTTGATGTCTCTTGACTTGAGATATCAGAATCAGAATACCTTTATTAGTCCCACAGAGGGGAAATGTACGTTGTTACAGCAGAAAAAGAGCCACAGGCAGCTTAATGTTACATGTGTTACATGCATTAAAAAGTATTAAAGTTTAAAAAAAAAAAAAAATTATGATATAATACAATTAAAGTTACACAATTTACAATATAATACAAATACAACTCAACAAAAGGTTTCCTTACATGAAATACATCTCTCCATTAGGGGCAAAGGGCACATTAGTGAGAGACTGTTGAAGAGGCAGCAAAGATACAGAGTAGCATGGGAAATAATGTTAATAAATACATCTTTATATACTCACATATGTTTCCGTTTAAATGCACGCTTTAATTCATTCGTACACTCCGTTGTTATGCATGATATTAGAGTAACATTTTACCATGCACCAGTGGGATGCTTCACAGTGTAACACCACTGCAGAGCTTCATTAAACCCACTGCTGTGGCAGGATGTTTCACTCCTGCAAGAATCACATTTTCTTTTGAAGTTGTCATGATAGCAAGTACTGCCAATTGCAATTCCACACTAAAAAGCATAGAGCTCATATTCACGTTCTTAAATACAAATATTCATCCCATAGGAAGTCCCTGTCTCTAAGAATGAGACCTTTTGCACCTCTCAGTAATCGTGGTGACACAACTTAAATTAAAGTGTTTAATAATTTGAGTGTTTAATTAAGTGTTGAGTTGTTTGCCTCCAAACAGAAATCACTATAGAAAAGGTCCTTTTAACTCACCTTCTTACTCAGTCACACACACAGAAGTGTGCAAGTTAAGTTTGAGCAGAGAACATTGTGTAAAGGCCAGACAGTGGATAAGTACTTGTCAGTGATTCCTTGAGGGGAAATTAAACTGAATGTCACATGCTGATCTCTTTGCCCTGTTACCGATTTAAAAGCTCCTCTTCAGATGATGTAGCTTAGGCACACTGTGTTTCTAGCTCCTTGGCTTGATGAACATTTTACCTTATGTCAAACTCTAAAGTTAAAGTGTCTGTATCTTATTAGTAATAGACATGACATTTTATGTAAAACCGACTCAGAATTTGATAGAATTCATCCGCAAATATGACAGCAGATAGTGGACCAATGAATCCAGAGCAAATTACACTGCTTCTGCATGTTTTTTATCATAGCATTTAGTATTAAATCATTGTAAAGATATATTTAAATTGTATTTAAATGTTTTAAACACTGAGACACCTGGCTGTCATAAAGTGTGTCAAAATGTGAGGAGCCACAATGAGGCTTAAGTGATGGGAAATGCTGTTTTATCATTATACAACTAACATTATACTGTTTGAAAATTGTACATTTTCAATTATTGGTCAATAAAGTAAAATGTGTACATTAATTAGATGCCTGATGTTAATGGTGTCCCCTTCACGGCCAGTGCAATACACAACAACTCTTTGCCGGGGTCCATTTGATCAAAACCAGTATGAAGGAGTTTATGAAAAGTCCCTGGAGGCAGTTTCTTTCACCTCATTTCAACTTGATTTCACCACATTTACATAAAGATACTTTGTTTTGTGTTTCATACAAGGGCATGCACATGACCATTTTAAGTAGAAAAGCTGTGTACTACAATTCCAATAAAGGGTTTCTGAGAGCCACTTTAATAGTGTAAACCATGCACAGGTGGTAATTGTCTGTGGTGAACCTCTGGCATGGTATGCCATGGTATCTGATACCTTGCACAACTCCCAAGAGCACAGTGGTGTAAATAGCCTACTGCTTCTATCCATTTATCCTATTAGGTGAAATTCAGCAGTAATAAGATCTTGATCAAGGCAGAATGCCAACAGTTCGCCTTGTTTGCTCACTGTTGAGGAAAATAAGCTCAAAGCCATTCCAGTAGTCGGGTTGGCACCTTTGTGTGAGAGTAGGAGTATAGATTTCCCTCACAGTCTCTGAAGAATTCAGTAAATGCAAAGTAATCTTTTCCTATATTCATACTTATTATTTCTGTGTATATACCACAGTTGTATTCACATTGTAAAAGACCACACCGTGAGCAGTTTAAGCTACTGTTTGATGTGAGCAAACAGAGACAGTGATAGTGATATATGAAATATTAATAGTCACGCCTAGTTTTGGCTGAATTTAGTGCTTTCTAATATTTTTGTTTGCGCCCCCTCTCTATGTCTCTATCTTATGTGTTTCTCAGAAGTAGCTGCTCTGAAAGCTAAAATATGTTGTATATGCGTGGGCAATTTCAAAAAGCTGTTGATAGGTTACAATAGCTTCTCATTCATTCATGTGGAATACATTCAGTTTGTATTTACACAGAAACACAGACCTTCTAAACTTATTAATATTTTTTATCCAACACTTGATATCAGTTTTGTCATGCAAGCTGCTGCAGTTAGCAGTTAGCATCAGCTTACTTCTAATGACATAATCTACAGTATGTATATGTGCATAAATGTTAATCAATAGACTTTTCTTATTGTAAGTCTTTTCGGTGTATTTGATCCCATTAGTGATAGTTGAATTCAGTTGAATATCAGCATTCCAGCCAAGGCTCTGATATTCAAGGTTCAAGGTTCTTTATTTGTCAAACGAACATAGCTACAGTGTAGTTATGTCGATTAAAATCTTGTGTCACAGGCTTCTCCAACAGTGCAACACAAAACGCAGATAAACAGAAAAATATAGTGCAAGTAAATAGTAAATACAAGAAGAAAAATAGTTTAAAAAAGTGAAATAGTGCAATAAGAGTCTAAGTAGCAGCCAGATGAATATTGTGGATGTTGTTTCAACAGTTCAGGTGTTTAACAGTCTTATTGCCTGTGGGATGAAACTGTCCCTGAGTCAGGTGGTTTTAGTCCGGATGCTGCGGTAACGCCTGCCAGACGGCAGCAGACAGAACAGTTTGTGGCTGGGGTCATGGGGGTCTTTTATAATCCTGAGGGCTTTCTTCCTGAGCCGCTGGGAGTAAAGGTCCTCCATGGATGGCAGCTCCGTCCTGTTGATGTGCTGTGCAGTTTTCACCACCCTCTGTAAAGCCTTACGGTTGAGGGCGGTGCAGCTGCCGTACCAGGCCGTGATGCAGCCCGTCAGGATACTCTCTATGGTGCACCTGTAGAAGTTGCAGAGTATCCTGGAGTCCATGTTGAACCTCCTCAGCCTGCGGAGGAAGAAGAGCCGCTGTCAAGCTTTTTTGGTGATGGTGGTGGTGTGAAGAGTCCATGTCAGGTTTTTTTTCCTGACAGTATGGTGACGTAACCATGCCCAGGTCCAAATGGACCAATCCGTGGAGCTTCTCACACACACACACACTCACTCAGCCTTATCTTTTCTCAGCTGCAGCTCCGTGGATTTCTCAGCCTGAACTCAGCCTGTGTGTGCTCAGGCTGAGTTCAGGTGAGTTTTGCGGTGTCTCGCTGTCTCGCAGACCCCACGCAGCAACCAGGAAACAACCCCAGTAATCCAGCTCACAGTGGCCGCTCCTCAAGCCTCAAAGGGCGCAGCAGCGAGCCCCGCAACGTCCCGCCAACACGGCATTCTCATTGGTTTTTCATTACTGGTGTCATTTTCTGGTTGCTAACGCCATTGTAACACATAGTCACTGATATTCTGCTGTAACGGTGGTGGACTCATTAGAACAGAGTGGGCGAGCTGACCAGAGCACAGTGGGCTCATAGGGAGGGAGGGGGGGCAGGAGCTCCAACAAGCCGTTTAGGACAGAGAGTGAATACACATACTATACAGAGATGCTGTATGAGAAACCAATGTGAGTTTGGAACATTGAACAATGTAAATCTATTCTAGTAGACCTCAACAATGGAATTATGATCAGTAGAAATGGCCATGTCATGGGACCTTTAAGTTAAATACAAACGAAGATGGTCAGCCCTGATTTCTACACAACAGCACAGTGTTGGTGAGAACTAAAGTATTTTTAATCTAAGCTGAATAATTAGCAAGTTAACAAATGCTGCTAGCATACATTTAAAAGCATTCATGCTAAATAACAAAAGGCTAACTAGCTAAGATTTGAGACAGCAATTAAACTGGGTTTTATATATATCCGTTTTACAACTGAACAAAACATACATTATGTGGTTTGTTACTGTGCAGCCTTTAAAAAGAAAAAGGTAGATGTAGATTAATAACAGCAGTTAGCTTCTTTTTATGTAATTTCACACCAATATTTTCCTTCTAAGAAACGTATAACTAACAACACTTACACATGTAAATAACACATTGTAAGCTACATTTTTTGTTTTTTGGTCATCTAAAACATAGACAAGTATGGTTTGCCCTTAAGATGTCTTTGTGTCATTTGTATGTGTGCACCCTTCCCATATGGACAGGAAGAGTGGACAGCTAAGCGTTGCTGGTGGAGGGAGAGGTGTGGAGAGGGTGGCAAGAGATTGAAATGAAATCGACAGCAGACAAGGCCGAAAAAAAAAAGGAGTGTACAGTCAGGGGTCATATACCAGCTTTCCAACCATGTTACGATATATATAAAAGATACATGCATTCGATGTAACGAGGGTTATCATACAACGGGGAAAAAGCCAACACACATCCCACCTGCCTTGGCCTCAGTATGTGTATCTTTAAAATACTGAGAATCCTCCCAGCACACTGTTGATGGTGTCCAGCAGGGGTTATTTACTGTACTGTAGGTTATAGAGTCTTTGTAGCTCTACCCCCGGGTCTTATCAGCTCTCCAGAGTGATATATCATCAATAAAACATGGTCACCCTAGCCCTGAGTTCCATGCTGTAAAGATGGTGTGCTGCCATAACGTTATATTTGTACACAGCTGCCATGATAGGATATCACATGGAGCTTCCACTGTATGCCGCCCGCACGTCTTTGTTTTCTCTGGTGTGGTCGCTGTGGCCTGGAAGAGGTGGAAAGGCATGACAGATTAACTTGGTTTGACTATCTATCTCTTCATTTGCTATCTTTGCCTCCTCGACTCACACACTCATTCACGTCCTAGTCTCCCCCCCCCCCCCCCCCCCCCCCTTGTGTTAGAGCCTGTTTGTTGATGTCAGAGCAGGCAGGGCAGCCGATAGCACTCGAGAGCCATCGGAGCCTTGTCAAAAATCCAGGATATTAGAAAAACAAGGCCTGGTAGAATAGTGTTCATTCCGCTGGCACCTTTTCTTCCTTAGCCTTCACCCACCACTGTGGGCAGTTTAGCTCTGTTTCAGCTCTTGTGCCTGGACTGTAGATCAAGAAAAATGTCTCCACTGCTAAGCAAAGTGTCCTGAGCTCCATCTGCTCTGGCAGGACTTCTCGCTCTCCTCTATGTGTTGGAACTGAAGAGGCTGCTTGTCACCTTGGCCATGAAATGGTAGCCAGCCCGCCAGTACGGAGGCAGCCTATCCTGGGCCACTTTGTTTATGGCTGGCAGTGATATATTGCAAGGGGACTCAGTGGGCGAAGGTGTAAATCTCCATCTCCTTACACTGGACATTAAAGTGAGCCATTGAACTTTATCTTCCTATGTCTTAGGTTCAATTTTCAAACAAACAATGCCATTAAACGCTTACCTTTTTTTAAAGTTCTCTTTGTTCCCTATGTTATTGCAAACTATATCGTACATTTCCCACTGTTTCATCAATAAACTATATAGGATTTAAACTGTTTCCTATTGAATTAATAATGCAAGGTTACATTGTGTTCCTTAAAAAAATGATGTGTCAAGGTTGTAGACCAAAAGGGTTTCTTTGTTTCTTTGCTTCATCCAATCAGTATTAATCAACTGTTGTCACATCACAAAAAATGCAGTTGTTGTGTTTACCAGGTCACTAACAAGAGGGCACCCTGGTCCGATACAAGTGTTTTTTGCAGTAGTTGCAGAAATTCCTTTGCGATAACAGCTCAACGTCCCTGAAATAATAATCTTGCTTTTCACAAGCTAATTGGATGCACCTCCACCCCAAATCGATCGTAACACCTACTATATACTTGGCTTAATATCTAACACCTGCCAAAGGCTCCTTTTTTTAATTAGGAATTTAACTTGTCAGGATGAATCAATACATCATGAAAATTATGCATTCTTATTCAAACTTTTTTTCATTTTTGAATCATCTATTGAACATTGGAAGGGATCCAAAAGAAGTACGAGCCTGGCTTGGTTCCCTTTTATTAAGCAGGGTATGAGGTATTCAGTGGTCCTCCTCTCAATCTATCACATTTATGATTCTGACAGTCACTGTGTGAAGTGTAAAGTCTTCCTGAACCTTCATAGGTTTCAGGACGTGGCAACAGGCACACAGTTAGGCCTACTATAATGTTTGAACTTTTTATTGAAATGTACCAAAAGTAATTATAAGTTTTTATATACAACTTGTGTATTCATGCCACTTGAATTCTGTGTTTATATAATTGGTGTTCTTTTCTTGTTTTATATAACTTATTATTGGTATTATTTGTCTTTGCTATGTTTGCTATGAAAACGTGTTTAATGGGATAATCTGGTATGTGGTACATGCAGTTAGTGAGAACATTTTTAGGAACCCAACATATTCTTTTTTTAAATAACTTTGAGTAGAAACAAGTGGAAAGTGAATGTCAAGAAGTTAGTTGAGAGCTTTTTTTGACTTGTTTTATAAAGAAAAGATCAGTACTGCCTTCTGATCATCCCTGGTTGTTTTGTGGAATAGCACTCTGGTAGACGTCTAATGCTATTTGCAGACTGTGCTTTTCTTTTTTACTCCCTGTGCTATTATATCTAATTTTGCCATAACTATCTTTCAGTGAGCAGGTGTACTCACATTTTATTTTTCCTTGCTCTTTGAACTAATCCATCTTTTTCTTTTCTCCCTTCGCTTTGTTCTTCTACAGGTGACTCATCTCCCGTCGGTAAGTTGACTTCTTTCTATACCTATTCCCCTTGCATATTCTTAAATATCGCCCCACTGCCATAGCAACTGAAAGGTTATAGCCCCTTTTTGTCATACATTGTAGATAGGCTGGTGTGAACAATAACAGGAAGACTCACACTCCAACACACCACTTATGATTTATTTTAATTGCAGTTGGTGTTTAAAATGATAATTATTTATGCCTTTCCCCCATCTCTCATTTTCAATCTTAACACATTGCTGTTATTCGATATTGCCCACTAAATTACCTTGTTTTTCCTGCACTGATTTCCTGATATTTCCTGTGAAATGACAAGATGCTTGGTCCGTGCTTTGCGAGTCTCATGGACTACATTGCTTTCAAATATTAATTTTGAAGCAATTGAGTTGTCAGTTTTGGTTATTATCAGGATCCGGGATTCAATAGTTGTTCCTTGGTCATTTTCAAGTTCATGAGAAAGTGACTCATGTATTGGCTGAGAATCAATGATTCAGAATGAGAGGTATTGATTTCAGTGAAAGCTTCCCATGTGCGTGGGGTTTCATGGTTTTCATTCTCCCATTATTTCTTCATCTGCCTCAGCGACTTTTAACTCAATACTTTCAACCTGTGTCGTTGAGTTCTACCCATTTTCACTACTATACAGTATGTGGATCGCTTGCTTTTAGCTATCTCTTCCACATTACACATAATTATAAATGACTTTCAACAACTTATGAGAGAAAAACAAAGCAATGGGCAAACTCCATTTCATTGTTTATGCTGTTGTGCTCCAGACCATTGAGTCATTTATTAACACAAACAGTGGCTCTGTCTGTAAATATGCTGACACACATGTCACAGTACACTAGCTTTCCATCAGCATTTCATTTGGAATCATCATTGGTGGAAAGCATGGGCCATAGGATGAATATTGGGATGAAAGTAGAGATGGACAAACTAATGGGACGTTTCAAAACCTCACATAAACAATGAGACAATGAGATGGGTAGAGTTGAAAACTCCAGCTCGCAGCACTTTGTAGCAGCACTTTAGTGATGTGTCAGTGTTATCGCTCGCATCCTAATAATTAGCTTTGTCTCACTGCAGTACCTACTATGCATTATAAACAAGCAATAGCAATCAGCAGAATGTCTAGCACGCAATGAGACAGTCTTTTTCACACAGTCATGGTTAAAATAAATCGAACCAATTCTACGATACATTTTTAAGCAAGTCTCCTTGTCCTTATATATGTAAATCCTTTTTATTTGTGTGTGTGTGAGTCTGCTCGTCTAGAGTTGTCCAATGAGTGTTCGGTCCAGAGGTCTGATGTCGTCTGAATACTAATGTGGGATTATGACTGTCTGTGGCAGCTTGGAAACTAGGTGGGCTCTGCAGGTTTGGTTAGGAACATGTTCACCCCTGGGATGCAGTGGAAATATGTTCAAATACCAGATCCATTTCTTACCACCCTGAAAACATTAAGATCCAGAGAGAAAGAGGAATACAAACTAATTACAATTTGATCTGGGGGCAGGTGCACATTAAGTTTAATCTGTATTACGACCAGTGGGCAATAAGAGACAGATATTCAGTTTTTTTCTGAGTCTATGAGTTCATCAGTGTTCTAGCATGTTGACATGTGTGTGCATGTTATGTAGACATTAGATTTTTTACCAGGAAATATTTGTATGCAAGTCTTCTTACATTTTCTGAGCATTTCAGCACTTTATTTTATTGTTTGTTATAAAACTTTGACAATGGGTCCTAAATATATGTGCTAAAAGTATAATATTTTCGATTTTCTACACAGTCTCTGTTTTTCTATTCACTGCCAGGTGGATGAGGCAAGTAGTAGCAGAGGTAATTGATGTCCCTTGGATGTAGAGGCAGGCAGGCACACTACAAACACAGATCCTTATCCTACTGCTGAATTCCATTCTGACTCCAGAAAATGGCATTGGCAGAGGCATAGACATATTTCTGTGCACATCTCTCGGTCTCTCTCAAAGCCTTGTTCTCTGCAGCTCAGATGATTAGCATCTCCCTTTCCCTTTTTTCTCCCTCCCTCCCTTGAATTCTAACCTCAGGCTAGACAGAGCCAGCCGAAGCCTCTTCAAGCCGATGCTGCTTTGGGATTGGTCTGATCACCACACATGGTACTAAGGATGCTCAGTGAACCACACATCTACAATTAGCATGAGTGAATAAGGGATTCAGGCTCTGTGTCTGGGGGTGGCACTTAATAACACGTTGTTCATATAATATTCACACAAAACCAATAACATGTATAAATACCTTATTGTTTTTTAGTCATAGTTATTTTCATACAACTCCCAAAGTCTAGCATTGCACATTTATTCACAGTTGGAAATTCATTATGTAAAGTTGCTTTATTCCAGGCTAATACAGGCATGACAGAACAGCCCCACAGTGAACATTGAAACGGTTCATAACTGTCCTAATTTGATATTAAAATGCTGCACTCTCAGGCAATTTTCCATTTGTTGGCAGCAACCTGGCTACCTAATTGAACAAGGCTTAAGCATCAGTCACAAATGTGAAAACCAAGACAATAAAACACTCTCTCTTTTCCCTGGAAACACAACCAGTACTTAAGTTATTTTCCCTGCCTGGTGATAAACAGCACGGGCTCAAAAGAGCATAACAAAATGGCTGATCCACAATAATGCTGCCGAGCCAGTGGCCACATTTACATACTAGAGTAGGGCGGTAATGAGATATCTACCTGAGATAATTACTACTCAAGGCGTCCAGCTCTTACCTCCTACCGCAGGGAACCAGTTTAACTCACTACAATTAAACGGCCACTCATTTGCTCGATTTGAGACGCCATTTATGCTTTCTTGTGCTCCACTGTGTCCTAACACAACCGTGGCTATAGATATAGGAAACTTGGACAAGCTAGATGAAAACATGGATATATAGATTAGAAAATGACACAGACTAGTAGAGGCAATAATTATGTGTGTCCCTACTAATCTACTCACTCCTGGCATTGATATGCATCTCACATTTGAACTAGATCTGATTAACTGGATTACATTTTCTACTTATCGCAAAAGGTATCTTTTCCTTATCAAAATGTTCTTCTTGTCGTGTACCTTTTTTAAACTGCCATTGGACAGTCTTTCTTGCTTGTTACTTATGAATATCCTGACTATTTAGATTTATTTTAGTTAGCTTTTAGGCAGTGTTTACTGTATTTCTTTTGGCAATTGTATGTTTTTGTTGTTGGTATACAGTATGTGGACTGGGAAATTAATACACAAAGTCTTCATTGTATTGTTACCATTTATTTCTGGTTTGGATAAAAGGTTTTTAGGTCATTAAAGGTGGGGTACGTTTGAGAAACCGGCTCGAGATACACTTTTTGTTATATTCCATGGAATGCTCTTAACATCCCGATAGCAATGAATATCTTAAGTGCTTTGACAAAAAATCCATAACAAAATATCATCTGTGGAAGCCGTAGTACTGTAAAAAGCACGACCAATCATTTTAGCCGGCCCGGCTAAAATAACTGGATGGCCTACCTGCCTGTCAGCCTTCCATCTGTGCACAAACTTATCTCGTGCCCTCATTGGTCATGTGCGCGTTCGTGTGTGTTGGAGGAGGGGCTCTGTAAGGAAGTGGCAGATTTTTTCCGGTTGTGTATTTTCAAATTCTATCGATCTCGAGCCGGTTTCTCCAAAATTACCTACCCCACCTTTAACATGTAGATATTTAGACTCTAAAGTGTCAGAACAGATGGTATAAAAAAGACATTTCATGTTTGTCTCTCGCAGTATATAAAACTATAACGGTCTGGCTCTATATGCAGTGAGACAATGGTGTGGCTTTGACATAAAATCATCAATCTTAATGACAAAAAAATCCTGTAACTGCTCTGCTGCCTTTCTACCCTTTTTTGGAGGGTTGAGGCATCCCTGACATGGCCATCACTCAAACCTACTGCTGTTATATGTTATCCTTGTCTTGTCGCAAACTAATAAATTAAACTGTAATATCTTGACTGCAGAGGAACTGCGGTGGATGTTATAAATGATGCCGTGCCGATAATGTGTGATCGTTGAGCTCAGTGTATTCAGCTGAGAGACGACACACTTGGAATAAGAGATGGAGGGCACCGCTAGATCTACATTGGTTCCAGCGTGTGAAGATTAACGGCGTCGGCTTCCGTTAGACTCAGAGTAATTGTTAAGACAGCGATGAACAGTCCATAGCTCTAATCCCCAAATCAAAGAGAAGTTGCGCAACATTCAGGTTTGATTTCCTTCACTCAAAAAAAACATGACTTAATCTTTCCTTCCTTTCAGAGATCACAGCGCAGAAGCTAGACTTACCTCCTGTATTTACTAATTAGTGAGAATGTGATTCAGGGTTCTTGAATTCACTTCCCACAGAACAGTACAAATAATGCAAGCTTTATGAAAGAAAAAGACAAAGGTGGTATTTCCAAGTGAGTCTGGAGATGTTTTAACATGCAGTAGGGTGTGACATATACAGCACTCTGTGAGGTAAAAATGAGAGGAAGAAAATTGTCTCGGAGTGTGACTACAAAGATAGATGTGTGTGGAGAAGAGAAACATATACAGAGATGAAAGGTTAAGGGAGAACAAAGCATGTCTAGTAGTGAGCATGGTTAAATAATTTTTTTTTTTATTGTGCATGCACTGTGCAAATGTACCCTAGGTAGAAGCTGTGGCATAATCCTGAGGGAGCAACACTATCAACAGACAAAGACTTGCATACAATTTATTCATCCAATTTGACCTGACAGCTAATTCCATTTTTTTATGAACACACATATGTCAATATCCCTTCATATTTCCTTCTTGGCTTCAATTCAAACAGTGTCCTTTGGTGTTTGTGTGGAGCCCAAGGTTGAGCATCATTACGGTGCTCGGCAGGCTCATTGCAGATCTATTAGGTTGATTTGACATGAGGTGGTAGAGAAAGCACTTGCTATGTGAGAAGAAAAAGGGCAGAGTAATGTGATTATATTACAGGAGCAGCAGGGTTGTTTGATAAGTATAGGGCCAGGCCACGGCTGTAGATGGACCCCGGTGCCCTGTAGCTCCACAGTTTGGGAGCACATTCATTAACAGCCACAGATTATTACCAACAGCTTGTGCTGGGTACTGCCCAGGGCATAGGCATCACACACACACACACACACACACACACACACACACACACACACACACACACACACACACACACACACACACACACACACACACACACACACACACACACACACACACACACACACACACACACACACACACACACACACACACCATCATAAACATTCACGTCTGTACACTGTCACTGTTAAAATTGAATGCATTCATTCTCTAATTTGATTACATTATTTCCTTGTTTGATGTATATGATGCTGTGTGTGCACACTGCGAACAGGAGATAAGAAGCATCACCACCAATTTGCTTACTTTCTTAGTCGGAGAAACTTTATTCTCTCTCTCTATTTAGATGTTGGTGGCAGAGCTACTGTATGAGTTCTTAGATGGGGAATATTACCAAACGTGCTATATACTCAGCTTTTCTTCTGTCTCACTAAAACCCACCCTCTTGCATCCTCCAGCTCCATACAAAACATGGCTTCTTGTGTAGGAGAGGACTCTTTTAGAGGAAAACACTTAAACCAGTTGTTAATGACTTATGAAACTATTTTTATAGTATTCAATCAAACTTCAAATTCACATTGTTTATCAGAAGAATAAACTATGACAATATTATTATTCAGTCATGAAGCTAATCCTTATTGTAACTTCAACTTGAGGCGCTCGTATCAAGACTATCTATTCACTTCCCACTGCGTACATGCCCTCATTCTCACTCTGTCTGAAATTCAATATTGTTTTTTGTGTCACACACACAAACACCCACAAAAAACTTGGCTGTGTTACCTCGGGGTCGTGACAGTGCTGCTGCGCTTCTGAGGAGGTGATGGCAGACAGTCAGCAGCAGACACCAACCGACTGTGTGCACTAGCCTGTGAACTGTACGCACTCTGAGGAGATACATGTGTCTGAACAGAGACATATCTGTAATGTTCAGCCTCATATGAATGTGGTTTAATTAAGTCTTGTAATAATACTGTGACATGAAAGGTGTAAATGAATACAAATAGAACGATCTGAACCGCGACAGGGAAGGCAGAGAGTTGCGACGTGACTTTCTGGAAGTTTTGTCAGGCAGCTAACTTTATGTAAGACAGTGTTAGAATTACTCGTGGTACATACATAGCTCTGGCTGAGGAACATATTAAGCTATTAGCATGTTAAGACATTTTAGGTAATGAACCTTTCCCAACGAGGGGGTGCAGTTCTTCCAAAGCTGGATAGTTAATATTTATGAAATGTGTTCAGATCTTCCCGGCGTATTCAAAGGATGGGTATATATTTAGTATACATGCTGTAACACTTAGACATACAATATTTACAGAAAAAGAGAACACATTTTTTTTTATTTGAATATACTGAAGCATTCACATTGTCACGTTTCAAATCATGCACCATGTCTGTCAGTCATCATCGGCAGTGAGGGGGAATGAGGACTTGAATCAAGACATGTACAAAGCATTTCACAAAAAAAAGACATAGGTACATAAGATGATGAAACAATGGGAAAGAGCTTAAGAAAACACAAATAAATAACACACAAAAGCAAACAAAGGAAATAACATTTATAAGAGCACCTTTTGATTGACTTACAAAGAATTTTATTGTAGACTAAATATCATACACATTCTGTTAAGTGTCAAGTGGAAAAGGGATGTTTATTAGATTGCATCTTATCATTTCTTTTTCATTTCCACTTTACTGTATCATACTTGGTTTGCTCAACCAGAGGCCTGTACTACGAAGCTGGATTTTCGCTTAGCCGGCTAAATTCAGGGAAATCTCTGGCTTTCCGGTCCTACGACGCTGGTTCTCTTTTTAGCGGGCTAGATTTCCATGGTAACTTATGCTGAGCGGCAAACCTGCTCCGGAGCAGGTTAGGTGGCAGGCTAAGAGATCAACTCAGTGAAAGCACTGCCTGCTGACCAATCAGAGCTCCGTGTGCGGAGTTTAAAGCGATCAAGTCATATTACAGGATAGAGGAAATACAGAAAAACTGCCGTTGCAGGAAAGACAGCCGGCAAAAATCAACTGACTGTGTGAACGTGAAAATTAATAGAATATCCCCTCCCATCTTCACAGCAATCTGACTATTATAACATTAGCGTTAAGAAAGCTTACTTAAATATCTGCCACGACATAAGTAACCGGATCAGAGTAACATTAAGTACAGTCCGCGGCACTGTGAGTGCAGACGTAGATGTGTCCCATTATCATTCATATCATATCACATCATAATGTATCATATATTTCCTTATTTGAGTCAGCTTCTTGAGCCGTATCTGGCCGTGCAACACTCACAGTGTCACATACTGTATGCAGAAGTATTATTTTAAGCAACACATTAAATTGACGAAACACTCGAGTCAAATTCTCCTAATTAAAGTCAGATCCACTCGTGTCTTGGACGGGGCAGTGATTTCATAAACCTGTTAATGTACGCATTCAAACACTTTTTCTTTTACCAGCTGTATTCACCTTGCAGGTGCAGCTATGTGGCTTTTATCCTGGGTAAAGTGTTTAAGTCATGGATGTTTAAAGTTTAACTTCCTCATATTTGACTAATATTAAAGTTCACTTTTCATTCAGGAAGTATGACGCTGCGCTGTCAGTACGCTTCTCCGTGTTTGAGATTGGTCGAATGCTCCAAATACCACCCCTTTTATGTGAACGCGCACCTAACTAGATAGGACACGGCGGCTTGAGCGATCCACTTGATATCCAGCGTCGTAGTACAGCTTAGCGCCAGCGCGTATGTTTTGGATTACGCCAACCGGCTAACTCCAACATATCCAGGTTAAGTTGAACCAGCTTCGTAGTACAGGCCTCTGGTGTGTAATGTGCATGAACAGCAGACATGTTGATTATTTATTAATAGCATTTTATGTGGGAAAACGTCTCATCCCAAGCCAGTCAGACCAAACAAAACTAAGGTACATTATTGTCTGTCTGGCTGTGGTATTAGCCGGTCTAAATGGATTTAACAGAAGTCTGTGAAATAATTGAGTATATAAATCACTGAAACTCTTTAATCTGTTTCTAGTGTCGATACTCGTGTCAATTGGGTGTGTGTGGGTGTGTTGTTTTTTGTATGGAAAGGGATAGCACAGCAATGAAAATAGTCCATGCATCATTATGACAAAACATTATTGCACATTTATTTCCTTCCTATTTCTTTATCTTGACTTATCTACACTCATAGCATCAGATTAAAATCGCCATAGCAAGTTATCTGATCTGACCTGTGCAAATGTAAGAGCAAATAATGTCCTTTTCTACTGTACACAGAGAAATGAAAAAACAATATTTCTGTCACTTGAGGGGAACAATGTGAAGTCAGCATTGCCATCTAAAACACAGAAGTTGTGTTGACGTATTAAGGATTAAAACTGGGTATAGCCTGTATCAGCCTGTATGGAATGAACCAGCATGCATGGACACACACACATATAGAGCATACATTATGCGTCCTGCCATATGCAAGACATTTGTAGACATATATAAAGACTATATATTATTGAATTACAATTAAGATAATAAGATTAGATATACTTTATTTGATCTAACATATTGATGTTTTTTCGTTCTAGCAGCCTGTGAAAATCATAACAAATAAGTGATTAAATGCTACAGTATTCAGCAAACACAACTGCAGAGCTGCAAACATTGCAAACAGACTAAGGTCTACAACACCCAGTTGTCTTTGTGTATTTGTGAATGAAGCGCCATCTTATGGTTAAATCCTGTAATTGAACAAATGGGGAAATTTGGCAACGCCCTCTAGCAATTTGGCAACGCCCCCAGCCACTGGGATCCGCTGGGTTTTCGGTTCGAATCCGCTGGGTGGAGTCCTATCTGGAGTGCTACATCTGTATAAACTATGGACGCCCCCTAACACCTGCATCAACGCCTCTGTTCAGACACATACTAAAAAGGAAATGTGTTTTTACCAGATTAAATTATCTCAATTTAATCTATAGAGGAACTGTAAGTACTGTTTTACAGGAAGTCATTTCAGTTTTCCAGCAATCAGGCATGCGATTAACTGACATGAGGCAATATTATATATGTTCTGTTATGCCACACTAACAGATGTTCTGTCTTTAGTGCTCGCTGCTGGTTCCACTGCTCCTTAGAATTTCATTACACACATTAGTGCAGCTTGTGTTTTCTGTATGTATTTTCATTTAGGATAAACATTGACATGGATATTGCTTATCAAATCATGGCATTTTTAACTAAGATAAATTGTTGCAGATTTTCCAGTGGATTGTAATGACTCGTAAATGTATATGTTATAACTCAGCCAGTCTGTTACAAAGCGTAGTGTATTGATGTAGTGACATTTTAGTCCTGCTGTTATTTTAAAGTAATTAGTTAACAACAGTGATGGCTGTGTGTTCGTCACCTAACCCTAACCCTCCAGTCTACTTTAGGGAACCTTACACTTTTTTCTCTATTTAAAGGTATCCCAAACCAGGTTTTCAGAAGTGAAGCTCTTAATAAAGTTTCCTCCCTTTCAAAGTACTCTGCAGCCTGACTGTCACCTTTCATGAGAAGACAACGGGTTAAACAAACAGCTTAGAATTCCACAACCTCAGCAGGCAGTTTGATATCATATCTAATCCCATAAAGCAGCAGAAAGGAGCTCCACTGCCCCCAGTAGAGGGGCCAGGAGCCTAGTTGGTAGTGTGGCTGCGGCTGCTGCATCGCTGCTCTGTTGTTTTATGGTGGACGAGCTCGCGTTTGATAGCACCCTGGTTTCCTGGCTTGTGGTCTCAAACAGTGTGTAAATGTTTGCTGGATGGATGTTTGGATGTCGTTACCTGGCACAGGATTTTATTGCAGCCCCTCCCTTCTCTATATATCTCTATCAGAACCAGTACAAGAACAGACAACAGACCGAAAGAGATATACACCAGTCCTGCATTTACTGTTGATATCTCCTTAAAGCCTCAGTGTTGGCTACATTTACTTACATGCACTTAGGAATTAGGTTACACATACTGTAAGGCACTGGGGAGCAATTATAAGTCTTGACTTTTAGAATTGGTGATTCATTGAAGTCATTTACCTGGCTGTTTGAACATTACATTACATGTTAGACGCTTTTATCCAAAGCGACTTACATACTCAATACTGTGGGCAATCCCCACAGGAGCAATTTGGGGTGAAGTGTCTTGCCTAGGGACACAACGACATGCTGACTGCAGTGGGGTTTGAACCTGTGCTCCCTTGATCCGAACACCAACGCTCTATCCACTGCGCCACACGCCTCCTGAACCCATCGTTATAGTTAAATCACAACAAGACAAGCATAAGTGTTTTATCAAATATAACACCTCATACAACACGTTATTTTGCCACAGAGGAGAGTAAAAATGGTGTTAGTTAGGAGTTATTTTGACATTAAAGAACGGCCCCAGGCTGTGACAAAAAGTCAGAAGGTCAGGAGGTGGTATTATTTGCTAATGAGTTGACACAAATAGTTGACACAGATCCCCATGAACATTCTTCAGGGGAAAAATATATCAGTGCATCCCCGTCACCGTGTGCTCTTCCTCTGCAGCCCAGTGGTGTTGGTGTGGAGTACAGCGTGCAGTGAGCTGGTACTTGGAGGTGATAAATGGGGGCCGGCAGACCCAGAGTGTTATCAGTGCTACTAAGACCTGCAAACTAGGAGAACACAGGGTTGGCTCTGGGGTAGGACACAGCCAGACTGTGGCTAAGGTTGATATATCGCTGCAGAGTCACAATAGGATTCATGTTGTAAGGGCCTCTGTGAACATGCTGAGAACAAGAGGGGAAATAGCTGCAAGAGTGTGTGTTTATGGAGAGAGGAAGAGAGAGATGTCATTTATGTCCGTATATGTGTGTGTGCACGTTAGAAGAGACCTCGTAGAAATTGATATGAATCACACAAAATGTTGTGTACTTCATTGGGTGTATTGCCAGGTGAAGTATATTCCTCTCTCCAGCTGATGATTGAGTCGTTATTAGAACCCCTGCCGTGTGTGTGTGTAAAGGATGCTCTTGTTAAAAAAAGGCATGCGGCTGTAAAACGGCCAACCAATTAATTCCAATCTGTTCCAGAGGGCAGATGACATCATAAAAGTGCGTCATCTTGCCAGAACCTATGATGCCCCCCCCACACACATTCCACAGACACATTTACACGTGCTATGACAGCTCCTTGTTTCTATAGACCGATCAAAACGCAAACAAATTGTAATTGACAGTCATCATTCTTTCTTTCTTATGTTCCCCTGTTTTTTCTCTTATGCCATATGATTGTTTGCTAATGTCTGCCCATGCATTTGGAGTCAAATGTCCCATTGAACAGAATGAAACATCATTTTTAGTTTTACAAATAGAACATCAATTAAACACAATGTGCAACATCCAACCTACAGATCTCTTTTAGACGCGTTACTCTATAAGCAAGTAACAATTTACATAAGAGGGAATATATCAATGCACATATTTAAACATCTCACAATTATGCTATCTTATTCTTTTTCATGTATTATTTCACCATCCCCATCTTCTTGTCCCTCTCATTTAGCTTTAAAGCTTCCATTCTGTTGTCTGCGAGGTAATTAATGTAGACAGTTATATAACACTTCTCTTTTCAGCCTCATTGTGTCCCTTTCTCAAGGCTTTTATGTCACTGCAGATCAAATGGGCCATACTTAAAGAAATACATTTCATGTCAGTTTTTCAAAATCTACAAAGGATGTCATGGAGGGAAAAAACAACACTAATTTGTGCACTTGAGTTTTTAATTTGGGCTCTTGATTTCATAATCTGTGCGCATAGACTGATGTAATATTTGACTCGCTGTGATACAGATGCTTTCAAGCTCTGTCTCTCTTTGCTCAAAGAAAGCTACAAAGCCGCTCTTCAATAAATACATGTAAAGTTGCTGTGTAGGTCCAATGCTGCCTCCGCATAAAAGAACAACATCTGAACATACATGATATCTTTGAATAGGCTCTGTAAACAGATAGCATAAAAGCCACAATATGTGTGGCTCAAACAAACATTTATGTTGAGATCAGCCTCTTTCACTTTGCTGATGTCTAACTGTCATAATATATAATCTATGTACACGTATAACCAATTATTATACACTTGTTGCCCATGACACTTTATTGAATATGTATAAGGAACTAATAGGTGGCGAGGAATCTTTTGATGTATTCCCTTTTTATATATATATATATATATATATATATATATATATATATAAAAAGCAAGACCCGTCCGAACCTTATTAATAATTGATTGCACCCTTTCCTTGACATAGAAATAAAAAATGCAATATCCTCTACTAAAAATCTCAACAGGGTGTCCGCGGGGTCTTAAAAAGTATTAAAAGTTGATAAATCAATTAAGCAAAAATGAAGGCTATTAAAAATTATTAAACGGCATTTTCCAAGGTATTACATTTTGTAGCTTGTTTCCAATAAGTATATAAATTGTCCAAAGAGGTTGTATTCTACAGTGTGCCTGAATGTAATCATTGCGTAGGTGTGTAGTGTGATTCTGTGTAGTTTATTTATGGCATCCCGTTGGATTTGACGTCATCTGAACAGGACATCGCACGCTCACTGCTGGATAGCGCGCGGAGGTCCGTTTACGCCGGTTGTTAAACAACATCGTTATGAGGAAATGCAAGTTTGCGTCCAAATGGTTGGAAGATAAGGAGGAAGGACAATCAATACTGTATATAGTAAATGTGAGGTAAGGTGTGTCGCCAATGTAACCGGTTACAACTGGAAGTGGCGATGAGGTCTTAAAATGTATGGAAAGGGTCTTAAAAAAGGTCTTAAAAGGTATTACATTTGACTTCAGGATCCCTGCATATACCCTGTGAGATCATATGTGAGTTGTAACAATATTGTAAGTCTTGCTACTTTACTCTTCTTGGCATGTTTGCTTTTGTATTTCAATGGAAATGAGAAACATACCCTTACCATACCCTCACCTTACCTCAGACCATGTCTTGTGTTCAAAGTCAGCAGCTTACTGACAGAGACACTGCATTAAGGAGTGGCTAGGTTTGGGCAGCTCTAGTAAGTAACTGTATCAGTTCAAAATGATTGCGTTAATAAGTTGCGAACAATTTGTTATTTGAAAACTATTAATTTTCTTGTCCTTTGCGACTCCTTCCTGTGTCACATCGTCTTTTTTCCTCTTAATACTTTTACTTTCTGTCCTGGTAACCTTCCCGAACTGCATCTAGAATTCAAAAGTGAGGGAAAATATTTAATATCCAATATTTTCCACCTAGCAAAGTTTATTGCATTTTATAAACATTGATTAAGGTGGAGGATTTGCCATTCTATCACTACTGTACTAGAGTAAAGTCACAGCAAAGATGGGAAGTCTTTACCCTTGCAATGTTCCCTCATTTTGTTCATGCTGTGATGCATTCACAATGATTTACAAGCAATGTGTTCAGGCATAAAGGGATAGCTTGTATTTTCTAAATGACAGAAGGTGAAACACAATTAGAATACAAGTATGTGGTTCTACCCTTAGATTGACAATCTCACAAGCAAACACACACAACTGCAGCACACACACAGAAGTACTGTGGTTTTTCCATTACAATCTTTTACATCCCACCTTTTTTGTTCTCTCCTTGTGCCTTTTAATTAGCACTTACTACTGGAGAGTAAGACAGTTAAACACATATCCTACGTAACAAAAAGCTTTATTTACCTTTGTCACAAGGGAGAACGAGCCTTATGGAGGGGTGTGCATGCTTAAAACACAGGGTATGATAATTGAAAATGTGTGTTAACAGTCTGCATAACACCAGCACTAGCTTAAGACACTGTCAGTGGCTGTGAGCTTCTAATATCTTCATGTGTGTACCCTGTGCAGTCTGTCTTTCCCAGCATAAGTAATAAGAGCTTGCCTTATGGTGAGGTGTGAAGGATGCACATCTACTTATAAGACGTAATCGGTATTCTCAAGGAATTGCTCTAATGGCATTTTTATCTTCGTCAGCGTCAGGCTATGCCAGGAATCAGAACGCTTGGTGATTGTGTGTAGCTGAATTGTGTGAGTGTGTGCCAGTCTTGGCCTTGAATGCATATACCTCCCTCTGTGCTGCACTCAGGAGCTAGAATTAAACTGGATTTAAGGCAGTGGAGGGTTGAAGGAGAGCGAGGGTTTATAACTCTGATTGCCATGCCCACCAATCATAATGAGACGCATTACAGAGCTGATGTTGTAAGATTAGGGTGACTTAAGAGACATGAGCAGCCTTACAGATCAGAGGAGGGATGGAAATAAGGGAGTGGCATGAGCGAATAGGGAGAAAAGAGAGTAAGCGCTTAGTAATGGATTTAATTTATTTTAGACTGAAAAGATGGGAATCTGGGGGAAAAAAAGGATGCACATAAATGTGGATTATACCATATCTCAGCCATTTCAATGTAATTGATCTCAAAGGGCTCTAAGGTTGAGGGGGCAAAACAAGTAAAAGGATGATGAAGTTGTATGGATGGTGGCATTGGATGATAAGGAGTGGCAAGAGAAAGAAAGGCGGCCACAAAATACACAAAGGCAATATCTGCATTCCTGTCAGCATGCAAGAACAGCAGAGGAGCTCTCAGTTATTAAAGCGCTGACAGCCTCTGACAGCGATAGAGCTCCATTTTGTTCCGACCCCATCACCGCCTTGACTGGAATTCAAAACAGGCCGGGATGTCATGTAGAACGCTGACAGGTGTTTGTGTCCTCTTTCCGTTCGAATTGCCAGCAATAAAAAAATATCAAGAGAAATCTGCCGTCCTTTCCCAGCAGCCCACTTGTTTGATTTGATTGTGAAGCGAAACTGATTTGCTGGGACGACACTTTCCCAGTCATGTTGATATTTTCTATCTGGCTGCCAGCTGTTGGACATAATATTAAGTACAATGCACATGCCAACATGTTACTTGCAATCAAACTATGTATCAACAGGGACACCTTTCATGTCAGTTTGGTGTTTACGAATGATTCCTTCCTCATATTATGCTGTTTACAACCAGTTTAAGCAGGCCGGGATCCAGTTTGGTTTATTGTTTGTTGACTCAAAGTTGTTACTTCCTGCTGCTTGAAGACACTGCGCTCTGTATTTTTGAATAATAGAATGGGAATGTAATGACATGTTTAAACTACACAGCGGTTACTCAAATGGTCTTTTATAGTCTCATTTATTAGTGGAGCCATAATTTGTTTCTTTACAATTACGATTTACAACAAAAAAAGCACAATATACCCTTTGTAGATCAAATTCTATCAATCAAATTTGTATTTATATAGCCCAGTATCGCAAATAACAGATTGGCCTCAAGGGGCTTTCCAATCTGTACAGCACACAATGCCCACTAGACATTGTGTTTTCAGTTTACTCTTCCTAATTCACCGAAGAATGCACATAGATAGTTACAGCTGACCTCTACTGTGCAGTGTGCTCTTTAGAATATATTCTCTTTCAAGGACACTATGCCATACATGAGAAACCTTTGACAAATGCCTGAGGGTGTAACCAAGGGCCGCTCTGATTCACTGGGCCGTGGTGACAAACAACCTTTACTGGGTAACGTGGTTTAATGGTCACAAGACTGGACGACCTTCCATACGACTTACACAACATCTTCATCATTGTACGACTGTGTCATTGTGAGTGATGCTGGTGTGTGTGTGTGTGTACTGTATCAGTGGGGTTTATCCTGTGTGGATAGTATCTGATTGTCTTTGGGAATGCAGAGCAAATGTAAATTCAGAATTTACGCATTTCTGTCATTTAGTCCTACGGAGACTTATATTGTTTCTTCCAGATGTCCACAATGCAATCGAGTGTCTACAGTTTCTAAACAATTTGCATTCATTTCACTTTATTGATGTGCAGTTGATGCGGAGGGAAATGCATAATGAATCCTCAGTAGATGCTTTAATGTCACAGAGGCACAGAATAATATGGACTTATGATACACGATGTCAAACTGAATTGGCTGGTAATATAATAACACTTGTTTATTTAGTGTAATGGCGGGTGTATATGATATTGCAGTGATGAAAGTGGATATGTACGTGATGCATAGCTACCTGTGGGGCCATGTCTTCTGCTGACCTGACACTAATGTTTGTATGGAAAACATTTGTATCAGCCTTATCATTAGACCTAATAAGTTTAACAAATATTATGCTTTTTTTCTACATGTTGCAGGGA
Organism: Trematomus bernacchii; assembly: GCF_902827165.1. Taxonomy (NCBI): domain Eukaryota; kingdom Metazoa; phylum Chordata; class Actinopteri; order Perciformes; family Nototheniidae; genus Trematomus; species Trematomus bernacchii. Next base: position 2,238,486 of record NW_022987683.1, read on the forward strand.
GCAGGTCGTTTTTTTATATAATGCTGCAGTAAAGTTTTAGACTTTGCGTTATCTCATTTGTTTTTGCAGGAAAGTGTTGAGGCTCAGTAGACACCATTAGTGTCAGTTAGTATCGCTGCTGAAAATAATCAGGCTCGGTGAGCTGGATTTGACAGTAAGCTGCTCCCTATAGTGGCAGGCAGGCAAACATGCACAGTTTTCTCACTAATAGTGTATTATATTCACAGATAACATACACCAATATCTTATTATAATGCAAACATAAGAATAGCAAATGATCAACTTCTCTCCTATCGGGATGTCGTTTTTCTTCAGTCTCCAGCTTGAGAGAACAACACATTTGAAACAGATATATGAATAGCTATTTTTTTGTAATGCACAAACACACGACATGTTGACTCCTCATCCACCTCTCGCTGTTGCCTCTGCTTTGCATCCTGACATTCCTTGTTTCTATGTAATCACCATCCTAAACAGGGTATAATCAGCGTGGCAGGGGAGCCGCTGATTCCAGGCCTCTGCTCTGATTGGGAATAACAGCCCTCCAGCTGATAGCAGGGCCACTTTTATTAATATTACTTTTTTATATATTCCTCTCTACTCCTGCATAGAAACTCAGAGTATAATAAAGATGCTAGGAACAGGGTTTTTCCCATCAACATCATCACGGTGGAATTATGGACATATTGACGTATGAGAAGAAAGAAAATGTGTGAGAGATTTGAAAGCAGCAACAGAGACAGTAATGAGCAGGTGAGCTGCCGAACAATGCGCCGCTGGTCTTAACCTCTTAAGCACGGCGGTCCCCCCATTGGACCCCTCCCACCGTTTTTTTTCGAGATAATGTCTCAGGGCTTCTTAACATTTATGAAACTATTAATGTGTAGCACCAGATTAACGGGAAGAATCTCAGCTAACTGAAGATATGAACCATTTTTACCAAAACAAAACACAAGTCTCATAAGAAGCGTCTAAATGACCGCTGAGCGAAAAAATTCTAACGCACTGCGGCACACAATTCAAGATAAAAATACCCTTATTACTTATCGTAGCTGCACATACAATATAGCGGATTAAAGCTGAGACTCCACTGATTATTTAGGTATAGTATCATCACTGAGCGATCCGAACTTGCGACAGGGGAAGCAAACACAGACATCACAACACGTACCTTTACGGAGCTTTTACGGCAGATCGTCTCACCGTAGCTGTCAATTAGGTCAAAAGACGTGTTCAATGGCATTAAAACGAAAAAATTGATAATGTACCTGTGCCTTTGAAGAAATTATTTATAATCCATAATTCCATTTTTTATGTAAAAATCGGAGCGGAAAAGTTAGCTGCTAATGGTAGCCACCAGAGTGTATGCAGCTTCCGGTTTTGGTAACGCGTCACTCTCACTCCTTATTTGTTAACGTGTTGGTGTGTATATAACTTTCCCTCGATTCCATTGGCTCTAGCGGTTATAAAGAGATTTCATTCATCAAAATCGAGCAAGGGGGGCCAGAGATAGGTCAAATCCACCCAAATGACCCCAGAAGTGTTTTTTTTTTGGCTAAATCTCTCTAAAAAGGTCAAATTTCACTTGTTTTGCATCAATATTGATACAGGGTACTTATTATATGTTGTACTTTGGATTCCTAAAGCTTTTAGTCTACTAACCCATCATCCAAGGGTAGTTTTCACTATAAGTAAAAAAGAATGTTTGGACGGACACTATAATTTACAGTTTTTTACTATGTAAAATCTGAATTTTCTTTAAAATAAAAAACATCTATATTGATTCTGACTTTTCTACATCCAACTCACAGGTTTATCATTACTTTGAGAATAAAGATTATTAATTTAACCCTTTTAGAAGGGAAGATATGGTCATTTGTTCTGGGAATGTCATTTTCGAGCCTGAGACCTGAAAAACAGGCTCAGGGCTTAAGAGGTTAATTTAACTGACTCTTTGAGAAAACCAATGCCAGTTTTACCTTTGTCTTGATTTATTCACAACACTTTGACAAGTGCTTCAAAGCTGAAAATACAATCATGTACAGCAACAAAAGGATCTTTGACAAAGCTGGAGACAACAAAGAACTCATATTACAGGCTTCAGATTTGTATTTTTCTGATGTTTTATTCCCTAACAACACTGCTGCAGTCAGTGCGCTAGATTCTCCTGTGGGGTCCTTCAGTCTATTCACTCTCGCCTTAGAGGTGGTGAGCTCATTGCCGTTTCTCAGCAGGCTGTTTCTTTTAGCTGGAGGCTCTCTTGGGTCGACGCATGTTGCCTTCCAGGAGCCCTTTGTGCCCTTTATTGGATTCAATGTCAGCTGCAGTTGTATTTTACAACACTTGCATCTCTGTTTGGTTATCTTGGATCATATAGTAATGCAGACATGATAGAAACAGGCTGACGTTTGGGGCATTGACTACTTTTCAGCACGGTTCGTTTGCTACTGAATAGATACATGTGTAGTTTCACTAACTCACACAATTACAACACATAATGCACTCATTCCTACAAAACAATTCAATACCATTCAATCGATTCACTACAAAATAAAGAGCACTGAATTCAAATTGACATATTTATTTGATGTCCTGCCATATTCTTAGTCTGATGCCAAACAATTGCAGCGTTGCTATCTTCCGGAGCTTTTAAAAATGTTGTTATGGATTTGTGTTCATCGCTTTTTGAACATCCATATCTCTTTACCTTACATACACACACACACACACACACACACACGTACACACACACACACGCGCACACGCACACACACACACACACACTACTATTCACTACTTTTCCTTTCGTGTTCAAGGCAAGCTGTTGAAAGTCCATTTCCTTGGAATTGTTCACAGCAAGGCCACCTAAGATGGAGTCTCGTATTGTTGCTCACAGAAAAAGCTCCTCTGATACGTTGTTACAAATGCTGTAGCGTAAATGTCCAAAGGCTTTTAATTATGTGAGGGAGCCACAGGCCATTTTGTCCAACACAACTTCTCACAATACAGCTCTGATTGTGCTTTGGGGCAAACAATAGCATTGTGATTTCAGCCACTCGGCTAGTGATTGCTTCCAGAGACCGATGTTCTGACTTTGTGTTAATGTGATGGAGATGGCAAGGGACAACGTCAACACACTCTTCATGAAACACTCAAGATTGGAGTTGGTTTTGTTTGACTGTGGGTGGGTGGTCGGATGTTTACGTTTTTCATTTTCTAACTCTCTTAGTTCTTCTTTCTAAGCCTTTCTTTGTATATATGTAATTTCAATTCCCGCTGGCTAATAACAGGGCTATGTCGCAGCTTATTGATTGATCTCACAGTGTGTGTTCACTCAATGTTTTGGGAAGTTAGTGCTACTTTTCATAAAAGACAACGCAGAGATTACATCAAGTTTTAAATGAAGTAATTCTTAGTACTTAGAAGATTAATTGGTGAGCCACTGGAAATTGCTCAACAATCATATTATCCCCTGCAGATCCTGTAGATTATGCTCAATTTGCATGATGAAGCAGTGCAATTTACATTTGTACGTTTTTGAGAAATTAAGCCATACAATCCACACTATTAGTACTAACAATATCAAGCAAGTTATACAATGCCTGTTTTAGAAGTTCAGCCCCTTCTTTGTGGGCTGAGTGGAAGTTGATATGGTATTAAAGGACGGGGGGGGATGGGTCTGTTAGCAGTGGGGAAGCCGACAGATGAAACATCACTACCAAGAGCTCAGTATCTGGCCATAAGCCGGCACTTTTGACTGCTTCCACCTGCAGCAGGTGGCACGACCCAAACGCTTGACACACACTCAGCCAGACACAGTGATGGATGACTGTTGGCCCTCTTTGCCATGACAAGAATGGGTCAGTATGAATGCACACTCACAAATGGCCTCCCATCAGGGACAGTGTCCTGCCTCACACCTAACAGATGGGCCCTGTGGCTCTACGTCATTCACTTTTTACCTCACGACTTGGGTCCATAACAACCAAATTATTTTTCCTTTGCTGGCCTGACACAGCTAACTTCAGATGAGCAAATCTATGTGCTAATGTGTCTGCTCTCACGGCGCACATAGAGACATTTATCCAGATCAGACTTGTGACTAAATACAATTGGTGTCTGAGCAGGAGACACAAAGTGTTTATGCAGGCATCAGTGCACTCATGCACGCCTTTGAGCCTGCATGTGTCGAAGTATCTAGACTAATGAGGCTTCCCTCCAAGCTTCACTGACATCAAAACAAACCGAGACAGATACATTTTGATGGATCTGTTGAGCTACCTTGCCAAACTGCAGGCATATAGGTATCTTGGCAGAGATACCGACAATGATTATGCACTGCTAGTTTGCTGTTATTATCGCAGTCCTGTATCATGCTGTTCATAATCTGCCCTTCTCTCTTAAAACAATATTCAATGTTTCTCTTTGTATGATATTTCTTATAATTTGAGACATTATGTCTTTTGAAAGTGGCAGTCAAGGACAGAATGCACTGCTTTGTTCAGCAAAAGTGATAAGAAAGAGAGACAATTTAATTAACCTCTTAAGCACGGCGGTCCCCCCCATTGGACCCCTCCCACCGTTTTGTTTTCGAGATAATGTCTCAGGGCTTCTTAACATTTATGAAACTATTCATGTGTAGCACCAGATTAACGGGAAGAATCTCAGCTAACTGAAGATATGAACCATTTTTACCAAAACAAAACACAAGTCTCATAAGAAGCGTCTAAATGACCCCTGAGCGAAAAAATTCTAACGCACTGCGGCACACAATTCAAGATAAAGATACCCTTATTACTTATCGTAGCTGCACATACAATATAGCAGATTAAACCTGAGACTCCACTGATTATTTAGGTATAGTATCATCACTGAGCGATCCGAACTTGCGACAGGTGAAGCAAACACAGACATCACAACACGTACCTTTACGGAGCTTTTACGGCAGATCGTCTCACCGTAGCTGTCAATTAGGTCAAAAGACGTGTTCAATGGCATTAAAACGAAAAAAAAAAAATCTACAACTGTTGATCCATAGGTTGATAATGTACCTGTACCTTTTAAAAAAATTATTTATAATCCATAATTCCATTTTTTATGTAAAAAATCGGAGCGGAAAAGTTAGCTGCTAATGGTAGCCACCAGAGTGTATGCAGCTTCCGGTTTTGGTAACGCGTCACTCTCACTCCTTATTTGTTAACGTGTTGGTGTGTATATAACTTCCCCTCGATTCCATTGGCTCTAGCGGTTATAAAGAGATTTCATTCATCAAAATCGAGCAAGGGGGGCCAGAGATAGGTCAAATCCACCCAAATGACCCCAGAAGTGGGGGTTTTTGGCTAAATCTCTCTAAAAAGGTCAAATTTCACTTGTTTTGCATCAATCTTGATACAGGGTACTTATTATATGTTGTACTTTGGATTCCTGCAGCTTTTAGTCTACTAACCCATCATCCAAGGGTAGTTTTCACTATAAGTAAAAAAGAATGTTTGGACGGACACTATAATTTACAGTTTTTTACTATGTAAAATCTGAATTTTCTTTAAAATAAAAAACATCTATATTGATTCTGACTTTTCTACATCCAACTCACAGGTTTATCATTACTTTGAGAAAAAAGATTATTAATTTAACCCTTTTAGAAGGGAAGATATGGTCATTTGTTCTGGGAATGTCATTTTCGAGCCTGAGACCTGAAAAACAGGCTCAGGGCTTAAGAGGTTAAAGTTCGGCATTTGGGCACAAAAGAAAAGACAAGATTTATCATCTTCATCAATTAGCTGGCTGAGGGAGCTCTGGCATTGAACGGACTAGCAATGTGGATTCATCATTGCATTTTGTCAGGAGAACAGCGACATAGCAAAATAGATTTTCTGTTGATTTGATATGTTGATTTGAGCTTATTCCATTATGTTTGTGGCCGGTTAAGTTTAGAGTTGATCTTGATTTTCAGATGGACGCATACAAGAGTCCAGCATACAAGTTTATACTTCACTTTATATTGATAAAGACCCAACAAAAATATCAAGCAAATAACCTTGATGCATAATACTTTGTGTAACATGCCCCCATACATAGGGGTTCATAGTTATCAAGTTTTTTATTCTTATATTAACAGTCATGTTACCAATGTATAAACAAAATACCAGAACAATATCTCCTTCATCTTTGAGGAAAGAGCTCCATTCAAATAGTACTCACTGTGGGTAAATGTGCACCTTGTGTGCTTTTCTATTACAAGTGCAGCCTTTCAATCACAACAGAATGCTTGCTCCCCGGAGAAGGCGTCAGTATTTGCTGGACATATGCACATAGTTGCTGCAAAGAAGGAAACCCAGCAAGCTCTACAGGCATGGGGAATTCATCAAGCAATATGACAATATGAAACGCATATTATGTCTGGTTTTAAGTGAATGATAACATTGCAGGTAGGAAGCTTGTGTGGGCGGACTGATGGATAGAGAGATAGAAGCGGATAGAGAAAAATAGGAGAGGAGCGGTGGAGGTGGCGGGAATGCGTTGGAGGAGAGAATGGCAGGAAAGTGAAGCGTATTTCTTCTCCTGGCAGGGTTGAAGAGGAGCAGCACAGGGCTGCAGGTGGGCAGGAGAGGAAACTAACTCTGTCATTCAATTAACACCACATGCTAGAAACTAGAAAAGGCTTTTATGCATATTGTATATATTTAAATGTACTGACCTAATACATCTCTCCAGCATGGAGTAGGAGTTTGCTCAAAGCTGCTTCAGTCACAAATGACAGACCCCTGATTAGTTTAAATGGATTTCATTAGCATGTTTTAAAGAAACAGTTACGATCATTAGACTTTTAAAGCTGGCTTTTCCACATCACCGTTTATTTAATTGTGTAAGAAACATAATGAAACCATGTCATTTTGGGTCATTACATTGGAAATGATCAAGAATACAAGTGTTAACCATCAAAATCCCACAGTCATAAGGCTTAGAGCACATGTGTCAAACTCAAGGCCCGGGGGCCAAATCCGGCCCGTGGTAGATTTAATTTCGGCCCGCAGGATAATTTCGAATTACTATTAGATCTGGCCCGCCGGTATATTGCACGCACACCTTCACTCAATCCTGAGGATATCCTCAGCTCAGAGCCTGAGCCCAAACATTGATGAACTTGCACCCAAGATGAGATGCCAAGTATCTGGCTCGAACTAGCATCACAGAGCAGCACACTGAGTTTCAATGGATGTTTCCTTTTGCACTTTTTTTCTGTCAAGCTGTTGGCCTGTGGGAAAATGTAATCATAAGAAATGACTCAGCAGATAGAGCCATAAGAAATGAATGCAACTGATTATTTAATGTTTAATGTTGTTTTTATATGCAATAATTTAAGCTTTGTTAGTTCCAGGTTTAATATGTACAATAAGTTCATTTAAAAAAGTGTTTCAATAAACATTGAACCAGTCCGGCCCTCGGCTAGTACCGATTTTTTTATGTTGGCCCACTGTGTACAGTATTTGAGTTTAACACCCCTGGCTTAGAGGGAACATGTAAAGCATAATATATTTTTTATGGAAAAGTATTAGCATATTAAATATGCTGAACTGAAATTGTGGTTAGGCCATGTGAATGTGAATTGAAGCTGACTTCCCTCCCTTTACTATGCCTTTGATGAAGGCGATTTATTCCCATTTTGATTGAGTGAAGCTCCTTCGGTCCATCCGTAGTAAATTCAAACCTCTGAACACACATATCTACTATGGATGAATGTTCGGCAAGTACACATTCCTGGATAAATCCATGCAAAAAGATGCATATGAATGCAGTCATCATACTCCAGCGTCAAGCAAAACTGTTTTTGAATTATTTTGCTCTTGCTTTTCAAGTGTAATGAAAGGCCATAATAAGGCTCCCTCAAGTGTACGACAGAATACAAAAATCCTGATGCTTTGCTAATGCAGGATATAGAGGACTTCGCCATGGCTGTCACTTTGTGTCTGCACGGTGGGGTCCACATTACTTTGATAATGGATATAGAAATATAACTTTGGCACACAACATGGACTCAGGAAATGGATTTTGATAGTAGTGAGAATGCAGTGCTGGAAGACTCCCTACGTCTTAAGATGTATTTATTTATATTGCCTTAGGTCACGCTCCTCCACTCATCCAGCCCGACAGAGCTCATGAAAAAGGGGGAGAGTATGTTTGGATACTTGGCTTGATTTGATCATGGTGTTCTCTGTGGCTAAATGTAGTGTTCTGGGGCCTCATTTATAAAGGGATATACGCTCAAAAAATGGCGTACGCCAGTTTCTACGCAATGTTTGCGATTTATAAAATACTAACTTGACGGGAAAATGTGCGGTCCTCCACGCAAACTCTGACCCATGCGTACGCACTAAGCACACAAACGGGAGAGACGAGAAACTGCGACACCGTTGGCAGAAGGAAGAATGGAGAGAAATATGTGGAAATAATACCATAAATAAAATGTTACCTCTCATTTATCAAATATGAAGAATTCATTTTCAAACATTGATTAAAGCCAATCTTTAAATGATTAAACAAACGCCTGTTTGAGACTCCTCAGTGCACACAAAAACATAACTTGGAGAAATAAATAAATACGGATAGGTTATTTAAAACCACCTCGAATATGTTGTGTTAATGTTATGAAATGTTTTCTCATAAATGATGCGGTAAGCAGGAGGACAGAATAACGTCTAAACTGACGCCGTTTTGCATTTCTATAGGTTGTAGATACGAGCATGGTTTTATATACTATCACGTTTAATCGTGTTTTATGCCGTTTGCCAAGACTTGATAAGTCGCTCGTAAAACACAGGAGGTATGGAAACTAAGAACACCATATGTGGTAAATTGTGCAGCTAATATAACACAATCCATTAGTTGTATTTCCTTTAACTGGTGGATTATGGATATATAGTTGCTGATCGACAGCTGGAACACAAACCACCAAATACAACAAAAATAATTCAGATCCAGTCGTCATGACTCCACTCCGGAGGGATTCCCCGATCATTTCTTACAGTTTCTCATCAAGGGGGGGTCTCCTGTCCCCGGGACAAACACACTGCCTGAGGAAGGTTATGTGTATTTTTTTTGTCATTAACTTTTTTCGGACCACTTATTTATTTATTTTGGTGACGATCCGACCTCCATGCTGCTACTCTGGTTCAAACTGCATCCACCAAACAATATGATTTATCTCGACCTCCCCACAATAACCAAAATCTGACATGGTGTGAGATGTCTTTTTTAGCTGTTCTGTCGTCATTTCCTGCGATCTTCTTCATGCAGTCAGTCAAAATGAATGAATGAATGGGCGTTTCTTTGACTATTTATAGGCAAATATGGGCGTTACGAGTCGATTGTGATTTATAAAGGGAAACAGGCGTAGGGAGTGCCGTACGCACTTCCCTCGCCGGTACGCAATGTTTTGTGAATCGGAAAATGGCAGAAAATGTATGTACCTATTTTTGTGCTTTGTACTACGTAAGCAACCTTCCTACGTCAATCCTACGCAAGGCGTTATAAATGAGGCCCCTGGGCAGCTCTCAGGAGTTTCTCTGATTGCATTGATGATGTATTTTTAGTCATAATCCTTTACCCCGTAGCATCTTTTATTTATTTCTTAAACAGCAAGAGGAGAGCAGTGGTTTTTATAGACTGAGGCATTTTATAGACTTATGCAAACAGATAAAGCAAACTAATATGTCATGAATTACTCACAGCTGGTGGGGAGTCTCAAGACTATTCTTTTTTCATAGAGAATAAAACATTAAATATTTGTCATTCTCAAACTGATTTACTGATATCTTGCATATTCTGAAGTCTATTTGAAGAGTTTATTCAAATATTTAATATCCATCATGTGAAAGATAAAAAGTTTGCACATTAGGGTGCCAAGTAACCTTAAGTAAATGATTTGTTAACTTGACGGAACATTTTGACACTCAAGCTTTGGATGTCTCAGGGATATCCAGACCTGTGCTGGCAGTCTGTCATCCATTAAGACTAATGTAATTTCTCTGCCAATCATTTTGAGATAAAAAAAATATCGAACCCTCACACTCAACATGTACCAGAGCAGGTGACAGAACATTTTGACACTTCAGCTACGGATGTCTTGTGGATATCCAGTCCCCAAATAAAACCATTATAATTGTTCCGCCATTCATTTTGAGCAGATATAAGCTCTACCTCCCACATTTCACTTGTGGCAAACCCAACCCTTTATTATATAGAGAGTAATGTGAAGGCAAATGTGTGTCCTGCCTTTCAGTCTCCATATTTGAATCTAAAATTTGACGACATCTATCAGAAGATGTTCAGGTTGCAACAGCATTTGAAGCTGAAGGGGACTCAAGGGGGTCTTCTTGATTTGGTTTGACTTTCCTAACACGGTCAAACATCTATTACAGCACACATGCTCTCATTCACTCTCAAGCTTCCCTGATTCTGCTTTCTTTCCTCTTCTTTATGACAACAACATTTTACACATTGCTCTACATTCAAACCATTATTAGTTTAGACCCCTTTGCTCTGTTGGTATGTGGCTTTTGGAAACATGGTGTTTCACTATTGCTTCCATTAGAAATCGAAAGGAGGCTCTGTCAAGACCAATTTAATTGCTACAGGATTTCTACAGCAAAACGGAAACATAGTAGGAATGAAAGAAAAAACGTACTGTCCACCGAGTAAATTAACTAAAATATGCTGACGCTGCATTGTGTCAAATGTGTCAGGGTTGAGCGAAGCAGGCAGGACCCAAATGCAGGTTTAACAGAAAATACCTTTATTTCAAGGCTACAATAACATACAGAGCAGAACTCTCTCCCCTGTGAACACAGTCAACAACAACAAGGATCTCACAAAGACTAACAGAAAAAGCAGAACCTAAATGCACACAGGACTAATCAAACACACAAGACACAGGTGAGGAGGGAGGAGAAAACACAGGGGCACATGGTGAACACAATCGGGTAATCAGACAGGAGGGAACACAGAGACAGGAAGCAACAGACAAGACAGGGGTTGAACACTTTTCAAACTAAAACAGGAAACCAAAAAGACAGATCTACACAGGACAAAAATAGAACACAATCAGATCGTGACAAAATTCCCCCTTTCCCCTTAGCCTATTCTTTTAAAACATATTTTTGTAGTCCCAGAAGCTGAGATGCTCACAGAGTTTGTTTGCCAACTGTGCATAAGGACATTTATTTTCGTCATTAGTCTTTGTAGAGCCAATACTGTTGACTACAGACAAAAAGTCTTGGTGACATCACAAAAGGCATCCAGTCTTAGCCACTGAATAACACTGGTCTCTAAACACATTACATCCATCCTACCTAATGAATGCCAGAGCCTAAGGCTACCGTGGAGTCCTATGTACCTTTTTAGGGGTGTAATCTATGTATATAGTGTACTATTTATGCATGATTGAGCACATGATGAATCACATTCATCAGAATGGAAATTACTGTAGTTCCTGAGCAAGCACAGTTGGTGTTTTGACCTAAAAACTGCCATTATACAGTGCATGTGCATTATTTTAATGAGTGTTTAAATTGAATCTTGTTTGTTCCTCCTAGTCCAACACAAACAAAAAGAGGATGTTTCTGGAATGTGCGAGTATGCCCGTATGTGTCCATTGGTTCTGAATTCACATGTATGCGGAATCGCCTTTCTGCACATTGTCCTATTTTTGCAAACCTCCACATTGGCCTCCATGTCAAGCCATGCAGCTCATTAAGGCTTAGGGCACAATTTGACTCACTTGTCATTGTCATAGCAACACAATAATTAAACCTCTCAATGCATGTTTTAGCACCTTCACCTTCCAGGCACTTCGAAAGTCTTGTGGAATGTGATATGTTTTTGTGCAGCTGTATCCACGAGTGTCAGAAAGGGAATAATGTGTGTTCATGTGCATGGTTGTGCAAATATACATTATATACCTCCCCATAGAAGTGTAGAAAGGCTCTCTATAGGTGGCGAACCAAATTGCCATGACCTATGTATAGCCCCAGAGCCACTTGTCTTCGCCTTGAAACTGTAATAAAAGTTATCTTTCTGCAGCACTAGCCAAAGCCACTTATCTACCTGACGGCATGAGAGCAGAGTGGAGCAGCAATTTGTATGCACAGAAACACTCTGGCTGTCACAGGGTGGGCTAACCCAGGAGATTAAGAACCCGTAGAGGCTTTAGTGTCGGGAAGAGATCATGTTTTGGACCTAGTGATCAGCGCTCGCTGCCACGTGACAGCGTGATAAACAGGAGACTCAGACAGCACATCATGGTTGATTTAAATAGCCCCTCACACTCAACTCACTATTAACGGTGCTGCAGCTACTTTGAAGGATGCACTCTCAATGCCTCATGAAATATGTTGGGTAGAAACAGCAGAGCAAGGGAAAGTATGTTATTCATCAATATATGAAGAACGGAGACATGCTTGACTGCGGAGGATTGCATAGAATAAAGTGGTGGCTATAAAAAATAAAAATAAAAAAACTGCCTTGTGCAACCCTAATCCTTTGCTGTGAATTGAAACTTCTGACAATTTTATCTTACATCATTGTTAAATTGAAATCCTATTAACACAACTCTTTAATTTTCTGTTGTCATGACCTGCCGCAAATAAGCCCATTTAATACAAGTAAACAAAGGGATCCACATATCAACAGTGCTTTGTATGTGTGTGTTTGTGGGGTCTTATTGCCACACTGTATTAAGTTTATGTCCACTTTTGGTCTGCAGTTTACTTCTTTGATTTGTCTGTTTGTCAATACTTGGCTTCGTTGTAAAAGGCAGTATTCTCAGAGTGGATATTTTCAACCCACTTGGCTTTTACTGCGTGGCTGCCAGTATTACTCAACCTGGTTTACCAACCTTCCTCTAGGCCTCTCATTGGCAGAGATACTATTGGTTTTCATGTCATATTTATTTGTTGTAATAGCTTCAGGGCTATACATTCAGTTGCTGCAATCTGAGTCTTGGACAGAACACACAAGCATCAGCTTTAAAACAGATTGTTCCTTCAAATGAAGGCGTCTGTGCTTACAGTGGTGGATATGCTTTGTGCTGGACCTTTGGGATGCATGTAAGTAGGCCTTATCCATGTAGCATAATTCCTAATAGGGCCAGCTTTGTTGGCCTGAACAGGATTCAGCATCCACTGGACGATCACTAATCCATGGCAACTGTATGTCGTTTTCAGTCATACCAAAATGTACAGTGTATTGTTTGCTTCTTGTATTAACCTCCCAGACTTGTTTTCTCTCCAGTTCAGTAAGAGAAAACACAGGACTTTGCCAGTCAGTGTATCATAATTGTAGGGCTCCTATAATATATAATAAAGCACACTGTAGCTATTGAAGCCGAATACATCTTATTATCTTGGCTCACTCTTTAGCACCTGATGCTAACAAAAACTCATGACGATGAATAGATATATATATATATATATATATATATATATTGGGAGGGATGGAACCCTCTTTAATGGTCACACATGCAAATAACTAGATGGATAACAAAAATGGAGGTGGGCATCTCGGTTGGGGGAACATAATGGATTTGAACTTAATCAGCAATCAACATTAATGTTGATGTTGCTGTGTTTATTCAAATGAATCATCAAAGACAGGGCGCCCCCCCCTTTCTATGCCAGAAGAGCGGAGAATGTGTCTCTGCGGTGCCTCGCTGAGGAAATTGATGATGAATTACTCCGTTTATCAAGTCGCCCCATTAACGAGCCTGCCAACGTCCCTGTCTCCATCCCAGAAGATGTTTTCTTTGGCTTCGTCGATTGGTAATTTTGATCCTGAATAAAATATGTTCTCCCCCGCTCGTCGCCTTTTAGAAAAGCAAACCTGTAACAAGCTTGAGCGGTAATGGCTAGGTTTGATGCTGGACCCTAATGCATTTCACGTAACATCTCACTGGGTAGATAAGTGGATGAGTAGCAGAGGAAGGAGCAGTAACACCAGAGCGAGGAAGCTCCAGTCTGCATGAATCCCTAGGTATGTTCTCTGGCAGCCCGGGGTAAACACAGATTAATGTTGTTCCACCGACCCATCAGAGAGGATGTGTGCTTAGATAATTAAGACATGCTCAGAATCTTGAGGCTTTTTCCAGATATAATCTAGTAAATGCTTTCCTTTCATAATCAAAGATCAGTATTGTCTCTCAGGTACAAAAAATACAAAAACGTACATACAAAAAATGAAGTTCAAACATTTTAGCCTGAAGTGAGAATACATAAGTGTACAGCTCAATCAAACTGCTAGGATTAAGTGCTTCTTTAAGGGGGGTTAACTGAACAGAGCAGGTAATTTGGCTTAGTTCTGCAAAGAAGGGTCTAACTCGTCAGGCTATAGATTGAAACTAAATGAAAAACCAGTGGAGATTCATTAACCACCAACCGTCCGTGAGAGATGGATGGCGAAGGATAGCAAAAATAGAGGTAGAAAAAGCAAAATAAGCAATCGGATGAAAGGGTGAAGAAATGCCTGTGGTGGAGGAAAAATGGCTAGATATCGGAGAGCGCATTTCTTGTGTAGGCCATTTGTCATGTACAGCTGCAATGGGAAGGGGAGAATGGATGGAGGTGCGCAGGGGAGCGGCGGAGGAGAGGCGGGAGAGAGGTAGAGGCTAGGGAGTGATGAACAGTTGGCCTATCCCATCAAGGATGCCTTCTAACCTGTGCTACAAAGAGGGGCATCCATCACGCAGGCAGGCGGCAGTGCTACACACAGACATAGAAACACACTGCTCACATGCTGGGCTCACACTCACAAAGGGCACAGCGATCAAAGCCAGGGGGCTACCGAGCATCACCCAGCAAACTCTATTACACCCTGAGGTGAGGACAGATGTTTCACTGCGCCATTTTTGAGGTGCAACACAGTGCTGCTTTCCATCATCATCTTCATAAACCACTGTATGTTATGACAGTGATGTTTGAGATTAGATTGTATTCATTTGATACATTGATTATTATTACAGGTAACGGGTAGTGACATGATGTATCGTAGGTCATTGAAGAATCACATGTTGCACCTGGATCCAGTGACACATTGTTTATGTATCATCCACACTATATTGAGCTTTAATCTTGGTGACATTATATCTACTTGTGGATTGTGCAATACAGTTTGTATTATAGTTCTCTTTTTTTGGACTCTTTTCGGTGCATATGCAGTGGCAGGAGCATGAGTTCTGAATTGGGGCGTCTGGCTAAAGTGGATTTCCACACACTGGAGCATGTGTTGAAATATACTTGCATTTTCTCTTTCGTACAAGTTTTCCATCCTCACTGGAAATACCTATGTTTCAGGCTAGGCATTCATCTGCACTTCCCTGAAAATGGGATTTTTGTCAGATGAGCCACATGCATGTGTCATATGCAAAAATGTTCACTCACGTGTGTGTACAAACCTCAGCTCGCTCATCTGTTTCCTCCATGCTCGACCTGTTTACGATATCGGGACACAAGTGTCGCTCACG
The DNA here is from genome assembly GCF_902827165.1 of Trematomus bernacchii. Lineage (NCBI taxonomy): Eukaryota > Metazoa > Chordata > Actinopteri > Perciformes > Nototheniidae > Trematomus > Trematomus bernacchii. Next base: position 2,253,997 of record NW_022987683.1, read on the forward strand.
GCTCGGCAGATGTTGGTGCTAATGCCGCTCGACTGTTCTCTCTTAATCATGCGGGCACACTTCAGACACCATGCTGCTGCTGCTGCAGTTATGGATTAGTCTCTCCCAGCTATTGACTGCTGGCGAAGCTGAAGGCTGCCGAAAGGCTGATAAAAAGACACCTGACTGCGTGTGGCACACCAGGGCTCTGGCTGTGGTTTTAATTGACGACATGGCCTAATCAACAGTTGAGGCCAAAGGGAGGGCTTGTTAGCAGCCATATACGTAATGATGTAATGGTGTAGGTGGCATGATGGAAAGGGGGCAGGGTTTATGTAAATGTCAATAGGTGAAAGGCAAGGGCATGGAAAACAATCACACACAACTCTAAATGCAATAACATCAAGGCTCCCCCACCAGATAGTAGATCTGAATGCTTTCCTTTTTGATGTCAGTCTCACACTCCCAAGAAAACACTCATTATAGTGCCTGGAAATCCCAAACAGTGCCAAATTGGACCTGAACCTGATGTTGGCTTCTGACTCCCTACTCCCTTATTATTTCATACAGTCTATAAATCCTCAATTAGGGAGGAAGTATGGAATGTCTGAATAATTATCACTGACAGTATACCATACTTTGATCAGTTAAGCTTAGGCTGGGTCTGTCTAAACCATCCCCAAAAAACCTTCAAATTAATGAATGCAGTGGTTTTGATAAAATACAACAATTCACCCAAAATGATACTTTGTATTGATCTTTTTTCAGAGTTTCTTCTTTGCTTTCCAAATGTACAAGTTGGAATCTCTGGCAAGATTATTTTCAATTCAAATATACAGTTATAAGCATGCGTGTCTTCAATAGTTGCAGGCCTCACAAGCCAATGTTTTCTTCCAGCATATATACAGTTACATAGGAAGGGAATCCTCAAAAAGAACACATGAATAACTACAATTTTAAATACACAGTACATAAGAACTCACTAGTTGCATAGTACTGTCTTTTCACAGGGACTCTGTACACTAGGCCTAACTTATGTTTGAACTTAACTAGATAATAAAGATAGAAATGCTACTTCCTTATCGACAAATGTTTTAAAATAGCAATACCTTTATCTTTCATAAGCTTTCATAAGCTACAGCAACACCACCATCAATTCTGTTTGCACATTGTATAGGTTTTGGGCTTATAGACAAATGCATCAGGAGGAAGAGGAGAGAGTCTGAGTTTGGTGGGAAGACAAAAAAGACAGCCTTGGTTAAGCTTTATCAAAAATGGATGAGGGCATTACTTGGTTTTTTATAATATCTGATTTAGAGTTAATGAGGGGAATTAGAGTGAGGAGAGGGGAATAAGACTGATTGTTCCTGGGAATGTGGAGAAAACTCTGCTGTGGTGCTCAGAGCCTTTGTTGCCATGGAGATCAGTGGGGAGGCAATTAGAATTGTGCGGATCATGTTTGAATAGTGTATGCATAATTGATTACAATCTTCTACAGTTTGTTTCTGGGGGTGTTAGTAAAGATGATGATGAAAAATCAATACTTTATTTTGTAATGAACATTAGAGTCAAGGTGATGGAGATGTTTCTCACTCATCAAACTTCTTTCTCTGCTTTCGTGTGGTTGTGTTCTGAGGTTTGCTTTTTAACAGTTGGGAAACAAATGAAGCCCATACCATATTGTCCCACTCTAAACGTTATCGTTGTTTGGTTTACAGTGTTGTTGACCCTCATTTGCACACAGCCTGCTCTGGAGAATAGTTTTTAGGGGCACAGCTGGGACTTGGCACACTATGAGAGTGTGATAAAAACAAAATATGTGTTGTACTTTTCATTGTTGTGTGAATCTGTTTTCCATATGTTCACTTTTATGATTGCAATTTTATGCCATATTCTTATCGTAAAACAAGTCAATAAATAATTGGGATTATTGTTTTGAATGTCTTCAGTTGCTACAGTTCATGGCACAATCATAGCCATTATTACTAAACAACAATTCCGACACATTAGTGACACTGAACCAAAGACTGTTGTTTTGAACCTGTCCTAACAATAGGGCTGTAAGACATTAGGAAAAACAGACATTGTTATAAAAAACTCTACGATTTACATTTCAATATAAGAAAATACAGGAATACAAACCCTAATCTTTCCCTTTACTCTCATGCATTTTTCCATGGCAGTGGCATTGCCTGCCTCCCAGTCAGCACCATGTCTCCATAGTAATGGGGTGTCACTGTGCATGCCACTTCCTGGCACCGGCACTCTGGAGATTTACTGTTGTTTGGGCTTGCTGCCAAGCCGGCCTCTTTATAGGTGCCAATGTGTCACACTCTGAAAACGGTTAAATCCATGACTGACCAACAGTAGTCTTTGCAGCTCTCTGTTGAATTGTACACCTGACCTTTAAACGTGTTTGTCATTATAAAACAGACACATGTAGAGCAAACTCAAAGTACATATTCAAGTTTTCACTTCAAAGAGCTTAAGTTTGTCATGACAGTACTTCTTTTTTGCTAAGGCTACTTTTACCACCAACCATATACTACTTCTACTACTACTTCTACTTGTACCAATATTATTATTATCACTTCCACTAATAGTACTTATAACAGAGGATTAAGGAATTGATATGTGGTATATTAAGCACAGTGACTAGGGGAGGATGTTGCAGTCCAGGAAGAAGGTTATCTCATTCCAAGAGTTTGTAATGGGTGTGCAGTGCAGGTTATGTTGTGTGTATATGTAAGATAATTAGTGTTTTAATAGAAGATATATTTAGTACTTATGAGTTTTTGAGACAATGTGCGAACATTAAGTGTCGTTTGTATGATAATTAACATTATTCTAGATGGAACTAAATGTATATGGCTGTGGTGTTTGTGATATTTCCAACAGGTTTTGCAAATCTCTCCAATGGTGGTGAACTCATGCATTTGATACTTATTTTTGTGCAACCCATATTTAAAAGGCCTGAGTGGGATTGAAATGTTATTAAGCAACCAAAGTAAAGGTGAAACACTCCAGCCTGTCTAAATGCACCATAGCAAATTATGTCTAGCCGATGCTTTTATCCAGAGGTCATGGCAATAAATGGGTTAATGAGATTATGAGTCTGTATAGGACACTTTGCTGGGGTCAGACAGGTCATTGTCTGATTATACGATCCTTTGAATTTCTCCGACATCTTTTAAAAACATTTTATTTAAAGTATTTGACACAAAGCCAGCATTACTTTACTACACTTTCCTCTGTAACCCTTCAACAGTTCTATACAGACATTTGACCAGATCTTTCGAATTATCCAGAAATAACTTTAGTTTCAGACTTCAACTGAATGATTACTTAACCCTCCTATTGTCTTCATTTTCCCCCCCGTGTTCGCTGTCAAATTTAACCGGTCCTGTTTTAACTGCTATTACATTAACAAAAAAAACATTAATCATCACCACATTTCATTTAACACCCTTTCAAACTGTACATATTGTATCAGACTACTGGTATACATGAACAACTGCAGTAAATATACAAAGAATAGACACTGAACATGTATTGCGTGTGCCAGGTGTGATCCATGTGGGGGGATGGGCACATAAGAGCGGGAAATGTATCAAATTGTTCTGTGTGTGCCAGGTGTGATTCACATGGGGGGATGGGCACATCAGGGGGGGGGGACACATCTAGAGTATGTGGGTGTTTCTCAATCGCGAGTACGCTTGCTTGGTAGCACATGTCTGCCGAGCATCTTGCTTCAGAAGCGAGGCAAGAATACTTCCTGGCATTCGGAAAACAAAGAGTGGAACAGGCTAGCAAGTGTGCAGGTGTGCATCATATGAGAGGCCCCGCCTCTTACATCTTCCGCCACAGATTTGGGGAAATTGGTCCGTGCACAAAGCGTTGTGGGGATTTTAAGACCGCGGAGTCTACTTATGTGCAGCCTCGATATTTCTCAAAACGGAGTACGCCGGGCTCGCTAGATTTCCAAGTATGCTGGAGATTGGAACAGTACTTCGGCGGCACTCGATGACGTAGTATGCTTGAAATAGTGGCTCTGAAGCAGCTTTACTCGCGATTGAGAAACACCCTGAGTGTGTGTTTGTGTGTGTGTTTTATCTGATCCGGATGGTTACTAATTCCATTTCTTTATGGCGGTCATTTTTGACCGGGAACACCATGGGTGTTACAAAGTTGACTAAATCATCCACAATTCAATGAAAGTGGTGGACAGCAATTTATATGTTCAAATGTCTACTGTGAAGGATATCATAAAGCCTTAATGCAATCGAATGTAAAACAAAAAAGTTATGATTGATGAAAGTAGTAAATCGGTCAGATTTGACCCAAAGACAACAAGAGACTGACACAGTTTAGATGTCGTTGTACATTCCATTTTTTAAGTGAACCCACAGATATACCCAATTTGAGTTCAATGTTGGTATACAGCTTGTCACAATGTGGTAAGATAGTATTGGATAACTTGGCAGCACCAGCAGCAGTCATGGGGGAATCATTAATACAAAAGAGAAGATTCATCTGGCCAGATGTGGCCTTTAGGTCTCCAGTTGATGATCACTGATGGCCAATAGCAGCATCGACACCAAACATTCCTCCAGATCGTAGACAAAAGGGTGTGTGATATTGACTCCATGACAATCCTAGTGACATCCTCATTTATCCACACAAAATAGCGTTGTGTGTTGACTCAAAGGCAATTTCAGTCCTCTGCCTTCAACTTGGAGTTAGGCAATTTCAAATGCTCTCCTCTTTTTGTCTCGGTCCATCTTCAGGGTCTCACCTGTGTCAACATCTTGCACTCTCTCTAGATACTTGTGTGTATGATGTGTCCTTTGCATTTCCTCCTTAAAGTGAGATGGATGGATAAAAGAGAACACTGTTTTGCTCTTATAAGAATCACAGTATCTGTTCTGCCTTGAATGGGCATGACCTGTTTGTCTGTCATCTGTTACATGTTTGACTCTCTGCTCTCCCTCCTTTCTCCCTTTCTATCATTTTTTCTCTGCGTGCTCCATCTTTGACAATTTCCACCCTCTGGCTATGCTTAAGATGCAACCTTTCTTCTTTTCCTTCAGGGTTAAGCAGCATGTTTGAGGCTACACTGACATGATGTGGCTGTATTGCAAGCCTTCTTGGATTTACTGCCTTGAAAGACATTTTATTAAATGAAACTGCATAGTTAATTGAATACATACAGGTTTTGGGATGTTGTGCAAACAAAACAAGAAGGCATTATCTGGTTCAGGTGGGCTTTATTTTGACTAATATCATTGCAACTTGAACATTTAAAACCCTGTCCTTAAGGCTGAAAAACAGTGAAAGCATGGCGTTGGAGTATGTCTAGTCTGTTGTGACAGTATGTTGAAAGCTGTGGGATAACGCCGCCTCTGTCGACATAAAATAGGATTTACTCTTGTAATGGAAATTCATATGCATTCGTACAGTACATCACACACAGAGCACCTTCATGTCATATTATTATAGCTGTTACATGCTTTCAAAAAACCTGGAACTGGAGCTGAAACCATATTGTCTAGGCTAGGGTATGGTCCTTCTATCAATTTACCAAAAATGTACCAATAAGTATCCCACTACCCCCGAAAAGTTAATTATGGGGCTGTAACTGCCCCACACATTTAGAACAATTATAAGTACATATTAATCAAAAATGTTTCTCTCACTGAAATGTTGTAAATGGTACAAACCCAAAAATAGCTAAAATAAAAGAATGCCACATTAGCACATGAATGCATTATCACTACAGGAACTATCAATACAAGTAGATTTTAATCTACTTTATAAAGAAATCAATGAGTGTTACCATTGTCATTATTACCATAAATATGATCCCTTTTTTCCTTATATATAAGCATACACACACATGCGTACACGTAATCTCACGCATTACTTTGACATTGTCATACCTCCCCCGCCCATTGACAGCCCCAAATGTGATCCACCCACCCCCCCCCTTGGCATCTTCTCAGTGTGCGATAAGTCTCCTAAGCACCTCATTATGCATGTTGCAGCCCCACACACTTCATACTGTGACATGCTCAGATTGTTAATGGTAAAAGAAGGTTTGTGTGGAGTGTGGTGGATTGTCGGCAGATAGTGGTGTTGTGGAAGGAGGGGGGTCTTCCTCCATAAATCAAGTGTGTCAAATTACAAGATTGTGTTACATGATTAGCATCTACATAATGAGAGCAGTTCATTAGCCTCCTTTATTAGCCGTGATTGGGCTTTCGGATGCCAGGCCGGAAAAGCTTTTAGAGTTTGGGTGCATATTTGTTTATTAAGGTGATACATTTGGCAACTGGTGTGTGCATGTTGTCTTTATGTTTATTCAGTGGGGCATTCAAGCATATGTGTTTTTATACAGAACGATAACCAATGTGAATACCTGCAGAAGCACATAAATGCACACCATGTGGTCATGCACATGTTCTGCTGAGGGTGTTGTTCATAAACCCCCCAACATCACATGTTCCCCCCCCCCCCCTTCTTTAAAGCATCTGCTCAGTGAGGAGTGTGCACTCACCTGCCCAGCATGCCAGCTCGATCCACTGTCACTAAATCCACTTAGTCCATATGGCTCTGCTACATCTCTTCCTCGGCGCCTGCAGCGTGTGTTGGCTTTGCTCATACCTGACGACGCTTTGAAATCCTTCTCAGAGGGTCAGCCGCTCTTAAAATCTCCCCTGGGATCACTTAGGAATTTTCTCGCATTCCTCAGCGAAGATATCACATCTGTTTGATACTCGTTCAACGTGTCTGTGCTTTCCGTGGCTAATTGCAACAACATCCACCTCTACTTGGTACATACTTTATTTAGAATTATTTTTAGATTTCATGTTGCATGTGGTGTTTGACACTTTTCCCCTTATGTTCCATTACCATTTCTGTACTTTTTATTCTGCATTATTTCTAAGTGCATTTGATCCTAAATACTCACTTATGTCCTTAACATGGATCTAACCCCAATTAGTATAATTTACAGTCCTGCTGCAGGGAATAGTAAAGTCAAATCCATCTTTGTACCCCACTGGGACACGCTGTGGTTCTGTGGGAATTACTATTATCTGAGAAAAGAAACCCTTATTGTGTCATATTTTGTTCTCACTACCACAGCTCCATGCTTGGAAGATATTACTTTGGGCTGCTTATATGTGTGTCTGTGGTGTGGCAACATCAGTTCCATATTTACTGCCTCTACAGTAATGCACATAAACATTCACACGCACTTTCTCTCAGTGCTCCTTGGCCCTTTTTGCCCCTTTGTTTTCGTCTCTCTCTCGGCCTGTCAACATATCGTCAGTGTGGGATGAGGATGTGTAGTGGTAAGTGGCAAGGCATGACCCCTTTCTTTCCCTTGCACACACACACACACACACACACACACACACACACACATACACACACACACACACACACATACACACACACACACACACACACGCAAACACACGCAAACACACGCAAACACACGCAAACACACACTAATACACACAGTCTGCTTGTATCTTGCCCATCCTATCTCAGTGGTATTGAGGTGCTATCTTTCCCTAACCTGTCAAGGTTGTCAGGCACTGATGGATGGCAAACAGATAGGGTGGAGGGAGGGAATGGAGCTCCAGGACATAAACAATGCTTCCCTCTGCATCCTGTCCTTGCTCTGTCTCAGCCTTCACACACCGCTGCAGGCTGTCTCTGAAAACTCAACTGTTTGCCTGGTCTTTCTGATATTTTATAGTGGCTCTGTAGTTCAGATTTAGAGTGTTTTGAATGGATTAATTAAGAACTGGTCTCCAACACATATCAGTTGCCATTTACAGTGCCTATAGGCAATAGTTTGTGTCTATATTCCAATCGCAAAGCATAGTGTCCATGGAAAGAAAACACAGGGAGGTGAAACATATAAATGTGTGTATGTTGTTAAAAAAATAAATAGACGACTTCTATCTTTGATTATACAACAAGTATGTCATTTATTCAGACAGCTAAAACACGACAACCGTTGGAAAACATCACTTTTAACATAGTTTCTTAGTTGACACTGTCCAATTGTTACTGTGTTAGTGTGAAGGTCAAACATTACGGAAAAGGCACAATAGATTTAGTGTTCAACCGCAGACAATGGTGGATTATGTCCTTGGAGACATACAATACAAATCTTTAAAATACCACATCCGTAATATATTCAAACACCTGCGTTTCTCCGTTCGAGTGCAGTGGGAAACCCTGGATTTCTCAAAGTGCAGACGGGACATCAACAAGCTCCAAGACAACCAAACATCATTTCTAGAGCGGAGCTCCTCTCGGAGGTCAACACGCGCTACGTCTTTCAAATGTAATTATGTGGCGATTGGTGAAGTGAGGATGGGGATGTTGCAATTTATGGGGGACTTAATCCTAATGGATGACTGGGCCATTCCATCCAGTCCATACACACCAATATACACTCCAAGGCCCTGGTGCAGATTAAAACAAACGAGGGATGAAGCTATGGAGGTTGAGGCGATGAGTACATGGCCCAGTGCAAGGAGAGGGCAGTGTATGTTTTCAGTATGTGACTGATCCCCCAGCTGATACTGTCCCTCTGATTCAGGGTTAATGGTGAAGAGTTGGAGCAAATGAAAGATTAACCGGTTCTCAAATGGCAGTTTTAGCTGGAAAGTGAGGCCACTTGTGCCATGATATTTCAGCTACGGATGTCACCAGAAACGACACTTTGTTTTCCTACAGCATCATAGTTACCATGGGTACAGTCAGGGGTCGAGGTTAACGGCGTCCCTGTAATGATAGATAAGTGTTTGGTACGTGTTTTGTACGCAGTTCCTATATTTATGTGTTTTACCCTTATAAATACACTACTGTTAGGTTTAGAATAATTCTTATTTCATGTTTCAGTTCACCTGAGACATGTAAAACTTGAAAAACAACCTACTAAAAAGCCATTCTGCCTAATACTATGAACGTCATGTAGCTTGATACCTTCAAGGTCACATGCTGGGTATCACATGAGGACCAATTGAGCTCTCTGAAAGGGCGCCGGCCTAGCTAGGATTGTTTTTCCTATGGACATAATTAACTGCAAATAGAGATTAGGATTATTTCATTTAGGTAATCTGGTATAGGAGTCCGCAGCCAGCAGTGGTCGGGAGAGATAGAGGAGGATGAATTGGTAATGTCTTATAATGAGCAGCTGCAACAGACGTGCTTTTGCCTCAACCAGACAAACAAGCATGCAGTCGCCCCATTGCCTTCTCCTTCCATTGTGACAGGGCCCAGAATAGGAAATCATTTTTCCATTTATTTTTCAATCATTTTCTCTATTTCTCCCTCCCTTCCGTCCATGCCCAAAGTAATTTAATCTGTTGGCCACTTCAAAATACACATTTTTATGTGCATGCTCACGTCTCGCAAAACAACACACACTGCATGTCTGTAGACTTGTACGCAGATACACACTTATCTACTTTCCTTAAGGGCAAAGGTGTCATTTAGGGGAAATATGTGATTAAGCTACTTTGTCATTTCATACTTAATTTTGTTTACTCTAGGTATGCGTTATCCCCAGAAGGCAACCATTGGCATGATGATGAAACTAAAGCAGAAAATAAAACTAGAGTCAAAACAAAGCTATTTCTTTCTTTCATATCTGGGGAATCATGATCTCGGAAATGGTTCCAACTCAACTTTGCTACTGATGGCATTTGCTTGTTGTCACACAAAGAAAGGCTTAGGATAAAAGCCTGCTGGTTAAAAAACAAAACCCCTTTGAACTTTACATCAAGCTTTCAGACCGTTTATCTCCACTCCAGCTTTGCACTGCACACAGGCTTCACATTGTGCCTGCATTCAAAGCTGCAAATCACCTTTAAAAGTATATGTTTTCCGTCCCCAGCAATGACAGTGGAGAGGTGTCTGCCACCAAACTCTGGTTTGCTTGCAAATGTATGGACTCTGAAGATTTTTGTTTACCCCATTTTGACTGGTTGTACAGGTATAGAAAGCACAATAAGCAACAATGAGCAGTGCCCCCTGTGATTTTCTAAATGCATCTGTGTCGCAGACTTCCAGAGGCTAAATCATTTCTGCTGACAAATAGTAAGAGAGGTGGTGGATTGTAGGTGCTGGCCCATACATATTTAAGTACTGGGGAATTATTACTGAGTTGGGTTTTATAAGAAGCCTCCACAGGGATGTGTGCTGCCCATAGTGTCATGCTTCATACATTTTGCCAACTTATTTGTGATGATCATTATGTTTTATTCTTTTTATGCTCTCCTCATACATCTTATGACAGCACACAAATACTTCTCTGACTGTGTCATGTGTTTACATGATCACTATTTGTTGTTGACTGGAATTTATTTTCAAGTGTTCTTCACAACTTTGACCCCCCAAAAAGGTAGAGATAAGACTGCATTTATCTCAAAATGCTTTCTTATGATAGTTTTCATTTTTTCATTTTAAGTATCACAATACAAAAAAAAGTACCTTCCATTGTTATTGGAATATGACCATTTACCACCCGAGGGTGATGTCACAGGTTCTCAACATTTGGCTGTAGTAGTTTATATATGTATATATGTTGCAAGGCATCCCAGAATGCCCTCTGCACTGTTCTTTCTCATTCAGCCCAATGACCCTCAGCCACTCCCCAGTGGTGCACACCAGCTCTTGCCTTCTCCTTGCGACTATAGGTTGGAATATGAGGAAAAATGACTGTGACATTAGCTATCGATTCCACATTAACGCATCAGGCTTCCACGCTGCCCCAGACATATTGATTTATATTTTGCTTGTCACTGGAAAACACAAAAAGTGTGGCCTGCTCCGCTTTGAAAAATGGATGGGGTGTCCCTTTTTAAATGGCTACCAGCTCCCAACTTGGTGTTTTTCCAGAGCAAAAGGCTTTTGGCATGGCCCAATTTCATGCTAATCGGGATCTTTTTTCTTCTACCTTTCAGCTTCAGGTATTGGCATGCTCTCTGCACTTACAGACATGACCAGTTGCAAATATAAACTCCAGGAATCATTGATTGAAAAAGTGCTAAACTGTTATTACTGGCTAAGATGTCAGCAACCTCTAATATAAAGAACATTGCTTTATTTACAAAAACAATATCCCCCTATGAGAGATAACAGACCAGGCTCAGGAACTGAGATGCATTTTGAATAACGCTGTACGATGTGCCATCCCTCAGTTGTGAAGAGCTCTTTGCATATGTTGAAATAATTATCCACACCATACAAGTGATTTGTGTATTTGCTGCAGTCGTGTCGGGGTCTTTGTTCAGCATCTGGCTGCGGGTGTGGAGGGAGGCCTGCACACAGGATAATAGGGCAGGTGGCAATTTGTGTTGGGCATCTGAAAAGCCTTTCTGTATGATGGTTGGCAGAAACCTTGTCATGCCAGGGTGGACACATGACACTACGGCAGGCAGCGGCTCCAGCCCTGCCAGGCGCTCACTGGTCAGCTCATTGGTTGGTTTGTGTGCCGGTGACTTGGCAGAGTGTGAACGCCACAGGGCAAAGTCAAGAGTGTAAATGGCTAATTACAATTCCCACAATTTACTTATTCATCAGCTTTGCAATATTTCATCACATTTGCATAACATTGATTGACCAGGACAAAATAAATCATTACTAGACAACCACAGAGTGAATTATGTTAAAACAGTTACTAAATAATACGTCCTTTTGTAATGTGTATGGAATACTAATTGAAAACACAAGGTTAATGCTCAGCTACCCTGCTGACTAATCCATTCAGGGTAAGGGTTTAATAAATGTTTTTGTCTTACCTACCTGTCTGTAATTAGAAAGTCCAGTATCCAGATACAAAGTGGTGTTGTGATGCCAAGGTCAACAACTTTGGTGATCAGATTGAAGGAGAACTAGGTGTTGAATCATGAACTGAAGTTGATGAACATAAGTGCTGTTGTTGTCCAGGTGGGAGAGGGTGATGTGTAATGCTGTGGTTCTGCTTAACTTTTAGATGTCTGGTTTAGCCTACTGTTGCATATTTGTTTGTTTTTTATCCACCATCTGCAATTAACACTAGAAGATTCCTCACTCGCTGAGTACATAGTGGCACCTTCTTAATAGAACATTTCATATGAATATTTATACAAACAGTCAAACAACTTAGCCTTATGTAAACCCACATCATTCTGGCAGAGTGACAAAGATTCACCTGGAGTGTGTGAACTATTAAGCATGCAGTTGCTTTTTCTGCATGCAGCCATAAATTCCCTTAATAGGAAGTTAGGAGCCTTGAAACCATTTTCTCCCTTTATGGCTGAAATATCAGGAAGGGTGTGAATATTATGTTAATACATCCTATCATATCTAAATATAATGTGTGTTGACAGATAAGTAAGGCTTTAAACCAATTATATTTTATTTATTTTTTCATTTCTACTCATACTTGGCAATACTTTTTTTAATTAAATGCTTCTGAACATCTTGAAAGGAGTCCAATTATTGCAAGATCTTGTTTTTCAGTGTGTAAATAGTACAGTATTGGAGCTTCAGGCCCAATTTGACATTGTGTGTGTGTGTGTGTGTGTGTGTGTGTGTGTGTGTGTGTGTGTGTGTGTGTGTGTGTGTGTGTGTGTGTGTGTGTGTGTGTGTGTGTGTGTGTGTGTGTGTGTGTGTGTGTGTGTGTGTGTGTGTGTGTGTGTGTGTGTGTGTGTGTGTGTGTGTGTGTGTGTGTGTGTGTGTGTGTGTCACAGCCTCCCTACTGTAGGTCATCACTTTTCCCTAAGCTGCCCTCTGAGTCAAACACATCACGACCACTGAGTGTCAGATGTTAGTCGATCACTTATGATGGACATGTTCATGCATGCCTGTTTTTCTTCTCTCTTTTTTTTTTAAAGAAAAACAATAATCTACACATCCTACATGATCTCAAATGTATGTCATAATAAAAAGGCATCAATGAAATGTCTACAAACATTTTAAAAATCCTGTAGCTTGTCATAAAGTTGCATACGTTTCCACGAAAAGAGACTCCCAATACATATTTCTTATTCTGTACACACACACACACACACACACACACACATACACACACACACACACACACACACACACACACACACACACACACACACACACACACACACACATGATTCTTGAATCTTCCTTTCATCTCATCAATTTAATGTAAGTACACAGTTAGCTGCAAACTGTTTGTTACAACTACCTGATGTATAAAACACAATAAGACATACTGTGAGCCATTACGTGCTATATCATGTTCATGATCACATGAATTACGAATGACCTTCACCAGTTTGTATTTGTGTTTGGATAATCATGTGGGGAAACAGTTGTTAGGAAGTCTGTGTGCCAGAGCTTACAAAGGCAGAGGCTCATGTTGAACACATAACAACACAGACTCTTTCATAAAAAAACATGTTAGGAAGTGTTTGCCCTGTACCTGAGGATATTTGTTTGTAAACTTACCCATGAATTCTCTCTCATCTCTCCCATCTTATCACCATCCACTTCTCTATCCACTTTTCCTTCCCCTAACATCCTATCCCTCAGTACATTTGTAAATGTACAGCTAAATGTTATCAGGGGCAGAATTCATGCAATGGTTCATCTCTGGGAAACATATGGCTTTGACACTTCTAAGCTTGATTGAGTGAAATAGTTTGATCATTTAAAAAGAAAGAAGGAGCATAGGATTTGAGAGGGGGATGGACATAGAGGACAAACACATATTCAAGCCCGCCAGAGGGATGCAAATATTCATGTGTGTTTTATTCTGCCATAGAGTAAGGAAAGTGTGGGAGGAAAGAAAGTGTCACTGGGGAAAATGCTTTGGATTTTCAGCGAGAGAGGGGGAGTGATGATTGAGGGAATGCAAAAAGAGACATTCAGCAAGAGAGATGGTGATTTTGATGATGATGCATCACCAGCACAGTTGATGAAGGGAGAAAGAGAGAAATGGATGGAAGGAAGAGAGGAAATGTCCACACAATTACTGTGGCTGCCAGAAAGAGGCTCATCAAATGGCACTTGGCACAGTGGGCCTCTGCTCCACACAGCTGGTGGAGGAGGGAGAGAATGGGCTTTGACAGCAGGGAGAAAATATGGGAGGGAGGAAGTGAGGGCTGCAGAGGAGAGGTTGCAGGGATGCATGTGCAACCAGCTTGGAGGCATTCAAAACACGGGGCTCTTTTGTACAGGGGGGAGATGGCTCAGTGTACAGAGTGTGAGGCAACATCAAAGGTTTGTGAATATGAAGAGCAGGAGGAGGAAAATATGGAGTGATACTGGCATGGCAGAATAGAGGAGGGTTTAATGTGCCGTAGAGAAGGGGTGGGGAGTAGGAGATGTCATGTCACAGGACATGTTTTCTCTTTTTGGTGGGCAATTATATAAAGTATCATAATTTCATCTGACTTCCTTATTCAAATAATATGCTTCACACCCGAAAGCTGCACCTTCCTCAGTGTTTTTGTGGATGTAAAAACTGAATGAATAAACACATTCTGTAAAATGCTAATATATTTCCTACTTTCAAAGTTAAATATCTATGACACAACACTTTGAATCCCCCAGGCAGTGTTGGAGTGTGTGCTGACAGTCGGTGTGAGCACTGCAGAGGCCTGCTGAGTGTGAATGTGTGTGTTTATCTGTGTGATTGAGTCAATCGCTAGAGCACAGTCTAATAGAATAAAGACACAGCTTAGGCAATCAAAGCAGAGAGGGAATCTTTGCTGGCAGATGCAGCAACAGGATGACCACTCTATTCTAATTTCAAAAAGTCTTTAATTAGTGGCATCAGAGTTTCTTTGGATCTTTTTAGCTTTTGAGCAAGAGTAGGGGGAGATGCATTAAGATAGGGTTTTTTAAAAGCTGAATATGTATGACCTTAAATGCAGGAGTTGAGAGGAGGGGAGAAAGGATGATGGAAAATTGCCTACTTTAATATTGATGCTAAGACTTTGATTTAACCCTCCTATTGTCTTCGTTTCCCCCCCTCTTACTTTGGTGTTCGCGGTCAACTTTGACCGGTCCTGTTTTAACTGTTATTACATTAACCCAAAAACCATTAATCATCACCAAATTTCATTTAACACCCTTTCAAACTGTACATATTGTATCAGACTACTGGTATACATGAAAAACTGCAGTAAATATACAAAGAACAGACACTGAACATGTATTGCGTGTGCCAGGTGTGATCCATGTGGGGGGATGGGCACATAAGAGCGGGAAATGTGTCAAATTGTTCTGTGTGTGTGTGCCAGGTGTGATTCACATGGGGGGATTGGGCACATAAGGGGGGGGGACACATCTAGAGTGTGTGTGTGTGTGTGTGTGTGTGTGTGTGTGGGTGTTACAAAGTTGAATAAATCATCCAAAATTCAATGAAAGTGGTGATCAGCAATTGTATATGTTCAAATGTCTACTGTGAAGGATACCATAAAGCCTTAATGCAATCGAATGTAAAACCAAAAAGTTATGATTGATGAAAGTAGTAAATCGGTCAGATTTGACCCGACGACAACAGGAGGGTTAAGGAAGAACTTTGGATGGGAGTGAGGAAGAAGAGATAGAACACTAAGATCTCTCTCACGCCCATCTACTTCCGCCCCATGGGACCTTATTTCGGAAAAATTATGTATTGAAGTCGATGGGGAGAGAAAGATTATCTTTCGATCCCGTTTGAATTGTGCCACGAATTACACATATGATGTTTGTCAATCTTAAAAAATCATTTCCATGTCAAAAAAGTCACAGTTTGTCGTAAAACTGTTGAAATATAAGACTATGAAAAATACGCAACTAGAAAGACTACAAATCCCAGAGTCGCGTAAGTGATGTCATTAACATTACACTCGTGTTACTCACGGAAACCTTGTAAAGCCGGTCCCGCATGCTGGCTCTTACGGAACCGACTAACTCCCGTTGTGTGTATGTACAGCTCTCAACATGCCCAGACTTGTAGTGATTTTCACCTCTTTTAATACTTTTCGCCTTATTCTCAAAGAAAGAGGTGAAATGTGCTAACGTGACGGCCATCTTGGTGTTGGTGACGTGTGCGAGACCAGAGATGGATTTCATTGAGCGTTTCACTTCACAGTTTTACGACACATTTTTATTTTTTTGATTTGCAAAATGATCTTTTAAATTGACAAACATCATATGTGTAATTCGTGGCACAATTCAAACGGGATCAAAAGATAATCTTTCTCTCGCCATTGACTTCAATACATAATTTTTCTGAAATAAGGTCCCATGGAGGTCCACCGGAAAGGGAGGAACTTCGGCTCTCTATACATCAAGATAATCTGCTCTTTTCCTTGTTTTCTTTTTTTCTTACTCATCTCACTAGAAATAAACTAACCCAATATGGAATCCCTACTTGCCTCATTCTCTAAGTGTGGCGTACTGTGGCGCAGCAGATGCTAGCTTCCCTGAGTGGGAGGTGTCTCACTAACACTGCCAGCCTGCTCTGGTCGTCACGGTTGCAGTTGCATTTTGTGATGATTACTGCAAAAGTTCCACACATTGGTTTCTATGTTTGAATGCCAAGAAGAGTGTCCGTTGCAACAAAGACACTATTACTTATCACAATAAGATACAACTGGAAATACAAAAACAACAGGTGCATAATTAAGGCTTAAACAATGTAGGAGTATGATAGTTGTAGTTTTCTTAATTAAACCAAAACTCTAAATGAGCAGCTTACAAAAGACACAATTAAAATAATAGCTAGGCACACCACCATGATAAAATAGTCAAATGTAATTGCAGGCTCTTTTAAACAATACAATCTGTATATAAGCAACTTAATTAAAGTAACAAGATCATTATAATTTGTTAGTCCCATTCTTAGCTTGGCTGCGTGTATCTATTTTTGTTCTCTCCTGAGCTGTTTTATCTGTCTCTAACAAAACAGTAAATGCACTTTTATACCCATTTGGTGTGACCACCAAACCCTTATTTTCTTTGTAATATTGTCTAAAGAAAGTGTACTATTAGTTTTAAAGAATTACTGTTTGCACATTTGTATTCCTTTCCCCATAAACATCACATGGACTTAAACATATGGCACAGCAATAGACAGTTACTGTTTTTTCTTCTTCGCTAACAATGGCTGGAGTTGTCACAATACGCCCTGCGGTGTCAAACGTACCTTATCTCTTTAGTTCTTCATTCAAGGTTAGCTAGCAGAGCCTCGGGGAACACTTCAGATGTCGACAGCTTAAAGAGTTGTGACATTGACACAGGAGTCACAGCGGAGTCAGGTCTCCTACATTTGACAAGGTTGTGATGATGCTGCCATCATATTAAGGGAAAAGTCAGAATGTGTAATGTAGGCCAGAAGAAGTCCTCTGTTTGTGGGTTTTACTCTTTGAAATAAATTCAACAATCTCTCTAAACACCTTCAGGCTTTAACAAACACATACACACTGCTACTTACACACATTAAAACACCCACGTACTCATGCTCAGCGACTGCTTACACAACTGTAACTGTGTGTGTGAGTGTGTGTGTTGTTTGAAGCACCAATACTCTTCTAAGCCTACATATAGTCAGTGAGAGAAAAGGAATGAGGGAGACGGATAGGGCCCGATGTCTAATTAACTTACTGCCTTCAGAGGATGTGTGTTTCCTTAAATCCAGGGCAAACGATGACCAGACGAGAGAACCAGAGAAGGGGGGGGGTGCAGTGATGCAGAGAAAGGGAGTGTGGGACATGAGAAGCGATAGAGCAAAGTTTTTATGTGGACTTACTAACTAAATGTCAGTCAGTCTACTTCTCACTGGGCATGAGGTCCAATAATAAAAAAGGGATATACAGTTGGATGTGATATTATTCTGGCTGTAGTGTTGCCTTTCGTGTCAGTGACATAACAGAAACCTTCCTGATGCACTTATGCAACAATAAAATGCCTTGGCTGTTGCACACAGATACATGGTGAGTGATAGAAAGTGTCTTCCACAGGCTGACTTCTCCTCATCATTTGCAGACATGGAAGCCCGAGGCAAACATTTCAGGGGAGAACACCGCTATGTGAATGTTGCATGCTATGCAAACACCTGATGGGTATTTGCTCACATTGTAGGTTCTGCCTTTTGTCTCAATTGAAATTCGGTGCGATGCCACATCTAGAGTATTTGCTCTCAAACTTGTTTTTAGTCAGAAACAAATGTTGACAGCTAATACGACTGCAAAAAAATCACTGAGAGAGAATCTGTGAGATTGAAAAACAAACTCACCGAGACACAGAAGTCAGGCAGTGAGACATGCAGAGGCAGGGGCAGAGGGAGGCAGTGAATTACAGTCTTTAATTAGACCAGACATAGAGTGCTGTCTGTGTGTATCACAAACAGGCCAGGCCTAAAGGGGAAAGTATGAAGGGAAAGTCACTTTCAAGCTCCACTAATATAATGGGGCCCCGGTGGGTCCAAGCAGGGGGTAAACGTCTGGCTTTTTTACTTGGCTTATTTTTGTGTGTGTCTGAATAAAAACGTCTCTCTGTGTTGAACCTGTTCCAAGGTTGGCTCGAAAAGCTGAAGAAGTCATCACTCTAAAACATGAGGTTAATGTGTGACTTTTTGCCATTATCATCCAGAGCAGCAGCACATCCGCACACAAACAGAGCCTCTTGCTAAGCCTGGTGTCATATCAGTCTTGTGTGGCTAAGCAGGCTGTTCAGTGAGTTGTGAAATTGAAATGCAGCCTTGGTTATTAGACAAACAGCCCATCACCCGTACTGCTAGTTCACTGTCAATAGCCACTGTAGCGTCAACTAACAACACAACTCATTCGTTGATTAAGAAGAGTTGTGCTTCTTGTGTATGCCTATGTGTGCAACCATGTGAGTGTGTGTTCGTTCAACGGGTGTGTATTGGCAACTGGGTGCCACTAATGAGCCTACATGACTGTGAAATATAAATCCCATGCAACAGTACAAATGAAAACATGACTTCCGGTAGATATATCCCATTTGAATCCATTAACCTGCTGACAGAGATATATAAATATAAAGTACAGTGCACACAGCCTTAAGGTTTTCAGCTCTATGTATATATGTAGTAGTAACAGTGGCATGCTCCAGTAAAAGTGAAATAATACTTTTTGGAGGGAAACATAGAGATATTTGTGTCTTCTGCAATTTAATAAAGTAGCAGAATGGGGGTACAACTATCAAAGTGCATTGGCAGGGTTGAATCAGGTCATCTACCTTAGAGGATGCCAGTGAACAACCAGAGGCAGAGTATTCATCTTGAGGATCGGAGAAATCCCACTGGGCCGGTAACGTTTCAGAGTGATTACTGGTCAAACTAACCACATATTGAGCCTTGCTGCAGGCTGACCTGAAAGAGCTATGTGCTTGAATCACCACATACAAACAAACACACTCTATTAAGGACCGTACCAAGTCTACAGCACGGATGATACACATCACCCTGTCTTCACATTTTGAAAATGGGTATTCTTGCTAAATTAGGCAGGTGCAGGTCAGACAATATTGATTTAAAGACACTGGAGAAGAAACATTTCTTAAAAGAAGGGTATTGTTTACCCATGCTTATCATAATTCTTAATCAAGTGGTTTGATATAATAGCAGTTTACATAATATGCATTTGGAAGTAAGAATCCCCTGAAACATCAATGGAGGTCTCCCCTCTAGACACACACACACTCAATAATTCAGAAGCAACAGCTGTCAGACCAACACCAGCTGTGTATTATGTCTCCCTGATTGAATGAGTAATCAATGTATTCCAAACGGTTCATTTGACTTTTTTTTAATCAACAATCAACGCATTCCATTTTGTGTTTAGTATAAGACATTCCTCATAAAGAGAACATTATCTTGGGAGACCATCATATACTTTTAGGAATGGTCTCATCACTTAACGACACTTAACACAAGATGATCTGTAAATAAAAAAGGCTTGACACTGGCACCACGCACATCATTTGTATTTTAAGGCCCGGACACACCAATCTGACAACAAAGAACTGACACAGACGGACCCCCGACTGTTGCGTCGCCTCGCGTCTCTGCGTCTTGGCCATGTGTCGCACTGGAACACACCGCAAAGACTTCAGCCGACGGCCAAGAAGCACGTACGAACTGCGCATGCGTGAGTGGCAATAACTCTCCTTACCAGCAGGCGGCGGTAGTGTGTATTCGTCATTCAAAAGAGGCAACCGGAAGACAGACTGCGTGATAACCGAGAGAAGAAGAACAGACTGCGTGATATAAACAAACAAAAAATAGCGTGTGCGTTCCATTTTCACTCTACAGCGAGAAGCTCATGGGGCTTTCCCCAACCTGTGTCGAGGTTAAATGAAATCTCAGATTTGCCTTCTTAATAGTTTGTTTTGGTCCCTCACTTCCGTTTCGCTTCTCATGCACTGATTCGCTAGCTGAACAGCCAATCAGAGGGTTTTCTTTTGCCGACTGCCTTTGGCCGACTGCCCGCCGATTCAACATGTTGAAGGTTTTCGGCCGAAAAGGCGTCGGCACAGCTGAAAAGACACAACGGTGCGGGACACACCAATCTGAGTAGGGCGTGTCGACGCTCATCGTCGGCCTGACGTCCACCGACTCCGATAATCGGCCTGGTGTGTCCGGGCCTTTACAGTTCTATCCTTATATCTGTATCCTGGCCTCTTCGTCATGTTGATAACTCGTGACCTAAAAAACGTTCTGCCTGATTGAAATGTTTTTTACTGCTGCATTCTGTATGTCCATGTTCCTCCCACAACACCTTCACACCTGTAAATAAAATGCACAGACGTGTACTTTCATCTATAGAGCTGAACAACTTATGTGTGTGAGTTAAATGAATGGCAAAGTCAGTTGTCAGTGATCCTCTAAAACAGGGGTTCCCAACCCCCGGTCCGCGGCCCGGTACCGGGCCGCGGAGGTGTTACTGCCGGGCCGCGAAATAGCTGTGAGTTTATCGTAATATTTGCAGAATTATAAATATATAAAAATATTTTATCATAATATTTTTTTCAAAAACTGTTTAATTTTCGCACCTATGCCACCAGTCATATTATTTCATCCAGTAGCTAGTTAAACTTTCACCAGAAAACCGTTGAAAATGGCTTTTATGATGTTCCGAGGGATTCGGCGGCTCAGCCTAAGGTCTCAGCCTCTTGTGCGCACGAGCAAGTTACCGGTGCGCCAAGTAGGAAGAGGAGCGCAGACTGTTATGTTTATGTGGGGAAATGGTGGTGCATACATTATTTGAGATAGATTTCAAACTCGGACTTCATTTTAAGGACATGTCGGCCAGGGGTGTAGAGCTATTTGTTTAAGCACCGGATTGGCAAAACAGGAGAGTAAACCAGTCTGCCTTGATCTATGAATTAATGTCCGGGACTCTCACGGTATCTGCTGCCGCCAGCTGTTTTATAGAAGGAAACCCTCCTTCATGAAATGGCTGCAGCATCAGGAGGCAGCGGGACGTATACTCGGTAAAGAGCTGTGCCTTTTTACGCACCGCCTTCGCTGTGTTTAACTTAATCAGAACAGTTTAAGAGTGACTGCAGGCTGCTACGTGTTAACCACACACACATCTACACACATCGAACTGCCCGATTACTCCCCCTTTTATTAGATTTATGAAGGAGATGTCCAGTCAGTCACCATGGCGCATGATGTGTGTGTGTGTATGTGCTCTGCTCAGCTCAGCTCTGTGTGTTCGGTGTGTTTGTGTCTGTCCGACACCGGCATATATGCGGCTGTTCCCAAAATAAATTAGTTTAATCTTAATCTCGATGTAGTGCTAAATGCTGTCGGGAGTGCACCGGAACGAACGACACTATCATAATATCTTCTGAAAACAAATGCCAGTGTCACGCACGCACGCACGCACGCACGCACACACACACACACACACACACACACACACACACACACCCTGGCGACCGGACATCTCCTTCATAATGCGCCTTCTCCTCGTTTTCCCAGCATGCACTGGATTATCCGTAAATCAAACAAAACCAAAACGTTGATTTATCTGTTTTCCCGTTTTGGTTTAAAAACTGAATAACGTCGGTTTTTTGGTTTTCCGAAAAACCAAAAAACAACACCGGTTCTTTTTTAAACTTTGTTAATATGTTTTGGATGCATATTGTTCTAGTATTTGTTCAGGCTGTTACATACAATTAGCCTCTGTTGCTACCTGCTGGTGGTGAGTAAATATTCAAATCAGTTAAAATTGACAACCGGTCCGCGATTTTTTTTTAATGTATCTACCGGTCCTTGGCACAATAAAGGTTGGGAACCCCTGCTCTAAAAGGTCTTTGCAAACCTCTGAACACGCTATTTTCATACGGCAGCTGGCCTGTAAAAGAACAACTTGCCTCCAAATGGCTCTAATTAAAGCTCAAAGGAACGGCAAGTGTGAAGTGAGTAAAGTAGACTAGAAGTATGTTCTTTTAATGTTCCTCGTTAAACTTTGACATTTTGGGAATCGAACCACCTGTCTTGAAATAACTCATCCTGATTGTGGTCACCTCTGTTTAAAAGGAAGCCTTTGTTTATATTGATTCTGGAAACTGATAGTTGTAATTACACCCTACGCAGAACCTTAATTGTTCTGTTATTTTCTTTTTGCTGTTAATTATACATGACCTTCTAAGATGTTGATTTTCATGAGCCATTTGATCTATAAACCTAACATTTTCCAGAAATGTTATCTACTTATTCTATGATCTAATATTTAGAGTTAGCTCAACAGCTCAGAGCTTCTTTGTCACATTTAAGAAACCTCCAGAGAAAGGTTAGCATTGAGCTAAACATTTACCAATACATCCGCAAATTAAATCCTATATCATTTCTTACGTCTTCTCCAAGTCTGATATGTCATTCTCTTTGAAATGTCATTGGAAATCTTGGACAGGTATAGGTCATTTCAAAAGTTTTCAACCAGTTTTAGCTTCACTGTCCATTAGCATTTTATATTTCATTACCACTTACACTCGATGACTCACTCCTGCACTCATTATTATTACTTACAGGTTTTGCTTCATTTGGATTCTATTGGAATCACAGACAACAAAACAAAAATAACATTGTGTTTACCAGTTTAAAGGTTGTCACATAAACAGTGCCAAATTCCATTTTCCTTGCCTCTTTTTAATTCTGAGCCTGTCTGCGAACATCCATGCTATACAGCTGCTCTGTGGGCACTTACACTGTTTTTGGACATCGGGTTTATGAGGTCAAACACTTTAAGCAACAAGTTTAGCTCATTAAAACTCATACTGACTGAGTGCCTTATTAGTGGATCCGCATGCTGGCTCTCTCAACATTGGCATTTCCTGTTATTTTCATGACATATGGTGACTTATTTTCTCTTATAAGTGATACTCCTACCGTGTTAGTCATTGTTTGGTGGAATGCTCCACAATGTTGTACTGTAGGTATCACCAGTGGGATCTAAACCTTTGTCTCAATAAGTAAGCATCACTCTAAAGAAACCAGAGTTTGTTTGTCTGAGATGATGTATTTCTTGTTTTAAACTCAGTGCTGCAACACTTGTTGGACGTGAATGTGCACACAAAGAAAGTAGACACTGAACTGCTACATTACTCTACTCTGCAGCCTGAGATTACATTAGCATTTTACATAAGGCATTTTACACTGGATAGTTTTTGGCAATTTGCCAATGATTTTATTACAATGAAACAAAATCCACATAAAAAAACATCAGGCATCCCTCCAAACAAACACCTCATTGTTTTTCATTGTCTCTCTGCTTTATTGGCAGTGAACTTTAATACATTGCGTATATGTGTGCATTAAAGTGGACCTATCATGCTATATTTGAATAATATAGTGTAGGACCATACCTATATAAGGCATATTTATACTTTTTTTTTTTCAAAATACCAAACAGATCATGCATTTTAGCCATGCCTCATTTCGCTCAAATTGCACTTTTTTACCCCTGTTTTTGCAAGGGCAGATTCTGTGAGAACAGCACCACCTACAGGCCTGGCATATGTACTACAGCGTCTCCAGCGCTTTCGAACGGCAATGGCCGTGGCTGTCTCCTCCTGATTGGTGGAGTTGGCCCAATAGCCGTAGCGCCACTTTCCTGACGTCAGTAAAGTGTTCAAATCTGGATCAGTTTTTATCAGATCCGTTGCAGCCCCTTTTTTAGAGATTTGGGTATGGAGGAAAATAGAGAGGGTTGTGTTTTCTGACACTTGGTGAGTTCCCTGGAACACCGGGGACACATATTCATGTATAAAAGACGTACAAAAGTGCATTTTGCATGATAGGTCCCCTTTAAATTAAATCTAATGTACTGTAGGTTTCTCTTTAGACTGTTAGTGTACATTAACTATAATCTGCCTATGTTTGTTATATTGCCGCGGTTACTACTGTGTATGAAAGGGTCTTTGTGCAAACATGCAAATGGTTTTATGTCATCCCTGATATATTTTCACTACAGTTCAATATAGAGTTAATGAGCCAAGTCCGGCCAATGCTCTGTGGAGCCATAGCAAGATAAATCCATACCTCTGTATTTCACATGACCTCTTTCATGTTATTGAGGTAGAAGATGTGGACATTAGCCTGTTCATTGTAGCAGACAACAGCCCACCATTTATGTGATATACTGTAGGAAGTATTCAGTTAATTTAGTCGTATTTCTTGTTTAGAACATTGGACCTGTGGTAAATAATTACCTCGACTTGCAACAGCCAGGGAATGAAAAGCCGGTTAATACAAATTGTCACCTGCCACCATTGCAGTTTGCCAGTTTAAAAAAAGCAATGCCTGAATAGAAAACCGATTAAGATTAAAGCTATTTCATATATTCCATATTTCTTTTACCAGTGTTACACATTATGAAACTTTCTATATACCTTTCAGAAGAGGCGTGAACTTTATTAGTTGTAAAACTTAATTCAGAAGCCTACATAGTTCCACACCATACCATCAATACAAATAATATATGTTTTTAAAGTTTACTTTGCTAATTCTTAAAAGTAAGTTTATATAATAAACTATTCTGTTCACTTTGCCCTCCTCTCAACGGCATCTTTGAAGATCATACCTCAGAAATTAGTCTAAGGTTACTAACAATGGCACTTTGTAATGGGATACATTCAATTATGTAGTTGAGTGCAACGTGATGATGGGAGGATGTGAAGGGCATGTTCTGGCTCAGGTTAAATGGGTCTACAGTATTATGTACTTCACCTGTGTTGCAGACCTTGTTCCTTGTTGGCTTGCCATTTACAGGGTGTCCGCAGGGTCTTAAAAAGTATTAAAAGTTGATAAATCAATTTAGCGAAAATGAAGGCTATTAAAAAGTACTAAACGGCATTTTCCAAGGTATTACATTTTGTAGCTTGTTTTCAATGAGTATATAAATTGTCCAAAGAGGTTGTATTCTAAAGTGTGCCTGAATGTAATCATTGCGTAGGTGTGTAGTGTGATTCTGTGTAGTTTATTTATGGCATCCCGTTGGATTTGACGTCATCTGAACAGGACATCGCACGCTCACTGCTTGATAGCGCGCGAAGGTCCGTTTACGCCGGTTGTTAAACAACATCGTTATGGGGAAATGCAAGTTTGCGTCCAAATGGTTGGAAGATAAGGAGGAAGGACAATCAATACTGTATATAGTCAATGTGAGGTAAAGTGTGTCGCCAATGTAACCGGTTAAAACTCCAAGTGACGATGAGGTCTTAAAATGTATGGAAAGGGTCTTAAAAAAGGTCTTAAAAGGTTTTACATTTGACTTCAGGATCCCTGCATATACCCTGATTTAGAAGCACACAAACCTATGTCCTTGTTAGTTTATTTGACATTTTCTTTCTGTTCCGGTTGAGCCCGGAGACTGAACAGTCGTTCACTGTAATTATAGTCACCTGCCAGAAACCCACAGTAAGAAATCATAGAAATGACTGAAATGAAGAAGTAATGAGGAGTGCTAATCAGAGAAAGAAAGAACGACAGGAGTATAGTCACGAGCCTGCTGCCATGGTGTCTGATATTGCGGTTACAAAATTAATTGTTTCCAAGGCGACAGACAATTAATGACAACCATTTTATCCCTCTTATTATAACAACCTCTACCACCCAAATTATTCTCGAAACACCAGTTAGAGAAATGGGGTATTAGAAATGGAGGAAACTGAAAAGCATCTCATGTAAAGTCCCAACTTACATTACCTGACCTACAGTACCAGTCTACTAAAGAAGAATAGATTAGGTATGCAAATCACGCTTGACTCTGTTCTTACCAGCTCTGTGGAACCATTTTCTTTTTACCACCTGCACACTCCTTCAACGACCTTCCAATGCTGTCAATCAAAGCTACGACATGGGGGATTAAATTAAATCGAACCATGCACTCTTAAAATGTGACCTGCAGCTACATTTAAATGTGGAGGAGCAAAAATAATCTAATCAAGTGTACTTATGCCAAGGGCTCTTAATATGCATGTCCTCCGCCTGCACACTTAGTCATGGGTTAGAAAAGTCTATGGACACCTTGTAGACATACATTTTACTAATACATTTGAGCGGGCAATTATAATACATTGTAATTATACTGGCAAATTCTACAATGCAATCTCATAAAGATTAGCTGATATAATCAATAAGCTTAATTGAGGTATACATCAAAATGTGTTTCAGATAAGCTAATCTTAAAATATATTTAACTTTATCCAACCAAACTACCATCGATCTCATACGATACAAATATTGTCCATGAATCCTAAACTCTTTTTTCAACTTCTTTTATGTGTAACTATGATACTTTTTTTGGTTCCAAAGCTTTCGTCCCACCAAATGCTTTAAGGCTCACGAGGTAAAAAGAAGGCAAGAGAGATGTTCTCATACATTACCTCAATGTGGACACCTCATTTGATATTGACAATGCCTTGGAAGAAAAAGAAACACTGTGAATGTCGTGATGGATAGCTAACAAGCACCTCTTCAGCAAATGAGCTAGGTAAATTATTGCTACTTCATTACAGGGTTGCAATCAGTCTACAGATCGATTCATACAGTAATGACCAGCTGTGCTTAGAGGATTGGTGATGGGAACAATGCTCCTTTATTTCAGCAGTGGGTCTACAATGCATAGATCCATAGATAAATCCAACATGTATCCATACATCTAATTAGATAGTCTCAAAGGGCAGGTCACGGCTGGAAAATGTATAGGGGAAAATATACTTTAATAGCAAATAGCTTCTAATCACATCTACAAATACATAATGACAACAACACCTACATATTTTAACTCCTGCAGTTTTTGTTAAGCATGCATGCAATCTGTTGCTAGTTTAGAGATAATCCAACACAGTAAACTGCAGGTTTTTAGACACTGTTCTTTGCCAGGGGAATAAATCACTGGCTTTTTTGCTAAGCAAAGCTGACAGTTCGTAATATACAGAATGTATGAGAGAGACAAATAAGGTAAAATCCATGAGGAGTAATATATAAAGCTGGGAGGGGGCACAGAGATTTGAGCAATCTATCAATCATCCCCACTCAGCAGTTTCTCTGCACCACCCTTTCACATTAGAGCTCACCCCACTTTTCATCAAATCTGCATTGCATCTAGCTTCTTGGCTTTCCCTTTTATTTTTTGGCTTTTATTCTTTCTTTGTCTTCTTAAGATGAATTTCTGTCCTTTAGTTTGCAAACATGGGGTATATGTGGGTATACAGGGATATGTAATGTGTGTTATCATTTCCTAGTACTTGAGTTTATTCATATTTCTATTGACTTGTTTGTTAAGTTCCTTTTTGTGTGCAATGTGTTTTTTACTCTGGCCAAGCATTTAATAGGCAACAAAGCATGTTCCCTATCAGTTCTTAGGCCTTTACATATGGCTCGGAGCTAGCACAGGACCCGGCGGGCCGGTCTGACTTATGAAGCAGCATCAAAGCTTTCATATACATCCCATACATCTCCCACCAAACTCTCTCTCATCTCACTGTTGAATCGTTTCTCTTAAGCTGTCTGATACTCTCTCTGCGGGGTGGGTGGCACTCGTCGGAAACTAATATTGTGTGTGTGTGTGTGTGTGTGTGTGTGTGTGTGTGTGTGTGTGTGTGTGTGTGTGTGTGTGTGTGTGTGTGTGTGTGTGTGTGTGTGTGTGTGTGTGTGTGTGTGTGTGTGTGTGTGTGTGTGTGTGTGTGTGTGTGTGTGTGTGTGTGTGTGTGTGTGTGTGTGTGTGTGTGTGTGTGTGTGTGTGTGTGTGTGTGTGTGTGTGTGTGTGTGTGTGTGTGTGTGTGTGTGTGTGTGTGGTTAATGCGATGTGACGAGATGATTTGCCAGCATGCGGTGATCTAGGTTTTTAGATGTTTTTACACACTTGTCTTATTCCATTCTTTCTTTTTCTAATTCCCCTAAAACGACCTAATTACTCCCAATATATAATCCAATCGGCCAAAAAGCAGTATGTTAAGGTTCATTATGCGTTGACTAATGCACCACACAAGTTTGCATGGAGCCATTCATGCAGCTCATCTTATTAAACCTGCTCCCTCTCTCTCTCTCTCTCAGTCTGAGCTGAATCCAATTTAATAACGCATGCTGCACTGCACTTTTATTACTGTAATATCCACCAAAGAACAGCCGGAAATGGCACTTTCATGGCGCCATTGACAAACAAGTATTGTAATTGTGTTCACATGACACTACTGTATATCACCATTTATGAAGCTGTGTTTTTCCAGAGTGGGGACACTTGTTATTAATAACAATATATCACAATTCATTGCAGTTGCATGCGAGCTAGATAGCTTACCTATTGTCACATACTGATGCTTAAGGCTCCCAGTAAAGCTAAAGTTAATATTCAACTATAGACTGGTCCAAGTTAATAATGACATTGATCACGCTTGGGTTGAAGCTCCGTCCTCTTCCTCCCTTTCTCCTCCCCCTCACACTTGGAGAATAATGAACACCAGGGGCTGCACAGTACTTTCTGCTTGACATGACAAATGCGGCAAGTGCTTAGCTTTTGATGAGAGCATTATTGTGACAGAGTTAGCAGTTGAGGCTATCAAAGCAATGTTGTGAAACTTATATAGGCAAAGGGTCAGAAAGAAACTTCAGGTGTCGCTAACGGACACAAGAGTAGGGGATGCATCCTGAGGATAAGAATACTGATGGAAACATCTGGAACAAGTCAGTGTGGATGATGGCCAAGCATAGAGAAGCATGAGTCGAAGAGGGGACATTAGGCGTAAACTTAAAGTGAGATATGCACACAGCTCGGAATATACTTATTGTCCGGATAAACATAGTCTATTATTACAAGGTTTGATGTATTCCTGCCTGAATGATAGTAGTATAAGGCACATTATACCAAATAACATGAAACAGGTTTAAGGCCTGATGCAATCAAAGAAGAAGCAACTGAAAGTGTACATATGAGATTAAAGTGTGGCTTTAAGGGGCCTCAGCAGAGTCTGATATCAACAAGGTAGGATATTTCAAAGAAAGAGTGCACCATGGGGAAGGCATCTTGCTTTTTCTTTTTAACTCTGGGGACAGGCAGGAGCCCTGTATTCTTAGATCAGAGAGCACAGCTGGAATATCAAGTTTAAGGAGATCACATGGGTATGAAATGGTGTGCCAATTGACACTTTTGTAAGGCATCAGAAGTACCTTAAAGCCAGATCTGAGATGGATAGGGAGTCGGATCAGACTTTTGAGTGCCTGGAAAAGAAAGGGGTGATGTTGTACTGATGCTTTGGTAACAATCTTAATGTTTTCTTCAAGCAAAATCAGATGTCAGCTAGAGAGCAACACTTCAAAGCTGGGGTTTATGTTTAGATATTTCAAAAAGAGCTGCGCTAACAGTGCCACTATATGGCTGCTTAAACCCTCATCCATCCAAGCCAGCAGGACCTCCAACAATACTGTTTGTATCAGCAGAATAAGTTAGTCTGGGTTTACATTTCTGTCTTGTGTATTCACATTTTGGAAGCCACTGAACTTCTAAATGTGACGCATAGGAGAAGCAGCCTGGAGTGCTTGCGTCATGGAATACAGCTGGCGGATACATTCGGACGAATGATAAGCACTTCATTACTGAGTGATTAGTCATGAATCACATGATGGTTGGATCACTCAGTTTATGGAGAGTCTCCATAAACTGTTAGTTCAGGTTAATCTCGCCCCCCTCCGACGTAAGCGTGACGTATGCGGTTCTTGCCTCTAGACCAGGGGCCCTGGTCTAGAGGCACAAGCTCCGAACCGGCCCTGGAACCGCGTTGGTGTGAAAGGGGCAACATGCGGGGCCCCGCAGTCATCCGGTTCGACCTGACATGGCTGTGTGACTGACCCGAGCTTGCGCCTCATCGTTCTGATAGCCCCGCCCCTTCGCTCCAACCCCTCTTTCTCCCCATGTTCCTCCCCCCACATCTACAGGTGAAAATTACTTTAGCAACACATTCATCGCAAGAAGTGTAGCAAAAGTCAAGGCCGCAGATTCGTCGATTTATACTGCCACAGAGCAGATTCGTGAAGTTGTAATGACTGATTTGAGAGGTTGTAATAACCAAGTTGCAGTTGTAATGGAAAATATATTTTAAAAATATATATTTTTCTGCAAGTGAACATTTCATCACTAAGTTCATTTTTTTTCTACAAGCTACACAACTTTTGTTTTTCTTCTGTGACTTCAAATGTGGTTCACAGATACGTGGATATTTTTATACAAGTGTAAATGTATGCACACAAGCTCAGATTTCTTTTCTGCAAGTGCTCACATCAGGTTTTACACGCTCTCGCATTTTGCACCATATCTACCTTCATATCTGGCTACTAACTGCAATGAAATCAAATTCCAGAGGAGCTGAACATCTAATTAATAATAGAGATGCTATTACGGGTGGCTACATTTCAAATGAGTCATTTCTGTAATGTAGTCAGGGCCTTCTGTGAGGTTAATTGAGACCTTGACAGCACTTAAGTCTCTGCTGCGTGCGTGTGTGTCTTGTCTTACCTCTGGCTACAGCGTCGACTCTCGGGCTTCTATGGATAGAGATTTGATCTGAGTGAAAAGCGCACAAGGATAGTCCAAGTGTGTATGTGCCGGTAATCACAAAAGTGCTACCACGGGAGCGAGAGGATGAGATGGAGATGCAAAGTAGATGTAAAAGGAGAAACGGATGTACAGCAATGAGAGCATATTCAACAGAGCTTAAGTGTGTTCAGAGAAGGAAAGAAAAGAAGCATTTCTTGCATTAATTCACGTTTCTTGAAAGTCGAGGCTGCAGTGATCCTATTTTCTCTCCTGGGAAACTAGAAGAAAGGCCTTTCCAGTGTGGAAGAGCAGTAGTGACTTCCTGGGCAAAAGAGATACAGGGAATGACCTAACCCAAATGTTGGATAACACATTATTACATTCCTGGCTTGTCAATTAGTTTTCGTACCTCCTACATTTAAGTTCAAAAATCATATAAAGAATGAAGAATTTATGAAGGAACATTGTTGGCATCGTGACCAGACTGCCGCGTGCAACACTCCCTGATCCCCTCCAGCTTTATCTCCTCCTCTCAGCCTTCTATTCATTAAACAGACGTAAACAAAAGAAAGTTTCTTTGCATGCGGCTCCATCGCGCTGAGCCCATGGAAGCAATCACAAGCTGTTTGTTGCTTACCGTTAAACAGCCCATACTTTGGGAGGGGGGTCCAACTTAATACATAATTGAAAATGGTTGCTGTGGTCCATTTGCCACGCTTTTGTTCTTCCTACATCAGCATCGCAGGCACCGCCAGAAGGCTGCTCTTTGGGGATTTGCTTTGTCTTCCTCCGTCTCATTTTTCCTCTTCATCTCTTTCCTCTTCCTCCTTTGATGCCTTTTTTCGATAACAATTCACACTTCAGTTGAGATTGCTCTAAATGTCAATTTCAGCCAAAATGCTCTTTTAAGTAGCTGTCTCATTTCGTCCCTCACTTCCTCTTTTTTCCTCTACATGTGAAATGTTTTTTCTTTTATACAAGTGCATGCACCCATATTATGTGTCTACGTTTTCCTCAAAGGGAGCTACACCACTCCCTTTAATGTTCCAGAAGTATAGCAGTTAGTGTGTCATTTAACAAAGCACTCTTCTGCCTCTCACTTTTCCTTTGGCTTTACCTTTTCTTGTGACTTCCAGGCAGCAGTTTTTCCATTTCTTGGCGTTAATAAAATAGTGTAATCAACTTTTCCTCATGTAGGCTACCACACCTTGACCTTTCCATGGGCATATCTCAGTACAAAGTGCACAGCTATGACATGGACACACTATTATCCATCTCCACTATCCTCTCACCTCAGATTGCTCCTATGGCAAACTCACTCGCTCATGAAATTTGGCTTTCAATCTGTCTGCCAGCTGACCAGCCCCCCAAGCCCCCCCACCCACCCCTCCAGCTCCAGCCTCCCTCCCCGGGGAAATGCACTGAGGTCTAGGAGCTATCCTCCTGTAATGGAACTTCAGGATAAACTAGATTTGATGATCCACCCTATTGGTGGTTTGAGTTGACCCCCTCTCCTTCCTGATTCAGCCCTAAACCTCATTACCTGAGGCAGGATCTTCAATCTGGCCCCCCAGGGAAACAGAGGTGCGCAGGGGCAAATGAACACAGGAAGTAGAGTTTCACTTCATATCACAGTTCATGTTGGAAATGAATGATGAGTGTTGAAGAGTTATTCAAGAGTTGAGATATGCCATTCTTATGGGCATCTGTACCAACTATTTCAGCATTTGTTGTAACCACTCTTTGTATTATTTTATATAAATCGATATAACATTGGGGGTCATTACTATTGTACAAGACATGGGGAAATATATGATATGATCCAAATAATAAAATAAAAACAATACATAATACACTGTATGTAAATGTTATTATAGGAAACAATAAGGATAACTAGATAAAAGCTCATCTCATGCTCAGTGGCTCCAGTGTTCACACTCCTGTGATTGAGGTGTCCCTGCTGTGATTTTGTTGCAGTGGTACTTCATGTTGTGACAGCGGCAGGTGTTCCTTCGGTTCCTGACTGATGCACTGTGTCCTCCCCTGCTGCTGTTAGGCTTCTGTTTGACACATGTCCATTGTACGAACTCGCTGTTTTGACTGGTAGTATGTGAAGACGCTCCCTGCAGTGGAAAGAGGCCATATGCTGCAGACAGACTGACAGGCATTAGCAAAGTTGTCAACACCTATTCTTCCCTTTCTGTTGGACGTTCATGATCCCCCTGTTATTTGCTCTCTGTTTTCTCTCATACCATCTCAGGAGCTCTCGTACGGTTCTATTCTGTGCCTGTCATGTATTTGTTAAGTGAAAGAAGTGTTATTTTTGCCCTGTGAATTTCTCATGATGCGAACATTTCTTGCAAGCATTAGAGCCGTAGCAACAATTCATGTTGTAACACTGGAATTAATAACCACAGCTAATCGGTTTCATCTCAAAATATGTGACCCATGAGATCCTGTGAGCAATACCAGTGTTCAGAAGTTAATCTGCTCAGAGACCCTATTTGGCTTTTAATAGCTGGAATATGGCTTTTTAACACAACAAGACATAATATTGCTCTAATCCTGCATTCATAGAGTTTTACTTACCTTTCCTTTTCTTCCTCTCTTCTTTTTTCTCCAGGTAAGGAAGAGTCAGTAGCCACCTTCAAGGGCAACGAGTTCTTCTGCTACGACCTGTCGCTGACGCCCATCCAGAGCAGCACCGACGAGATCACGCTGTCCTTCCGCACGCTGCAGCGCAACGGCCTCATGCTGCACACCGGCAAATCGGCAGACTACGTGAACCTGTCCCTGAAGAGCGGCGCCGTTTGGCTGGTCATCAACCTGGGCTCGGGGGCGTTCGAGGCCCTGGTGGAGCCCGTCAACGGCAAGTTCAACGACAACACCTGGCACGATGTGCGCGTCACCCGCAACCTGCGCCAGGTAAACACTGCCCGTGTAATCCAGGGCCACCGCAGTTGGAGTGGTGCCTCTGTCCGCCACACAACTTATCTTTGCTGCTTCATTTGACTCTTCTTTACTCTCTTTTCTCTCTCACAGGGAGTGCTGGTCTCATCTTTCTTCTTCTTTGATTGCTAGCCATCTTAACACAACATTTTTCTGTTTCCAGGTTGATGTTGAACAGAAAGCTGGTGCTGTTTATGTCTGTCTTTAATTGGCTTCATGTTATTCTATAAAATAACCAAAGATCTATCTCACTTTCAATTCCAAAGGTCACTCAAAAGCAAATAATTGAAGATACAACACAGTGCAAGTGAAAATGATACTAAAATCCCAATCAGAGTGAGTAAATATGCATCATGTTGCGATCAAAGACAAATCTGCACATTTTACCCAGGACGTTGTTTTGTATTGTTATTAATGAGCAAGTGGGGAATGTGCTCTCCTCAGTATGTATGCACATAATGTACTCAGCTACACAAATGGAATGCACCCTAATATATCAAAGGTGACAATGCACTTACACCCTTTCTGAACAAATTACCTAACACATCTTCACAGACCTTTAGCTAATGGAAAACCAAAGAGCCCCAGCAACCTGCATGTCTGTGTGTGACTTGCAGTGTTCCTCTGCTTCTTCCAAGTTTAATTGTATACACTTACTAAGTACACACATACAGTACACACTCGGCATGTTTGAGACTCTTTGGATGCACCAGGTCATCAATTGGCAGTTGCAGATACCAGCAGTGAGATACAATCAATTTCACTTACACTTGCCGTGCTTACTTATCACATTTTTTGTAGTAATTCTAATTGGAATGAATGGCTTGTCAGACCTAATAACACAAATTGTAAGTTGCAGCAAATTCAAAAGGGCCTGATGTGAATGCATTAACACAAAGTTTAACTTCTTTGTGTGAGCCTGCAAAAACATCCTAAGAAAGAGGATGGGGGTGGGGGCTTTTCAAACTGTTGGAGCTTAAGAGACTAAAGAAGGAATACAAAGTGGTTTTTAATGTGAACTAAGTGCTGTTAAATTATAGGGTGAAATGTCCATGCCAACTAGACATCAGAATGTCTATCATAATGCAATAATATGAGATATTTCAGTGTGGTAACTGAATGCAGCATCACAGGGATCAACATGTTATGCTTTAGAGCTCGGTGTGATCAGCGGAGTGAGACTAGCTTAATGAGTTTGGGAGGCCAACACAGTTTTAAAGATTTACAGCAGGAGCCAACCCACCTACCAACTGCAGCATTAGCACAATAAGTAACACATGCACGTACATTGAGACACTATTATCTGCCTTGTCTGTCTACCCATCATATACCTATACATTTTTAACTAAATGATTCCTATCCTTTTTGATTAAATACAGCTTTGAACATAATTGTGTCTATGACGTGTATTGTTTAGAGCTTACATACAAGCACCTGTTGCTCACATAAAAACAGCAGGCACATCCTGTAGTGTTATGTTAATCTCACTTTGTCCTCGATCTTCATATGAAAACCTAATGTAGCTGAGTAGATATATAGCGCCAGCACTCAGTCCATGCCTTGAACTAGAACTAACTACGGTTTGAGCTTCCCAGCAATCTCCATTAACTCGCATAATAGCTTGAATCCTCAGTGGATCACTGTAATTGACATAACAGGTGGCCTAAGTGTTAAAGAGCTCTCTAGATTTACACCAGGCCATCCCCACCGAGAGGCAAAAGGACGGGGGTATCGATGATATTGACCACCTCTGACCCTGTGTTTACTGCCGCGCTGATACCTAGCTGATCAATAAATACGTGCATGCTTCACGCCAAGGCATTTAAGTGCATTCACTAAATAAGTGTATCGTCTTTTAGACAGTAAAATAAATGACTGTAAGTCTCTTTTTGGTTTTATATATATTTATATAAGTACATTTATGGTTAAAAAATCTTAATAGAAAATGCTTGTTATTGGTATTATTTAGTGTCACCAGGGGTGCAAGATGTTACATATTTTAACAACGATCAATAACACTTAAAATTAGACAACACTGTTTGGATCATCATTCAAACTGTATGCTGGTGCAAAATAAATGTTTACTGCATGTGTACATTACTGCACATTTCTAAACTTTAATTTACATTGAAAACATTGAACACAATATATTTCTCTGTAACATGATATTCTAAAAGCTGCAAATAGTGTCTATTACATTAGCAAGGCACCGTAAGCCTCATGCTTTATGACAAAGGTCAATCATATCTAGACTAAAGAACAATAGTTTGTTTCTGTATTTGTTTTACATAATCAAGAGATGCATATCATATTTTACATAATTTATACTCTGTGCATTTTATGCAAAAAATGTATTTTGTTGAATGACTGCAAAGAGTCAAAACGTACAAACGTCGCCTTTGAAAACACCTTGCATTAAAATGTACACTTCCATGTCAGTCTAACCAAAACTAACCAATATAAGCTGGGCAAAGAATGTATATAATGCTAGGCTGCTAAATTCAATTGTATCGTACTTTGCTAACAATTTGTCCACATTCTGTTTTCAGTGTACTATTAATTATCTAATTTACAAATGCTATGCAAGTCCATCCACACAAACACACCATTCTTGTTTTCCGCTGGTCTTCCCACTGGAGCTAACATGATATCTTGCATTACAAGTACCCCGCCATCTAAAAGACGAGCGTTAGATTCCAGCTGCGGCTATCGTAGTGGTCTCAACAGTCTCATCCACTCTCTGTCTGTTGTTCTTAATGGGTCTTGCAACGTCATACATATCTACAGCTGCATCAGTAAGCTCCAAAATAAGTAAAGCCTGTGAGCTCTCGCCAGCCAGTCTCCCTCACCCACTCTCTCCCCTCTCTCTCTGTGTGTATATTTTCCATCCTTTCTCCACAAAACCTATGAATTTGTCAGCTTTGTGTAGGATAAAATGAAGCAGACAGAATTAGGTGAGGTGATAGGGACTCTCCGCCAAGAGAGAGAAGAGAAGGGGGAGGAGGGGGGAGACATGCTGTATTCCTAACAGATGATCACAGCTTCAGAGCTCCCCTTGGTGGCATCTGGCAGTACTGCTCCAAGAGAGTGGCTAATCTCTACAGAGCACAGATGATAGGCAGGCAAGGACACACGCCTTGACCTCTCATCACTGCAACTCTCTCCCCACAATTCACACACATTGTACCCCGCCCAATGCACGTATTGGTTTGTAGAAGGAGCAAGGGATCCCTCACTCACATCCTCCCTCCATTTGACATACTGATCTACTGTCACAGACATCTTGTCGAGTTCAGCACTGATGACCATCGTCCTCTGGGAGGCAAAGGGCAAATGCAGAAAGGCGTAGGGAAAAGACAAAGATGGAATGTCAGGGTGTCTTGTGGTGGAAATGATATATGTATCTGATACACTGCACTAAAATAGAACACATTGTGGAAGTAGGTCAAATATATATATATATATAATTGTGCGATGAAATACAAGTCCGCATAAATCTAGCAGTTAAAGCAATCCAAGCACAATTCATACTTTAAATAAGAAACTCTCATTCTTCATTGTGCTGTATGGTCTGTGAGTATTGATTTTGGGATAACTTTTAGCTTTGACAACTAGAAATACCAGCCACAAGTCTATTGAGAGCACTTTGAACAGAAACTAAAACCACTGGCGCCTGTGTTATTATGTTCCTACCCATTACTGTCATTACAATATTTCAAAGTCAATCAATCACTTTGCGTGTGTGTGTGTATTGCAGAGAGCAGCAGAGCAAGTGCAGATCAGGTAGAGGCGGATGTTCTATGGGAGTCTTGATGAATGTCTGATAGTTAATGCATTGCCTTCAAACATTAGATTTGCATACAGGTTCTAATAGCATTGCCAGCAGAGAGATGGGGACATCAAATGAAAGACGTGAGAGCAGCCAGCAGATGTTTTTAGCAGCTTCCTCTCCTCATGCATAATCACTATTCCCATGGCATTACAAGTGCAACCAGCAAATAGAGCAACTGTTCATTGACTGGAACCCAGATTAGTTATGATGCGACATGGATGTAGAGTTACTGATGTAGTTCTAGTCAGTAGCAGGAGCAGAGTGCCATTAATTGGTGGACATCTTTTTTGTTGTTCACAGCTATGACTACTGCATAATGTGGTTAAACATTTGTAATCTGTCATTTACTATAGTGTAGCTTTTGTTATGGTATTTGTGTGACATTTACAGAATGTGGAACAAGTGTTTTTGTTCATGGCTTGTTCATATTATAGATATTCCATGGCGTCAAAATACTGATGGATATCGTGCTTCCAATTTACTGGATAGATAGAAATAAAACAATGTAAAGTAAGGCTAACTTTCCATGTAGACGATCACTGGAAACTGCATGGCCTCACAACACAGCGGCCTGTCTGCATGCTTAACAGGCACTAGCATCCCAACGGACACCGCAGGCAGCCAGAGGATACATGAGACACACACTGGCAGAGAAGAGGAAGTGCGCGCTTGTATGTCTGTATTTTTGTTTGTTCATCAGAGGAAGAGAGAGTGAGAGGATGATTGTGTGCACAACAGAGAGTGGGAAATGAAGTGCGGTGCTGCTATCTGAGACTAAAGGAATATCAGAGGAGTAGGAGGATGGGGGGAGCACTGAAAGAGAGACAGCGGTTTGTTTTACTAAGGGAAGAAAAAAACGGAAGCACGCTTTCTTTTGTATTCCCCAATGTCACTTTACAACCAGAAGATTCTACATCGACTGTGTCACAGAACTGGGCCAGAAGCTTAGCCAGCGTCAAAAGAGAGAGACCTCTGTCTGTCTTTTTTCTATTCCCTTTTTCTGTGTCACTGTCACCCTTTCCTCCCTTTTTTCTCTCACTTACAGTATAATTAGTCCTGATGTCTCTGGCTGTCCCTCTCCTTCTGTCTACCTTGATGTTCTTTACCCCAGCCATTCACATCTCCTTTCATATAAGTGGACCTTGGATGCAGCTATTAGATTGACTAATGGATCAAACTGATTTAGTAATGTCCGTGCTAAATGCATGTTCAGCCCCCGGCCCACGGTGTAGTTGGAGTAGGCAAGCTTTGATCTTCATCGGAATCAAGTTAGCAAAGGTCACGTTGAGAATTGCAACCATAATGTAGGAAGTGACCACTATGAACCATATTAGAATCCACTGGGGTATTTTCAGAGAAACTGGATATTCTTTTATTTTTTTGGGGACAATACAGCCTCAAAAATCTATAAAGAAAGAAGCATATGGATGTTTTGCCCTATCCTAGATTGATTTTAAAACACTACTGATTCAACCTCAATAGGAAAACCTTCATATCTGCAATCCCCTAATAGGGCATGTTAGTGCTTTAGCTATCTTGCAACCACAGCAGGGCTTCACTTTCCTTGAATAAGCAAAAACAAGGAAGTTAGTAAGCATGAGTAACACAAGTATCGACAGCAGCAGTGTCCAGGAGGAAGGAGATACTTTCAAAGTTTGGACCATTGTGAATCCACAGGCAGCATGCGGTTGTTTACACTCAAGCACACCCTTATAGTCAATAATGGTTAATACAACGTAATGCACACAAACTTTATAAGCACTACACAAGATACAATCCAATAAGGCAATTCAGCTGAGCAAGCACGCACGAACACGCCCCATCAAATTCCAAACTTCCTCTGGCCTCCATGCATGTCTGCCATACATAATATAAATTGCTGCGAGCTAACTGTATGTGTTCATATTCAACACACAACACAGCTCCTACGCTGCGCCTGAATACACCCTTTCTTCTACAATATGGTCGTTTTATAGAGAAACAAGCCAAGTCAAGGGATTGAAAACCTTTGATAAAAAACCACCAAAAGTGGACAATGCTGTGACAACACACTTGTGTCATGACCGCAACATTAATCAGGTAGACTTTATTTAATATTTACATTTATTAGTTTATTAAGGTGTTCCACATGAGGTGTGATCTTCTAAAGACATCATCCCTTTTAAAAAAGATGACTTTCCAAATGTACCGTAGTGTTTTAAGCCCTTCATTCATCATCCAGTAACTGACATGTTGTAATCCCTGTTACTAAGACATCACCATATTTAAGAAATCATGTTTTAAGTGGCAGAGCATGTTGAGGGAGTAACCACATTTATTTCATGTGAGACGACAGAATGAGACTGCCCCCCTCCCCCTTTAATCAATATGAAAGCCTGGACACTCCCCACCTCTTTCTTGTCCATTATAGCTACTCCTCTCTCACTTGTTCAGATTATTCATCCATTTCACCAAGCATTGATCAGCTGCAATAACCCTCCCTGCTCCTCATCCATCAGTCCATGCCTCATCTTCCTCCACTCTCATCCAACATTACTCCAAGAGGCAGCCATTATTCCTAAGAGAGAACCAATCAATTCCTCTGCTGCTCCTCTTCCCCTCCCTTTCACCCTCATTTTCACCATGACTCCATGTCCATTCTTACCTGCAACTTGTCACTTAGCAACTGTGTCTGCAATGCTGCTTGGTAGTGAATTGTCCCTGGCTGGAGTACTCCAGTAGTTGCTTTACTCCTAAGTCCACCAGTTAAATATAATAATATTGATATATTGAAGAGATTGTCTGCCTGATTTACTGTATAGCAGTATTTACAATTATGCTTGCGTTACTTCTTAAACCTGCTGTGTATACAGAGGAAAGACATATGAAAAAACTAGCAATATAATAACACCAAATCCCACCTGGAGCGAAAAGTGGCCTCTACCCCATTCCCTGACCCCTTGCTTCAGCCATCCTGGAATACACTACACGCTCTTTAAACCCCTTTCATTTTGATCTCAACTACACACCTGTAAGGTTTCATGACTGCATTTGACATGATAGTGACGCTATTACAGCACATACGATCCCCATATAAGTATCTCAATGAAGTCCTCGTAATGCATTCAGAATGACTGATTGAAGCTTTTGTGGCTAAATCTAAAATACCATGTGTAGTGCTCGGCTTTGCTAACAC
Source organism: Trematomus bernacchii (assembly GCF_902827165.1). Lineage (NCBI taxonomy): Eukaryota > Metazoa > Chordata > Actinopteri > Perciformes > Nototheniidae > Trematomus > Trematomus bernacchii. The sequence goes on from NW_022987683.1 coordinate 2,294,981, forward strand.
ATACAGCGACGCGCCTTTATGGTGACGTTAGGAATTGCTATTGAAGCCTGGCAGAAGTGGTGGATTTGTTTGATGTACATAATGACATGCTAACACCCCTGTAATCCTTCCTCAGTTCACCGCCACTGACATTTTAAGCAATCCTAATGTGCTCCAGCCGAGGGGAGGTGGGGGCACAGTCGTTGTGTGTAAGTGGATGTGCTTTTTTTTTTTTCTTCCTTTCCCTATGATTCTTTCCCCATGCTGATCAGAGGTCAGCACCTGAAGCCCAGTGTGTGGCTGTTCACCGCTCTGGCTACAAACACCTCATGCTAATACGTCAGCCGCGTTGTTTGATACCAACACTGAGAGGTTCTGTGCATTTGAAGGGGAAAAAAGCTCATTTGCATCACATTTCCAGCACATTAGCATACCCGCCCGCGTTCCCACACTCACTCACTCATCAGCCTCATTTGCCGCTACCTGCTTCAGCACTTTCATGTTTATTCATCCCTCTGTCTCTAAGACCTATATCAGATAACAAATCTCTGTACCATTAGCACATTCAAATAAAATGCTAGTGAGACAGAAACGGCTAAAAGATTCAGGAAGAGATTACGGAAGAGAACAGACCATAATTACAGGCATCTTTGGCTGTTACCTGCATCCAAATCAGGAAAGTGTTGTTTGTTGTACCCTTTGGTAGCTGTACCAAAGCATGTTTTAAAATACATACAGTACAATATAACATAAATGAAACAAGCTAGCTGGAGCTACGTGCTTAAAACAGGTCCCACATTTGGTGATGAATTCCTAAACTATGATGCCTATGTAAGTTAGATAACCATCTGTCTGTCTGCCAAGCCTTTAGTGAATATTCTTTCTTTAAAATCAACTCACAAATGTAACGTTTATCCTAAAAGCTGTGCATCAATAGTTAAATCATTAACTGTTGCTTAGTTTATTATTAATAAGTACTTGTTGCTTGACTTTAATGTCCTCCTGATGGTTTCTCAGGAGAATGAGGGAGTCTGTCAGATATAGTAAAATAGAGGTGAGTATGATAGGTAGCACAACTGAAAAAGAGGAACACTTTTTTACCACCTTCATCATAATACACCAACAAAATCGTGCAATTTAATGCACACACATACACACATACACAGGCGCTCACTCACGGTTTGTTTGCAGACTTCTCTTCACAGTAATTGCAGTGACATTTATATTTGCACCTGAAGCCTGTCTGCCGGTTTCCATTACTTCCAGCCAGATTAAGAGAGAGGCAGACACGAGTGTATGGCTGATGATTGGAATGAACGCAAAACCAAATGTACCTGAAAGAGCTATTTTGAATCGAAGCCCAGTTCTCCTCCATCTGACAAGGTCACTCACAGAGTCTGTGCTGCAGAAGAACGCCTTATACACCGCACACGCATAAATACCCAGCAAGGCAGTATATGATATGGATGCAGCCAACAAAAATTGAGCTCATATTTCCACAGGTACACATACAGTCTCTAATCATCAATTCAGACTGTGAAATGTCTGCCTGGTGAAAAATAGCACCCATTTCCCTCCCACCCAATAATACTGTTCCACGGTATCAGTTGCATCACTTATTTCTAACTGAAGTCCCAGATTTATAGGAAAAAGATGATTAGACCTTTCTACGTTACAAGGATGAATCTATCTGGACTGGGAATCTTGGCTCGGTTGAACCATCCATTTGTCATTATATATTTATCCAGCTTATTCACTGGTGGCTGTAGTTCAGTGAAGTGCACCGTGACAGAAACACCATTTTACTTCTTTGCCAACTGTGAATGGCATTATGCAGATCTTCAGCAGGAGTTAAAGGATTTGTCTCAACCGTTTCACCTGTCTGTGAAAAGCACAGCTTTGCAAAACTGATAGTGAATCACAACACTATTAGCATTCGCTCCCGTCCTCACACTTCTTAATACATGAAGATTCCGGAACCCAGAGGGGGCCCTGAGAGACAGTTTCAGCAGATAGGTGTTTGTCTTGGCCCGTGTTTGTTTACATGACTGGGAGCTTAATCCTCCATCAGCAAACATCGCCATTCACAGAATTGTTCTCCCACATGGGTCAATTACAGAGAGGGGGGTGTGCTGTCAAAGCAGGGCTTCCAGGCATTTTGGCTTTCAGGAAAAGTAGAACAGTGCATGAAAAAAGGAAATGAGTAGTTTATTCTATGTTTGATACTACTGCATTCCTACTCTTCTTTAGGTTCTAGACTACCCAGGATTCTATGTTGTTGTCAGTCCACTGTATTTCCTCTAGTGACCAGAGCACTATGCTTCCTATACATTAACACAAAAAGAACAAATCTAATTTTCTGCACTATTGATCTTGACAATGGGGTACCAGTTCAGCATTAATTACAATCCCCATGCAGTACAAGATGTATAATAGCAAAGCCGCTGGATCCTCACGTGACTTTCAATGGCTCAGTTTGCTGCACTTCTCTCCAGCGTGGCAGCTCATTCATTTAGCATTTTTTATGTTTTACTCTTATAATCTTGACCCCAGTGGATCTGTCGACTTTCTTGTAATGGAATGATTGGTTCATTTGTTGCTGGAAAATAAAACATAATTTCCTCCAACAACCCACTCATTTAATCAAGTCACCTCTGCATATCCTATTCCGTTATATTGATGTGCTATTTTAATGAAAATGAACACAGATGTACTTTCTTCATTCAGCAAATTCACATTTTTTTTTATGCAACTTCAAGTTATATGCATCTCCTTATTAATAATAATAATACTTTTTGTTTTATTGGAAAGTCAATATCATTTTGACCTGCTCAGGATAACTAAAATAAACCTTTCCTATATGCATATACAGCTTACTTACAGACTGACACTTACAGTATATGTCAGGGCTTCTCAAACTCCGGACCAAGGTCCGGATCCGGACCTTGGTCCGGATCCGGACCGAACTGCAAATCAATCCGGACCGAACCCTGTGTCCCATGATAAAAAAAAAAAAATAATAATAAAAAAAAAAAAAAAAAAAAAAAAAATCTGATTCTGATAAATTAATGTACATCATCATGTACGCGCGTCTTGTGTCTGACACGTTGTGAGAATGAACGTGCATATATATTTACTTGTGTGCGCGAGCGTGACACGCATAGCAGACCGCAAGTTAACTGCAAGTTTACCTTGACATACTGTATGTATGTATTGAATGTATGTGTGTATACAGGGGCGCCGTTTACCGACAGGCAAGGCAGGCAAGTGCTTGGACCAGAAGGGGGCCCCCAAAGAAGGTAGATTAAGAAGGTCCACAGCAACGACAACATGAAACACCCTTTAATTTACTGCAACGACATGTCGGGAAACTCCATGCAAAGAGCGCCAATAAACTGCTTCTTAATTTCAGTTTCGTTTCTCCGCTCGGGGGGGGGGGGACTTTACTGGCATTGATCCGGACCAGTGACCTTGTATAAAGTTCACAACTGGACCTTTAATAAAAAAGTTTGAGTACCCCTGGTATATGTTCACTCATTGTATAGGATAAGGCAGACACTATGCATGCACATATTCCTCTAAATGTAATCTCTTCCTTTCATTTCCACCACGTGTTTTCCTCCATCACTTCAATCATGTAAATTCAAAGATCGTCAGCATTTTTTGAAGAATACATTTATTCACAACCATCCCTTAACCTGCCAAAGAGCTGATAAAATACACACATCCATTGAAACACCTAAAAGATACAGAATGAAAAACAAATCACACTTAATAATCTCTCATTTCTTTACCCTGCTGTTTCACAGACAGTCATTGAGTGAGTTTTGAAAGGCTCACAGTCATTGTCACCTTTAAAAGCAAACATTTGTCTAACTTAATAAACCGTCGCTATAGGTTCCTAGTTGTTAGAGATTATCCTTCAAATCTGTTCTTTGATGTGTCAACTGTTGTTTTTCTTAACTCAGAGAGATAGCAGTGCAAGTTTAAATACATGAATTCACATCCTGCATCTTATTCACCTAATTAATGCATAAGAGGAGTCATTAGACATAATGTGTGACCGGTGACAGCTTTTTACCATGACCTGGGATCAAAGCGTGGGTGTGCATGATGCTTCATAACCACCAGTTTTCCACATGAAGAGGACTTTGTTTATTGTTGCCACTTACTCAGCTCCACTCAGTGATCCATCCCACACACAGACACCCACAGTACCTACTGTGTATTCTACAGGGACAGACTGACAGACTCACTCACAACGTCAGAACCTATACTCAAACATGACAAGTTATGTCTGTATGTTTTTACTACTAAATACTTTTCTTCTGAATTCACCCTTTTAGTCCAAATCCTGCTAGGATCTAGATCAGATATGATCACTCACAGCAGCTGACAATTTCAAATGTTTTAATCAAAATATAAGATGTCCTCTAGATGTCCATTCCACCCTGAAGGGAAACTCATGGCAGATCTGAGTGATAGATATTTGACCCTCTCACTGCCGATACAGAGTATACTGACTGAGCACCACCACTGAGTAGCATGAACAGCAACATAGAGCTGAGATAACAAGCAATGAGAAGTGACTGCTAGACTTTGTTTCTGCTGGAAAGCTTGGACGAGCAACACAACCGACATATTGCTGAACCAGAGACAGTAAAGCAACATTTTATATGTGCAGAACAATCCCCTTCTTCACAACACCTATCAGAATTCAGATATGTCACATGATGCCTTATTCATTGATTGTTTTTTTCCCCATTTCAGGTGTATGTGTTCCTCCTTCCAGGGAGAACACCCATTGCTCTTCATTGTGTGAAATCACATTAAGTTACCTAATGACCTTTTCATCTCCTTTTTAGGTTGCTGCAGATATCAGAACCCTCAGTGAAATACCTTTCTCTCTATCCTTCTCTATCCTTTTCTGAATCTTCTAAATGAATGTTTCCCTAAACTTCACATCACTTGACTTTTACCACAATTGTCCATTTTTACAATGCAATAATTATGTTTTTGTTTTCTCTTTCTTAAACAACATTAACCCCTTAAAGACTACTTGGGGAAACATTTCTGAGATATGTGCACCAATTCAAGTGATCAAGACATGATTGGCCTCGCCCAGTACAAAAGGACTTCAATTTGAAATGGACTAGAGCCCAGCGCCAGCTGCTGACCAGATTAGCTCGTCAGATTGAATCCTGACACTGATGAACTTCTCCTTCTTCCCCTTCCCCACTCTAAACAAACACCCCCATCAAAACTACCCAAATCCCCCCTGTGGAAGTTGATTTTCTAACTCTTGTCTCTTTTACTAACAACAAGCTTCAGAATTCTTCCAATTTGATTCTTTTCATTGGTGAATTTTCTTTTCCCTTACCTTTTTATGATTTCAAAAACTAACACTGTGTCATTCACGGAATGTGAACCATCTGTTGTTTTCTCTAATTAACTTGCGACTTACATACTAACAAATGTATTGTTATCCTTTTATTCCTTTTCTGTTATTTCATTTGGTAGATTACCCTAATTATATAATTGCTTTCTTTATTTCTTTATTTGGATGTTATACTATATAAATAATAGGACAAATATTTATTTTAAATCATCTATGAATATTAAATTAATATTTGTTAATGAAAAGAAAAGCTGGTTTCAAAAAGGCAATTTTCTTTTTTTCTTTGCCACTTTTTTGGGGTTGAGGTGTGTTTTCTTAAGTTTAAGGTTGGTCATTTTATTTTTTCTTTCTCCTCCCCCTGTTTTCTCCTGAAGCACGCAGGCATTGGACACGCTATGGTAAACAAACTGCATTATATGGTAGATATCATTCTAATTGTCTTATACTTTGGTTTGCCCTGGGTTTTCCGTTACCTCTCTCTATTCTGTTTGCTTTACTGAAAGTGCAATCCGCCATCAATTCCAAGGTAGCTGAAAAACTCCACCTCTCTGTTTTCTTTTAGCCCTCTCTATATGTTACTGCTTTTTATTGCCATCCAGTCCTCCCCTTCCTGAAAATATTTTACGTGTTCATCCAAAGAGGTCTGCCCAAAAATACAAAGATTTCACAATTATTTAGATTTGATTTGTTTTGCTTTATTTTTTGACCCTTTTGATTTGTTTTATTTTGTTTTACTTCGAACACTATCCGTATGAAGAAATAAAGAATCATAATGCAAAAATGTTTTCTCAATTGAGTATTAGAAAAGTTACCTTTTTACTTTTTTGTTAATCCCTGTCCCCCCCTGATTTCTTTTCTTAGAATAACCCTATGAATAGAGCGTACACAGCAGATTTCTCAGGGACACAAAAAGCCTACTCGAGTAACTCCAGTGAGAGCAAGTAAACAAAAAAAGACCTAACTTTTTGAACAACACGAGAGAAAGGCAATGATGATCTTCTTATGTTGGAAATGTTCACCGTTTAGTGACCTGTTATCTTAGTTGGCCATGCTGTGGTTTATGGAGTCATTAAGAGTATTTACAACCCTTGATTTAGAGGCCAAAGCCTTCACTATTAAAGTATGCCTCAAATGAGGGTTTGATCCCATTAGTGGCCTTAGCTTGATTAATCAACCAGATGGGACTGTTCTTAGACCTGCACCTGGACACATTGCTGGCCTTCCACACGTGTGGGCACTAAATAAAGTGCTTTAATTTGTCATTAGACCCCTAATTGGGTGCAGACATGTAATTCAAGAGTACTGAAGGCTCATAAATGAGAATAAAATGGCAAATGCAAATATCTGGTAGAATCTGATGTTAGTAGACATGCTCAGCCTTACTTGCTTTCACTGGACGAATCAATATATGAAGCTGTCTGGCCATTGATGCAGACCATAATGAGAACTGCCTGAGAAAATCTGAGCTGTGTGCGATCGACCCCTCATTAACACTAACACTAACTTATATTATACTTTACTGGCCTCACCCCTTGCATGAAGAGATTTGAACCCTCTTCCCAATCTTTTTTTTTATATACAGATTGCATTGAGTATATATGTATATGTATATATCCTGGCTAACATATATACATACATATATCACATGTCCTAATATAATCAATACGGCCATGAAACATGTTAGCCACACCCTCTTGCTGATTTATTTATTTTATTTCACTTTATTTGTTTTTCTTTTTTTAACTTCAAATTAACTTACTAAAATGAATAACGACCTCACATATTTTCTTGCTGAAACAAAAAAAGGGAAAAAGTAAAGAGGGGACACAGACATTCATTTTTCTGGGTGAATAGAGAATTGATGCCCCAAGCAATAAATCTGCTAAATCCATCATAACACATGAGTTGGAGGAAAGTGTTATGAGTCTCTGTATCTAGTGACTCACTCAAGCTCAAATCTGACAAAAATGAGTACGCAATCTCAAGCTCACATCAGACATTATGTGGGGGAATTCTAGTGCAATCATGTACGGGTGCAGATTTCCTCCATATCTAACATGGAAAGTGATGCTATGACACATCATGCCATTGGAATACAAATTGCTCTGTTCACCCAAATCAGGGATGTCCTTTCTCCCCTCTCAATTTTCTCTATTCTTTAAAAAAAAAAAAACTCTCATTTCCATTAATTTCATCTGTGATTGGTCCCATCCTATCCCTCTTCCACCTCCACACCTCCAGTATCCAGTGGTTGTGTCCCTGCATCTGATGTGCATGTGTCCATCTGTTAGAACGCCTTCCCATCAGCGTACTCACAGGAGAACTTGCTGCCCAAGCCCCAGCGCGTGTCAGTCTGTTGACCACGTGTCTATGGGTTTTTATTTCTGTTGCTTTCTTTTCTAAACCTTTACATTGAAACCTCTCTTTTCCCATTTGTCTGGTGTCGTGGTGCCCCTGCAATTACATTTCCTTCCCTTCTACTTTCCCATGTTGCTGCATCGTGCCAGATGTTTTTTTTATTTAATAGTGGGTCTGTTTGTGTTGTGTTTAATGGAATACTCCTCCCATCCGCACATTATCGCTGTCATCTTCCCATTTAAGTGCATGGCTTGTGTGTCACCCTGTTAGCCTGGATGGATTCATTTTGTTTCCTCTCAACCAAAACAAACCCTTGCCCATGAAATAACACATTCAGTCCAAATTTGGACCTGGTTTGAGCAATCAAATTTCAGAGGACTTTTAAAGAATCCTCACCTACTTATCACTGACTAAATTGACTAAAACAGTGTTACTAATCTACTGTTTGAATCAAACCTTTGTTGTAACTGTACTAACAACCATTTTTGTGTCTGACTTTCCCTTACTTACAAAAGTACTAACCGATTTTGTTCACCCTCCAACCCTAACTATTTTCGGCACACAACTAAAAACTCCCCCTCTTTCTCTCCCCCTCCCCTTGACAACTGTTGCCAAAGAACACTTGCCTCAGGCCTCTCAACCCTCCCTCATTTACTAACCTAGATATGTAGCTTAGCTAAAACTACATATTCCATATTTAGCGTTGAAAGACAAACCCTCCTCATACAATAAATTACTCAAATACGCGTTGACAAGCTGCCAGACACCTACTGAAGTCCACCGCTGGATGAGAAGCTCCTTTTTCTCTTACTCTTTTGAACATCTTCCCCTCCTGCGGGTCTGGCTTTGACCTGAGCTAATGGGGGGGCAATGTGGTGCAAGGCGGTAATGTGTGATCTATTATGATACGTGTGAGCGTTCAACTGTGTAATCTAAATATAACACATTGTTTCTCCCTGCAAAATATCAAATGTAGTGCCAACAAGGGTAAGTGATACATTTTCAAGGTACGCTTGCTCTTCTCTGCAAGAATTACAATGTTGAATACATGAAGGTACTGATGGGTGTCTGTACCTGGACAGACTGTGCTACATGACAAAAGTAGCTGACATAGAAACAGAAATCTCGTGCTAAAAATATAAATGGGATTCTGGAAATCACGACTGCCTTTGGGAAATGAAGGTAGAACATTTTTGTATTCCTCGATGATGTGTGCACAAAGTGAGTCACGCAAAGCTGAGAGTTGAAATGGTAAAGCTTCATATACCGTAATGTGGGATGTGGAGCATTTCAGCTGCAAGACTTGCTTTGATCTTTCTCCTCAAACCCTCAATATCATCTGGGTTCATTCTGATGCTCTGCTTTATAGCTGATGCACAGGACATGTTTTACCTTCAGCTCCCTTTCCTTATTTTGTTTCCTTATTCAGCACTAAAGTGGCAACCAGAATCAGACAATGGATGAGCTGGAAGATAGATGATAGCAGAGGATAGACGCTAGGAATTGTGTAAAATACGTGATGTTTATACATGATTTAATGGTGTTATTAACTGTTACGTGTGATATAAGTGTTGTCAGTATTGTTCTAGTTGGAATCTTGTTGTTCTTTGATTACTTGACAAAATAGGGGTCTTCTTGTCGGATCGTTCAGTTGCCAGGAGCCTGCAGTCATGGAGCCAGTTTTGGTCAATGAGGCTGTAACACGCTCAGCTGATCACACAGTAGGACACTACATGTGAAGCCCCATTACAAAAGCTTTGTCATTCTGTAGGTAGTTGTAGGTTTATGAGGAATAAGCACACAATCGAAAGATAGGTTTAAAAAGGGATAACTTGATATCATAACAGAATAATATTTCCAACACTGGGCTAAATTGGAACGCTTCCCATATGGTTTCATGGCTGTGTCAATCCCTTTACAGTTAATCTATCTGTAAACAGCTCCAGACTGTGTTTCCTGTGATATCTGGGGCACACAGTTCAGCACAGATCAGCTCAGCTATGTTTGGTTTATGTTTGCACTCGGCTAAAGAGGTATTTGAAGAACAAGGAATCCAACAGAAGCACCAGTGGTATTTGTGTGCTATGTGTGTTGTCTTATTGAGATAGCTTATTTCCAGCGTTGCTTCTTAGTTGTTTGATTCAGGTGTTGGTGTAAGCTCGAACCAGGCCATATTCTCCGAATTTGCAGCAAAGGTTTTTATTTTTATATTCTCAAAGCTGCATGGCTTCCAGGCCAGCAGCATCATGGTGTTTCTAGCAGCAACCTGGGATATTATCACCCTTGTCCTCCTCTGGCCAGTGATGCAAGTGCCTGTAATATTACTCAATGAGATGAGTGTGCATTCTGAATGAAACAAAGTCTAACTAGCTCTTGTGAATAATCACAAAGTCACCTCAGAGAAAACCCTTGGATATTTGTTCTGCTTTTGTTTATTTTTGACTATCAATGCATGTTCTTATTTTGGATCATTGTGGGTTTTGTATTGCCATTTTCTGATTACACAATGAATCAATGACTGTAATATGATTTCCCCAGGGATTGTGTTGATGCAATGCATACATTAAAACCAATTTAAGTGGTGGAACCGGGATGGTGGAGATGGCAAGAGAAAGAACAATGAAAAAACAAATGCTTACCTCAAATGTCCCCTTTTTAGCTGGGAATTGTTTAGGTGTCTGGCAGCTAGCCAATTGTAGTCCTGCATGGCCCCAATGACAAATCAACAACAGTTCACAAAATATTCCCCCAAATCCAAAAAGCTTTGCTTGGCCCTAAAACATGTTAAGCACTTAAGTCCACATTTTGATTTCAGAAAATCTACAGGTAATATGTCTACCGTTTGACATCCTATCTCCTTATACGAGAAGAGGTCATGCCCCCCCTCCCTTGTATCTTCTCCTTAGCTTCTTGACACAATAGGACACACTAAGTTGCCCTGCTGAAAGCCCAATCCGAGATCTTCAAAGACGACCCCGACACACCAGCACGTTCAACCGCGGACTCCTCATGCCATATACATCTGACATATACGATAGCTCTTTATCTCCAAGTAGAAACAGCAGACATAAAAATGAGTTGCCCTGTTAAGAAGGGAAGTACAAAAAAAACGAAAACAAAACTGTCAGGAAAAAGAGAAGACAAGCACTTAGCTGGGGCGCCTGATCTGTTGAGTGCAGTTGCTAAGGTTTCTGTTCAGCCTAAGAGTGTTTGCTAAACCTCATATTGAGGCTTTTTTCTTGTTTTTCTTCTAGGATAAATGCTTTTTTTGTAGATTATTATTGGTTAAAATGTGTCTGTGCTCAAAGCCTGCTGCTCTTAAAACGTGCTCATCAGAACTACAGTTAAGGAAAGCAGTATCTCTAGATATAACGTGCAAAATAAAATTGTAAATTACGGAAATATTAAGTTAGACCGCTGATCAAATTAAGCTAGCTTGTGCTGGCAACACTTTTGAGTGTGCAGTGTTAATGAAAAACAGACGGATGTGTACAAATCTCCCTGCAATTCTTTAGAATAGCAGATGTTGAATCAGAGACATAAGCCCTTCACTTAGGCCACTCAGGCCCACTCTATTAGGATAATTGCACCAATGATTGGTCACTAAATGCAAAAACCAACATTATCTTTCATTTTGTTTCTGTAGATAAATAGCTATGGCACTGATGGAAATACAGCCATGATATCTGACGTGATAATGCAAAAGACACACTTTTCTTATTAGCAGTGCAATTTGCCACTTTGTAAAGAGTATAATGTGAAAAAGACAAATCGTGGAAAAAGTGAGTTGAGAGAATCCTTTTCCTTCATTCTATTTCCAATGGAGCATATCCCTTGTGTCATGTTATTCACTCTTCATGTATTCTTTAAACCGCCATGGTCTGGTGTTGAATTTTAAACAGTTGCTTCACCTCATCATGTTAGGTCTTGTGTTACATCAGTGCCAGAGTAGTCCCCGCACATGCTGATGTAATTTAGGTTAGAACTCCATTTGATCAAGTTAGTCATATTACAGTAATACAAGGGTACCGAGACTCAATTTTACAGACATCAAAATACCATTTGAGCGAAAGAACAAAAATCCAATCTCACGGAAAAGCCTGGAGGATCCTCAAAAATGTACCCTTTATACACCTGTATTATTAAATTAATATATTTTTTATATTAAGTCTTCTTAAGTTTCAATCCACACTATCTCCTGCCATCAGCTTGCAGCCGTGTGTTTGATTCCTCCCGGCACTGTTCGCTCTGTTAGCGATCAAGCATGTAGCATAATGTGTAACCTTGCTCAAAAGACAAGACTTCAGGCAATTAAACATTACAAAGGAGTTTATTTTTACTGGTAGTTCCTTAAAGCCCCTGTCACACTGTCCTGAAATTGACACCAGAAGCCCTCGCAATAGAGTGCCACAGTGACGCGTCCTAAAACCCGGAAGTAAACTCCTTCCGGTTCCTTCGACAAAAAGCGATGCAATTTCTCCATAGGATTTTGGAAAATAGCTCGAAATAAGGTCTGTGGTTGACACAAATTGAAGAGACAGATCACGTTTTGTTCATTCGGATAATCTCCACATGTCTACCCTACTTTTATAATTTTCGAATCATAAATCTATTGATCATAAATCTATCGATTAGATTTATGATTCGAAAATTATAAAAGTAGGGTAGACATGTGTATATAATAAGTAATATCTTCTAATCTACATATAAAGACGGAGAAAGTAAATAATAAAGTGTATGTTTAAATGTTAGCACCCCCCGAGGCACAAGCTCTTACGTTGAGTCTGGATACATTCTAAATTATCAGTAACGTCTACGACCATATCTTCGTGTGTGGTTCGGGTGCCATCGTGTGGCCTTCTGTAGGCATCGTACTTGCTTCAGCTGTTGCTTGGCTGTTGACCAAGTTCGTGGCCATCTTTGTGCGAAATTCACAATTCCATATTTGTGTATCCATCTGGTGTCAATTTCGGGACAGTGTGACAGGGGCTTAACTGAAATGGGGTTCAGCAAAGGGGTTTTACAGAGAAGCTATGTCAATCACAGGGAAAGCCCTGTTGATATTTTTTTAATTATGTTACCTTATACATGCTGCCATATAGATTTTGCACTTAATCTAGTATAGGATTACATTAAAGTATACTCTTGCGAATTAAATCACGATTCATGATTACACAGTGAGCACAGCGCTCATTCATTTTTGTTCTCTTAGCAACTGCACTCTAGAGTGAAAGCCCCCAGTCTGAGTGGCACTAAAAGCAACAAACCAATCGCTACCATTTAGGGGACAACCCCGCCTAGCACCAGTGTTTAATCCACTTTCTTCCTTGTTTTTCCTCCACATTCTTCTAAATTCTCTCCATTCTCATCATCCTGTATATCTACCCATCTTTTCCTGCTCTCTATCTCTGCCTCTCTACCTCTCACTGTCTCTTTTGGGCCATGCCTATGTCAGGTGACCATCTCAGTGGATGGTATACTGACCACCACTGGATACACCCAGGAAGATTACACCATGTTGGGTTCAGATGACTTCTTCTACATCGGAGGGAGCCCCAACACCGCCGACCTGCCCGGATCACCAGTCAGCAACAACTTCATGGGCTGCCTTCGAGATGTGAGTTGATCTGAATGAATCAGTTTGTGATTTTATACTGTATGTAGCTGATCACACACTGTTCTTTTACTTTCTCTCTGCCTCATGCTAGCAGGTTGCTTGCTGTTGAAAACATTTTCAACTGCACCAGCCCACATTAAATTGTGATTACATCAGTTTGTGTCTTTTTGGTAATGAAAAATGAGATCATCAACATCACAACGTTGCAGTGAGAACAAACAGCTTGTTTGGCTGTGCATCATCCTCACACATACTGAAACACATTGGTGTTGACTCTAACACCTGAGAATCATCATTGTGGGCAGACAGTATTTGAGCGTAGGACGTGTCAGACATGCAGTATCATGAATCCCTTTCAAGTGTTTGTTTTCTCTCCTCCAAACCACACTGCAGACCAAACAAATCCACAGGCATTGATTGTACACATCACAGTGGGATATCGGAAAATCACAAAGTTCCAGATTTATACTCATGGCATGGAAGCGTACACACAGTAATACACAGTCGCATTTACTGCAGTCAGGAATGGTTATGTAGAGGACAGTTGCTCTATAAACAACTTTATTTCTCCAGGTTTGAAAAAAAAGTGACTTATTTTCACCAGGGTATTAAATTATAATTTAACAAGCTGTCAAGAGGACCAATCACAGCTTAAAGTATTATGCCCTTGTAAATGTAATGACTTGTATAGAGGCGACGCAACATGGTGCCATCGCATATCCTCATAAAACCACGCTGATTGAATAAGTAATTACTTCTGCCATCACTTTTAATGGATCGCACAGTAATCACCCTATCTCTAACTTAATTATGCCTGTAGAATTACATTTTCATTATTTGGGTTGCTATCAGAAGGATCCCTAGTGGGTCTTAAACTTCCCAAGGCGTTTAACTATCCTCTCCCATCAAGACAGGGCTGGATTTACATTCAACGTACAGACGGGCACAAGGGAGGGGAGGGGGTGTCAACGGTAGGAAAACAGGCTATAGTGAGTGCTCACAACAACAAATAGAGGTGAAAGTGAAGAGGGAAAATGAGTCAAGTGTTGGAAATGGAAAGTCGGAGCAGATGGTTGGAGAGAAGAGCATTTGAGAAGCTGTTGTCAGACTGAGTGATGAACCAATAAATAGCTAAGCGAGGGGGGATGCAAATAAGGAAGAACTAGCCGGAAGTACGTGTTTAAAAGAGGACATTGTCTTAGGATATAAAGTAATTTAGTTTATTAGCAACACATTGAAATGGATTGCAGTCAAAGGTTATACAAATGAAATCTTTTGAGGTGAGTAATATTGTATTGAGCTGGAAGGGAACATCTCTATAAAAAAAACATCAGACATTTATGCTTGACCTTGCGCCAAGGGCTGTGTGCTCCGGTCTGGGTCAGTACTGCAAAACATGGCAACAAAGGTTAAGTAGTCAAGTATGTAAATCTTAAAAATCTGGTTTCCTCAAACCTAGCGAGGCAGTTTGCTCTATAGATATATACATTACTAACAATTATTTGTTTACTGTTGATTTAAGGTAGTGCAGAGTATGTCCAACATGAACAGCCTTTACAGTGTTTGATCCACACCTCTCAAGCTGGAACTTCCCAGTTCATTTCCTGGTGTTTGTGTTTTATGGTGTTGCGTTCAAGCTCTAATGGCTTTCCTACAAGGGTAACCACGTAGAAAGGCGCTGAGAAAACCTGCAATGAGAGTCACTGAGAGCGGCAGGTAAAGTAGTACAGTAGTAGCTGAAAATAAAGTGAGTGTCTGGGGGTTAGGCGGCGGTGTGTTTCATCCTGTGCTAGTTCTGTGACACAGCTCGGATTATCAGTGGCGGTTATGGTCCTGGGCAGAGCTTTCATGCCACCACCGTGGTCAAACGCCTTTGATACGCTTGGCCAGTGCCCTCCAGGCAGCAAAGGAAGCGCACAGCAAAGGAAGAGTAAAAAGGCACCAAAAGAGGCACTGAAGCCCTATGAAGTTTTTTTTTACATACACTGGGTGTGTGTGTGTGTGAGTGTTCAAAGTCACCCACATGCTATGATCATACCCAGTGTGATGTATGTGTGTGTTTGCTGGGCTCACAGTTAGAGTGCTGTGGTGTGAAATCAGGTTTCATTGCTCCTCAGCCCCCAAGCCTTGATTCCTCTCTTCTTATGTACATGGCCATCTGTCTCTCCACCGCAACCTCCGCCTCTTTATCTTTCAACCAGACAGTGACCTTGCTATCACCCATTTCACACATCTCCCTCCCATCTCTCTCTCCGTCCCCCTCCCCTCCTCCCATGTCTCTCAGCACCTCTCTCCACCTCTCTCTTCCTCTCATCTTCCCTTTCTCTGGGGCACTTTTGTGTAATTAAGTCCATAGTAGCGATGTTGGCACGCCAGCTTTGCCATCCTGACGGCCAAATTAAAAATTGATTTCTTCGACTGATTCCATGCCCTGGGTGAATGCTCTGGCCCTCCTCTCTCTTTCACTTTCTCCCCTGCTCAACATCATATCGATGCTCTATCTCTTCGTATTCTTGTCTCACCTTTTTTGCACGATAAAATCTTCTAGTGTTGTCCATTGCCCCACCTCACACCCCACCTACCACGAGTAAACCATCATTTGGGACTAGGTAGTTTTAAGTGTGCTGCTGCAAAGCCTTTTCCAGCTGGGCTTCCTTATCACTAAGGGACAAGCAATGCATGCAACCAATAGTCATGCTATGACTGCCAGTAAATGTCACTTAACTGAATATAAATATAGAAGCAGGCTCAAACTATGTGCATGTTGGCTCATCGAACATTCACAACCTAAAAAGTGTTAGGTTTGCAAAGTTTCACAAATCAATGGAGTCACCCATGAGGCAGGCTGTGGCCCGTGTCAGGGCTGCACACACTCTGACTTGAGGAAGATCACTGAAGTCAATCCAAGTCAAAAACACCTTGTGGCTCTCTTACCCGAGTCAATAATTCAGAAGAAGGGAGGTTACAAAAACCCTGTTGCTGGACATTATTATCGCTGCTCAATATTTCAAAGTTTGTCAGACCTTTGACAGTGGTCTTTTAATCAGTGGACAAAGCTGGCCAGTTTCTTTGCAGCAGGCGATTTGGCTTATTCTATAAGATGTCCACACCTGCTCTCCCAATTCTAAAGAGCACATATTTCTAGTATCTGTTTAAAGCCAGACACCCTGAAATATTTGACGATATGAAAGAAAGGCATTGAGTATAGGTGCTGAGTCAGCACATGCATTCATACATTCATACATAATCTGAGGTCTTTGCATTCTATCTTATTTGATACAGCGTTCAGATTGTGCCCTGTGTGTCTCACACACTTTGGTTATCCCATGCATCACTCTGTCCCTCTGTTACCCTCATCTTTCTCTCATTTGTCATTCACCACCATCTTCCTCTCGTCCCTCTGCTGTACACCCCTCCCTTGTATTCTCACATGTACTTTCTACAGTCTGATCTTGCTTTTTGTTGCCCTTGCCTACACCTATGCTTTTGCTGAAGATCACATACTATCATTAGCCAATAATAGCATAAGTTACAGAAAGCTAATTCCTCAGATTTGTGCCACCCTGTACAACATCCTTCTGACATTGGTAGTCTTGACAGCATTGACATATTAAAAGCAGGAATGCGATGTCCCATCTCTGCCTAATCATGTACTTTGAGCACATTCACGACTAAAAGACCAAATCTCAGAGAAGTGCATTGTTTGCTGTTATTTGGTATGTCAATGATGTCATAGCATGCTATTACATTTAGTTTTATTATGTTCTCAGTTGACGTTTTAGGTTATTAACATGTAGTGAGGGTAATGCTAAGGGAAAGCTAATGTTGTTTGTAACATTGAAAAACCTATTATCGCAACATTAGAATCTTTAACTATTAATTTGCAATTGCAGTTTTGATGAGAGGTCAGAGTCAACAAGATTAACAATCTTCTGGAAACACAAATACCACAGCAAATATAATGTTAGTTTGTTTTTAATATCTTAATTAATAATATATGGGCATTTTGACATCATGAATAATTGAGCCCTTGTGGACACACACTGATTTCCTTACTTAAAGGGGACCTATCATGCAAAATGCACTTTTGTACGTCTTTTATACATGAATATGTGTCCCCGGTGTTCCAGGGAACTCACCAAGTGTCAGAAAACACAACCCTCTCTATTTTCCTCCATACCCAAATCTCTAAAAAAGGGGCTGCAACGGATCTGATAAAAACTGATCCAGATTTGAACACTGTCCTGACGTCAGGACAGTGGCGCTACGGCTATTGGGCCAACTCCACCAATCAGGAGGAGACAGCCACGGCCATTGCCGTTCGAAAGCGCTGGAGACGCTGTAGTACATATGCCAGGCCTGTAGGTGGTGCTGTTCTCACAGAATCTGCCCAGAGCTAGAAATTGTCAAATTGAGCAAAATGAGGCATGGCTAAAATGCATGATCTGTTTGGTATTTTGAAGAAAAAAAAGTATAAATATGCCTTATATAGGTATGGTCCTACACTATATTATTCAAATATAGCATGATAGGTCCACTTTAAATGACATTTACTTATTGAGATCAACATGCATTGGTCCCTCTGTGTACAAATATGTATGTTTGATGTGGTTGTGACTGTAAATACTGGGAACAATTTATACACCTTAACCCCACTATATATAAAATATAAATTATTCATCGTGGCAATCTAACACTAGATTAGATTTTGGTTAGAGTATAAAATTAGTCATTAGAGCCACATTGTAGATATAACAGGCCTGAACGTCATCTGCTGTATCATGTTGCCAGCTTTATTTCCTGCTTGTTTTCCTTACATGCTGTATGATCTGTCGTAAAAAGTCAGGCTGTCTATTCTGAATAAACAGAGCAGCATGGATAAACAAAAATACATAACTCAAAATAAATCAAATGAATATAATTTGTTTCCCTTCTGCCACTGCATTTTCTCTCTTTCCTACCCATCTCTCTTTTTCTAACAACATAAGCCAGGAGAGCTCACGCCTTATTAGCTGTCAGTTGTAGCGTTATCCAGACTAATTACCAGGACTAATCTCCACTAATGACAACATTATGAGGTGTACAGTACATGTGGCAGCGTGGCCAAAGAAGGAGATAACCAAAGAAGGCTTACATTCAGGAATAACCTAGCACATCTGTGTTGCTGTGGTTCATCCTGTGCCTGAGTGTAGGAGTAGTGTTTATGAAGATGTTGAGAGAAAGTGTGTGCACGCATGGAAAATATAGGTCAGATTTGAGGGTGTTTGGATGAAAGACAATGAGGAATGACAGCAGCAGTCTGGTCAAATTAGAAACCCAAGAGTGAACCACATTGCACGGGACAAGTCTTGAGTGTGCAAATATGATATTGGGCTAATGCAAACCAAAGCCAATGGAGACTTAATACACATGGTTGAACAGAGGTTTACAGTACTGATCAAACTAGCTATGATATATAGCTATCTATTGTTCACATCACAAGTGTTGCCCAATTTCACTATTGTAATATAATGTTGATAAACACATTTGGAAACTTCATGTTCAAATATGTATAATCCTGTCTTTACTCTGTGACAATTGACAGAACATGCCTGCTGCCGGGGTCATACATGATGCTTTACAGCAGCAGGACAATTTCCTTAGCCTCGTAGCTGCGACAACAACACAAAACAAAAAAGGAGAAAAATAGGGCCTTCTCTACATTCCCTTTACCTGTCAGGGAGAGTTTGTGGGGGTGTGAGGGAGCGTGAAGAGCCCTCAAATCATGGGGGGAAACTCACACAAACAAATACAAAGACCTCAACTGCTTCACACTATTACCTTGAGGACGGCCTTGCAAATAGCTGTCTACAGAGTGTTCAACAAATAAAAGGAGAACTGAAACAATGAAGACAAGGATAATTTACTTTGCCGCTAGCACTTAATCCATTATGAATGCATACAGTGGGGCATAAAAACAGCCTTTGAGCTGAAACAATAGAGCCGCATTTCATCAAAGGCAGTTGGAGACATTTACATTAAGGCCGCAGGCAACATTTACTTCTCCCTGTGTCTCACTTTACCCTGGAGCCATTTAAGTTGCATCCATTTACTGTGTTTATACACATACTGATATTTCTGAGCTGCTCTTATTGTACCAAAACAAATAGTTTGTGTGCTTTATGGATTTGAACGGGAGTTTATAAAGTGGGGTTCAGAGCTTGATGCACAAACACACACACGGACGTCAGTAGCATCAATGGAAGCATGCCCCGGGCAACTCATTGGCACTAAGTGGTTGTGCAGCGTTTTGAAATCATTCAAAGTATAAAAGGATTGCACATAACATCAGTTATCTTAACACTGTCTTTAGGATCTGTATTTATTCAGAGATAGTTAAACTGTGTATGTATCATGTGTTTGTTTCCAAATATTCAAGCAAAAGTAATGTTCAACACTCACATCTTGATTCATCATTTCACGCTGCTGACAAGATTTCCCAGCAGCCACTATCATGACACTTGAAATTAATTTGGGCAATTAGGGTACATCTGTGGGATCTCAGGATTATGGAAGTAATGTTCACTGTTGCATCTGCATTTTTTTTGTCCATTTTTAAATAATTATCCAATTCTAGATGCCATATTTGAAGCCACAAAAACTTGTAACTACACATTTTGTATACAGCATTCTAAACTGGTAAACACTTGCTCTCCTCTCTGCTCTCCAGGTGGTGTACAAAAACAACGACTTCAAGCTGGAGCTGTCTCGGCTGGCCATCGATCGAGACCCTAAAATCAGCCTTAATGGCGACTTGGTGTTTCGCTGCGAGGACGTGGCCGCCCTGGACCCCGTCACCTTTGAGACCCCAGAGTCCTTCATCTCCCTGCCCAAGTGGAACGCCAAAAAGATGGGATCTATCTCCTTCGATTTCCGCACTACGGAGCCCAGCGGGCTCTTGCTGTTCAGCCACGGCCGTCCTCAGGGTCCCAAAGAGCAGAAGCCTGGTCGGGAGCTGAAGACTGATTACTTCGCCATGGAGCTGCTGGAGGGGTATTTGTACCTGCTGATCGATATGGGCTCTGGAGAAACAAAGCTGAGGGCCAGCAACAAGAAGGTTAATGACGGAGAGTGGTGCCATGTGGATTTCCAGAGGGAAGGGAGGAAAGGTGAGGGGTGGTTTAAACTTGTTATGTTGAAACTGACAACTGATCTTACATTTTGCTGTGCATGTGCAAACTTTAAATGCAACCTTTGTTAACATTCACATTTATCATCCATATATTATAGCCAATCCATTTCTTATTATTCACATCAAGAAGTATTTTCGTGTCAGGCAGATATTTATCATATACAATAATAAGCTTGTTTTGAATACAAAAAAAATAAAATTAATTTTGACTGTAGCAAACATTAATTTGAATGTTAACATTGGTTAAATAAAGGTAAAAATAAAATGCACTCATTTACCAATCTTCTGCTATTTGGTCATTCTGTTTATTGTTTACATGTTACATCAAACAATGTTTTTTTGTCATTTTATTGTACATCAAGACAATACATGTATACAATTCCTCACCCACAGCCCCAACGGAAATTGGCTTTTAGTTGAAACTTTACAATTACGGCTAAATATATATACTTGTTCCTAAGTCCTCTAATGTACAAAAAACACAAATGTGCATAGATAATTGGCTAGTCCAAATCCGTCTAGCTTTCCATGCTAACCCAAGCTTGTTAAAACTAATGCTACATGTATTGGTATTTGTTAATATAGGTTTATTGACGTGCAGAGAGACTTGTAATCAGATGTCTCTGAGTGCATGTGGGCGCAAACACCGACATCTGAATGCTTGAGTGTCTGCTGTCTGATGAATGATCTGTAGGTGGGCAAGCACCTAGGACATTATATCTCCCCCTAATGGCGTCTTATAATGAGGAACGGTGTTGTGAACGAGTGTGTGTGTATGTGCGCGCTTGCTTGTGATGATCTCACTGCTGCTCCTGCTGTAATTGGCTTTTAATAGAAAATTAAGACGGAGTCGTTAATCACAGAAAGACAGAGGGCCTTTTGTTTCACCCACTCTCTGCTGCATTCTGCTTCCCTTCTCCTCCATTTAGCCTATTACAGACATGCATGTTACACACACACACACACACACACACACACACACACACACACACACACACACACACACACACACACACACACACACACACACACACACATGGCTGTCATCCATTCTGTATGTATGTCCTTCTCTATGTGTCCCTAAATGATCCACTTACTGCTCCTCTCACAAAACCATTCGCTCACTAACTCAGCCACTTGACCTCCCACCCACCCACTCACCTATCCAGACCAAACACTAATTCAGTGTTTTGCACTAATTAAAGGTGGGGTAGGTAAGTTTGAGAAACCGGCTCGAGATACACTTTTTGTTATATTCCATGGAATGCTCTTAACATCCTGATGGCAATGAATATCTTAAGTGCTTTGACCAAAAATCCATTAAAAAAATTCATCTGTGGAAGCCGTGGTACTGTAAAAAGCACGACCAATCATTTTAGCCGGCCCGGCTAAAATAACTGGATGGCCTACCTGCCTGTCAGCCTTCCATCTGTGCACACACTTATCTCGTGCGCTCATTGGTCATGTGCGCGTTCGTGTGTGTTGGATGAGGGGCTCTGTAAGGAAGTGGCAGATTTTTTCCGGCTGTGTATTTTCAAATCCTAGCGCACTCGAGCTGGTTTCTCCAAAATTACCTACCCCACCTTTAAAACACACTTTCAATATAAATTATGTTTGCTCAAAAAACATGCAGATATACACCACTTCTCTTGACTAAACTAAATAACTATGGTTAAACTGACACATCTATGTGCCTGTAAATCCGAACGCGTTCAGTATTTAATAGATTACTTGTTTTTTGTTTCTGTCCTTTAGGCTCCATCTCAGTCAACAGCCGCAGCATGCCCTTCAGCTCCCCAGAGGGCAGTGAAATCCTGGACCTGGACAGCGAAATGTACCTGGGTGGGCTGCCCGAGTCGAAGTCGGACCTCATTCTGCCGCCAGAGGTCTGGACGGCGCTGCTTAACTATGGCTACGTAGGCTGCGTGCGCGACCTCTTCATCGATGGAAAGAGCCGCGATGTTCGCCGTCTGGCTGAGATCCAGAGCGCGTTTGGGGTCAGCAGTTTCTGCACCCGGGAACTGCAGAAGAGGTGCAGCAGCGCCCCCTGTGGCAACACAGGCCTGTGCAAAGAGGGCTGGAACCGCTACATCTGTGACTGCATCGGCACCGGATACCTCGGTACCAACTGTGAGATAGGTAAGAGGGGACAAGGGAAGGAATTGGTGTCCATATGTGTGAAGGGACCACATTTTCAGCTCTAGAATTCATCATAAGCTTGCATCTAGTTAGTGAAATAGCACAATTGTGGTATACACAATTCAAAAAAGAAAGGCCATTGTATTATCCCAAGCGTGACACACATACAAACACCGTTCCTTCGGTGACGCAACATAATTTCTCATCAGCATACACTGCAGATGGTCAAACAATGAAACTGTATAGTTGTTAATGTTGTACAATGTTTACAATGTTATGTCGTAAACTCCATCCAATAAAACCAGGGAACACGTTTAGAATGAGCATTTTGATGATGCGCTGCTGTGCATTTCTCATAAACCAAGCAGCTGCTTTATAGTAAGAGTAAGAGCTCCGCAGGGAGGTGTGTGTGCACCAAATGCCACCCAGGGCTGGGTGGTGGGGTGGGTGGACAGAGGCCTCGAGCGATGAGGCTTGCAGCAGTGTGACAGAGCAGCCAGGCCTACCGCCACCATCTGTGTCACTCACCCAAACACAGGTGGTGCATACGCCTCAGTTAGGGCAGCTTACCTAGTTAAACCGCACCACGTAGGTCTGATTCATTCCAATTAGCTGCAGGCGCCTCGCTTCATGGTTTGTCTTTGCGTGTCCGTGGGGGCGACTGAGCCATGACTGTACGGCATTTTGAGGGACAAGGAAGGTAATGAGGACAGGAGAGATTGGACTCAAATCAGGACAGTGGAGGTAGAGGAGGAAATGTCTTTATTCTGAAGGGTGATATTTTAACAGTTTTGTCTTTGGCTGCTCAGGTGACAGGTGTAGTTTTAGTGGCCCTCTTTTGCCATCTACTGGAGTTTATTGTTACTGCATGGATGTGTCGCAGGGCACTTTTCTAATAACCAGTTGCATATTTTTCTGTGTCAATAGACTCAGTGCATATATTCACAGAGTGTAAGGACAATCCATACTATTGATTAGATGAATAAACCCAAGGGATATTACATGATGCCTTTAAGCCCACTAAATAAAATTAATCAATGCTGTTTAAGCTGGTTTTAGGATGATAATTAATATTGTTTTGTGCACTGATAATTACTTTTTATTAATTAATTAATTTTTTATTGAATCCTGTCATATTTGCAAATGAAATGTCTTTTCACACAGAGTTGTACACCTTACATTTCACTGAACCTCACATAAACCCTCAATATAAAGTAAAAAACATGAGGTTAGGTCCTACAAAACACAAGGACATGTTTTTCAACAGGCAGTACACACAGGCAGTCAGTCGGTACAGTAGTTTATCTGGTAACTGAGCACTTCTGACATTTCTTGCCTTTTCAACTTGTTCTAATTTGAGTGGAATAGACTGAGGTACCAAGCCACCTCAAAACCCACATATACCCTGTTGCCAGCAAAGGCACCAGTTTTTATGAATTCAGTCGAAGGGTTTTCTCTGTATTTTTTCTTTACCTACATTTTTCTAAAACCTGGACGTGTCATTTACCCTGTGACAGTGACTCATGTTATGGTGACGCATGTCAACCCACGCTGCAGAATAAGAGCAGTACTCAGAGAACTGTCACTCAACACAGCAGTCTATTTATGGCATGGCTGATTCTAGAGAGAGTAGGCACATTGCCTGGTGTGAATAAGAATTTCTCCTGAACCAGCGTAACTTCACTTTTTTTAGGCTTGGGGAGTGAATGATGTTGGAGTCATTATGAATATTTATTGCGTTTCTTTTTTCCATTATAATGAATGTTTTCATTTGGTGCTTTGGGTTGTAGATTTGTCATTCTGTGAAAATGAATTAGGGGGGTATGAACTCCTGGGCATATTGTGTGAACACAAAACAAATGAAGAAACAATCATATTTAATATCGACTTGATATGTCAAACAACAGAGGTGCAATTCCAAAAACACAAAGAGAGACAAATGTCTCATTGTGTACATGATGTCACCAAACATCCTTTGAATTAAATATTACTTCTGCTTATTTCTTTATAGTAATAATAATATTACATGTGATTTATATAGCGCTTTTCCTGGTCCTGCTTTTAAGCACCTATAAGGCAGACACATATTAACAACATCTTTACTGTTTGATGAAGTAAGACAAATATAAATCAGTTTGTTCTAATTGTAGTTTTAAATACATCCGATGGAGATATTTTACAAAAATGAAACTCTATGCCTATGTCCTACATTCTGCAAGACGTTTTTCTTTCTGGAAACAACCTTCCCTGTGTAACATTTCAACCTCTCCTCTCCTCTTCCTCGCCCCTATCCAGAGGCGACGGTGCTGAGTTATGACGGCAGCATGTACCTGAAGATCATAGTGCCGGTCACCATGCACACGGAGGCAGAGGACCTGGCGCTGCGCTTCATGTCTCAGCGGGCGTACGGCCTGCTCATGGCCACCACCTCCAAGGAGTCAGCAGACACCCTGCGGCTGGAGCTGGACGGAGGCCGCGTCAAGCTCACCGTGAACCTCGGTAGGTCGCCGTATTACATGGTCGTTGTCCCTGCTGACCTCCCCTTTCCCTCCCTTGTCTCCTCATCGTCACTCGACGGTTTGACACCTTGATCATTTGTTTTTGATGTTGATAGTTGGTTGGGGAAACGCTTCTTCTTTTGTACCTCAGTTATGTTTTATTTGTTCTTTATGATGGAGAACACTTCATATCGTTCTGTGTTGGCTGAACAAGCTAGCTGCACATTTATTTATTTGAGAAATGCCAACATGATGATGTTCAAAGGATATTTAATTGAGAAAACTGAGGTACAATACAGAAACTTCTCCTCAAAAGTGCTTGCTGCAGGAAAATATAACTAAAGGTCTCCCTCTGTGGGGAGTCACCCTGCAGTCATTTCTCCTCCATATTATTTGACCCCTTGTACCATCCCTTCTCCTTGCAATCACCAACTTCCTTTTGTGCCCTGTGAAGCCCCATAGCAGCTCCTCCTCCATCCTAACAGTATCCATGGCCCCCACCCTGGGCTTCAACCCACTGACCTGTCTCTAGCAGCTTTAAGGTGGCATTACTCCTGTGTCGCTCCTCCTCATGGTTCTGCCCTCTCCCTTTTCTGTGGAGTTAGCTGAGGAGTTCAATAGCTCTACTTTTGCCCAGCAGCGGTGCTTACAGAAGATAGGTATCCTAGCATATGTAATTACAGACAAGTTAAAAGTAGAGGGGGGTGTCACAAAGTCTAAAAGGCAATCGTAGCGGGGAAAGGTCATTGAAATTGTAGAGCAGGGTTTGTAAGAGGGATAGTTTCAGAGATAGGGCAAATACATTCCTTCTAATAAATGGCTTCAGGAATGCAGACCTTTTGACTTGTTAAAATGTCATAGCGATGAGTTTTAGTGCTCTGGGGAAGTTAGGTTTGACCTTCCAGCTTAAGGATACTTTAAGTCTGTGCTGAGCCTTTGAAGGACCAGAGTCTCAAAGCTGAACCGGGGGGGAGAAAGACAGAGGTGCACCCTGGGTTATGGGAGTTTAAGCCACCATAGAGACAGGAAGGGGGCGGGGCGGAGGTGGCCATTCCTTTCTTCTTCTACCTCCCTTTCTCTCACTGCTCATTTTCTGTCATTCATCTAAACTCCACCTGGCCAAAACTCAGAAGATGGAACTTTTCATCCCTTCAATGGCCTTTATGTCTGCGGCCCTTGGATCAAACAGTCAGAGAGACCGGGTCACAGCTGAAGTTCCGCAAAGTTGCACGAACACCGTCCACAGGGCCACAACTTGACCTGCTAGAAATCCCCATGCACACACCTACGTCAAATCCATACCACCAACGTGCTCATATTAGTATTCCAATTTCCATCCGAGAAATGGGACCCACATTCTAATGTTTCTGTTTTCAATTGGGCGTAAAAGTTGAACAGTTGACTGACATTAAAGGTCTCCTCAGGACTTTTTTGCAAGTTAATTAATTACCAACTAAAGTAGATCCAAATCCTCATTACAATACACATTATCATTAGTTGTCAAGGCTTTAATCCTTGTTAGAATGATTAAAGCCCATCTAGTTATTCACTATCAAAGACAATACAGACAGATTAAGCCTTAATGATATGTATTAGTGATGTATAATGACAATAACCAGCTTAATGTTTCTCCCTTTTTAGATGGTTGATTGTTATTTAACTCTGTTGATCATTTTATTTATTGATCTGTTGAAAACACTTTCACGTACTTAAGGGACACCTTTTTTCAGAAAGATTGCACAAATGTTGCTTCCTACAGAGAACACTGCTGCTTACAAACACATGTGGCCCCTAAATATAGTTTGAATAATTGTGTTTCTATAACCCCCGACTCTCTACAACGTGACGCCGGTCCCTGGCTGTTTGTGTCCACTATTCTGTAGCGGTTGACAGCTCGAGACCACAACCCAACCACACTGCCACATGCACACACAGTTTACCGACACTAGATGGGGCTGAACAGCAATGAATTCATTTTAAAATATAGTATTCAATGGGGAATTATAATTTCATACTTTAATTATCCCTGTAACCTGTGACCTGTCCCTTAAGGTCACGGTAAGCTTCAGAGCAGAAAATAGTTCTTTGCTGTAGGGTACTTAGCAAATGGTAACTGACCATCTGCTTTACCCAGTGCCTTCTACTTGAAAGACAGCACTTTTATCCAACACTCTATTCTGACAACACAGCTTGTAAAGTCATAACACCCTTCACAGTGTTTTTGTTGCACCACTTGTAGCAAATAGTAAAGTGGCAGCCCTATTTCTTGCACATTGTGTGCACCAGGCATGATGTGGCTGGGATGTGCAGATCACCCTTTCTTGTCATTTACACTGTTGGGTTTCTCATGCTCCAAAGTGCTGCAGAAGGCAACTGAAACTCAAATCGATTTACTAATGGTCGCTGCGTTAGCTCTAGCAAGTTCACAGCAGATGCGAGAGAAGGTTATTGGTACACACAGTGAGAACAATTGTTTCACACACTTTTTTTTGCAATCTTCTTCAAGATGGCAACCACATGAAGTTGTTAAGGTAATATAAGTATAGACAAAACATGTTGTGCAATTTAAATTATAGGCTCTATCTGACTTTTTTTTTATGAAGTTAAAGGTCCCATGTCATGGCCATTTCTACTGATCATAATTCCATTGTTGAGGTCGACTAGAATAGATTTATACTGTGCAATTTTCCAAAATCACATTGGTTTCTCATACAGCATCTCTGTATAGTATGTGTATTCACTCTCTGTCCTAAACGGCTTGTTGGCTCCCTATGAGCCCAGTTGTCGTCTGCGAGACAGCGAGACACAGCGAAACCCAGCCCGAACACACACACACCCGCAGCCTGGCTGGGAGTTTGTGTGTATGCTCACACACCGACTCACAGCCTCGGCACATAAATCGGCGGAGCTGCGGCAGAGAAAAGTTTGTGTGTGTGTGAGGAAGTCCGTGAATTGGTCCATTTGGACCAATTCACGGACTTAACGTAACGGCTCCGTGGACGTAACGTAACGGCTCCACGGATTGGTCCATGACATGGGACCTTTAATACTTTATATTTTGTTTTACAAAGAGAAAAAACTTTAAAGGTAATACAATACAAAAGTCATAAATGTTTTACCAGATGGTACGTAAAATATTCTTTGCTCAGTATGTCAAAATGGTACTCCACTCAGATAAGACCTTATAATTCCAAGTACACAATTTGCATTTTGATGTAGTCTCTGTAATCACATATAAAGTGTTTAGTACATCATCAAACGGTGCACTTTGCAGAGTTTCTTTTGAAGTGTCATCACTATGTTGACATTGCACCACGCTCTCTCATTGTATCGTTCCCGTGGTGCTAGTCTTGCCTTCTGCTGTGCTTTGAGGGCATCGGGTGGAGAGGAGGGGTGTATGATGGGATTGATGGAGAAAAGGGTGATCCTGACTCAGAGCCTGTCCCCGGATGGTGGCCTCAGAGCAATGCTTGGTTGTCTGCAGAATGTACCTTGAAGGATGTAAAATGTCTTTTTCTCTTTTATCCTCTTTCTGTCTCTTTCTTTCTCTTTTCTTTTTATTTGATCTCACCATTTCGCTCTTTCTCCCGCCAGATTGTATCAGGATAGACTGTAGCCTCAGTAAGTGGTTCTATCCAATTTTCTGACTAAAATGTATCTGTCTATCTCATCTTGATTCTGTGCAGTCGCCCTTTTCTGCTTCCTCCTGACCTCATCAAGAGTGACGCCTCTCTCATTACCAACGTCACTCTTCCATATTTCCTTACCCATGAAACTGTTGGATTTATTTTTCCCATTACAGATCATTTACCCTCTTTGCCATCGTTCATTTGTGTTTTTCTTATCGCCTCATTTGTATGTTTCTCCCCACCTCTTTTCAAGTACATAATCTAGGTCGTATTTGTCTTCTTTTTATGAGTTCCGTCACTTTGATTTCCCTTTTTCTTCCACAGATTGAATTAATGTTTTCCTTTCCTAATCATCAGGATTTTTCATCCTGCCATCCTCTTCGCTTGCCTGCCACACTCCGCTCTAAAATGATTTCATTGCCTCTCATCTGCTCGTAACCCATTCTATTCATTTTCCCATCAATCTTCTCCACAATTAATTCTGAAAAGGGCAACTTGACACGCCCCTGTTGGATATTCTATTTCTATTATGCAGAGCTGAGTCTTGGCTCCACTCGGCTGCACACACAGGTGTTGCTTGTTTTCAATGTGGGACAAACAGTAGTTTTGGCCCCCAGAAAGCTAATTGCTTATCCACAGAGAGTCGGCACCACATGGTGCTTGCTTATTTTCAGAGCAAGCTAATGTTGTTCTGCCCCATGCTGACAGAATGATAGCAAACTGTTATTTCTATCTTGGCCACTGACAATTGAAAAACTAGCCCACAGGTAAGTGCTGCCAGCCACAGCGACAAAATTGGAGAAAACCTGATGTTTGCAACAATGTTTGTGTCTGTGTGTATGTTCTTCAAAATCCATGTCAGTGTTGGAGAAGACAGATGTGGACTTGACTTTCACCCAGCGTTCGTGGAAATAGCTTCACAAAGCAATTAAGGGCTTTTTAATGTGCTCAGAGAATATGGCCATGCCTTTATTGAGTCATTCATCAATCTTCAGTTTGCAGTCAAAAGGATCACTATTGGGCAGGGGGTCAGTGTTTGTGTTAGACAATTCTAACATTTGTGAGTAATGGTGATGGTTAAAATTCAGAGTTCATGTTTCAGTGGTAGGTGCTCCTGTAAAGTCATACAGATGTGCATCCCATTTGATTGAGTCATATGATTGTGCGTTACATCTCTGCACTTAAAATGCACTTGAACACTGTTTATGTCAGACTTGGTGGAGTGCAATCCAAAAACTCCAACAGCCCCTGCCAGGCATGAAAGTGGTCTCAGTTTATGACGAATCACACCATTTCTTATGTGTGGAACCACTGTCATGACACACATTCAAACTATGCTTAGAGAGGGTCTGTACCCCGGGTTGACCACTAGATGTCAGACAAGCACTAGGGATAGTGTGTGATCTCCCTGCACTACCGAGGAGACTTTTATTATTTTCTTGGCTCTTAGTCATTTCTCTGAAACTGCCTTGAATTGTACTTTATTTTAATTGATCTTATATGGTGGTTGAGGTCACGACAGATTTGTTTGGATGTGACAGATGTTGCAGTGAGAGAATGTCAGCAGGCTGTGCAGTTCCTCCACATATTATTCACTTGTTCCTCACACCCTGATAATGGAAAGCCCTTTTTCTCATTGATTGTCTTTTAATTCAGCTGCTTTGTTTAAATATTGATGCTTTGTTCACTGCTTTGGCGAAAAATCTATCACACACTTGGAACACGAGGTTTCTGTCGTTTCGCAAGGAACATTTTATTATATTCTTTGGCTGACTGGGTAGCCTTACACAGCAGTGCCCCTGCTTCATGGCCACTCAGTCACACACAACGTTGTTTAATGAATACCAGAATATGAATGTTTGAGTGTATAAAGGACGGGGAGAGACTATGTGGATGAGAGGTGGGCTGAAAAGACGAGATGGAGCAAACCAGAGTCGAGCTATAGACAACAATGTATTCAATGCCATGACATCTCACGGTCGATTCCTCCTCCAGAGACCTGCAGTAACTAAAGCCTTGAGCTCCATAAAGGGAATGTGGCTGGATGCTGCATGTAGATAGGTTTTCTTCTAGGTGAAATACACTTTAATTAGCACAAGGTAAAATTAAATGCCAACATAAATAAAAGGCTACTATTGACACAATGTATCTATAACACTATAGCAGGATTTCCCATCTTGATAACGGGAAATCCAAAGAGATTCAGCAACACCAGAAAATCCCTGTTGTATTCAGCTTGAGGACAAACATTGATCTCACCCTCCTTAGCTTCAACACCTCATGTATGATACACTCACAAACATGAGGAACAATGGGAGCAATTGATCTGATCAGGGTGTGTTATAATTGGTTGCATTTGAGACCAAGCAAGCTCAACTGGCATACAATGCTTTTTTTCATAGCATTACTGCTGCTACTACTTCTAAAACTACAGTAGTTCACCTATTGACCTACTACTTGATCTTTTTTTTATTGCCGGTGCTTTGGAAGTAAAGGATCAGCCTTGTGTTTTTAATGCACTATATTGTGACCTTGCTCTCTCACCTTAATGCGTCTGGATATGATATGGAGCGGAGCTGTAGCCCTCAGCTGCAGTCAGGTCAAGGTGTCAGGCTGATGGTATCTGTTTGGAAGCTGGCCTTTCAGCAGCCAGCAGCCCCTTCCCTCTGAGCCAGATGAGATGAGATTTGCCGTGACATGACCAGCATGTGAGGCGCAAGGACTCCGTCTGCTAATGTCAAACCCTTTGGCCTATAAACCTGCAAATACTCACTCCACGCCACAATGAGATGCACGTTGTGTCTCTGTGGAGAAGAGATACAAAGTAACTGTTTACAATTCATTAAGTTAGCATATGGAAGCAAAAACACATATATATAAAAAAAACACTGTATGTAAATCATTAGCATACAAATCACTGTTTCACCGGACGTACATGTGAAAAAGGTGAAATATGCTCTTTTAATTGTATGCTACTTGACATTAACAGATGTTACCAGACAATGTAGTCAGGCAGTTAGCAGTGTATCTCCTTCATGTTACATAAAGGGCACAGACAAGTAGCAAATGTAAAAGGCTTTCAAAACCTTTTTTCTTAATCAGATTGCATTAAAATTACATTAATCATATATAGAGCATCATTCAAGTGAAATGATATAAACTGCCATTGTTGTTAGTAATTGGTCAGTTTTTGCCTGACTGTTCAGCTATTTCTTTGATACTCTCTCTCTGCTTATACATTTGAATCCAGCTTATCAACCTCTGTGAGCACTAACATCCCAGAGCGATTCACAGCCATGGCATTTAGATGAAATCTCCCACTTGTGTCCATACCGGGTGCTTTAAGGATTCCAACATCTGTGAACACACTGTTAATGTCAAGGTAATCCTTTTCAAGGTGTGAGTGCAGCATAATGGCAGCAATTTGTACTACAATGTTCTCAAGTAAATGTGTTTTCTTACTACCTGCTCTGACTGCTAGAATGGGTTACTTCTAAAGTTCAACCAGGGAATGCAGTGAACCACGATTGTTCCGTCCTAGCTAAAATGGCAAGGCACCTAATGCTTTTGTGCCGAATATTATTATTATTTTGCTCTTTTACTCCATTTGAGGGTGCTTAGGATGCTGGAGTTACATGACTTGTAACCACAGCTAACAACGAGCTTCAGCGTCCTGTATAATAAGTGGATGCTAAACTATCTTCTTCATTTTATATTGGATTACACATTAGTTTGAGTTTCTCAGAGTCTGTTGAGCCGCTTCTCAGAATCATACCGACTGCCCACTTATTTCTGTTTTTACTCTAAACAAGCAACTCTCATTACCTTTGGTAGGTGCATCACATTTTGAGTGCTAGATTTCTTTCTCAGGAAATGTGGTTAGCAGTGGATTATTTGCCACAAAGCCTCACTCAAAAACAAACCTGTTATATAAAAATAATTAACTAAGGATAACTAAGATAGGGAAACTAAGTCATCCGGAAGCATGCATACAATGCTATTGATTTTCATTTAGTGGTAAGTGAATACCTCAGTCTATTTTTCCAGTGACCTCCTCCTTAACCTATAATTGGGTGATTTCCCTGATAAATGTACTGTATGTAAGCCGACCTTGTTAGCTCTTTATTTAACTATATAACATAAAACTGCATCGATAGCACACTAACTGTACAATGATATGAGCACATTTATATCCAAATCTACAACAGTAATCTGAACGCCCACAAACACATATGTACGCACACGTGCACTAACAGATGCATGCATCATTTCACACATATTGTGGGCAGAGGAATGAATCTGAGATTTTGCCCCCACACTCTCTGTATATTTCTGTCACTGAAGCTGCCACCCTCCTCGGTCTTAACAGCTTCTATCGAGGTTGTCAGATGTCAAACTCTGCCCCTCATGTGTTTTGCACTCAAAACTACATCAAATATGTAGCCCTGCAAAAGTGTTCACTAATACAGTACATGTATACAGACACTGCAGGTGTCATGGCCATTTTAATTTGAAATGGATGGTTTGTTCAGAGTAATTTGTATTGAAATGTCTTGCCGTCCACCCCCTGTTCCTTCTCGCTTGTCTCCAAGCAGATGGCCTCGCTTACGTTCTCAGTGAATCACAAATATTGAATTTGAATCCGTCTCATCCTATCTCAGCCAAATATACGTCAAAGATGGAGATGCAGTAGGTTCTAGAAGCATCCTCAGCATACACCACATCCGACAGTTTGTGAAGTTTCAGCATGTATCCGAGTAACACTTCATAGAATGTATTTTGCAGATGCTCTAATTAGATTTTTAAAGGCAATTTATTGCTCCAACGGAGGATATCCCTGTTTTATTTAATGTTCACTTTATCCTCCAAAACCCCAGGCCAAATGTGATGCAATGAGCCAGTGATTAACATAATGCCTTAGATCTGTGCACGCTCAGAGATGGATACGTCATTTGATATAAATAGATTTGTATTAAAAACAATCATCTAGTTTAGCTTTGGACAACATAAAGTAATTGCACATGCACAGTATTTAGCACACTTGAATAATGAACAGTTGTCTGTGTGATACGAGTGCCTGTTAAGCCCCAGTTAGAGAAAGATCCTTTGTAAACTCATTGGATATGAGCTGCCTTCCTCGCAGTTGCATAGAAATAGTGTGCTGTCACACAAATCTTATTTCCCCTAAAAACATGCTTATGAATGTATCCTCCATGGATTCAACTTCATTTCATTTCCACACATTTTATCATATGTTGCACTTTGCATGTTTTAATGGGAATGAACAAAATGCCTCTTAAAATGTTAAACAGAACCGACCTAATAAAGAAGTGCTTTGAGTGCTATATGAACTTCAAAGGAATATGTAATCTGCACAGTTGTATAACTGCTGTACAGCTGGAATGGTATGTGTGAGGGTGGGTTTGTTTGTGTGGAAACATCCATGTGCAATTACTATTTATATGTACACTGCTAATGTTTACATTGCAATGTACTCCGGCCTATAGCTTTCTTACTATGAACAGTATTAATATGCTGTAAACATTATTGTTAACTGAGGCTAGTAGCCACGGCCATGCACTCAGGTTTATTCCAAATACAATGACATGTGATGGGTGAACATATTATTATGTATTGCTGTAAAGACACATGCTATGATTAGAACAAAATTATACTCTCTAGTTCCATTTTATATTATAGATTAGCTGGTATGACACCTAAGCTCTAGAATGACTAAGAAGTGCAGTTAAACCTTTACAGCTTTGAATTTAAAAACAGAAACTGACATTTTGTTGACTTTGGATTCATGTTTATTTTTATCTGATTTGATTGTTTATGCATGTGTTACTATTAGGAACAAAACTGGTCCTGCATTAGTATTATTCATAACAGTTTGATAATGGTGTTGGTTGTTTTAATAGGCAAAACACATATTTCAAATATGAAAACAAATGCAGAATAATTGTTGTTAAAATCGTCTCTGAAAAAAGAGAAATCAGCCAAACATTTCTCCCATTGCATGTAATTGCACCACAGAGTGAAACCTAATATGAGACAAAGAAAATACATAAATGAGGAAAACCAGGGGTTAGTAATGCTTACAGTAACTAATGAAAAATGGTCCCGACAAGGATGGTGCTGTGCCCGTTGTTTTCTGTTTTCCTATTTACTTCCTCCTCTCTCCCTCCTGCCTCCGCTCTCTGTGATCTTGGGACACCTTAGGCAATCTGCTCACTAGACCTGACCGGGCAGGGAGATTGCCACTGTGCCCTTTCTGTCTAACAAGAGTTGTGCACACCAATGTTCCACTGCCTCGTTGTACTCCAGCCACAGTTTCCATTCTTCTACCTGTTGGCTGAACAAGAAAGGAGCCTTCACTGTCTTTCCACATGGGACTGGTCAGGCAGTGGGAGCATGTTTCAGAAGACAATAGGTCCACTGAACGGCTCTTAGAGCATGTCGGGCAGGAGGAGGAAGGCTTGTCTTGTCAAAGCCTTCTGGGAGTAGCTTGCAGCTTTTCCCTCTGGGAGGCAGCTCTGGCAGCCAAGTGGTGGAAGCCATCTTTGCTGTCAACAAGTTGTGATTCACAAAGACTCAATGGTGGCAAGTTAGTTTTCAGTTGAGCAATTGACTGGTGGAATTAGATTGAGTAACCATTAGACACCCCGTGTGCTCTCCTCTTGGCCACAATTGAATGTTGTGAATTGTTTGCTATAATGCAATGCTGCTGTCCTTTGCTCGTTTCCTCTTTAATTTGCTTTGTTATCATAATTGGGAGACTGCTCTCCCTTATCTCAAATGCACGTCTGGTGACATTTTGCCTTGTGTCTTTTAATGTCTGATTAGCGTTGAGGTTCTATTTAGAAATATTGGTCCCACTAAGACTAGTTTTTAAAAATATAAGACATTGGCAAATACAATTTAAGGACTCCTTTGGAATCTTGTAGCTTTAGTCTGACTGGACGACTATCAATCTGCTATTGCACATAAATCCAGTACTTAAACAAGTAGGTACATTATTTGTCTCTTGTTCTACTAAATCAACAAATACGCTCAATAAAGGCTCGGTGCAATGGGAGCTTGCAATCACTATTTAAACAAACACAATTACAGTAAAGTAAAGTTTAGTAATCAGCATACACGCTTGAGTGCAGAAGTGCAAAAGATCTTTTGTTCCATCAATAGAACAAAGCTTGTTCGTCTCCACATGGGGGCTGCCTTTGCATAGAGTTGTTCATGGCATTTTGTCAACACAACAACAAAGTTGTTGAAATTGATCATATCTCATCGACTGCTTGGAGGACAGGACCTTTGTGTTGAATTTGAATGTGGCACAGCCCCAGTCCACGATCAGTCTGCCTCCTTTCAGCCCTGAACAGGCGACAGGTTAGATGTGGACTCATTACAGAGACTCTAATGAGAGAACCGGCAGCAGCCTGGAGCTGTCGGGACCCATACTGCCTTGCAGGACTGATGGCCATCCCATGGGACCGTGCCCTCCTGCCACGGCATGCTGGGAAATGCAGTTCAAATCATAAATCAGTATCCCCTCAGGGACCTTTTTATAAAGAGTGAGTGAGAGAGAGCTGTGAGAAGGGGGGAAAAAATCAAGAGAGCGAAGGAAACTGATAAGGAGCCGAGGATGGAAGGCGAGCATGAAAAAAGGCAACGAGGGAGGATGCAGATGGCCGTACGAAAGGCAACAAGGGAGTGTTTGAAGCTCTAAAGGGAGCTCTACATTTCTGGAGGACCGCTAAAATGTATGATTCATTTCCCGCTTCTCCAAATCAATCTGCTGTCCTCTCAACATCCTACCGACTCAAATATGTCTCCCTGCGGTTGTCATCTTAAATTCTACGAACTATCGACGGAGGTTATCTTGTCATGGATGCTAAAGCTCCCTGCTGCACATGAGCGAGAACAGTGGGAAAGAGAAAGTGTGTGGGCCCTGATAGCATGCAGTGAATACAAATGTCTGTGTGAGCAAGCGCCACAAACGCATTTTGCTTCAGAGGAAGGAAAGTACACACTGCCTTATCTCTGTAATTGGCACGGGGGGTCAGAGCAGCAGGCGTAGATAATCATGGCTGGGGGTCATAATCTGCTTGCTGCTCCCCTCCCTCCTTCTTATTTTTCTTCTCTCATCAACCCCTCCCTCACCATCACAACCACACACACAATTTTGTAGTTTTTCACAAACTGGTCACATCTTTGTTGTCCCCATTTGTGATGCAGCACTGTGTGGGATATGTTTTGGATGTGGCCTCAGGGAGGGGGCTTTTTGCTGTCAGAATGAGATGGTGTCCTCAACTGATTACAGACCCCTACTTAACCACTTTCCAGTCCTTTACACAAATACATCAATACATATCTATTTTCTAGTACTACGCATACAATGGAACAAAGAGACCTACTTTACAAGGGGCACGACTTCATGGATTACAGGTAGATACACGTCTTTTGGAATTGGGGAACCGTAGCGTGGAAGATTGAGCAACAACACAATAAGCCATAGATGGAGGAGGGTCTTGATGTGGATGTCTCGTTGTATCTCTATCAACATTATCTGTTCATATCTTTCACTTACATCACGTCATCTTCACTGTTAGCAGATGACTGCAATTTAAAGGACACGCGTGCAGGCATTTGCACACATACATACACACAGCTTTTCATCAGATCTGCAGCGATAGTTCTGTCTGTGCTCCTTTTAAGATAACATATGTGATATCTTAAGATAGGAGCCAAATAGCATTATCGTCAAAAGAGGTCTAATCCTGATAGACTGATAGTTGTTTGCCATAGAAACCATATTAACGTCTGCATTCTTATGTAACCGTTGCTGCTATCTGCCTTTGCTTTAACATCAAAATAGTGCATACAGTACACTACATTCCACAGCAGTAGAAAGGAGCTTTGCTTTTCCGTATTGGCATATGCACAGTATGACTCTTTTTTAAACAGACAGACAGAGGCAATAAAGTGAAAGTTGTGTGTTTTGGCTTGAATTTAAACATGGCAGTTACTCTACAGTTACTTGTCAATAATCACCACATGGAATCAGAGTGTCTCAAAAAGGAATCATTTGCCTTGTCCTACCTAATTTTATCAGGTTTCTGGATTGTCATACTGTGTAATATTTAGTGAACAATAAGTTAGTTGTACTTTGCATAAGAGTAGCACATATATTTCACAACTCAGAGCAACGTATTTTATTCCCCAAAGGCCTGTCCTTCATTTGAACAGATCTTGATACCTGTTCAGCCCTAGTAATAAAACTGTCAAATGTGAACTTTATGCCAAGCAAGCTAGGAATGTTGTGTCATCCTCAACAGATTGAATATTCAAAGTATGTCAAGAAGTGTCCTTTCCTGACAGCTTTTGCAACCTTGCAGAACACCCTGTTAATAAAATGGTGTCAGAAATAGAGGCTAAACAAATACTGATATTGGAAACGCAGGCAACATGTTAGACCTATGAAATATATATATATATATTCTAAGTTTCACAAGGCTATATTGAATCCTGAATCAGCAAAGTTTGTCAGTGCAGCGAAAAAAAGCGATTTACGTTTTATTTTCAAACCAAAACGTGCAGATATTATTTAAAAACACATTATCCAGATGTTATTATCCTGATTGTTGCAGTTTTCACACAATATTTGCCATGCCTATTAATTCATGACAGCTGCATGTCTTTTATCAATCTTAAATATCCTCTCTAACATTTGGTATCAGCAGCAGCTCTAACAGTTCTTAACACAGAGCAGCAATAGCATCATAGCACATTGAGAAAGTGGGGCTATACCACAACAACAATACATTGGTTTGGTTATTCACCTGCCAGCCTTATAAAGAGATGTCATGGAGCTTCTTTACAGCTGTTCATTAAGTTCAATCATATTGGTAAAGCTTCAGTTCACAAGTGGACCCCTGCTGCTTTAAACAAGAAGCATTTAAAAAGCATACATAATAATACAAGGGGATATTTGGGGTCTTATGGTGTTAGGCTTGTTTTACAAATCCTTCTGCATAACATATGTTGATTACATGCTAAACATGTTAGAGGGTATTATATCTGTGTGTCGTAAAGCTGGCAGGATATTATAGGGCGTGTACAATGTAATTTAGCTCCTCATCAGAAGCCCGTTTGATTTCATTGCATTGTGTATATTTGAAGGAAAAGTGTCAATAATCTTATCGTTTAAAAAATGTTTGACACCACCTTCATGATATATTTATAAAATGTTCCCTAATTATTTGCATATTTATACCTTCTGGATTTGTCAAACTTGTATTTGTCCCCTCATATTTTTTAATGTATGTATTATACATATATAGCATACCTTTTGGAGCTACTTGGCAGTGACTGTTTTAATATATATATATACCCTTTTCTCCAAATGTATCTGTGATAAACAACTTTCTCTGCTCTGGTTTGTTTTGGAAATATAACAAGGACAATGAGGATTTATCTCACATGTCTAAATCCTTGTTGCTTTTCATAAAGGATATGAAGCATGGCATTTTTGCACACGGCGTCCTCAATCTTGCATTAACATTTCCGTGGATCGTGGTTAGCATATGAGAGCGGCTCCTGGAACAGCTTTGGTGTCCTGGAGTTTAGGCCCTGCGTCCAGACAGTCTGCGGGAGTAATCAAGTGTGAAGGTTGTGAGGAGCAAATGGCCATTAACCTCCCAAACACAGGCCGGCATCATGCCTGCAGAGGACAGAGGGGAGGGCGTGTGTGTGTGTGGGTGGGTGTTTGAGTGTGTGTCACTGTATAAATCAGAGTGTGTGTGTGTGTGTGTGTGTGTGTGTGTGTGTGTGTGTGTGTGTGTGTGTGTGTGTGTGTGTGTGTGTGTGTGTGTGTGTGTGTGTGTGTGTGTGTGTGTGTGTGTGTGTGTGTGTGTGTGTGTGTGTGTGTGTGTGTGTGTGTGTGTGTGTGTGTGTGTGTGTGTGTGTGTGTGTGTGTGTTATTGCTGTCTGATGGATAAAGTGGATTGTGAGTGGGTCTGGTGGAAAGGGTGTGTGTGCATGTCTGCAGCTGACTGACATCACTTGGGTTGATAGATTGTGTGTGTTTGTGTTCATATATCAGTGCAATGGTGCTTTTAGCATGCAAGTGTTATGCCACCTTGACTACAGTCTGGTTATGAATGTGTGCTGGTGGTATCTATTCATTCTAATTTGTGGTCAAATCAGGCCATGAATCGTGCTCTCGGCCCAGCCAATATGATCTGAGCACACATTATTCCCATATGGTGGTACAGTGTGTCTGTGCTTGGCATGCGCATGCCTGTGACCGCCTGTTTGACATGCCACTGTGTCGGCGGGTGTGACGCCATGCTGAACCAACCCATCTGCTCCAGGCCGAGCTGGCACAAGGGAGGAATCATTGGAGGCAGGCATGAGGAAAAGGGCATTGGACCTGGGGTTTGGCGAGGCATGGCATCCAACAATCTCCTGAACTACTGCACTCAAAAAGGTCCAGAGCATAAACAAGGGTGTGATGGAGTGTGAGGGTGCTTATATTTTCAGTGGAGACTATGCAAGTGAATACACTTATTAAAAGGGGTTAAGCTGTCCACCTCAGTAGCTGCAGAAAAGTCCCAAAAGCCTTTAGCGGTTGCTGAAGTCTTTATTATGTAAATTAATGCTGATCAAAGTATTATCAGGACTGGTGTTTGCATGAATTAAATCTATTCTGAAACTGTAACTGCCAACAAGGCAATTTCAATGAGTCTCAAAAATGTAACCAAATTATAATATGTTGATGTCGTTTTGGAAAATATATTCAAGTACGCAGTTTTACAAAACAGAAGCTATTTGTGTTCCTCATGGTGATCGCCAACTGAATGTCATAGTTTACTCACACATTTATTCCTCGTTACATCATGAGATAGATGTGTATGTATTGTAGGTGGATTGCTGTAGGATTAGGTTTGTGTTTGATAATGTGTGTGTGGGTCCTAGGTGTGGGAGTGTGCATGTTTTCAATGTAGACAAAATGTGGTACTTTCATACTGATTGGGGATTTCTGAAAGAAGACAGATAAGACATTGTTATTTTCTTGTCAACTTCATTCACATTCTGTACAATGTTAGGTTAAAAATCCAGAGTAATGGGTCAGGTCAAATATGTAGTTGTATGAAGTTATGGCCAGGTTAAAGGTTGGGGATAGGAACGTTTACTCTAAAGTAAAGCTTCCAAAGAACACATTCAATACAGTGTCCTCAAACAGACGCCACATGTGTGATTATGTGTAATCTTGGGTTTCGGGCAGGTTATCATTGTGTTCTTCAGGACACATCAGGGGTCCCTTTCTGTAGAGCTATGAAATGTTCCGTTTTTATAGGATTTGTTATTTTGGGTGGGAGGGGAGCATTCAGCTGTTTGAACTTAAGAAGCAACACACTGTGAGGTTCTGTTGAAAAAAAGAAAAGAAAAATCAATAACAAGCCAATCAGATTCATAGGAGATGCAATTCGGGAAGGTGCTTTGGAAGTGGAGATCCAGTAGCAGGGACAGATCAGTTGTTGGTGTGCAGAGAGCAGCAGAGTTATCTGAGGTTAAAGTGATCCAGCAGAAGGAGAGGGTTGTTGGAGAGACATACGAGGAGACGACAGAAAGGGAGAGAGCGTGTGTGAGGCAGAGTGGGGGCGTTCCTCTTCATTACCGACACTAAGGAGCCATGCCAGGAGCACAGATGGCAGAGGAGAGACGGGGCATGGGGTTGGCACATAAACTGCAACACACACTTGCACACCGCATACGTTCACACACTCTAAACGACATAAAAAAATATGTAAATCTAAAGAATAAGTCCTCAAAGCTCAATATGCTCTCCTTACATTTTTGATATACAACCTAGTTACAACAAACACGCATTCACACATATATTGTCCTCTAGATCACCTGCTTACACTCACATACACACACTCACACACACACTCGCCCACACACACAAGCATGTGTCATCCATCCATCCTGTGGTGTTCCCGTGCCACTCTGTTGGCCAGGAAAGAAGATGTGCTGACACTGCACTTCTCTCCTTATCTGTTGGCAGTCTCACTTACTCTACCCCCCACACACACACACACACACACACACACACACACACACACACACACACACACACACACACACACACACACACACACACACACACATACTCACACATACACAATGACTACCCTGCGATTACATTCCTTTTCTCAAGCACTTCACCTTAAGTGATACTCTAACCTAAGCCCTACATTTAAATGTAACATCACCTTTTTGAAATTGCTTCTCTCCCTTCGCCTCTCTTTATATGTCATTCTCTCACGCACACAGACACACATGCACACACACACACACTCTCACAAACACACACACACTCTCACAAACACACACACTCAGACCCCCAATGGTCCAATTAAGAGCACTGGTCTGTTTGCACAGCAGGAATGCAGGGCAGCATGTTTGTGTGTGGGAGATGTATCCATTGTGCACAGCATGTACTGCTCTCCTCTGCACATTCGAACGGAAGAGCAAGCCCTCACACTTTCTCTTGATCCCTCTCTAACACACACACACACACACACACACAAACACACACTTAGACCTCCTACAACTGTTGGAAAGCAAGAGGCCATACAGTCTCAGCGAATAGCCTCCAGTCCCTACAGTACACCTAATAAATGCCTACCATATATCCACAGTTTAGCTGAAGTCCCTTTGGCACAGACAATCCCTCTTAACACCAAATATGAGTTTTTGATATCTACACACGTCATTTACCGTGAATATAAAGCTGGATACAGACAATAACTTTGAAAGAAATCAAAGAAAAACACCACTAATGGGTTAGTGATTACTGGAAGAATGTTGGTGGTTTTCTTCTGCATGATCATGTTCAAATGTTAGATTACATTTTTGCTATCCGCACAGTAACGAGGAAAACATGTTGTTCCTGGAACGATGACATATTTGTTGGCAGTTGTACAATAATTATTTGATATTAGGTGTATGTGGCATTCATGCTTCTTGAAGTACACACACTCTTTTATACTAATTTTAGATGTATTGTCAGACACATGCTGGTAAAGTAGACACACGAGTTGACATTTCCAAATTGCATTACAAACACTATTACCGAAAAGCCAGCCTGTAGGGTAATTCCTGTGGTTTTAGTTTTAAAGAACACATCTCCCTTTAGCATACAGTATATTCAATGCATCTAAACAAGTATTAGCATATGTCTGTGTGAGTGTGTTCACAATCATTCAGTGTGCTTCCCCAGATGGGTGCACAGTAGGGGGCTGCCTGGGGTCTATCACCTGTTAGTGAAAGTCTAATCATGAACATAAATAAGTCCAACAGTCATACTGCACATGCAAATGTTTCCACTTTGATTACGACATATGTCTTTCTTGCTAAAAAGAGGATTGATCTTTTTTCAATCCTCCTCTTTTCCATATGAATTTACAAAGAAATCCCCCTGGTCATCGTTTGGAGTCTCTAGTTGGATTTCTATCCTGCTCTGCTGTTCTGCATGGAAAATCTACTTCAATCATCTGGTTTTCACCTTCATCCCGACATGTTCTCTGTTCTCTTCCTCTAGCCCCTCCTCGGGTTCTCTTTTTCTCACGTCCTCTTTTCTAACACTCAGCATCAGCGTCTTTCCTCAGAGTGGGGCTGCTGAGCTGAGAATGAAACACTATTGTTGAGCAATTCTAATTGGACTGCATGTGAGTGCAGATTGTTGGTTTTCGCAGTGCTATATGCTAATAATTAGGCCTATATTCTTTTCTAGGAAATGTAAGTCAAAGAACTTGAACTGGCAGTTGTTCTACTCTCTTTTCTTGTCGTCGTCTATGTGGCCGTCTAATAAAACATGCTTCCAGTTTTAAGACAGTTTGTACATAGTCCAGTAGGGTGATAGCCTGTTCTGAGGAGTGTTTGATTTAGTCCAGTGTGTTCTATTCTATCCCAACTTGAGCAGGAACCCAAAGGAACAAGATTCAAAGCCCCATAATTCAATCAAAGTAGTAAGTGCAATATGTATTCACAATATCCGACTTTGAAATGGGAGTTAGATTTTTTATCCAAACTCTCATTGCATACAAACATACAGTAGCCACAATATGTCTTAATAGCTCAGGCATCACATTCAATCCCTCCCAGCAGAATTTAACTTCCTCACACCCCCTGCTGTTACCCCTGACCCCTACAATTTCAGCACTCTAACTACATTTGCTTGAGTGACCCTGACAATGGCCTGCCCCCATGTATCACTGTGACTCATAGCTGGTTCTGTTGTGGTCTACGATTGTACTAGCCCGGACCCTGCAGGAACCGCCCGTG
Organism: Trematomus bernacchii; assembly: GCF_902827165.1. NCBI lineage: Eukaryota > Metazoa > Chordata > Actinopteri > Perciformes > Nototheniidae > Trematomus > Trematomus bernacchii. The sequence goes on from NW_022987683.1 coordinate 2,339,121, forward strand.
GCCCCTCATGCTGAGGCCCTGTTTTTCTGTCCGATACGTTGGCGGGCAGTGATCGCTCCTCTGTGGCCGGCTCCAAGCCCTCTGGCCAGCATTAGCCCTCCACGCGTTTGTTAGCTTAACAACATGTCGGGAGCGCTCGCTGGGTTCGCTGTGTAGCCGCCAGCATCGGTCACGGATGATTCTGAGTGACAGCGGGGATGTTAGCTGGACCACAATGTAATGCAACATAAACAAATTAAAATGCCCCATTGCCCTTTTATTTTTAGCCCCCGGGTTTCTGAGAGGTCACCATGGGTCTTAATCTCTCCGTCACATCTACACAGTGACATCAAACCAAACGTGCATCATCTATCATTTCCTGATTGTCATGATACACATGTTGTCATCAATGACTGATTAGCAGCTTCACTCTCCAGAGTTGTTTTGATTAGGGTTGGGGCGTAATGATTACATTACTGTGTTGGAGTACTCAGGGCTGCCGCAGCAACCACACAGCCTGAATAGAGACTGATGGCAACACCCTGCAGCCATTGGCTGTCGGCTCGTGTTCCATTGATCCGATTGTATTAATCAAGGTTGTTTACAGAGTGAACACAGAGACCAATGATGGATGACTGCTGGTAATAATACAACACTGTGCAAACATCACACCTCTCATTTGCGGTGATCACAGTCAATAAGCTGCAATCATGGCTATTTTGACTCTATATAGGCATCTCTCTGACATCTCTTTAGCTCCCATGTGACACTTTTAGAAGGTGGAAGGAAATGTGGCAGAGTGACAGAACAAGCTAACAAAAGAGATGAGAACAGGGAGCTTCTGTTTATTTTGATCACAGCCCTTTGCCCTGCTGATCTCCAAGACAGAGTGAGAGGGCATAAGTGGCAAGATGAGAATGAATTGCTTTTTAATAATCGCCAGCTCTTTTATTAATGAGCCCCGTGTTCCCCTTTGTAGTTCTAGCAAAGAGTCTCTGCTTGTTGCTCCGTTAAAGGCTCAGAGGCTCATGTAACCCTGGCCCGCTAGTCCTCTGCTTCCTTGTTTGCAGTATTACCTAGCCAGCCATCTCATACTTGTGAATCCACCCAGCTGTTTCTACAACCGTTGACCCCTTCAACCCACCTTAAGACAGGAGTGTGTGCCTTTTCTGTGATTTTCCTCAATTGTGTTTTTACCGTGTGTTGCACTCTGCCCCTACAACCTAATGTAAGTCCCTCGCTGCTATTTTACCACCTTCTGCCCAGAGCTTTTTGTTGCTGGGCTAGCCCATGGCAGAACTGCCTATATATCTTAAGCCCCCTATTGTTGGTGATATTATGGCCAAATGGCTCCTGCGTGTAGCACTGGCCTCTGCTCTCCTGCGGCCTTTAGTAGTCAAGTCGAGTAAATATTTCATGGACCCTAATCTAAAGGGCAGCCATTCCAAATAATTTGTGCTGCGCTAGACTATTCTAACTTTTACGATCTTACATCAGCCAGCTCTGCCGCTGCTCTGTTGTACTTTATTTCCAAGTTTTTGGCTTCGGTTTACTCCGTTTTTCATCTTCATCCCGTTTTATATTTCCCACTCTATCCTCCTATCTATCTTCGTGTCAGCTTTAACTTCTCTGCTGGCAAATTTCGTCCATTCTTTGCAGCAATAGCAGCCTTTTTTCCTTTGTATTTACTTCACACATGGTGTGATCAAACATCTCTCTACCCAATTTCATGTGGCTGAAGACAAAAAGACCATGAAAAAACAATATTATAAAAAAGTAACAGGAGTAAATGGGAAAACAATTCTCGAGTGGGCCATGTGTGTGTTCCTGCCAGGCGAGGCCATCAATTGATGGGACTTTTTTCTACTCTAGACTACATCATTTCTAACACAACTGGGAAGAGGACAATCATATTTTGCCAGGCTGTAATATATCATCATGGCGAGCTCCAAGTTGAATACATACCAGCTTCAGCAAGCCAACTAGTCAGGGAAGAGCCACTGTCTCCAAACTTCTAATGTAAGATAGGTAAACAAGAAATAATCAGTGCTAAGGGTATGTTTTTAATGTCACATTTCTTTATTCACCAGTCACAATAGCTTTTGCTCCACTTCAAGGCTGCCTAAAAGAGTACAGGAGGTGGCTTAATGGAAGTGACTAGTCTCCTCCGGCTTTCTGTTATTTCAGTCTGCCCTGCTGCCAATAAGGTGAAAGCCCGCCTCATTAGATTGTTGTTTACTCCTTCTCCCTTCTTTATCACTGATTGCATTCACCAAGCTGCCATGAAACTATGTGTGCCCACTACTGGCAGGCCTTTATGACATCATCACTAGCCATGTGAGGGATGACATACTCTTGTGTGTCATATATTAAATCCTTAAACACAAGTTGACATAAGTATTAATCAGCCACCACCTTGACTTTGAGCAATGAATCATGTCAACTCGTCATGGTGAATTGATAGCGGGATTCATGACTCCTGTCTCAAACAACACCTTGACAGCTGGTCACTCTCTCGCGCTGACACATTTTTCCAATGTAGCTGTAATAGGGCTCTGTCATTGGCTGGATATATACAGTATAGTCTGTTCCACACTTTGAATATACACTTATGTTCAGTGCCCCTGGCCAACTTGTGGCCCCCCGCAAAGGTGTTTCATTATGTGTCGCGAGCGTTGACGGGGGGAGCACGCTCGTGAACTGTTAGTTCTCCGGAGCCTTGCAGTGGGTTAACTGCGGAGCGCATAATATGTTAATATTTATCTAAAAGCCCTTTTTGCAACCCCATACAGTATGCCGTTGCATTAAATTGTCTCCTTCAGTGATTGTTAAACAACAGCAATTGAGGTGAGCAGGGGCGATGCGGTTAACTATATGGTCCATCCCATAAAGTAAAGACGTAACACATGACTTTATATAACGCTTGTAACACTGCGTCTACAGTAGTTGTTGGCTGCCTTGTTTGAATCTACTTCCTGTACTGGTTAAGAGGTTGTTTGTCCTGCTGCCATTGATGACACCCTGCTGCACCACTGTGAGCTTTTGAGACGACATTCAATTTTACAGTCTGTCACGCCGGATATTCCTTTAATTTCCAGTATACCAGGATAATCCATGGTGTGAATGTGTTCCGCAAACATGCAGGTTTTCTCCAATAGCACTGTCTCCTACTGAGTGTGAACTCTGTGTGTGTGGGTGTATGCGTAGGCATGCGCAGCACTCCCACTGTCATGTGTGTGATTTGATTTCCCCCCCCCCCACTACAGGCAAAGGACCTGAGACGCTGTTCGCGGGGCAGAAGCTGAACGACAATGAGTGGCACACAGTGAAGGTGGTGCGCAGAGGCATGAACCTGCAGCTGTCTGTGGATAATGTCACAGTGGAAGGTTAGTTGTGTTCAGCACACCGAGGGATTCATTTAGGGTTAGACTCAATAACACATCCACACACAGAAAGTTAACAGTTTTGCCATGTGTCATTAAAACGACTCATTTGAAAACGGGAAGTGACTAATTAGGATGATAATGATTCAGACATGGAGGAGGCATATGGTTTGTTATGTTATTATTAAACTGATATTAGGAAGAGTGGTAACATAGCTTAACAAATATATTACTGAGAATACATTTTTGTTCTGCATTCCATATTGGTGAGGAATACTTGTTATGGTCACAGTCTTGCATAATTGGATGTCTCATTTTAAGGCTGAAAATGGTAAACAGGTTAGTAGCAAACCCAAAAAGATGTAAACAAGAGCTGAAATAATGATGCATATTTAATTAAATCCAGGCACCTAACTGAATTTAACAAGGGAGATATACTGTATACCGACAGTGAGTGAGCAGCTGTTTACAAAGTATGGAGTTACATGTTCCTACATCTTATAAGAAAAGAGCAAGAGAATGATGAAAGGTCAAGGTGGAATCACAGCGATCACAATATTGTGGCCTGAGGCGAAATGATGGCAGGTCAGAGGATGAAGTAAGACGTGAGAAAAAAGCTGCACGCTCGATAAAGGAAGAGAGTGGGCAAGCTGAGGCCAGAAACAAGCTCTGAATGGACAAGAATAAAGAAAAGAGCCCAGGGAGGACCTGCAGGGCTGACCAGGCTTCAGCAGGGAAGTCATTCTAATCGGCAGCTTGCCAAGCTCATTATTCTAAATCTACCAGTAAACACAATATCAATTGGTGCGTGTGGAGCAGTAATGAGATTTTCTTCAATGTTATGCTTCTTTAGTTTCCTTCACAGCAGGTTAGACAATATAGGCTTAACCTTTGTGAAGATATACAACAAAACCATATACTGTACAAAGACTGCTTTGGCAAGCAACCAGCATCTATTTACCATCTAATGAGTATAATGAAGATATGCCAAAATGTGCGCTATTTGTTCTTACCACTAAATTACTATAGCAGGCATTTTAAATGCTAGTTCCTGAGTATTGCTTTACAGTTAAATGCATTTGAGTATTTCCCTTACTATTTTAAGTTTGACTTGCAATTTCCCAAGAAGTCATATATTTGTTGTGTAACATATCATGCTTTGAAACGTACAAATGTGTCTTCTTAGAATACTTATAATCCTTTACCATTTTAATTTGGGGTTAATGCTGTTTTGTCTGTATCCCGCCCATTCAGGCAAGATGACTGGTGCCCACACACGTCTGGAGTTCCACAACATTGAGACGGGCATCATGACAGAGCGGCGCTTCATATCTGTGGTGCCCTCAAACTTCATTGGCCATCTCCAGGGCCTGACCTTCAACGGGTTGCCCTATTTAGACCAGTGCAAAAATGGCGACATCTCGTACTGTGAACTGAACGCCCGCTTTGGCATGCGCCACATCATTGCAGATCCGGTGACGTTTCGAACGAAAGGCAGCTACTTAGCGTTAGCCACTTTGCAAGCTTACGCCTCGATGCACCTCTTCTTTCAGTTTAAAACCACCACGCCCGACGGCCTGATGCTCTTCAACTCTGGAGACGGTAGTGACTTCATAGTCGTAGAACTGGTGAAAGGGTGAGTGCCATGTGATTTGAGTTAATTGAGGAAGTGCTATGATTCACTGTTAATTATTTTCTTTCCCACAATCTCCTTTGCCTACTGTCACAAAAATACATTATTTCACCCTTTCCTTTGTGTTTGGCTTTAAAAATGATAGTTGATATGTTTTAAGTTATTTATTTTACTTATTTTCAATCATCAATTGACAGATCAAGTGTTAGCCGTCAAACACTGTGAGCAATAGTGATCAAGCCCATTTCCTGCTAAAGCTAACCCAGTTGCACTCTGTGTGAAATACAGTGAGCATGCTACTGTGTCATCACTGAATCACCACACGAATCAAGAAAAGGGTTATGAATTATCTCTCATTTCTACTCTATGTTCTACAACAAAACTAAATATAAAACTGAAACCCTTTTTTGTTCAAAGTTAATGCAGATTAGTGAGTCATTTTAATGCTGGTATGAATCTGAGTATGCTGGATGAAAGTGACTTTAGTGAAAGGGGATGTATGATCAGTTGCCTTCAAAGATGCACATATCACAGAGAAACAAAGTGGATACATATCAAGTATTTTTTTCTTTAACCAGTCTTTTGGGTGTGCTTTTTACAACCCATTAACTGATAAGTGTTAATGAATAACTGTGCGCACAATTGATTATTCTGACTGCCAACACATTTTGTAAATGTTCTATAAGCTTGCACACACCACAAATAAACTGGTTAGAATTCAAAGCTGTTCATAATTATAGTATCAAAAGGAGGCTTTTGTTTGTGTATCTCTCTTCCTCCTGTGCATGGTTAAAACACAAAAGCCTGAGCTGCCTCTGTAGAACAAAGACAAGAGGCTACATAAAGGAATTGGAATCAAGGTTGAAAAAACCCCATACCTTGAATGAAACAGTCACAATAGCACAAATACAAAGACAGCCATATGTGAGTGGAAGGCAGGAATTGTGCGTCCTCTTCTGCCTTTGGGCATCCGGCATCTTTTTGACAAAACATGTTAATTTGTCAGATGTCAAATCAGTAAATAATCATAAACCCCCAAGCCTCATGAGCAACCATTTCAACTGGTGACATGCTCTTAGAGAATATTAGAGACAAAGTAGGAGAGCACTTCACTTCATTATGCTAATGCAAAATTGAGTGTTGTTGACTTTGACCAGTCATCAGGGTCTGTCATTGAAAGAAAACATGTTGTGATGAGAAAATACAGTTATAATTCTAACTATTACGTTGATTGTCCCCATTTTTCACAAATGATGTTCATTCCCTTCTCTTCAAGAGCAGCTTTTGCATCGGATTTGCAGTGACACAAACCCACTCTCACACTCCGATGTGTTTCTACACAGATTTGTCCACTACGTCTTTGATCTGGGCAATGGGCCGTCGCTGATGAAGGGCAACTCAGACAAGACCCTCAATGACAACCAGTGGCACAACGTGGTGGTGTCCCGGGACGGCAACAATGTACATACCCTCAAGATCGACTCACGCACCGTTACACAGCACTCCAATGGAGCCCGCAACCTGGACCTCAAAGGTAAGAGCACACCTTCTAGTTATGAGTCTTTTAGAAATGTTTACTTGGAGTGTTTTGAAAAAAGTGTCTTCCTTGACAGAAACACAGTCATCATCACACACATTATAACTGCATTTGCTGAAAAGACCAATAGCCCAATTCGTACTCTTCACGTTTAGCCATAAAGTGATGACTGTCTTTGATGGAAGCACCTTTACTTGTTTGACTTCCTTCCTCTTGAATCATCTTCAAGTAATAGCCGTGGTAACAGAGCACTTAAATGCGAATATGTGTCTCCAGTCTGCTGGATGCACAGGTAATTGTAATCTTCAGACCTCATGTTTGCAGGTATGTTATTTGGATGCTTGAGAGTGGTTGCCTGCAGTGCCGAAGAGTGATAGCAATGGAACAAAAAGTAGAAAGTCAAAAAGAAAGACATACAAATGTGTGTCTGTAGCAATATTAAGATAAGCTCCGGATGATTCGCTTTGATTCTGTCTTGTCCCAGAGTCTGGAGTGCTCTTGAGGCTGCTGGTTGTGTAAGACACATCAGAAGTCAGGCCCATCCCCCGGGGGCCACCGACGGATTGGAAGAGTCAAAGGATCAAAAGAGGCCAGAAGCTTTTTTGGGAAGACATGATTTATTGACAGACTTTTTACAGTTTTGTCCTTTGGGGGTATGCATAGTGCAATTAAAACGAATAATCATAACGGGGGTTTACAGAGAAGTGGCACTATGCCAGTGTCCTTACGCTGGGTTGCAGACAAGGCTACAGAACAAGCTTAAACCGGAGACATGGCGATTGAAGAGGGTAAAATTAGATACAGCTGCAGTGATACATGTAATTAGCAGCCTGGTCTCACTCCATGTCGTGGTTAAATGCAAATAAAGTGCGTCATACACAAGGCCAATTATGTTATTGCTGCTTAAGCTCTGGAGGAAGATATACAGCCCTCACATTGTGTGATAATTGAACAAGACTGCAATGTCAATAGAAGTATGAGTAATTACTAGATATAATGAATGCTTGCTTTCAACATTTTTAAATATAGCAAGCTGCAGCGTAATGTGTCTTCATTAATCATTGGTGATGTATAGATGAAACAAGTGCACCCATGCACTGTTTATCATATATCTGCTCTGGTCATGTCCTACAGGAAATGCAGTAATTAATGGCTTTAATAAGGAGTTTCTTTTGTGGACTGATTGCTTCTGTGTCGACTGTGGACAGGGCAGCTGTCAATCAACTCTGAGCCTGTCAATGATGTTTTAAACAGAGCGTGCTGCTATCCTGTAGGTGTTTGACCGTGTTGTTTTAGGTTTCCATCTTATCCAGGACCATTACCCCACATCATACGTGCCTTATACATTTTATTCTATATAAAAACATGATAAACGGTGTCTTTTCAAATCAAGCTGCTTCACAAAAACACCCCACACAGAAGATATATGCTCCATAATTTTTCATTAAAGTTTACAAAATGTAAACATAATCTGTTTTCCCGTTATTAGGCCAGACAGTGTTTTTGTCTTAGCATTCCTTCACAGCATGTGTGATTAATAGACCATTTTACCTCGTTATATAAAACAACACCAACCAAGCGTGCGCCAACAAGATCCCTCAGCTGTCCGCCACAGAACCATGCGGCGACAATGGCTTCATTTGCATATTATATAGTACAGACACCCCATTGAATAATTTGTCTCACAAATTAAACAGAAGGCAGCCGTTTCAGTGCTCAAGAAACACAGAATACATGGCTGGGGATTACCCCTCCATCTGTGTTATTGATCTGAGAGACATCAGTGAGATACTCTTCAAGGGGTCTTTTTCTTTATCTCAGCAACTCTGGTCTTAAGGGTGTGGAGGCTGAGGCAGCTTGGTGCCAGTGGGAAAAGTAATAGTTGTAAATCTTGCTTCAGCGGACTTTGGTGGGGAAGACATGTCTCTATCGTAAATTCCCTCGTCTAATTGGGCATTCAAACATTGCTCCGTGGTGCTGTGACCATTCCCTTGTATAACTATCCAAACACAGCTCAAACACTGCAGTGCCTTAAACTCTGCAGCAAAGCGCCAGACCTTAACATGTGTTAATGAAAACCGTCTTGCAAACACACAAGACTCTTTCAAACATGATAGGCCAATGTTCTTCGCCTTCCCATCTTACATCCGTGTACACAAACACAGTGTACTCTTTCCCGACGCTTTGTCAATCTAACACAGACAGAATTGCAAGTGACTCCTTACAATCATTTTGCTCTTTCCTACACCGTTTCTGCCCACATTTTATAAGAAACCCAATTTCCAATCTCTATCTGTGTGAATGCACGGAGAGAATGGGGGAAATGGGTTTTGTGCACTCTGTCTTCCTTCTCTTTGTTTTTGGACAGGCAAAAAAAACCTTCAAGGCAGCCATCTTTGTCAGTTAAAGTACAGTGAGGGAACAACACTTAGTCCTGGAGGATAGCACTGAGTGGAGTTAGTGTATATTTGAAGACAGACACAGTTTTGAGATCATGTTGACAAACTGCAGAACACAGTTCTCATATGTAAACAAAGTCAACAGGATCTTTATCAAATATGCCAAACTTTGTAACATCACAGCAAGATGTGATAATACAGATTTTGCGGAAACATAATATTAATCACACAAAGATGAGTTTCATAACACTATTTACTACCCTACAGTGAGTGCAAATATGTTTTACTTGTAATTTGGATATGGAAAGTGAGACTCAGCAGATGTGACTACATCCTGAGTTGAAGCTTACTTAAACACAGTGTTACGCTTCAAATTAATTGGAGGCAGAGAGTGTTCCTTCATCCATATACATATGTTTCACCAGCATAGTACATCATTACCAAACTAGGACTGCTTGTTCGGGTCAATATGTTCTCATTCCAGTCAGAACATATTCCTTTGGTCACCTTACAGCAGGGGTGCCCAACCAGTCGATCGCGATCGACCGGTCGATCGCGGGGAGATTCCCAGTCGATCGCGAGATGTGTCTAAAAATAGAACAACAATATTCTGTTTTATCGTTAATAACATAATCTTCCTGTGCCAGAATAATGCACTTGAACGCATCAAAGCTTTGTGATTGGCCGGCGTGACCCCATGTGTCGGGGCGTGGCTGGTGGGTAGTGGGCACTAGTTAGCTGACGTTGTCCGTGTCAACAGGAGTGACAGTCCGCACACACACAAGACCGCAATTATGGCAGAAGCAAAAAAGCCCAAAATATATAATTTTCACTCCGAGTGGGAGGATGATTATTTTTGTATCTATTCCAATTCAAAGTCCAATTCAAAGTCTATCTGTCTCATGCAATGCGAGCGTGGCTTTATCGAAGAAGGGTCATTTAGGAGCGGCATTTCAAAACAGTGCACAAACGCTACGAGACGGAATCCCCTCCTAATTCTGCCCTACGCTCCCAAAAGGTGAGGGACCTGAAAGGACAGCTAAATGCACAGCAGTCACTTTTCACCAGGCCCAACAACAAGAGCAAGGCTGCTACCATAGCATCTTATCGTGTCAGTCACGTTCTTGCCAAACACATGAAGTCTTTCAAAGACGGCGAAGTTGTGAAAGAAGCATTCCTGGAGGCTGCCGACGCGCTTTTTGGGGACAGTAAAAATAACAGTAGCATTTCAACAGGTTTTTGATATAATAAAAACTCAAGTTAGATACCGTTATTAATCCGCTGTAAGTTTTAGTTTGTTTGAACTTATTCATTATAATTATTGTACAAAATGGTATAAGAATGCAAACTTAAATTGATTATAGTCTATTATCAATTCAGGTTAAGAAACTAGTGTTGCTTGCATCCTATTTTAAAGGCATTTCTTTTTATACTCTACTAAAATGCAACAAAAAAAGGGTTTGATTCTATTAATTGTGTCTTTTTTATTGCACTTTGGCAGCAGATTCCTGTGTAGCTTCAGATCTGAGTTGTTTTATTAGTAAGCCTAATTTATACTTTTGTAGCAACACTATTTTTATATAATGGCAAAGAAAGGGTTCAGAGTCTTTTCTTTTTTTCCTGTGTCATATGTGGCAGCACTGTTCAATGTTTCTTGAAAACATTACCCACTGTAATATGTGACGTGTGAATAAACTCCAACTCTGTATCAACAACACTGTTGTGTAACTTCAGTTAAATACTTGTATGTGTGTTGATTAGAAAGAGGTAAGATAAAGGATCTGCAGTATTTTATGAAGTATTAATCGTACAAAGGTCAGTTGTATACAAGTAGAAGTGTGTATTTACCTGGTAGTAGGCTGTCAGTAATGGCTACGCCTCTCTATTTGGACTGGTAGATCTCGGCAGACTGGCAACTTTAAAAGTAGTTCTCGGTTCAAAAAAGGTTGGGCACCCCTGCCTTACAGGGTAGAACAAGTGGAGCTTATTGTCACAGACACATTATAAAGACTATTTCAAACATTTCTTAAGCTCAGATAAGCTTGCCAAACTAAAACTAATAGGCACCTGCTAACCTTTTTCCTTAACTCATACTTTTCATTGAATCATCTATTATGTCCATATCTAGTCATATTCAGCATGATACTGTGCCTGTTCAAGACTAGATAGAGATACTGGCCTTGATGAATGTCAAACATCACAACAGGAAGCAACAGTGCAATGAACATTATCTGTCATCAAATGTTTCTTTTTGGAGCGCTCGTGACTAGAATGTTCACAATAGGGATCCTGTGCGGTATAAATTGTTATCGGTTAGTAACAACCCCCCTCCGTAGGCGCTATGCTCCAATAAAAATGTAGTAAATGATCACTGAATAAGTTCCAAAGCAATAATGGCCCCCCTTTTCAAACACATCCCTCCAACCTCTGCAGGGAGGTGTCAAACAGCTCTGGATTTAATGCTTCATGTTGAGTACTTTCTGATATGTTGTCACATACACCTGAAATGGTTTAACTAGTTTACCTGTATGGTGTGAAGTGTGTCAACTCTTAATGACAGTATAATATCAATATTATTTGTATCGCTTGTCAGGTGTTTCTTTTAGCATTTTCACGACTGTAATTATTAGCTTATTTGTTTCAAGGGCACAGTATAATTACCAGAAAATAAAACAAGACTATTACCCAGAAGACAAGCAGCATGATGTAGAGAATAAAGCAGGAACACTTGGCAGCATCCTTTTTGTGACAAGCAGGACAAAGTCTCTATTGTCTTCCTTTTATGTAACACCCGCACTAGTACCACCACTTGGTGTGAACCGAGTGTCGGTGTCTCTATTTATTTATGCTCATCATGCCGAGGTATCACAATTAATTTAACAATGATATATTGATCATTAATTCATTAGTGCTACACATAGCATCTTAAACCAAGGGCACCTCATGTTAATTAATTAGTCGATGTCCTCTGACTAAAGCCAATTGAGTGTCCTTCTAACATCCTCTAGCATCAATTGATGGCTCTACTATAGAATAAAACTAAGCGTCTTAGCGTCCACACTATTAGTCATTGTTGCATTATTAACACAGCAACAACACTTCACTGGACAGATCTTATTATGTCATACAAATTATATTCTCTGTAATGTCGTTTTTTTAGTTTTAGGGACAAATATGAATGTGGGAAATCAGTGATTGAGCTCTCGTACACCACCATTATAATACATTATTCAGTGAAGCAAACAAAACAGAAAAAAACATTTTTAGCAGCTCTGTAGTGTTTTTTAGTTGGCATCTTCCCTTGTTCTTGTAAAGCTACATTTGAAGTAAACAGCATTGGTCATGTGGATTAGGAAGTAAACACCAGCAACCGCTGCCTGAGGGGAATACCCTGCTTTCCTATGCAAAGAACACCACAATGTCAAATATGTTATTGTCATTATTAAAAGCGCTGATGGTAAATGAAGAATAACAACAATAGTCGCATAAATCAAGTGAATCATTTTTTTTCCAGGTTGATGAAATGTAGGAAGGAGGAATCATTTGGCGGCTGTTTTCAGGCACTGTCTGTCCCTTCCTTTTGAAGATGCTTTCTAATGAGGCATACTTGCATGGCATTGTAAAAGAGATGGCACTGAATATGCTCCATTTTCCAACTAAAGCAGAACAAATTAAAACACAATGGAGGAGTGGTTTGGCATGGGGAGAAAGGAGGAGATAAACAGGTACACACTTTTATATATATATAAAAATATATTTATATATAACCAAGTGTCGCATAGCAAGTGTACTGTCTCCAATTTATTCTTAAAGCACAGAGCTGTTTAAAGTTGTTATTTCAGGACCTTTTTATTTCCCTCCTTACCCTCCAGTTATCTTTAAATGTAATTGTTGACACTCGAGGCATATCTGACCTCTAGACTTATACGATTAAATCTTTAAAATGAAGAGAGGCTGCAATTTCTGGACAACAAACTCTAACACAACCCACACTCTTCTCTCTAACTCTTATTTAAGTTTCCTATGTCTCCTGGTAAGTCATACAACACAACAACAGACAAACCTTGTCCAGCAAAAGTTACAGAGAAAGAGTTTAATATCTCTGTAGAGTCCATAATGTCAGAGGATTATTAGTTATACAAATAACATATATTTTAGTATTGATTAAGCTCCACATAATTTTCTCCATTAATTGATGAGTAGTCTGGTCTACAACACATCAGAAAATATTGAAACATTTCCATCTGTGTCATGTTTTCTATCAGTCCAAAACCCCAACATATTCAGTTAAAATTATATAAAAATTGACATGTTTTTACGCAAAAAAAAACATGACTTGAATTGTCTTTGATTGAATATCCAAATTGATGGCAATTGTCTTTCCGCAAATCAACCATTGGTCCCAGATCTAATATTTATAATAACAATCTATATCCTTTCGGTGGTGAAACAAGCATTCTTAGTAAATGTACAATAAAATGGTGTGTTTTGCTCCAAGCGTTTACCGCCCGGGTAGAAGCTGCCGTCTGCAGTGCACTCGCTCAATACTGGACCAATTTCTAAAATGTTCATCCCCATTAAGCATTTATCAGCAAATAAAACATAAGAAAAAAAGGGTTCAGGTTGAACATTACCAAAAATGCCCTTTAATGTCAAACTACATAGATAATTTCTCCCTGCTACCAAAGTGGGGATTTGCCCATGTGACCTCTCTTTGTGAGATGATCAAGATAAGCAATAGTTAGAGCCTCCATTGGATTCAGTGTATTTCTCAACCACACTGTAGCATCTTGCGCATTTGCAAAACATTGTGAATACGTTATCTTAAAAAAACATGACTTTAACCTCTTATAACCCTGGCACAGCTCATGTTATAGTTTTAAACAACAGTATGCATTCCTCTGCCTTCTGTCATGTGGCTATCGTTCCGCCTTGAAGGTGTTTTTGTACGATCGGCTGTGTTTCCTCCGTTACCTTAGCACCGCAGCATCAGAACCACTGTAGCGCCCCTGTCTTACTTTGTCCCCAGTGCATTAACATGTACACTCCTTGAATCTGCCTACCTTTGTCAGGGTAGACATGAAGCACAATCCTTTCACCCTCTGACAATACACATTATTATAACATCCTGAAGGTTTTCTTGTCCTTCCATTGTATTGTGTAGAGGAAATTACCATAATGCCGGGGTCTACTCCATTATGTAAGAATAATACATTTCTCCTCTCCTTTTCCTTCTTGTTCTTGTTGCCTCCTACATGGAGCCATATCAGTGTGAATAGCCTTCAGAATCAACATCTCTGGAGCTACATTGAAGGCCTATCAAGTGAAGGAGATGTGATCATCGCAACTCAATTAACTGAAATCCTATTCATTGCTATTTAGCCACCATGGAAACAGCACAGAAAGTAATTTGTACTGTTCTGTTGAAGAGCACTGATTACATATCTATAATAGCCTTGACCTCGTAATCTTTGCTTTGCGTGTTACAATGCTCTAATGTCTTATTAAGCTGTCAAACACATAAAGTATTAACACACCGCTTCTCTAAAGGCTCCATTAAACGTCTTAAAAAAAGTCCTTGAATGTGTTAAATAATATGTGTTTCCAACTGTTACCTTCACTTCCACTGTGTTTTGGCATTGTTATAGTCTTTTAAAACAAGGCTTAAAGAGGCGTATTCTAGGGCCATGTTTCTTCATTGATGTCTGAGCCCATCATTCTCACACATGTTGTGAGCCACCTACGCTCCGTGCACTTCACTCAAACATTGCTTTTTGCCAAGAGTGTGTGTGTGTGCGTGCGTGCGTGCGTGCGTGCGTATAAACAATGTGAATCCGACAGAGAGGTTATATTTTGGTAAATGTTTGAATACTTTAACAATTGTAAAGTATAAACAATTTTGCCTGTGTTGTTTCTTGTACCTATTCAAAGATTTCTGCGACAAGTGTCCGTATAATGACACTAATCCTTATTAGTAGTTTAAAAAAACAAAACACACACATATGACTTCTTATAAACCTTTTAGAATAAGGATAATCTATCTTGTTCAGATGTATTACTCTACATTTAAATAGGGATATACTAGATTGCAAGTGTTCCCTTGAGACTAATTAGTTCCCTGTTGTGAGAGTAAACAAGCTGTGGACGTGATGTGTCGGCTGAAATCTGATGTCGGGAAGAGATGTGAGAAATGTCAGTTTGAATATGAGGGCCTGTACCTGTGTTTACAACATGTGTACCTTATTCAATTTCCTCTACATTATAACTCTGCGTCACTTTGCACCAGGTGTGAGCTGTGAATGGCAACGAGAGAAGACACAATGTAATAAAGATATGCCAATATTCTCCTGCACTCATTTGCATAATAATAACTAAACAAATCACATGCAGCATAACAGGATGTGCACCTCACGTCATCATTTATGAATGTCTGTCGCACGGCACCTCTGTATTTACGCTTTAGGAGTGTGATGACAGTGAAAGCAGTAATTTAGAGATAGAGAGTTTATCAACATGGCACCATTAATTGATTGTAATCTGTCATCAGCACAGTTGGTGATGTTGCCACAATCACTGTTATCTTTCTCATTATTCTTTTTTTCCCAAGCAACACCTATTCTGAATGAGTAAGGCTGGTGCCCCACGGGAACGAAAACGGGTTGTATCCTTATATTTCTCTTGCGTATAGCCCTTTTTGCCACACGAGGCCGTAACTAAACGATAGAAACGGACCCTGCAAACGATAACGGCTCCAAAGGTGGATAGATCTGGGAACGGAGCGCTCTGGGGGGTCATACGGCTCCGTGTGATCGCCTCTATACGATCATTTTGTGATAATGATGACGCAATAGCCCTGCCTCTCCCCGTCTCTGCTGCTCACCCCCGCAAAAGTAAACTGCACACTGAATTCTGATTATTTATCTTTATCTCGATATGGACATAAACGCGAGTGAAGTCTAATCTGACAGGACGGAGACACGCAGCTCCTCCCGCTGTGATGCAGCGGGAGTCACACACTTCAAGTCAGATCACCCTCCTTAGCTATTTTAATTAGCCTACCTCTCAAACTACCTAAACTAGTTATAAATATGTTTATTTTTTACTGTCGGCCGGGTCACTCATTACAGGATCAGCTGCTGCATGAGACACTGACGCTGTCAGAAGAGAGGAAAAAGAGAGGACAGGCTCCGTGTATTTTATTATTATATATAGTCGTTATTCATTTGTTTTAAAGTTTAATAAATAACAAAGAAGACCTTTGACCGGCACTTTTATAATTTTGTCCGGAAGATTTAAACTTTTACACACGTTGACCGGCGGAAAACTCTGCCCGGTTCCCTCTGCCCCCACCACAGTGAATAAACAGAAGCGCAACCATGACGACCATGCTTCTTCGCTGCTTTTTGTGGAGGAAGTTACAGCGCCACGTACAGGCTCAGCATATGTACTGCAGCTTTTTCCAGCGGTTGGAGCTAAACGGAGCTGTCTCGTGTGAACGAGTAGTATGAAGCTGCAGCGTCGGAGGCTGCAGTCTCAGGACCGCACTCCTGGGACCGCACTCTCAGGACCCTAGTTGTTTTGCAACATCGCCACCTAGTGAGCAGGAGACATGAATATGAACGACAACGCAGAGAGTGTGAGTAGTGTGAAGTGCTTTTAAAGTTTTATTTGTTTAACATTAATAACAATTCCGGTGTCTTGAAATGAAGTGTGATTAGCTAACATTAACTATGATAGTCTTAAGGCAATACAAACAAACATCTGTTAGCTTATGATAGCTTCTAACAGTATTAAAGGCACTAAAAACAATTAGTTGTTAGCTATAGCTTTCGGCAAAAGCATTATTAGCAAAAGCATTAGCTTCGTTAGCATATTTGATTATTTGTTTAATGAAACTGTAGCGTGATTTTGGCAAGCCCAACTAGGTGTCCTACATTAATTGTTGATTTAATCACTAATTACAGTAAGAGTGTGAGTAATGTGAATCATGTTGTTTGTTTAAAGTTAACAACTATTCTGGTGTATTCAATTGTACAGCAATACAAGCAACACGTGCTAAATGTCATCTGTTAGCCTATGATGACTCACTGCAAAACCAACTGTTAGCCTTTTTGTTTATTTGTTTAATGAAACCGTATGTTATGGTTATGTTATTTAGCAGAGGCTTTTATCCAAAGTGACTCACAAAAAACATAAAATAACCATAATTAACATTAGAATATCAATACAAATAGTTACATAGTCAGTTACATTACTTATTACATTTTTAACAGGGTAATTAGTCATCTGTAACCTACATTTAAAAAAAGCAAACTTCCCAACCCTGATCATTAATTATAGTCAGCTAATTAATTAAACTTCAGAGGATGACAAAAGCATGTCAATATGATCTGTCTGTCCGCTACATTAAATCAGCAGTAGCCTAAGTTCTGTCTTCAGTGTAAATGCTTATTTAATAGTCATTGTATTACTATTTGAATTCATTGTAAATAATCTTAACTGTGCCGACTGCCTGTTTACTGTTTATCAGACAGTCTCATCATTTTGACATGTTTTGTAATATTGCATGAGGTGTTTTAGTCAGTTATTATGTCGGCCTATTCTGTAGGTTAGAATATTATGAAGTTGATTGACTAAGAGTAAGGTAAGCTAAATTAAGGAAGGTTTTGTTCTTTTTCTGTCTGAATTGTAATTTTCTTATGACATTCTACTTCAGGTGTCGTCAACTGGAATGTCTTCTCAGAGGGAATTTAGGAAGGCCTACCAAATTTCCAGGTGCTTTCAGTGTGACAACCTGTATAAGGACGTTGGCACAGGCTACCGGGGAAGTGGACGGCGAGGAATATTACAGGGTTTTTACTCAGAAGAGGGCTTCCCGGGGTACTGCAGCTGGAGCTGTTTTCTGGTGGTTGAGGGAACAGCAGACCCCGCCTCACCCCAGTGAACAATCCACAGTGTGGAAATTGTGCCCAATAAATACAAATGTATTCTGCACTGAAATGCCTCTCGTCAAATTGCATGTTTATCTTTTGCAGCCTGGTGCATAAACACACTAACAGTTGTTTTTGAGTAATCTCGAGTGTCTTCAAAGACACATTTGATTTGATTTATTTCGAACGTGTAATACAATAAAAAAAAATATATATAATAATAATGAAATGAAACAAGAGAATTATGATACTGTAGAAACATAAGCAGTATCAAATTGATTCAAAGGAGTTTACACTTATTTAACCCCACCCCTTCTCCCAAAAACTAAATTAACAGTTTTGTTTTCTTTTAACAAAATATACATCTAAATGTATGTCTACATACAATATACATTTACAATTATAAATAGATTATATCATTATTACTACAATATATATATATATATATATATATTTATGTTGTATGTCAAATTTGATAAGACAAATATAAAAGACTATCTTTTTACATCTGACATACAAAATACATTTGTTATTAAAAAACAAAAACATATTAACAACAACTTGTTGTTAATAATAATAATTTAATTTCAGTAAGAAAAACATATTTTCATGCATTTTTAGATGGTTAATAACAAGCATTACAATGTCTAAAGCAGGGGTCGGCAACCTTTTTGATATGAAGTGCCATTTAAAAAAAAAAAAAAATTATCAGCGTGCCAACGATCGAGAATTATCAACGGGGGGGGGTTGAGGATGTTGAGGAGCTTGACGCTCGTGATCTATCAACAGGAGGGCGGGGGGGCCTCGCTGCGGGGAAGCAGTGTGTGGACCTGTCAGCGCAACTTACATGATGCCGAATTTAACAAACACATTTAAATAATTGGTTTAAACGGCATAATAATAAGGACGATCGTCCGTTCTGTGATTCTCCAGAACACACATGTTATGATATTAGGGTCAGGCAGAGTGAGATGAGATCGCTGTCCCTTTAAGAGAGAGAGAGAGAGGGGTGTGGCGTGTGCGTGTGAGTATGTTTCTGGAAGTGAAACGAGGCAGCAGAAAAACAGAGGTCTGTGATGTATTTTGTGAAACAGAAGAACAGCTAAATAAATGCAACGGCCTCTCAAGAAGAGCTCGCCTCTCTCCAGTCATTTAAGCTAAAGTGGGTTATTGAACCTGAAGCTCGTTGCTTCTGCCCTCCTCGACTACGGTCTGGGAGCCGACAGGAAAGTTCAACACACAGATGGCCAGTCCGCCCCTTTGTAGCATATTATTTCAATGAGAGATGAGCAGATCGCCACTGGGCTTTCAACTAAAGACACACACAGCCACGCAAAAACTGCGACATTTGTAAAGCTCCTTATGGGTACTGCAATTTGTGAAGTGCTTTCTTCCGTGGTGAAACGATCAGCACTGCACCACGGAGGAAAGCGGCAGAAAGTCACCTGGAGTTAAAGAGAGCGGGGCTGCGTTGCGTGCATGGCTTCCTTCTGCAGGTAACGGGGAGACGCGCTCTGGCGGCGGTCTCGTTCAGGATCCGAAAATACAATTTAAATATTTTGCACACTTATTCGACTTATTCCTAGTGTGCCACTGGCTACGGTGCCGCGTGCCAATGCTGGCACGCGTGCCAGGGGTTGCCAACCCCTGGTCTAAAGAGACTCGCTGTGTATGAGACTCAATACTCGCTGGTTGTACTTTTGCGGTCATCCAATCCGCTAGGTGGCGATGTTGCAAAACAACTAGGGTCCTGTGAGTGCGGTCCTGAGAGTGCAGCCTCCGACGCTGCAGCTTCATACTATTGGTGTGAACAGACACTATCCCTTGTATATTGCGTGTGGACGGAAGCTTTTTTGCGATTGCGTTAATCCTATGCGTTTTGCCGTATGCGTTCCCGTGGGGTACCAGCCTAAGTCAACGTGTTATCACCATCATTGCAGAACATGCCACAATACCTACATCTTTTTCAAATGTTATAAACTACCTATTATACTCACTTGATATGTAGTCAACTGAAACGTATTCATAAGTCAATATGGAAAGAGGAAATGTCGAGTCATGTATAAAACTAAATACAGTACTTCACACGTATAAAGCCTCACCTTTCCTCCTAGACTTTTTATTCATTTCCCTCCCATGTCCTTTCTATCCCCTCTATTTTCTGCTCAGTGTCAGTGCACTCTCAATAAATGATGGGCTAGGTAGCTTGAGTGCTGCAATAGAGCAGCGTGTTTTAGCTTTTCTCCTCACTGACCTGTCTTAACATTACAATTTACTTTGGTATTACTCGGCTTTGGCCATTTCCCCACCCTCCCTCCTCCTCTCTGCCGCTTGATCTCTCCCTTTCATTTCCTCAGTAGAGGTGGAGCTGAGATAGACGGCCTTTCTTCTGAGTGTGTGGTCTGCAAACAGTTGAATGTGTGTTGAGTAGATGCTCAATCGGCTCTGTTACAACCACTCAGTCAAATAACTTGTTTAAAGGGGCCCTATTCTGCTCGTTTTCAGTTTCATGTTTGTATTTTGTGATGCTATGACATGTTTTATTTTTCTCATATTTAGTACATGATGATGTCACTATGATGGGCGGGGGAAGTGTGTGGGAGAGAAACTCCCTCTCTTTGGGATTTTCGCCTTTGCAGACCATTTACATGCAAACAAACCCTATATAACACACTACAGGAGAGGGAAAACCTTCACAAATAACAATAGGACCCCTTTAAATAAAACAACAAAAATTGTTATATGTATATAGATATCTCAAATAAATTATATCAATGAAGAAAACATTGAGATAAGTCAATTGTCGAGGCCAGTTTATATCACATTGCACACAAATGATGTCAATGTAAAATGACATTGTTGTGCAATGTCAGTTTATTATATTTCTTATACAATAATTAGTTAATCATTTTTTTGCAAATGTTGACAGTTAGCATTGCAGTGACATTTTATGAACTGCTTTTAACATGTTTAACTGTTGAATTACTTCACTGTTTGTAAAATGAATTATAAGAATTTAACAACAAACATAGTTGCTAACAACAAAGCATATCATATCTGTATGTGAGGAAAACAACAACGACAAATCCTGTACACTCGTGTACTTTGTGGAATCCTCTTCCTTGCAAACAAAAAGCGAAAAAAGGAAGTGGCAATTAAACCCCGTACCCCGGTGTGTTTTCCTTTTGTAATGATGTATTCATAATCTTTTCCATGCAGGTGCTCCAACAAAAATAAGCCTTGTTTTCAATAACTGTCGTGTAATTGTAGACGTCCTCGTTTCTCTCAGGAGATGAATAGACAGGGAGAAGAGGGCAATTTACAAAATAAAGAAAGTGCAATTACTACAGACAGACCCTGCAACATATTGATTCATGTACAAAAGATGGTTTGTGAGCAACAAAGTAATACATTAAAATAGAGAAATTATACAGTTTTGAAGTAAAACATGTTTGAAATTGACATGTATTGAACAAATGAAATGCGATAAGATCCCCTGCTGTCCCTTTTTGTTTTTCAAACAAATCAAAAATGAAAACAAATGTACCACATTCATTTTATTCAGGAGTCGGCAGGGTACACTTAGTCCCTCGTCATTCATAAATCCTTGGGGCCTCATTGCCTTGACTCACCTGGCAGGGGCCTCAGCTATAACAACGTCCCCTGTTAATGGGTTATTGTCATGGGGGCATTTGTTTATTTTTCTCATCCACAGATCCCCTCCTCTGCCATCTTAGACAGATTAACAAAGAGAGGTTGAAGGACAAAAGCTTTCCCTCCTCCATTATAGGATGTATCTTTGAGTTTTGGGGGGATTTGACATCACATAATAGAGAAATGTATACAATTAAATATTGGAGTAGAATTGCTGAACTGTTCAATATAATAACTGCTAGGACATTTAGTCTGCAAGAATACAAGTACATTTTCTGAAATACAGTGAGAATTCCCTCACTGAGATCAAACTGATTTAGATACCTTTAATACCTTAAACAGCTCTGAGCCCACAACCAGTCATATTCAGCTTCAGTGGACCAACTCCAAAAAGTGTAACCTGAAGAATGTATCAAGTCAAAAGTGCCGGCTGTGCACATTCAACTTCTGCCAGTTTTAAAACTAGAGCATGGGTATAATTGAATAAAGCAAAGAGATATGGATAGAAAGGGAAGATAAAGAAATACAAGGTTAGAATAGTTTGAGTGAGGGTGGAAAAGGAAAGGGCAGGGACATGAACGCAAATATGAGGAAAACTGAGAATAAAAGATAGTGACCAAGCGATGTGAGAAATACTAAAGTGCTGCGGGAAGGAGAGAGAACAGCCAAGGCAAAGCGAAAGGACACTCAATACGGAGTGACATTTCATAAGGGGAGAAAGGAAGCATGAAAGTGTGTAATGACGCCTGTCTGTGCAGCGATACAATCTTTCAGAAAGTGTCACCACCGAGCACTGGCACACATTCTGAGCGCTGTCAGGACCCACATAGCAACTGATTGTGCACAGGTCACGGTGTGCATATTCTATTCTCAGATTTTTCTATGAAATTAATAATTGTGGTATTTGTATTACCTCAAATGTAGATTTACTGTATTTCCCTATAGGAAAACTATGGGTTAGTTGCCACTCGTATATTTTTTTACAGCATGGCCATAAATTATTATAGAGCAGCTTAGAGACATGAGATAAGCAGTAAAGCGTGCCATCAAGGGTTTTATTAAATGCATGTGCAGAAGCGTAGCTTTACCTCTGAATTGAACGATTGGTCGCACCATTAAAAAACAAATATGTTTCTTGATTTATAGTTAAAAGGAACCCTGTGTGATGTAATTTGTGTTTATTATTGTAATGTTACTTGACGTCTGATTTGGTCTCTGGACACATAATAACTCTTAACGCTTCCTCAAGCAAATACACATGTTTTCAGCACACAATTGGAGTAAAATGTTAAAGAAGCCCTCTCCTGTTTTCTTCTGTAGTATATAGGTTCATGTGCATCTAAATGGACCCCCCCCCTCTCCCGCCCCGCCTGAAACGGCTCTATTGTAATCCTTTGTTTACTTCCGTAACACAGTGAAATCACTAAACAACACTCCCAATTATTTTGGCTAGCACTCCAACATATTTTACGTAAAAGGCTTGGGGCGGGACATCTCTAAGCTGGTTGACCAATCACAACAGAGCCGGCCAGCAAACCAATCAGAGCATATTCATATATTCAAAATCATATACTTGGTTCTTATTAACTACTATAGTTGGAACTTTCTAAATCTTGTTTATTGCTTCAATGCAAAAAGAACAGTAATCAGTGCAAGTTGAACCCTTCAAGCATTAGAAGCTTAGTTCCACACTTAACTGATACTTTGTAAGCCACAGGTTAATTTACCTTGAATAAACACTACTTGTCATGAACAAACAAGGGCTTGAATATGGATGAGCCATTGCTTAATTTGTGATATGGGTATATTTGACCTCATTGTATTTGCTACTTTTTCACTAAATGTTTTCCGATGTCTTTCCCGTTCTTGGCTGGCTACATTGTCAGAAAATGTATTTCTCCACCTGTGGATACAATAGAACTGAGAGGACATACAAGCAGCTGTTAGTGAAAACATGTCCCCACACTATCAAGTAATTACAGTTTTAGTTGCTTCCCTTTTTTCTTGTGATGGATAACATCTCTTGATATATCATTTGCTTTACAAATCACCCAAAACACAACATAATTACACAACTTATAATTTAGCATCAGCAATTAACGTGCAGTTACCGTCAACATGTATTCTCTTCAGCAATTGTCTTGTTGTGGCGTCTTTGTTGATCGGAGTGCCTCTGTAATTAGCAATCACAAAACCCCTGCTTCTTCCTCTTGTAAGCCTTTGTCTCAACACTATAGCACCACACCGCTGCCAACATCTAGACATGTACACTGCTCACAGCATATGTGTGTGTGTTCATGTGTTTTCATCAGCAATCATTCAATCTTCATCAATAAGAGCCAGCATGAGAGCAAAGCAACACAGAGAGGAGAGAGTGAGGACTGGAGGGGGGGGGGGCAGGGACCTTTAATAGGGCATTTAATGAAAGTTAATGGTCGGCTTTATGTCCGCAAGGGAAAAGGCAAGAGGGAGCTGATTGTTAGGAGATGACACCAGGCATCAATGGATATGACAATGTTTATCACAGTATTGCATAACATGGACAGATATTCAAACGCGATCACTTTGTTTCGGATCCAATTATAGAAATGGATGACATACTGGTCTTATCTTGAGGGAACAAGAGTTACTGACCAATTCAAATGAGTAGTTAAACGTAGGACTGAGAGATATGTCCAAAATCTACTCTTTGGGTATGATTTGTTATCCTGCCAACAATGTTTATCACAATATAGCATGTCATTAAATTAGTCAATAAACAAATGGTTTACAGTGAAAACAAACATCTGTATGAATGTAATACTTGACAAATATACTGTGGCAGACAAATGAAACCATCTCCACAGAGTTATACATGTCACTTTAAATCCCTGGAAAGCCACATTGTCCAGTGCACATTTGAAATCAGTGTGCTCTTCCAGATTGTGCAGTCAGAGGCTCTCCAGGGCCCGATACTCCCAACTCCTCCCACTGGCCCCTGAGAGGTCATTACGGTAACCATAGAGATGTGGAGGCGGTGGTCTCTGGTGATGTCCGGGAGGCCCTAATTGGTCCCGTCTTGTCAATCGCTCTCTTCTCAGCAGAAGAGGCATTCATCACTGCCGGGACAGCAGAGCAGGACACTTCCTGTCTGCTAGGAACATGATGAGTCATTGTTCTAACCTCCCACATCTAGAACAGTTCCAAAAACTGTAATCCAAAACTCATAAATGAAGGCAAATGTGTCAGAAACAAGAAGACAATACTTTAAGTACATTTAAATATACGTCTTATCCATATACAATATGTGATCACTACGAGTTTTTAACAAAAGCACCAAGTTACAATAGAAAAAAATAGAAAAAAGGTATTAGATACATAAGTGGGGAAATAAATCATGTTTTTGACGAGTACTTTTCTGTAACCTAAGATACAAAACGATACATATTTACTAAAATAGCCTTTTTAATTATGTGTTTATTGCTCACCACTAAAGATAATTAAGACATTGTTTGCGTTTGGTTGCTGAGTTAACCTTTAACCTCTGCTGTTGTTGTTGGATGTAAGAAGCTGGAATCTCCACAGTAACCATCCCTAGTGACTCTGCAGCCGTGTTACATTTACAAACTAACAGCATAAGCTCTTATGTATGCTGCACAACAAACCGTTTCTGGCCCAAATGAACAAAGAAGTCAAAACTTTATCCAAAGAAAATCTGTAATTCAAATGAAAGTATTCAGCTCCTAACTGAACACAATGAGAGCCCTGTTCTCTGAGTGGGGGTGTGTGTGTGTGCTGCATATTTATTCCTCTTCTGTAGTCTTTACTCCACTGAAGGAAAACAAAACTTGCATGACTAATTCTTACAGTACATCACTCACAGCCTCACTCTTCTCTCCTCTACCCCAGTTATGCAGTGAGCCAGTAATATTTCAAACATGCTGCTCACTTCTGCCAGAAATGGATGGTTTGCTCTTTGGAGATCAAGTCCATACTGATAATTTCATATTTGCTAAATAGTTCTTTACAGCCGTGATTTGAGGACATCACTCAGTCAGACAGCTAATTAATTCACTGTATTGATTGTAATACCCGGGAGCCCCAGCTGGTAAATATGAAGTGTCAAGTACTCATTAATTCTGGAGAGAAGTTGGCAAACATCATTGACTCATTCCATTACACAGAGTCCACATATCATTGACCTCGTGCCTCATTGCTTTTCAAAGTGCTTAAGTTGAAAGTTCTGGTTTCCAGCTGTGAAAATGTCATTTTTTTGGTTTTCTAATAGTCCTATCTTTGTAGCAGGACCCCACTGTTTGAAAAAGGTTTTGCTGAATATAATTTCACTTAAAGATAAAGTAGGATTTTTGTTGATGAGAAATGCCTGAAGCATTGCAAACCGTGTTTATTCATATGCACCTACATCAAAGGACTCTTTGTGCTTTTTTATGATTTCACTTGGCGTTTTCTTCACAACTCTACAGAACAGTGTGCTTAGAAAAGAAAAGTGGAAGGGGGAGAAAATAATGTGGCTGAAAAGTGGATACATTTTCCTTTTATGTTGTAACGTAAAGAGACCTTAATTGTGCTTGAGCGCTGAGATATTCTAAAACTCAGATTTATCATGTGGCTGAGGACTCACACATTCTGCTTTCTTCATGAGAAAGTACCATTTTGTATATTTCACTTTTTCTCCCAGAGGAGTATATGGTAAGCTTTACATGAACACATCAAATGTAAATGTGTCAGACTTGATGCTGTGCAATCTATAGCACACATCCTAACATTCATATTGCTTTGAATGTCCACTATATGTCTGTTTGTGACTCTAATGCTTACTGTCATCTATCTACACACATTCACCATAGATCTGCAACACACTACACTTCACAGGAACCCCACATTGAGACTCAGCAACACATAAGGAACCTTTTATGTGTTTCACCATGTTGAATTGATGTTAATATCACATTACTTGGTATTTGAAAACAGAATATGTATTCAATAATATAGGGTACATACATGTATATGTAACACTATATGCACAGTTAGGGAAACATGTGTGCCTCCTCTGCCATTTTATGATGTAGGAAGTAAGATATTGCTGCTGGAAATGATATTCATTCACATTGTATGGTTGCCTGTAGATAAATCGTCATACCAGCCTTTACTCAAACATGTTTTTGTTGTTTGATTATTTTTGGATGAGGTTAAATATTGCTCCTTGTTCAGCTCACCTTACCTGGGCAGGTGGTAGGTTCCTGTTAGGTGAGGCTGACATTCAGAGGGGCATAGTAGGTGACAGTTTGCTTTAGGGCAGCAGCTTTCATTATTTTTTTAGTTTGTAATTGTTTTGCTGTGTTTAACATTTGACATGTGTTCGTCTGTTTCTGAAATAATGTTGGTAATAAATATCACAGTTGTTTTCCCTAATTCGGCTCATCTTCCTGCTTCTTCAACAGCCTTTTTTTAAGTTTTCTTGTGCCAATCAACATCCTCTGCCCTTTGTGATAACAACTACAATCAAATGTATTATTTTCTTTAGATTTAACATTACTATATCATTGTGTTTTAATGTTTCTTAAAGCATTTTTTTAAAGACAATACGGCAGTTAGTGATACTGTGAATATAGTTATAGATTGTTGTCGCCATGTCCAGCAATAACATATTTATTGAATGACAATATAGTGATTTACAGTATGTCAGGGCTTGCATCGCTAGCAACAATAACAAAAGGAAGATTTATACTTTTCAGTGATGGGAGGTGGAATAAATAAAAACACAGTGTAGCTTACTGTGACAGTTTAATTTTTGTTTGTTTTGATGTTGAATCATTATCTTAGGTTGCTTTATTCTAGCCTCCCTAACACTGATATGTACACATATTATCTCGGTTAAGAAGTCTTAAATTAAAGCACTTGCTGTCTGAATTGAATTATCCTTGACAACAGATACAGCATTGTTCTCACAGGTTGTGTCTATGTTTGTGTTTACAGGGGAGCTGTATATCGGTGGCGTGACAAAGAGCATGTACAGCAACCTGCCCAAGCTCATCGCCTCCCGGGACGGGTACCAGGGCTGCCTGGCCTCCGTGGACCTGAACGGGAGACTCCCCGACCTGATCGCAGACGCCCTCCACAGAGTGGGGCAGGTGGAACGAGGCTGCGATGGTGAGTGGGGGGGGCACATCACACAGAACTCAACATATCAAAGGCAACACACAATGCTTGTTAGCTCTATTTGTATGATTATCAATGATATCTATGTTCAACGGTAAGAACAGACAACAATTATCTCCCCCTTCAGTCAACATTGATATGTCAATGATTTCAAGTTTTTGTGAAATCCATTGGGTATTACTGTGTTCTTGCTTTTAGCAACAATCTCTCTCAGATCATTCCAACCTTTACACAACTTCTCAGCAGGGTAGCTCCGTTTGAGAAGATGACAGATAATTAATTATAATGACAACAAGTCAGGAGTTGGATAGGAATCTACAATTTTAATAAATCTGTCATTTAGAGACGCAGATGGACAGCATCCATGATTTGATTGCTAAAATAATCAATTATATCTGACACTTTGTTTTGTTAATATGTACTGATAAAGGTAAACACATCATTTTAAAGTGATGTATATCACATTAGAAAAGGGAGATTATTTGACACCACCTTGGTTCTGAGCTCACTCTAGCTTTGTTTACTTTTATTTACACCCATAACTTCATGGCCGTATTACACACCAGACTGCCACTTGCTCAGAGCTTCAGAAAGTCACATCAGTGCAGCCCAGATTCTCACTGTTTACAATCTGAGCCACTGTCCTCTGTATATCCTCTCTATTGCCTCATAAAAGCTGCATGAGAGAGGTATCTCTCTCCTCTAATGTTATTGTCAGTGTGGCTAATCTCAGCAGCACCCCACCCTCTTTGGCTTTTTCCTCATCAATCTTTTTTCAAGCATCTGTTTTGTTTTTTTGTTCTGCTGTATGCCAATAACCACCATGTCTCGTGTCGGGGAGTTAATCCTGAGTATAACGCTGGATTTTGGCTTAAGCATTTCCCCCTCCACACACCCATGCCTTTACCCCCCGCCGCCACCACATATCGATGGCGTGCTGAGTGTCGGAGAGCACAGACTTGATTTCCCTGGGGGCCGCACTAGCCGACTGGATGCAGCACTGATCCAGCTTATTTTCTTTCCTTTTTTCTCCATCCCTAACGCTGCTACTCTTGCCAGCCAGTCTTATTACCTGCCTACAGTTACACACCACAATTACTTTGCTCCCTACACTGTTTAAACCTGCATTAAGCTATCATATTGACTCCCGAGGCACCCAAAATGGATGTTAATATTAGCTAATGATTGCAGGTGCCAGAGAGAGAATTGACCAGTTTTGCAAGGGTAGACCTTTTTGAGAAGTAATACTTTACACAGACCTGGGGCTGTCCAATATAAATCCATATATTCCCCTGGTGATATCAAAGGAATACATGAAAAACACATTTGGCTATTTATCTAATATGCTTTGATCCAATTCAGACAATCATTTCTCAATGTTTACAAGATAGTCCAATCAAATCGACATAAAATCTGTACATTTTCAACACTTATTTTCACTAGTTCTGGTTTATCTTCTAGAATTACAAAAGTGTTGGTGTACCAGAGTAAAAGTCATGAAGATGACTTTTACAAAATGCAGTGTTGTCCTGGGTATGGATCAGTGCCAGAGCCCTGAGCGACCTGGTTGTGAGGTCATTGTTTCCTGGAGCTGGGATGCAGAGTGGTCAGAGGTGGCTGCTCCGTGGACATAAAGCCAAACAAAGGGAAGCACAGGGAGCTGATTGTTGTTGCTCTCTACTGAATCAGCAGATCACAACAACAACGAACAAGACAGGGGGAAAGGAAAGGAAGCTGTGAGACAGAGATAATTGAAGTGCAGGTATATAAAAAGTGTTGCTGACTCACTGTAGCTGAGGAGGGTAGAAACATGGCCAGAAATGTTTCAATATAAAAACATACTGCATGGTTCAAATAATACATAATTTCCTTAGCAGCTGTGAAGTTTATATTGTGTGTCTGACTCAATTTATTTTATCTAAGAAAAAAGCAAGTCCTGAGTCATTTTACCCTTTACCAAAATAACATTCCCTCACTATCACTTGTATGTGATCCATAGACCAAATTAGGCGCTTTCACACCGGAGTACTTTTCCCAGGAATAGTTCCGATAGTTCCTGGGATTTTGCGTTCACACCAAAAAGATCTGGAACTAGAACTTTTTTTTGCGAACCTTTTCACCCCATTTTATTTGCTGGCATTAGCATTATTAGCATTAGCATTAGCCCAGCGCACCAACAGAGAGAGACTAACTTATGGCAACACAAAATAAAACATGGGAGCGGTGGAGATGAGGAGGTGTCGCCGCATTTGGCGATTTACTCGGAAGGCTTCAGTAGAAGCTGCTGGGAGTCCCAGCAGCTTCTACTGAAGCCAGTCCCCAACTCCGGGGACTTCCGGCCGGGGACTTCGGGTGGCAGTATACGCGGTGAAGTTGTTTGCAGCCTGCCAGTAAACCCAAAGCAGAAGAAGTAGTGACGTCAGCGGCTCCCTCAGGGACTTATTCCGGTTTGAACGCGATTTACTAGATAGTTCCAGGAAACTTTTCCGGGGAAAAGTTTCCTGGAACTATTCCTGGGAAAAGTACTTGGTGTGAAAGCGCCTAATTAAGAGTTCTAGTTCCAGATCTTTTTGGTGTGAACGCAAAATCCCAGGAACTATCGGAACTATTCCTGGGAAAAGTACTCCGGTATGAAAGCGCCTATTGACACAGTTTTCAAACATTTCAAGGAGCTTGCCTGATGTTGTGAGGTTAAGGATTTAATTAAACTGAACATAAAATGAACATAGAAAAAACAGTTGAGTTTTCCAATTTGACTTTCAATTCATTTATTTTCATTGTCGTTCCAGTTCAGGTCGCAGTGACCAAAATCTCTCATTTTCGTATTGGTAGAAACAGCAGTAGCAGAGATAAAATCACCTTTTGAGATTTGAAAAAGATACAAACCCAAAAAAATGTGATACATTCCTGGGGAATTCCTACTTTAATAAAATATAAAAGCACTGTAAAAAATAAAAAATAAATAAACGTTTGCCTTCTTCAAACATGTGTTTTATTATGAACCAAGAGCTCAGCTGGATCTGCAGTGGGGGGCTCTGGCCTCTACACTGCTAATATGTGAGCAGATGTTTCAGTAGTAACCAAGCTGTTAGTTATTGATGCAGTTGACAGCAGTGAGGAAGTCTATTTGTGTTTTCTCTTTGGGGTTTACATCCTGGTTTTTCTTATTGGCTCCCTATACTCTGCAGGATTTCCCTAAACATTTGGAGCAATTAAAGCAGATGGAGTTGTATGCCCCAACAAATGTAAGGCACCTAATAACAGCTTATTAGGCAGACATACAAAAGGTAGAGTTTAGCCAATGAAAGGTTAAAGTAACAGTAATAAAATGCGACATGACTTGGTTATTAATGATGAAAATATGCTTAATTAGCTGCTCAAGGGACCATTTTATTAGCGAGTAATTTGATGGGGCAATTAGTGAGGTTAGGAATGGAACAAGCTGATAGAAATAAATTGACATTGAATTCAAGTAAACATTTTGGAGCATACGGTAAAAGCTCTCATATATTGGTGATTGTATTTCATTTTCTGCGAGTGTGGGGGGCTCGCCTTTAATTGGGCCATTTGTAAATGGCACAGTGAGATGTCTGTTTATCTGTGTGGAAACAAATTACTCTGGTGCTGAACCATGGTCCTTTGGAAATGTTTGTGTTTAATTGAGATTTTAATGAGAATCCTCGCCCCCACCAACACGACAGCCACCACACACTCTTATTTTTAGACCAATTATCTTGCCTAATACTTCCTCTGCATTCTGATATTTTATCTTACATCCAGCCTTTACCACGTCTGCTTTTCTTTACATTTCTTGTCTTCTTTCATTCCCACGCGTTAATAACGCGTTAATAACGCGTTAACGCAAAAAAAAATTAACGCCACTAATTATTTTAACGCGATTAAAGCATGTGTATTTTTTGTCCTCGGCCGCCCCGTAGTTTCAGAACGCATCGAGTTTAAAATACCATCTACAAGCTGATGCTGACAGCCCCGCTCCTGCCGCCCGCTTGTGGCAGACCACACTTCCACGCTCACCGGCAGGCCCGGACAGGCCATCGGGAGGACCGGGAGGGTAGGGTGTGTGTGTGGCGCGACTCAAGCGAGGCACACCTTACGTGTTGTTGTTGTGGTTAGCATCTGGTGCTAGCTAGCTGCGCTAACGGATATAAGGAGCTGTTTCAATGAAAACAGAGGAGCGACATTTCGCCGACAACTGCGCCGAGCACTTGGCTTTATGCAGGTAGCCAAGACAGTGGGAAAAGTCAGCACACTCAGCACGGATAGTGCGCGCAACATGATTGCAGCGTCCAGGCAGCTCCCGTTCG
This sequence comes from Trematomus bernacchii, assembly GCF_902827165.1. Classification (NCBI taxonomy): domain Eukaryota; kingdom Metazoa; phylum Chordata; class Actinopteri; order Perciformes; family Nototheniidae; genus Trematomus; species Trematomus bernacchii. Next base: position 2,371,120 of record NW_022987683.1, read on the forward strand.
AGCATATATGCCTTGAGCTGCACATAGCTCCAACGATCCATCACAGTGTCTCCACATTCACACACACACACACACACACACACACACACACACACACACACACACACACACACACACACACACACACTTTGTATTGTATTATTGTATGAGAGAGGTTCCAGGTTGAATTGAGGCGAATATTTGTAATGTTCAGGTTGTTGTGTTTAATATTCATGATAATATTTGTCATTGTTCAAATGATAATAAACAAACATATAAAGCATATTTGTCCACTCATATGTTGATAAGAGTATTAAAAACTTGAAAAATATCCCTCTAAGGTTCATTTAGAACAGATAAAAAATGTGCGATTAATTTGCGATTAATCGCGATTAACTATGGACAATCATGCGATTAATCGCGATTAAATATTTGAATCGACTGACAGCCCTAAATAATACAGAGGCAAAAAAGACACTTGGTCACATTTTTCCATTTCAAGTCAGACCAATGACGAAGCCGTTAGTGCTGTATGTTTAATCATAAGTGGATATGTGAGTTTTCAAAGCAGTCTGTCACATTACCTATCTGAATAAATGGCTTCAATTCCACAGAGAAATCTCATCGCTGGAGTTTCTAATTGACAATTTAAATATTTTCAGCCATTCATGACAGTGGGAGGTAACAACAGGATCCAGCATCCCCCCATAACACACACTCATACACACACACGCACACGCACACGCGCACACACACACACACAGGGATACAGTATAATGGGGAAGCTAATCAGCGACTGAATCCACCACTACTCATTTCCTATGCAAATATTCCCAGAGTTTGGCAATTACACCAGGTTCAACTTTGAATTAATGTCAAATTGAATCTGAATTAATTTATAAGCAACACAAATCAAATCATTTTTAGTCTCTGGGAAAGCAGGTAATGCATTGTGTTGCAGTCAATAGCCGCTTTCACACCAAGTACTTTGCCGTGCTTAGTTCCCAGCACTTAGTTCCCCCATGGAACTAAAGAGCCGATCGCGTTCACACCGGAATAAGTCCTTGAGGGAGGATTAGGCAAATGAAGCCGCTGTAATCACTTCTTCTTCTTCTGCTTTGGGTTTACTGGCAGGCCGCAAACAACTTCACGGCGTATACTGCCACCCGAAATCCCCGGCCGGAAGTCCCCGGAGTTGGGGACTGGCTTCAGTAGAAGCTGCTGGGACTCCCAGCAGCTTCTACTGAAGCCTTCCGAGTAAATCGCCAGAACGCCGACACCTCCTCATCACTCCATCGCTCCCATATTTTTTTTTGTGTTGCCATAAGTTAGTCTCTCTCCGTTGGTGCGCGGGGCTAATGCTAATTCTAATAATGCTAATGCCAGCAAATACAATGGCGGCTTCACAAAACTTCTCCGAGTTTTACGGGGCGTGGTTTGCAATTCGCCCAGCCAATCAGAAATTGGAACTTTTTTCTCCCCAGGAAAGTACCACCTCTCTAGCAGGGACTGAAAAGGGGGGAAAAGTTATCATGAACTAAGTTCTCTTTTTGGTGTGAACGCAAAATCCCTGGAACTATCGGAACTAAAAGGGAAAAGTACGGGGAAAATTACTCCGGTGTGAAAGCGGAGTAATGAAATAGGCGTTATCAAATCAAATCAAGTTTTATTTATATAGCACATTTATAAACGATTTTTGGTCGAGCCAAAGTGCTGTACAAATAGTAAAAATACCCTACAGTAAAGACATTTTACAGCTAATACAACAGCACAGTTAGTTCAGAATATCAGTATGAGAAAAAACTACACCCTCTGTCCTTAGACCCTCACATCGGAGTACTTTTCCCGTACTGTTCCCATAAATAGTTCCGATAGTTCCTGGGATGTTGCGTTCACACCAAAAATATCTTTTTTTTCAAGAACCTTTTCACCCCTTTTTAGTCCCTGCTAGAGAGCCGGGACTTTCCTGGGGAGAAAAAGGTTCCAATTTCTGATTGGTGTCTGCGCTTCTGGCAATTTACCCGGGGCTTCGGGTGGCGATTTACTGCCACCCAAAGTCCCGGAATCCGGGGGGCTCCGGGACTTCGGGTGGCAGTATACGCCATGAAGTTGTTTGTGGCCTGCCAGTAAACCCAAAGCAGAAGAAGAAGTGACGTCAGCGGCTTCATTTGCCTAATCCTCCCCCAGGGACCTTTCTCCGGTGTGAACGCGATTTACTAGATAGTTCAGGGGAAATAAAAGTTCCGGGAACTATTCCTGGGAAAAGTACTTGGTGTGAAAGCGCCTAATATGTCTCTTAACTCAAGCATTTAAAATATGAGGTTTTATTGTATGCTTTTACTCTGTTAAATACTCCATTAACATTATACGGTTAAAGGATTGATTCAGAAATGTTCAAGTCTCTCATAAAAAAGGTAGTCAGGTGTCCATGTGAATATTGAAGCAGCTTTTGTTTGGTATTACCATACCCCATGTGTACTCTGACCATTAGCAGATCCTTTTCTGTTGCACTCTCAATGTAAATCCACAGTTCTTTTGGACCAAAATGAAACTCTTATGGAGCCTCAGAAGTCTGAGTTAGGCAAATGGAGTGAATACTCCAAAGCTCTAAGGCCTTTGTAGTGTAAGTTCCCCTATTGAGTTGCTTTGCAGGGATTGTTACAAGAGGGCCTTTTGTTGTTAAAAAGCCTGTAACTTTGGAAGATATCCACTTGATTTGTCTAAATTGGACTGCTGTAGCCTCGTGTGAGCTTCAGATAAACCTCTGAATAAATGTCTTTGCTTTGAACCCATGAGAGAAACTTTAAATAGCCAGTATAAACAGGAGAAATGTATATTTAACTATATTGTCTTTCCTCCAGGACCCAGTACCACTTGTACGGAGGAGTCTTGCTATCATCAGGGGGTGTGTCTCCAGCAGTGGGAGGGCTTCACCTGCGACTGCACCATGACGTCCTATGGAGGTTCATTTTGCAACGATCGTAAGTGAAACCTTTCTTCTGACTGGCATGGTTTAACTGTGTATGGCTGGAGTGAGTGCTGCAGCTTAATATGTATTGGTGGTTTTCTGGCATTAGGACTAGGTGAACGTTTCAATGTGTTATTCTGCTGTTTGTGTGGCACTGAGAGTGTGCTGTAACTTCTTCAAAGGTTTTTGGAAAACTTGTTACACATCACTGCCAACAAGTTAAATATTGAATCAAAATATTAGTCAACAAGGCCTCATTACCTCCCTTCAGCAGGGAGTCACATATTTTGCTGCACTCTACATTCACTCCTCTTTTTTGAATGTTCTATCGCTTGCACCACAGTCATAGTAACACCTCAGATTGTACGACTCAGAGTACAGTGACTGGCTGCTCTGCTCCTGAGGCACCGCTAACACACGCTGCGAGGAGAAACTGTGATTCAAGTCCTGAGTCCCTGCCATGTGCTCACCTGCTGGGCGGCTGGCAGCAGGAGAGTTCAGGAAGGATAGTATGGAGAGAGGGAGAAATACGTTTATTGTCAGTGGGTTGCTTATTTCCTAGATTGTAGATGTTCTTTCAGTGTTGTGATAATACTCAGTTCCCAGTAAAGCTACATTGTATATCTTTGTGTACATTCTAAGGTGTGTACTAGGTGCATTGAAAAGCACTATAATTACAAATACAGCTGGTGAAACTGCTCTGGACTGATAATAAAGATATGTTAATATGGAAATACTGTGTTGTATAGATTGCATATGAAGCTGAGCTCAACATGAGCTTATATACAATTAGCATTCAGCTCTCCCCACAGGCTTGATTTGAACAGGGCAGAGGCAGGGTGACAGGCTAATAGACTTGTTTGCATAAGTCTTTGATTGCTTATTAACTATCGGGTGCTGAGTTAAGCTGTTTCACCCTCACACTTACCTTCGTTACAACCACCCTATGGTTCTGTTGCAATGGAGTTTATCTTACATTGTTGTCATGCTGGTTGCCATGTTAGCTCTGCAGCATATGATTGTGCATGACATTAAGGGGATGATTAGCAAGGTACTGCTTTGGCTCTTGGAAGAGTTGAAGTGAGGAGATGGCAATAATAACGGCTCCGTCGGCATGACAGACATGCCAAGATAAGCAGGGAGAACCCCTGCTCCTTGAGAGAGGAGAGCACATGATGAAGAGATGAGAGGAGATGGGGTGATGATTCCTGAATTTCAGTTGTTGCCCGTTGGGAGTGTTCCCACTTTTACCGAGCTGGCTTCAAAGATGACAGGTAAAACTGTGTGGCGCCGGGGAGAATACTAACATGTGTTCAGCGCAGAGACCTAATAGATGTGTGTCTGATTTGTGAGAGTGTGTAGAGTGGAGGGAAGGACCTCACCAGCAGCCTGAAATAATGTAAATGCAGAGCAAACAAAGAATGATTTATGTAGGTTGATCTGTCTGGTTTAGCAGTCAGTTCTAAATTGCGTCTTAATCTCACACATGAGAGTACCAACACTGACACTAGCTTATTATTGTTTTTGTTTCTGAACAGTACTGGTGATATGCTGTTTAATGTTCACTCCCCCCACTCTTTATCTTGCTATGTTTTCTTGGTTAGGGATTGCCATACTACAGTATAACACAATTTATGCATGAAAAGCACAATTATAGGACAATTAATGTGTATGAATATGTGTTATACCACAGTGTGTCAGTCTCTTTCAGAGTGCATGCCTTGCTATAGTTGGTTTCTACTGCCTTTCCTTCCTCACAGCATCTACACATTTTGCGACCTCCCCGTCTGCCGTCATCTCTGCCAGCTTGGAACTTTGAACACATATTTCCTCTCTTGATCTTGAGAGCCTTCCACAAGTTAAACTCTTGGCTCCTTCTCTTCACCATCTTCGCTTTCTTCTCGTTGCCTTTCCGTACTTTCTTGACACACAAGCAGCTCTGTATCCTGGACTTGAACAAATGAATTGACAGTTATCTGAACCTGCCTTCCAACCTTCGGGGGAATTTTCCTTAAGCCTTCTTTGAAATCTAAGGTAGGTCATTGGGGAGCATTTTTTATTTGTGTATGAAACAGATGCTGCAGGTGTGGAGGATATTGCATCATATTTCTTTTTATAGTAGAAAACAGTATAATTGTGTTTTTTCTTCCCTCCAGTGTTAAATATCTCTTCCCTACTATTCCATATGGTGTCATACATGTCTGAAATGGACGCCTTTGAAATGGTTTAATTCATTGTAGTATTGTTTTATTGTAGTCGTAGAAATCAAATAGATTGCATCCTACCTTCCTGTGGATGCATGCATAATGAGAGTGAGACATAAATAAACAGGTGTACGGGTTACATCTCTTTGTAGCTTTACAAAGGGTATGGATGCATGTCATCAAAAGAAGGGGCAGAAATAGCCCAGTAAAATGAATCACAAAGAACCAGCCTGCCATGTGATCACACTCTTTATCTCTCTCTCAGCAGCCATACTGTGAAAATGAAGTACTCACACACACCTTCTTGATAACCTGCAAGCACACACACTATTTGCCGACGTGTGCTGTGTATACTGTCTTTGACGCAGGCATTTGCTTCTCTTCTAAGTAAATGATTTTGCTTTTAAAGAATAATGAAAGACTTGAATAGAGTGATAGCCCCTGCATTTGGTTCTCCAAGGGGAATTAGACATTAGCATAATTACTCTTCCACCATTGCTTACACTGCGGTTTGTGGAGGGCCTTCCTCCATGGCCATGATAGACAAAGCATAGAATGGGCCTCAGGTGTATACGCTGTGTAAGTGTGCTCGTGTGTGTGGACTACACTGCTTAATACAATATAAATATGAAACACAGTTATCCACAGCCAACGACAAACTAACTAATTTCTAATTTAATAGAGAGAAGCCTTTTTTCCCTCAGTTTAAGGCCAGTCATCTGTTTCACTTTGGGTAGAAAGATTGTTATTATTTATGAAGGTTGATTCATAGTTGACTGGAGTAGAAATAAATATAAAAATGCTTCAATTTGCATAATTGTTGTAACATCATTGATCCATCCAAAATAAACAGAAGTAATTTGTCTTTTTATTGCAATAAGGTAGATGTCATCTCTCTCAGTGACAGCCAACACTTGATGATATCTGGAATAACAATAGTTCATCCTTTTGCATTGTATTTTTTATTATTAGAAATTAGGTATTTAAATTATTGGATTTCATATCTGAAGGATTGAATAGGAAGATGCATTAGTTGACCTTAACTAGTTGCTTACTTAACATTAGTGCACAAGTTCCCTATATTTGTTATATTGTCCTTTGTTGTGCTCTATATATAAAGGTTCCCTATATCAATGACTCCAGGCTTATTGTTTAAACATAATTGTTTTGTCTTTGAAAAGTCGCACATTATAATGCCCAGAGGGGAGGCAAAATAAAGTGTGACATGTTGAGGCGGTAGTTCTAATCCGAGATTATCCCGAGGTTATTCACTTTTGTTGATGGTGTTGATGAGGCCACGTTCAGGGCAGCTCTGACGTAGATTTCTCCCAGGTGTTATTTAAAGCAAGCTTCATGTTCGTTCCCTCCCATGTCTCATCAAAAATGCAGATGTTGCTTTCTGATTGCACTGTTGTTTTTGTTTTATACTTTCCAAAATGCCTTCAGGCACAACAGTTTCAAATTGGTTTGCTAGGTAATCAATCAATCAATCAATCAATCAATCAATCAATCAATGTTTATTTATATAGCCCAATATCACAAATGTTACATTTGTCTCAGTGGACTTCACAGTTTGTACAGAATATCAGTATGACAATACGACACCCTCTGTCCTTAGACCCTCACATCGTACAAGGAAAAACCTCCAAATAAACCCACAGTTTAAAGGGGAGTGGGAGAAACCTCAGGGAGAGCAACAGAGGAGGGATCCCTCTCCCAGGACGGACAGACGTGCAATAGATCGAAGAGATAATACATTTTACAGCGTAGGTAGACCAAATGTTTGGAAATGCATGTGTCTATAATAAGAAGATGAATCCACGAGGATGTCAACAATCCTGTGGGAGCCATCAGGGAAGTAGTATGATGAGAGTCAGGCAGGACCGCAGTGGACAGGTTCAGCCACGACTCAAATCCAGGACTCCGGATCCAGGACTCAGGATGCAGGACTCTGGATCCAGCACTCAGGATGCAGGATCCAGGACTCAGGATGCAGGATCCAGGACACAGGACCGCAGCGACAGGATCAGCCACGACTCAGGACCCCGGCGTAGATAGACACCAAAAAGAAATTTGGGGGAAGCTGGGTTATTCGGAACATGAGAGTACACAGGTACAGACAGACAGAAGGAAGAAGTAAGGTGTCCCCCGACAGTCTAAGCCTATAGCATCTAAACTAACGTGTTTACTTTCCCTTAACCTATCCTAAGGGAGTGCATGTACATAGGTACATGCATTCCCTTAGGATAGGTTAAGGGAAAGGGGTAGCAAGTAAGAAGTAAGGAACAGAGGTGGAGAGGCACAACGTGTACATGCACTGCCTTAGGATAGGTTGAGGGAAAAGAGTAGGAACTAAGATGTATGCGCCACATCTATACCATGAGCGCATTGCTCCTAAAAGGTTTTTCTGGCACTGACACCAATCAACAGTTGTGCGTCGACTCGGCAGGGATCAAGGCACGTGTATGCCTCTCCCTGCTACCACCATCTACACACACACAACACAATTACATCTATACCATGAGCGCAGGTAATGTGGTTTATTTTAAACACGTATATACAGTTTATTTATTAAGTGAAAGGAAGTGTAGCTAATAACCAATACTGAAAGTGAAAAACAATGTTGGCATGTTTAATAAAACTGTATATTTCCTTTCCTCCTTATTTCCTCCTTATAACCCTCTGTTGTATTGACAATCTTTATTCATGAGTGTTCACATAGCATGGCAGATATGAAAATACAGACATAAGGAATCCTTGAGTCTGATTGGCTGAATGTCTGTATTGGAAGTGATCACTATATCCCAGGGTTGACTCTGTTGCCTTATACCCGTAGATAAAGGAAAGCTGTCTGCTGCTCACTCTTGTTTCATAAAATTGTCAAGTTTCTGAGTTGCCATGTTGCTGAGCGGTGCGACGGTTCATACTGTGGTGGCTGGGTGTGTTTGTGCGTTTGATGTAATTCAGAGGCTCCAATTCCAGTGCATAATGTTTCTATTTTGTTGAGAAGTACTGTTTGCACCTCTTCTGTGACCCCTTCTGCTGGTCAGTTTGCTGTGACAGGCCTACTGCACTGCACTCTGGGGAGGCTAATGCATGAAGCATGACTTGGAGGAATGAGCAGATACAAATTAAATGTGGTATTCCTGCTTTCCACACACAGTCTACTGACCTTGGCAGCCACATTTAAACACAAGTACTGTCACAACCATTTTTAGTTTCATTTCTTAAAAACAGCCTCTCATTAACAGTAGAACATCTGGTGCTATAACACACACAAAACAAAAACAAAAACCTTGCAAACAAATATGAGGTTGTTGCACCAACTGTATTTATGCGCACAGATGCATTTAAGACGTGACAGAAAGTAAAAAATCGGTCTTATACCACTCTTAAACGAACACACACAACCAGAGAGAGCATTTGTTATTCAGCAGCAGCCTGCAGTGATTGACTGGTCTATTTGTCTCTGCGTAGCGTATAAGTGGGCCACTTGGTATTCTGCCTTATTCATCTGGAACCAACTCAGACAGAGATGCTGTGTAAGTGCATGCAGTACGAGGGCTTTGTTTCTCTCCTTCTCACTCACTCTTTCATTCTCTGATTACGTGAGTGAGAAAGACACCGAGATACAACAAGATGGAGAAAGACAGAGGAGGAAACACTGGGAGGAGCAGGCGGTGTCTGTGCAATCCTTTGTTTAACCGTAAGCTTCGCTGGGCGTTAGCACAGCGCGGGCATGTAGACAATGAATCCAGCTGCTGGCCTGGGTGCATACAGTTGTGCTGTCAGGCATACTAATGGAGTACAGAGTTCCACTGTGTCCACTGCTGATTTCAATCTGCCCTTCCCAATCCCTTATCTCTTTTTATTTTCTCTCTATATTACTGCACTGTTTTTCTGGGTATGTATAGATTAGCCATACAACTTGAGTATATGGTCCTCAGAAAAACATCTTAACTCCTTATCTTAACATTGGTTTCAAATATAGGAAACTCTTCTTATTTCAAAAGCAATTGCTAGGCTGTTTCCTATATATCAGACTTCCTCATGTAACTTTAACTGTACATTTGTCAACTGGTACTCGTCCTGTCACTGTCTAGTTTCATCATCTTGCTGTTATGGATTGAAAAAGAGAGACGTTCAATTTAACAATAAAAAATCTGACTTATTTATTTCAAGCAAAGAAAACTCAATTGTGTTGACTGATGAATGGTCTTGCAGTCCGTGTATCGTTTGTTGTTTTAATTCAGTGCAGGGCCTGATTTAGGATTCTTATTTTGGGAATTTGTTCGGTTAGCATTGATGTACAAGTTCTCTATGTTCAAATGATTATGTTCATGTCTTCCTAAATTGAGATAAGCTAGTGTTTTAGTCTTTGGGAGTTTCTGTAATGAGGCCTCAGAGAAACTTATGTCACCCTTAACCTGACCAGAGCACATAGGTCTTCTGTTCCTGGTTAGAAATTGCATGTTGCCGCTGTGGTGGAAATCTGACACTTTAACTCTTCGTAAAAAATACATTTTCCACTATATTTTGATACTTTGTGCTAGATCAAAACGTACATACAAGTAGTACATTGACCTCTTTGTTTGGATATGCATTCAATGTAGCTCCGTTATTGAAATAGGGGCAGCCAGAACATGAAGTGACTTGCCTTCAACAATCCTAGAGGACTTATAGCAGCTCACTAATTGTTGCACTCGTTGCTTTTACTAGCCTACTGTTGCTACCTAATACGCTTGATAGGTTTCAACAGGCATTGGTCATGCCTACCCGCTCTTGTATTCTCTCCTCACCCAAATGTAATGAAAGCTGATTACTGAAATGCATTTCCCTCTCATCCTGACTGGCAACTCTGCAGGTGATCATTTGTTTGGTACATGAAAAGATGGGGGACAGAAAGGAGAGACAAGAAATCTGAGAAAAGAAAATCAAAGATGGCTACTGGTCTCTGATCAAAATAGCCTTTGTGAATCCTTCATCACAGTGTGTCTAATGCACTTGGTTTAGGCCTGACATCGATTGTCAGGCTGTTTGTTGTGATGAAGGTCACTCTTGCTTCAACATGGACTCTGTGTGCAGCACAGCATGGATCAGGACAGCCTTAAGGGGAAGCTTTAGGTTTCAGATTTTCTCATCACCCTTTGAAATGACCCACCCCAGACTAAAGTGGAATGATAAGCAGAGCAGCAAACGTCAAAGAGAAAAAAAATCAAACCATCATCATGACCCAATAAGAGACATTTCACCGAAAAAGCTGTCTGAAAGAAGGACAATTGTGTAGAAAGATAAACGTGTCGGACCAGCTTTTTTTCCTTGCTAATATTCTCTAAAATGTGTTGTTTGTCGTTGTCACTCACTCCTTCCACCTCTTCGCTTCTTCCATCCTCTCTCTGCACAGTTTGCCAGACGGCGCCAAAGAGCTGCTGTCCGGACCTAGCAATTAACCGCCACCTCATTAGTCCAGAAACACAGTGTGAATCCTAAATAATCACTTGGCTTGCATTTTTTCATGCCCTTAAATGCACACACACACACACAAGAACCCTCTCTACTTCTCGGTTGTGGGCTGCTCCATAAATGAGATGGAGAGAGACCGCGGAGGTTGCAGCTTTTTTCAATTTTCTGACACTTTGAGTGAACGCATGGGCAGAGAAATGAGAGAATGGATGGAGAGCAGAGAAAAAGAGGAGAGTGCAAGTAAGGAATGAAACAGTGTTTGGGCATGCAAAGGCAAATGTGGCTCCTTGAAAAGAGGGGAAAGCACAAACCAATTGGACTTTAGAAGGCACCATGTAAAGAGCTTGAAGGGGATGGGTTAAGGATAGACGGCCATATTGTTTGGCCTGTGGTGCAGAGGATGGTACTCTAGGTGAAAGTAATAGCGTGGCATATGGCTTGAGTGGAAACCGTGCCTTTTTACTGGGATTTTCAATTATTGTGCCAGTGATATTTAATGATAAAATAAGCAATTACATCTGTTCATCTTTAAAAACATAAGACTCATATGTGTAACCCCTATGAGCTAAAAGTCATTTAAGTTATGATAACATTTCCTAATTAAAATGTCCTTATACAACAAAAGCTTTGGTATATATTTTGTTGACTTGTGTTCTTACATTATCTGATACATGTATTAATGTTTCAGATTATTTACTCTGCACGTGCAAATATTTTAACAAGATGTTAGTCATCGGATCTTAAAGGTCACCTATTGTGCAAAATCCACTCTTTCATGTCTTTTAAACATAAACATGTGTCCCCTCTGCGTTAAGAGATTCAGAAAATGTCAGAAAAAAACCATTCTCTCTCTTTTTGTCCTGATCCATTTATATAAAAACCTGTCTGAAAATGAGCTGATCAGATTTTTACCACTTTATGATGTCATAACGATTTGTTGGCTTGTGTAACCATGAGCCAATAACCAACCAATGTAACACCCCGCCACCTTATCACCTGAATCTCCTCCTAGAGCTCCTTATTTTCATCTAAAGTAACAGACAGAGAATCAGCACTTTTGAAACAGGGCTGAAACAGAGGGGATTATGGGATGCTGCCATTATCTGTTTGCCAAACACTTCAGAGACATGTTTTGTATATATCAGAGACCTATACTATATTGATGAAAAACAGTATAATAGGGGACCTTTAAGAAATCAGAGAAACCACATTAGCTCAATGTTAGTGGTTAGCTCGCAGCCACTACGTCTTGTGTCTGCCATGGCCATGTTATTGTGAAACTGCTTTATTTTGCTTTTACCAGTTCTATCCACCTTGTCTCTTTTTGCTCGGAGAGGATAAGACCTCTGCAAATAATTTGGCCCCCACTAGCATCCTGAACGATAAAACACTACTCAACCCCAATATCTGTTTATCTCTGGGCCTGGTAGCTTTGCTGAGTCAGACCTCGACTGATCATTTCATTAAAAATACCAAAAGAAAGTCCCTGATGAGTTTTTATTTTGTGTGAACCCAGTGCAGATATTCCACTCCTTGCTTGGGTTTAATTAAAGACAGGGTGAGCTTTTAAACCACGATGTGCATGAAATGACAATTAATGGGCCTCTGTAATTGCTTGGAGACCACTCCAGCCACTTGCAGACATTATCAAAAGCTTTTCACTGTGCACTGGAATGAGAACAAGAGAGGTGGGAGGGATATGTGTGCACGTGTGGAGCTGGCAAAGAGAATCAAAATATAAAGAGGTGAAAAAAGGGGAGAGCAATTATTTCTCAGATCACACATTTCATATTAATCAATTCCTTTGTTGATGCAAATAGCAGCATCACACATCTGACTAATGTCAATATTCTGGACCTGATTGAATTCAGCGGAGCAAATGCATTTGTAAATACCATACACATCTTCTGCAATCAAACGTGACTCGGATAGACATGCTGTGTGTGTGTGTGCATGTGTGTGTGTTCATTCATTTTGAATGCTATCACAGTGTTAGCGTGACCCAAGTCACAAGCAGGTGCTAAAAGGCTTTCAGCCATTTGTTCATGTATCCATTCATTGTTATTTGTTCTAACTTGCTCTGACTCATTGGTTGAGTATGATCTTCTTTTACAAGACCTTTTATTTGTGTATCTTACCTTTATTTGTTCTCAACCTCAATAGTATTGTGTTGTAAAACCAAAATGCCGTTATAAAAACATAAGATTGATCTCCTTTGCAGTTTCTCCAAAAGCTTGTCAAAATGTGAGGCAGTATGCCTTGGGAACGTTCTGCTGGGCTGTGTGCCAGCCTGGAGCTGACTTTATAGGTTTCTGTTGCCTTTGCTACTGTTGTCCCTGAGCAATTGGGATTACATTGTTTGAAGCATCATAACCCCTGCAAAATGTCTTGTTTAGTTTTGTATCTTTTTGGTCTGATAATATTGGTCTGGTCTAGTTGTACGAATTATACCATTAGGCTAACTAATAGTCTCTAGAGCTTGTTTCCAACAGCACCCCTGATTTTGAAACCCCATTTATGTTAAATGCCATTTTATAATCATTCATATTTGACTTGGTGGTTAGTGCCACCTTTGTCTGTTGTGTGACACACTCAGAAAACATATGTATCTTTGCTTTACCTGGCCTTAAATGTATAAGTAAGATAGAGTTGGACTGTACAGTGCTGTGTTCTCACAATAAGCCTTTGACCATGTCCCTTTTCTGTTGTCACAGTACTCATAAAGATGAGCCTCTTCCCCTGTCTCATACTTGTGACAACTTATCATTATTTCTGCCATGAATGACAGCTGCAATACAAGAGGAGCGGAGTTTATCATTTGAAGTGCTGACCACCTGAAGTAATAGCATGTCATTTAGGGATGACCGCACTCCCAGAATACATCTTGGATATTGTCTCCACATGTAATGCGGAGGAAATACTGCTATGTACAACAGTCAAATTCCCTCATATTTTCTCTCTCTCTACATCCACTCACCAACACACAGGGAACTCTGCTGAGAATGTCAATGTTTCCTTAGGGCATCTGGACGGAGAGAACTTTACTCAAGTTGACATGGTAGATCATCAGGACTGACACGTACACGCACGCACGTCGTGCATACAAACCCACATCCTCCTTGTTTGTATCCCTGTGGGGGTTGAGCTGTCGATAAGTTGAGCTGACAGTCTCCTCTTCACCTTGTCTTCTTTCTCCATCATGTCCTCTTCCTCTACTCCTGTATCTCCCTGCCCTTTATTCCTCGTAGTGCGTCCATTATTATTTGCTGCTCCCTGTAGGCTAAGGGAATACTATGCTACTAACATTTAAAGGAATATGTATATGATGTAAAAGGAATCTCACTGATCACACTCTTTTTGACCTGGCTTTGGTTGGACCATATAATATTATGCAATTTATTTTACAGCCAGTACAATGAATGTGGTAAATCCCCTATTGTTCATACTTTTCTCTGTAATATAATGCCTACTCCATGTCTAATGTCCATTAATTGAACATGACTTTGGGCTATATAGATGTAATAATTGTTAAAATCAAGGGGTGATAATCCAGCAGAGTTCATGTACATGTCAGTCTGTTCTTGTCCAAGTGCCGATGCCATGTAAGACATGGATGTGCATCAGTGTAGTGCATTCTGACTCCCTTCCGAACCCTTGCTGTTATATGTTGTAGTCTTTTGGACTAAAACGAGCCTCTCATCCTCCCCTCTGTCCCCAGACCAGTAATGGAATCCCCCAACTGGAAACACAGTGGCCATTTGAAAGTGGGCCTGAATCAGGTGGCCAGTGAGGTGATAAATGATAGCGGCTAAAGAAGGCGATATATCAGGAATATCCCTTTTCTCTTCCCTAAATAATGAATATACATTGAGGTGTATTTCAGTCCATACATTCTGACAATGTAATAGATTTTATTTTGCCTCTCGCTGATCCTCAAACCCCTTTTGCTAAAGCCCTTTGTGGTAATGTATATCATCTTCAAGTTGTTGTTTTTTTACAATGTGCCCATAGAGAGAACTTACAGTATTGATATTTAATCTTGCGTGAAAATAAATATTTTATTTAGCACCGTGACACAAATGCGCTATAAAACCTTACCTTCAGTGTAGGCGACAGTGTGTTTGCTTTTGATTAAGATCTTATGACGTACAGGAAATATGTGGACACTTTGTATGTGCTTTTGTGCCCCTGTATTACTATACATTCTATACATTATTGCTTTGTGGTTGTTCATTGCACTCCTACATATGGCATGTGAATATAAAGGAGAGCAAAATAAGACGTAGACAGAGAGAGATGTAACAGTTGTGAAAGCCTTTCCTAGCTGTCAAGGAACAATGTCACGTTTACAGTTGGACTGTACTCTATAAATAAGTCCTATCACTATCTGACAAAAGCCTTCTTCAGTATATTGCTGATCTTCAGTTTCTTATAGGCAATGATTCTGACTTTGTAATGACATTTATTGAATGAATGAGGATCCATAAAGCACTGATGCAGCACCCCCACAGCTTCTTTAAATCAAACATTGATGCATTTTCCCCCACATCTTTCTTTGTCATCCTTCCCAGTCCTTTTTATTTCCATGAATGAACTACACCAAAAAATCATTTTAAAGTAATATTTTTGATTTACTGACACCTGAACCATATAGTTCATATTATTACAAATATCAAAGCAATGCGTAATAGTTACTCAGTTATTTAAAACCAGAAGACATACACTATGTCCTTACTACATATTCAATAGTAGTATATTGTAATCTTTTTGTTTTGCTTTCTGTACTGTTTTATTGACAGTTACTGTGTGCACATTTAATAATTTAAATCAATTTTTTGCATTATTTCGAAGACACATTTTCATTTAATTTCAAACCTTTATTTATTCAGGTTGTATCCCATTGAGATCATTGACCTCTTTTTCAAGGGAGACCTGCTCAAGTAGGTTCCACATGAAACATTAAAAACATAAACAGAACAACAAAAGGACATCATACAGTAGCATTACAGGGATTACAATTTACATACTATCCACATGCACAGGTACCAACAGCTTCCGATTCAGTAGCATCCAACCGAGCTTTAAAAACATGTAGTGGCACCAGATTGCTCAGTTTCCATTTTAATTGCAGACTATTCCAGGACAGTGGAGCTGCGCATCTAAATGCTATTTTCCCTAAGACAGTCCTAGCAGTTGGCACATTTAATAAAACCACAGCATTCGATCTCAGGCAGTAGCCACTTACAATTCGCCGTGAGATCAGGCAGCAGATGTAGGATGGAAGTTTCCCTAACATGGCTTTATATATAAAAATGTACCAGTGACTGAGCCTCCGTACAGTTAGTGAAGGCAGACCAGCCCTTGCATACAGCGTACAGTGATGAGTTAATGCTTTACAGTTTGTCACAAATCTCAGTGCACTGTGATACGCAGCATCTAACTTGACCAGGCAATTGGCAGGTGCATTCATATAAATCAGATCACCATAGTCCAGCACAGGTAAAAAGGTCACAGTGACTAGCCTTTTTCTGGCCTCGAGCGAGAAACAGGACTTGTTCCTGTAGAAGAAACCTAGTCTAACCCTAACAGAGGTGCACAGTAGTATTATAATTGTACTACCAGCGCACATTTTCTAAGGACTCAGCTATCTTAAACAGATCAAATATTCCATTTGCTCAGTGTATTTAAAATGAAAACCTTCCCGCAATCTCCACTCGACCTGATCTCTGCTTCACTTTTAATACAATGGTTGGCACTCACTCCATAATGTTGTATCCTTTATATCTCTTGCTAACACACACACACACACACACACACACACACACACACACACACACACACACACACACACACACACACACACACACACACACACACACACACACACACACACACACACACACACACACACACACACACACGGATGAGTCTACCACGCAGTGCTTCTGAGGAGGTCCAGGGATCGATTGAGGCCAGGCATATGAGCATAACAAAGTAGACGAGTGTCCTTGAGCTGAGCAGAAACCACATTAATAACCCACAGTGATGACAGCCCACTTCTCTCTGAATGTAGCCATTCTGACTGTAGCTGAAACATTTCTCTCTTTAACATTTATAATGCATGCTTTTCAGCACATTTATTTCCCGGCACTCATCAGAGAATCAAGAATAATTTTAATTGTGTTTGGGGAGGCTGAGGAAGATGTAGCTGGAGCTTCCAACCTGTCTCCATGAATCATTTTGTTGCTGAGTACTCTCTACGCTCTGCTTTCCCTCTGACAGATCACTCACAACAGATGCATCTATCTTGTGTTCTCAGACTCTGTTATCTTACTTGGCCTGCTTGAAATAGGCCTGAACCTCTTCCCCACTGCCTTGTCTTCAACCCTGTGTTTGGCACTTCCTGTATTATTCATGGCGAGGCTGTTCCTTGTAATTAGAGTTGCTCAGGCCGCGCAGTCGTAGGCGTGTATCGGGGGGGGCGTCCATTGGGCAGGCCTGACAAAACATTCCCACTGTGAGAGCTCCTGAAAGCAAAGGTGGGAGGATAATTAGCTGAAGAATGACACAGTGAAACAAAATGCTGTATCAACATTAATGCCACAACCATACACACACAGCCAGAAGCCTAACCAACCCTATCTAAACAAACAATAGAGGAGAGCTAATGTTTGCCCCCACCCGCTCAAATGGTAGAAAATGTGCTTACAGCTGCAACACTGTTGAATAATTGATTTGCATTGTGCTTGCCCGTGTGTATGGTGCTTTGTTTTCTTAATTCATACAATTCACTCAGAGAACAGTGTTTTCAAATGCAGGTGAGTTGGAAACCATGCTGGGAGTTATTCTATTCTGAGGATAGTTCAAATACATGATGTGACTTCATCTTTAGGGTATTTGTCACACTCACAATAACATGTTTCCATATCACTTGTTCAATTGGAATTGCTGTCCATACTTCCCCTCCAAAACCTCCTTTGTGATCTAAACTAGTTTTGTGAAGAAAACGTATAATACTAGCTTGGCAGTGTCCTTCCTGCACTTGGTTGTTTATTGTGAAGCCGGATGAGGATTTGACAATACCAACATCAGTTGTTCTTACATCATGGCTGCCACAGCTGTTGTCACAAAGCTCTCTGCAGATGGCCCCCTCTGATGTAGAACATCATTGAGAGAGGTTGCCCTTAACCTTCCTGTTGCATGAATGAACAGACTGGAGAATAACTGTCCACCTACCTAGAGGGGAGATGAATTGAAAACCTCATGCAGTTCTGGGATAAGCCAGAGGGCCATTGAAACCTCATTGAAATGCTGTAAAGGAAGAGAGAGCAAATTCTCTCCTCTCTTCCTTCTCCTCCGAACCCAGACACACCACCACCACCACCCGTAGTTACTACAGGTAAATGTAGCTGTCCTAATTCCTATTGTCACCTCTACTGTCTCTACCACTTGCTTTGTCTTAATCCACCCTCAGCATGTCTCTTTTGTTTGTCATTTCCACTTGGCATTGGAAACATGTTAGGTTGCCAGTGTATGTGTTTGTTTAAGCTACTGTACCTCGTAAATAAAGGAGCTGTCTTGCTGCAAAATAACCTCATTCATTCAGCCTGGTGCAAGGATTTATGGGTATGAATGTATTTTAAATGCCATTTGAGCTAGGTCATTTTAAATTACATATGATCAAGCAATGCATCATATCTTGCTCAACACACTAGAAAGTAATGGCTGGCATTTTAAACCCCCCTAACCCTTTCAGTTACTTGGGAAACATAAAAGTTTTATTTTTCACTGTATTCTTTATGGAGAACCGTAAAATTCTGGTGTTACTCAATAAGAAATATCCCCCTGCTTCCCCTCAATGATTTTCTGTTTTATGCCTAGCTTGACTCTCCAATAGCAGGCGTACAGACTCCTAAATTGGCCTATCTGTGCTACTTGCCATAGATGGAGCATGCATGAGTAGTCTGCATACAGGCGTTAAGTGTGTTTCGATCCCAAAGCCCATCAGTGTGGCTCTCCTCTGTGTACAAATGTGCACACATGCTCATGTCCATACCCGCCCTGTGCACACTCCGACACAAACACACAGCCTAATAAATATTGCCCCCCTCTACTTTGTGTCATTCCACTCCCTGGAGAGAGGCCGTATCGACAGGCTGCACAGCTTGGCTTGATCAATAGTCGCTCTCCACCTCACTCTTCCTGTCTCTCGCTCCACACACATATCTCTGCTCTTTATTCTCCCTCTGATCCTATAGCGGAATGACTTTTCATCTTGAGCATATAGCCAGAAACCACAAAATCTCTAATCAATCTCATTTGGTTTCATTTATGTTCAATTACCCAGTATCCCGCATGTTGGAAGCTTCCATCAAGGCAGGCGAGGGGGGTCCTCTGGATTTGATTGTATATCACATAAATGTTCATTGGCAAGATGAACGGCGCATCTACCCTGATTGGCACAGCCAGTCGCCGTCAGCGGCAGTATCATGTGCTCATGGGAAAAGAGCAAAAGGTCATATGAAACCATTTGAGTCCAGCTAGATTAAATACAGCTGCAGCACTCTGTAGCAGCACACTCTTATGCATAGTGTATATAACGGAAGCATTCTGGGAGATAAGATGCCTCTCCTATACATATTCAAAAACAATGTGTTTATCTTATCTCATGAATTATAATGCTCTTAGTATTGAAAACTCTTCGATTCAGGAAAAACAATTATAGCAGATGAACTGACACCATAATGCCATCTGTACTGATAATGTAATTAGTGGTAAAACAATAAAAACTCGTTATGATTGTAGTCTCTGGTTGTTGGTATTTGTGATTGGAATGAGCTTTTATTGCTCTGAATCCCCACATGTATTGGCCTTTCATGCGTTAAGGTCTTTCCATTGACATTCAGTGCTTTATTGATCAATTCTACAATAAATATGTAATGAAACAAGGATTCATTCATTAGGTCGCCAATCAGACTTTTAATTAAAGGCCAATATTGGCAAAGCGATTATGTGGCATGACTTCAATATAGTACACAGAGATGAGGGACAGAGGAGGGTCAACCTTGGCGACGTGCAGGCATTCAGGCCCCCAGGCCCCCACTCAGGGCCCGGCCACAGCTTTGTGTAAATAGATGGCAGCAGTGCACGGCAGAGATAGTAGTCTCTCACTCTGAAGCAACACATTCAGGTGCTTGCCCCACGGGAACGCATATGGCAAAACGCATAGGATTAACGCAATCGCAATCGCAAAAAAGGTTCCGTCCACACGCAATATACACCGGATAGTGTCTGTTCACACGAGACAGCTCCGTTTAGCTCCAACCTCTGGAAAAAGCTGCAGTACATATGCCGAGCCTGTACGTGGCGCTGTAACTTCCTCCACAAAAAGCAGCGAAGAAGCATGGTCATCATGGTTGCGCTTCTGTTTATTCACCGTGGTGGGGGCAGAGGGAACCGGGCAGAGTTTTTCGCCGGTCAACGTGTGTAAAAGTTTAAATCTTCCGGACAAAATTATAAAAGTGCCGGTCAAAGGTCTTCTTTGTTATTTATTAAGCTTTAAAACAAATGAATAACGACTATATATAATAATAAAATACACGGAGCCTGTCCTCTCTTTTTCCTCTCTTCTGACAGCGTCAGTGTCTGTCTCATGCAGCAGCTGATCCAGTAATGATGACTCGACAGTAAAAATAAACATATTTATAACTAGTTTAGGTAGTTTGAGAGGTAATTAAAATAGCTAAGGGTGATGATCTGACTTGAAGTGTGTGTTTTGCTCCCGCTGCATCACAGCGGGAGGAGCTGCGTGTCTCCGTCCTGTCAGATTAGACTTCACTCGCGTTTATGTCCATATCGAGATAAAGATAAATAATCTGAATTCAGTGTGCAGTTTACTTTTGCGGGGGTGAGCAGCAGAGGTGGGGAGAGGCGGGGCTATTGCGTCATCATTATCACAAAATGATCGTATAGAGGCGATCACACGGAGCCGTATGACCCCCCAGAGCGCTCCGTTCCCAGATCTATCCACCTTTGGACCCGTTATCGTTTGCAGGGTCCGTTTCTATCGTTTAGTTACGGCCTCGTGTGGCAAAAAGGGCTATACGCAAGAGAAATATGCGGATACAACCCGTTTTCGTCCTCGTGGGGCACCAGCCTCAGTCATTCAGGAGCTAAAACAGCAGGAGGGCCATCTCCTCCCATCCTCTTTTCATCTTGTGAAGTCATAGCCCATTGGGAACTCTCTGGATGGTTTTTACTTGTGTGATTTGCAATTTAATTAGCTTATAATTAAGATCTGCAGGTTAAAGACTGACTTACAACTCTCTTAACAGCAGTTCATCATATTTACTTGGCAGGTGTTTTGAGAACCAAACAATTGCAAAAGCTTGCTGTCCATCAATGCAAATATAGACCCAGATAAATGCAATAGTGAGTGTGGAGTTGTTTGGGCAAGAGGAAGCTGCAAGTGGATAAGATTAGACCCAGAAAAAGATGTTAAACTGTGACTCTAAAGTTTTAGTATCTCACACCCCACCCACACTCATCATCGGTGGCATTTTGGGGTTGTCGAGGTGCGGAAAAGGTAGAGGATCCAAACTTTTGATGTCTGGCATAGCTGCAGTGATGAAATATTGAAGCGGTTTCCAGCTCACAGTGCAGTCACCTCTCTTCAGTTATTCTGCTTCAAGATAAAAGGCTGACCCCCCTGCTGCTGCTATACCTTACCTCACCCCTTCTCATCAATTACTCTCTCTTTATCTTACTTGTTCTCTCCGTCTCTCACGCTCCTTGTCTCGTAGTTTTTCTCAAACCAGCGCACATGTGGACTGGATGGTTTTAAAGTCCATCTATCTGTTTGTTTATGACATGGTTCACACTGAGCTCTTAAGTACATATCGGCTGATCTAAGCACAAGTGGTGTTAGCTCTTATGGCGCATTTCCACTGCAGGGCCTCACACGGCTTAGTACGGTATAGTTAGGCCTTGGTAGGCAGGCTCACTTTATGCTGCGTTTCCATTACAGTTTAGGAACTGGGGTAGTAACTATGGTAACGCAGTGTAGGCGGAGCCGTGACGTCATCTTCAATGCGAAACACAAAACCAACATCAGCCGTTAGCTGTTTGCCCTCAGAGCTCACAGCTCCTCATATCTGTTCAGAAACTAGACAAAAGTTAAAGTGGACCTATTTTGCTATATTGGAAAAATATGTTGTAGGGCCATACCTATACAAAACATGTCTGTGAAGTTTTTTGCTTAAAATACCAAACAGTTCACCCATTGTAGCCATGCCTCATACTGCTCAAACCCCTCTTTTGCAGCCCTGTTAGAGAAATGCGGATCTTGGGTCCTTAGCTTAAAAAAATAATAAAGAGGAGGCAGAGCTAATGCCTGATCAGAATTCTACCGGAGATAAAGTTAAATTCTGCTGTGATAAAACGCCATACTGTTCTAAACCACATCAAGGATTATTTCTGAAACAGTATGGAGCTCAAATGCTTTTTCTCTTGCAGGTTTATCACAAGGTGAGTTCCTTTTTTTATTTCCTGCTTTTTAAACACATGTGTTCTACAGCAGGGGTTCCCAACCACCGGGTACCGGTCCGCGGAGGTGTTACTGCCGGGCCGCGAAATAGCTGTGAGTTTATCGTAATATTTGCAGAATTATAAATATATAAAAATATTTTATCATAATGATTTTTTTTCAAAAAGTGTTTCATTTTTGCACATATACCAGTCATATTATTTCATCCAGTAGTAGTTAAACTATCACCAGAAAACAGTTGAAAATGGCTTTTATGATGTTCCGAGGGATTCGGCCGCTCAGCCTAAGGTCTCAGCCTCTTGTGCGCACGAGAAAGTTACCGGTGCGCCAAGTAGGAAGAGGAGCGCACAGGAGACAACCGTTTCATTGCAGACTGTTATGTTTATGTGGGGAAATGGCAGTGCATACATTATTTGAGATATATTTCAAACTCGGACTTCATTTTAAGGACATGTCGGCCAGGGGTGTAGAGCTATTTGTTTAAGCACCGGATTGGCAAAACAGGAGAGTCTGTAAACCAGTCTGCCTTGATCTATGAATTAATGTCCGGGACTCTCACAGTATCTGCTGCCCACAGCTGTTTTATAGAAGGAAACCCTCCTTCACTTCATGAAATGGCTGCAGCATCAGGAGGCTGCGGGACGTGTAACTCTGCCTCTGAGAAGTGCAGCATCAGCGCGCCGAGAGCTGTGCCTTTTTACGCACCACTTTCACTGTGTTTACCTTCTTCAGAACAGCTTAAGAGTGACTGCAGGCTGCTACGTGTTAACCACACACACCTCTACACACACACACACACACACACACACGCACACACACCTCTACACATATCAAACTGCCCGATTATTCCCCCTATTACTCGTTTTATGAAGGAGATGTCCGGTCACCAAGGCGCATGATGTGTGTGCGCACCGGAACGAACGACACTATCATAATAACTTCTGAAAGCAAATGCCACACACACACACACACACACACACACACACACACACACACACACACACACACACACACACATACACACACACACATACACACACACACACACACACACACACACACACACACACACACACACCCTGGCGACCGGACATCTCCTTCATAATGCGCCTTCTCCTCGTTTTTCCAGCATTCACTGGATTATCCGTAAATTATACAAACAAAACCAAAACGTTGATTTATCTGTTTTCCCGTTTTGGTTTAAAAACTGAATAACGTCGTTTTTTTTGGTTTTTCGTTGTTAATATGTTTTGGGTGCATATTGTTCGAGTATTTGTTCAGGCTGTTACATACAATTAGTCTCTGTTGCTACCTGCTAAATATTAAAATCAGTTAAAATTGACAACCGGTCCGCGATTTTTTTTTGTATGTATCTGCCGGTCCTTGGCACAATAAAGGTTGGGAACCCCTGCTCTACAGTACAGGTTAGCTCTGAGTGTTAGCGAGGCTTGCTAATGTAAACAAAGACGAGATTACGTCCAAAACACGTCAGGCATTGTTTCTGATAGCAACTTTCTGTGGGTCCGCCGCCGATTTGACGTCATATCGGCAGCAAATCTGTATCCGCTCCTTGTACACCCGTTTTTAAAAGATTTGGGTACGGAGGAAAAGAGAAAGGGTTTTATTTTCTGATGCTACGTGAGTTCCCCGACGCACCGGGGACACATATTTATGTATAAAAGACATCAAAAAGTGCATTTTGCATGATAGGTCCCCTTTAAACAAGTACAAACCACAGACTGCCTGTGTCATGGTGAATACAGTTGCTGGTTTATTTATGTCTGTATAGGCCGTTGTGAGTGTGGACGGTCGGAGCATATACAACGTTAGCTTAGCCGATCTCCATTCAGAAAACACGCATTTTAAAAGGTTTTTCGCCAGCAGTCTGTCTGCAGACTTGACAAAGCATTAATTCATGGTTTTTACTAACCGGTATCAGTATGTTGTTACTTCGGCATCATTTTTGAAACGTGTATTACAATTAAATCACGGTAAAATATGTTCATTTTGTTGTAGTTGCCAGCGATTCTCTCACTAGTTTAGCATACTCAACCCGGTTGTTGGCCCGGAAAGAACCTCGATTTTGGAGAGCCAGAAAAACTGTGAAAAAGTACCCGCTAGCCGGAACTACGCCTAGTGGAAACGCAACCAAAAACGGCACGCTTAAACCGCGCTCCGCGCTGTAGTGTAAATGCGCCATTAGTGAACATGTGGTTCCAACCCAGAATTAACTAAGAAACATTCTTAGCTATCATATGTTCTGGATTGTTGATTCAAGGAAAGCAAGAAAACAGTTGGATGAAGTTATCCAGCCAATCTTATGAAAATCTGAAGGTGTTCTAGTGATCAATTTTGTATATAAATCAAGCATTCTCTTGTTCCTGTATATGCTGCCAATTAAACACGCCTGGATTAAAAAAAATAACAAGATGTGTCCAGTAAACCATGTCAGCAGTTTTACCTAGGCAGAATGTGAAGCTATATCCAATCTCAAGTGTTCGCTGGAGAAACACTGGTGACACTGATTTCAGGTGTAAACGGTACACAGTATGGACATTTCCAGCTCATTTGTTTCTGACAAAGGTGTGTGTGCTAATGCCAGACTGTGGACAAGACCCAGCATTCTGAATTCATGTGCCTCTCTTTCCCCCCTATCTCACTGTCAAGCCTTCTCTCTCTCTCTCTCTCGCTCTCGCTCTCTCTCTCTCCCTCTCCCTCTCTCTCTCTCTCTCTCTCTCTCTCTCTCTCTCTCTCTTTACCCCCCTCCTCCTACATAGCAGTGATTCATTACATCAGTGAAACTGTGAACACAGGGAGACAAGCCAGTGGGCAGCGTATGGTAACTGCAGCTAGTACCTATTTAAAAAGGAGAGAAAAGAGGGATGTAGGGAATGATGTATTATAGGGTGAATGATGACTTACTTGTGTTTGCCTGGCCGGAACCATATTTTTGAGGCCAATACTAATGATGTTAGAGATTTGTTAAAAATAGTATTTAATAGGATGTATTATGTGCTGAGTGGAGGTAATCACTGATTCCTGTTTGACAAATTCAAACTGTGGAACTACAATGTTATGTTACTTATTGGTATACTGTACACCAATACAATTATGTATTCAACAACATCTGCACATACAGTTTATCAGCCATGATGTCAAAAAAGTCATTATGAACATACTGTATATTTGGTAATGATAGCTTCATCTTATTAAAAAGGCATATGCAAATAGGTGTTCAGATCACATCCGTCGGTATGTTTCAATTAAATGCATAGATGTCTGCTATTCTCATTTAGTTTCATATTATCTCATGGCAAGCAGCCACTGTCTCCCCACAAAATATATTCAGAGGCACTGAAATGTGACAGCTTGGCATATGGCTAATATTAAAAAAGGATTACAAAATGTTATCAGGTCTTCTTTGATAATCAATTATGGTGTCTTGTCATTTGCTACAGCTTTTGTATTTTGACTAGGAAAAATACAAAACATGGATAATATAGTTTTCAAAAAGATCTGCCTTGCACAAACTTATTGTGGTGGAACAACAGGGACACATATGTACACCTAGATGCAAACAATGTAATGTGTGCATGTCTTATAATTGAAAGAAGAAAGAAAATGATTTATATAACAAACATCCAGAGATAATAATAAAACAAGTAATGGGGAGTATACTTATTTGTAATCCTTGTTTAAAAACTCTAAAAGTGAAATGAGTGGCGGTGAGAGAAAGCAGACTGGCAGGGTTTAAAAGGGATGATGCAAGAGGTTGAGAGATCCATACTGCAGTCAAAGGAGGAGATGGTTTCCTCTGTATTGGGGGTCTCCAGAGAAGCATCAGGAGAAAGGAGCACGATTCAGCAGATCACACGCACACATCCACCATGTTCACAGTGCCTCTAGATAACAAGCAGATAGAGCTTTACAGCCTCCCAATACTCTCTCATTCCTCTCATTCAGTTCTCTCTCAGCTTTCCACTCTTTTACCATCAACTTACTTCTTTCTTACTTTTGTTACACCTTCACCAGTTGCAACACATCCCTTTATAACTATTTGAACTCTTTCCATCCTCCCTTTGTTTCCTTCCCAGTGCAATGTTGTTTTCATCCTTTCTTCGTTATGTTCCCTCTTCTCCAAATCTCTCCCTCCTCATCACCCTCTTTTCCTCCTTCCCTAAAGTTGTCCACTCTTTTTTAATTCCCTCTTCCTCCCTTCCCCCTTTCACCCCATTCACAACCATATCCCTTCTCTATTTTCCTCTCCTACATCCTTGCCCCTGCCCATTCGCTACATGAATACCATACCAGTCAAAACCTCTTTGCTATGTATTGTTCACATTACAGCACGGCAAGTGCCACTTGAGGCAGAGAGGCCTTGTCCAATTGTCTGGGCAACAAGGGGAAACAAGGTAGACTAGAAGAGGAAGAAGAGGGAGATTGTGCATCAATGTGTTGCCTTTTTCTGGTCAGTGTGTGTCTTGGTGGGCAAGTAGAAAGTCAGTGTGAGAAAAGAGAGCAGGTGATTTAAGATGATGTGTGTGTGTGTGTGTGTTGTGTGTGTGTGTGTGTGTGTGTGTGTGTGTGTGTGTGTGTGTGTGTGTGTGTGTGTGTGTGTGTGTGTGTGTGTGTGTGTGTGTGTGTGTGTGTGTGTGTGTGTGTGTGTGTGTGTGTGTGTGTGTGTGTGTGTGTGTGTGTGTGTGTGTGTGTGTGTGTGTGTGTGTGTGTGTGTGTGTGTGTGTGTGTGTGTGTGTGTACAGAACAAGGAAGAAAGAAGTAAGGAGAGACAGAGATAAGCTGATGCAGGCACTCAGCTGTAGTGGGATCCATCTTAGCTGGGCTCTAGTGGAATCCACTCCACTGTTGTCATTTTAATATTCACTCCTACTTACTTCCTTTATATCTGGCAATCAGAGATCTGCATATGCCCCGACTTCTGTCTGTATATTTTTCTTTTTCCTACAATAAAAATGTAACCATACAGTTCATATTTTCTATACATAAGATAGGAAGCTGGCTTTAGAGTTAGTAGAAACATGTCCTATCAGCCTTCCTCTTGACATGTTATCCATCTGTCTTTCACTCTCTTCTATTCTATCTGAATGTTAAAGCAGAACTGCATTCTAAGTCAAAGTTAAGATGCTGCTCTTAACATAATTCCTCTTTCTGTCTAAATTATTCATATGAATGCTCAACTCATCAGACTGAGCAGTATGTCTGCTTTTCTCCATTCTCACTTGACCCCAGGTCAAATTAGACTTAATGAAGTTCCATTTCCCCTTACCAATATCACCCGACCCTCTGACACCAGCGTCTCCACACTAAACAGAAATCCATGAGCTGTTTAGGTAACAGACTTGGTCCCTTATTTGTAGAACATTTTATGTTGTGCCTAAACCCCTATTGCAGTTCCTAGGAGGCTTAATTTGTGCAGCAGGATGCCAACGCTTGCCTGGCAAACAGGTAGTCAATTATTAATAATAGGGCTAAATGAGACTGTTAGTCATTGGCTGAGAAGCAGAGCTCTGTGTGTGTGCCCGACCACATTTGTGCATTCATTCACTGTGGGGATAATTATTTAAAGGAAAAGAAATCAGAGAAACAAAGAGAAAATGGCTGCAGAAATAGAGAGGCATGAGGGTGTTGGGGAAGGAAATTGGGATATAGACGGCATGTGGAGAGGATGAATTGCATAATTAAAATAGTAGCTAGTGCATATTGATTGCGCAGATTCTGGGATAGGATTGTGGAGGAATGTCCAGGGAGAGGAGCTGTCCCTAGGCCAGTGAAAGATAGCAAGGGCATGGGCCAGGGATAATGAGCTCCTGCTAATGGAAACCGCCGCTCATTTAACACACACTTATCCGTTTCATTTTGATGAAGACGTGCAGGAGCATGAAGAATATCCATGCATTAACCTACAAAAAAGCAGATATTGAAATGTCGCCACGCAGACCTTCTGCAGATACTCACACGCACTTGCAAACCTGATTAGTATTCTTATGCTACAAAAGGCACGGCACACTATATGCACAGATATGCACACGAACACATAGAGACATTTAATGGGCCCATCCTGCCTCCCGGGGAAGAGCATGTTGGCATGCTGTCCCTTTAGTGTCTGTCACCTCCATTTTTGGTACTACAGGCTGGACAAAATACATTGTGTGTGCCCCGCGGGAGGGAAAAGGAATGTAGAAAGGGGGAGAGAGAGGCAGTGGTTTCCTATTCAATGAGTCAATTTAGCCGCTGGTCCGCTCTCTGTGTTTGAAGTGTGTTTGTTGACCCGTAGACCCACAGCACTAACATCCACCCATGAGTTTAGATTTGCCATGCTGGCGATCATAAGCAATAAAGCGGCAGAGATAAGGGGGGTGTGGAGAGAGGCAGAGAGAAAGTTGTTTTTCTAAATATATGTCTGTGCCACTGCTGCGACGACAAATAGTGAGATAACATAAAACCACTAATGAAAATATTAAGCATTCTAAAATATGAGTTGTTTTTATGTAATGCTTATGTGAGATTGTGTGCACGCTCAAGATTTGCAATTGGAAATGAAAGAGAACACATTATGATCATTTGCAGAGAAACTTCGTCTGGCGTGATATTTGGCATTTTAGCATTTGCAGACCATACACCAAATAAATCTATGTAATACATTATGAAAGGAAAAACCCCAAAAAGCATAACATTTAAGCAGGTATTTTTAAATGTCTGCACATTTAGAACCTGGAGAGAAAATTAAATGTCATTACATTTTTGGATAATATTTAGAAACCACTTGTTACAATAAGCAAATAATTCACTTTGCAATTCTTCTGAAATTTCACAAATTATTTGATATTAACAACCAATACATCAATATAATGAAATATATGAACATTAATGATTTGCTTCCAAAAAAGCAAGCTTAATTTCAGCCAAGTACACAGTGAAACTATGCTAAAAATGACAATGTAATGTTATATAATGGTAAACATTAACAGTCTCATGGGCTCTTTCCTGCTGTACAGTATGTGTAGTATACCTACATACTTTTATTCAAGTTACATTTTCAATGGAAAATGACTGGTATTGGAATATTTATTAGTGTTGTATTTACTGATTTAAATGACCTAAATTCTTCCTCCACCACTTGGTATTGTGTTATATATTCTCTCCTTACATCTATTTACATCCACGTCTTCCCATCATGCTGTGCAGAGCAGTTCCATGGATAGAGCTTTGTCTAACATCAACATGCCATCGCCTCCTGCTCCAGCCAGTATTATTTTAGGGTATTTTCGCCTTGTGAGATGACTCGCTTCCTTCAGAGTCAGCCAGATGATAGTGTGTGACATGTTGTTTTTACAAGTCAAATCTGAAAGCTTAAGTTGGTCAATATTGCCGTCTTGGTCTCCCACAGGCAGTGAGAAATGTCAGGTGACGGCTCCAAAGGAGAGCCTGTCACAAAATGTGCTTGAATGCGCAAAACACACCCTCTCTGAGAAATAAAGGGTAGACACAGTGTTTCACACACACACTCTGAGACACACATACTCACTCTCAAAACAAATGCACACTCATTCACTCCTGTGTCCTCTGACTCAGTCTTTCAGTTTGTCTTTGTTTAATTTATCAGCATAATCCCTCTGTCTTTGCTTGTTCAATAGCAACATGGAAAAACTAAGCCAGAATGGGTGGGGGGTTGAAGGAATGAGAGAGCCACAGTTGCAAAGTAGTGGAAAGGAGATGGGACATTACAATGCATGGGTGCCCTTGCCAGTTCCGATAAAGCTCACAACAGACCAGCATCAAATGTCATGAAACAGCCATCACTGCATGCTATAAAGCAGGCAGAGGGTCTTAGTAGCACATTCAAAAGGTGTGTGTGTGTGTGTGTGTGTGTGTGTGTGTGTGTGTGTGTGTGTGTGTGTGTGTGTGTGTGTGTGTGTGTGTGTGTGTGTGTGTGTGTGTGTGTGTGTGTGTGTGTGTGTGTGTGTGTGTGTGTGTGTGTGTGTGTGTGTGTGTGTGTGTGTGTGTGTGTGTGTGTGTGTGTGTGTGTGTGTGTGTGTGTGTGTGTGTGTGTGTGTGTGTGTGTGTGTGTGTGTGTGTGACCTTCCTGCGGGCCACTACATGTCCTTGTGTTCAGTGCTGCCACCTTTTGACCAGCACTAATGGCATACAGCCCTGCTGCTGACACTGGACACACACCTTGCTCTGCTCTAATGCAGAATCCCCCATGGTCACTCCCAAACACCCCCTTCTCTTTCCCTGTGATCTCTTCCCCCCTGTTTTATGGTGTTAAACTATTTCTGTATATCCCTCTCTTTTTTTCTTTCACACCGCCTATGTTCTTCTACCCTCAGCCTTATTTCCCGTTGTATAATCTACTGCCTGGAATCCTAAAGGGACATTGCAAGAGAGTCCTAGTAACACACATATGCACAAAACAACACAAACACTTTTACCGATCAACTGTGGACACCATCCTCACTCTTAATGAACCTGACCCCCAGGGGGTAGAGAAAGTGTGTGTGTGGAGGAGGGAAATGGTTGGTGAAGGGGGAGAAAGGAAATAGGCTGTCAATACATGCCCCGGGCTGAAAAAATGTCAAAGATAGATACTGGGTGCTCTCTTTACGGTATAGTGCCTTTATGATCGATCAAGAATAGCCCAAGGCCAAAGCTGCAAAGTCAGAGTAGTGCATGTTAAAAAATGCAACCTTCTCCGGAAGCCGACATTTGCAGTGTGTGTCTCAGAGTGTGTGCACAGTAGGGTAAGTAAGGAAATTATACATGAATGTCACGTATGAGCTATTTTTCATTTAGATCTTATTATAGATTGTACAACCAAAACATAACAAGAAAACAAATCTATTGCTCAGACAAGATGTCAAGTATGTAGGTTACAGTTAACACATGTGTTTCCTTTACTTTCCATCCCACTCTGGGGTGAATAAGATTCCCATGTCTTGTTCCCATCTGTTCTGCGTCTAAATATTGCTTTCGGAGGAGGAAAAGAGACGTTTATATATGCCTGAAACCATTCCACTCTCATTAGCAAGTTTGTTTGGTTTCTATCCAGATGTTCAGCTAAACCTATACCTTTTTTAGGTCAATTTTGTGATACTATATTTTAATTGCAAGTAAAAGAGGCAAGAGTGTTCCTAGAGATATCATTTATGTATCAGTTATTTAAAAATGTTTTGTCCTCAAATAGGTATGTGGTTTAATAAGTTACCTGTTGCTGAAAAGAGCAGATTTGTTCACAAAAAGTACTCCTTGTACCTGACCTCCTACAGTATAAGGTCAACCAACATAACACAAAATGGTATCATATATTATCCAACCTTGCATTCAGTTTCGGGCAATACCATAATGACACTAGATAATTAGATTTTGTGTCCTCTGTTTATATCTATCCTTCCAGCAAGTCCTGGTTTGCCTTTGGAGCCGTTCCTCAATACTATAGGGACTCTGGTATTGTATGAAAGCTAATACAAATATGTCAGTCACACCCAACTGCTTTTTGTCTTTGCAAATATAACTTTTATTATTCTAAATGTTTTATCCTTCTTTATTAATATATAAACTATTGTATTTTTTTTGAAAACATTATAGAGGGATTTGAAAGGGTCTGCATGATATGATAAAAGCCAATCTTTGAAATAAAGTCCTGCTCTTTCATACAGAGATGGAGGTTAAGTGTTCCATCTCCTCCAATGATCTCTAATGGTTCTTATTGAATCTGGAACATTGGATCCTAAAATGTTATGTATTGGTGTTCTGATGGTTATGGCCAAGTATCTCATTCTATCAGGCTTTCAGACGAAATGGGCAAAGCCTTAATGAGCAGAGAAAGTAAAGAAACTGAACTGTTCTTTCATTCTAATGTATTGTCTAATGATTTGATTATATCTAACACCTTAAGTATAGATGTAAGTGGAATTCATTAATAGGATGTCATAAGCATAAAACAATTATTGTTGAACTGATGTACGTCCTTTTACATTCCCAATATTTCTGAATGTTCACAAGTGGCATAGGCAAAGGGCTCAAGGGCTAAAATAAATATGAAATATGAAATTAGACCCAATAATCTTTAACTGTCAAATCCCCGCACCTGCTTTTGATGAACCTCACCTGCAGGGGTGTACAGTAGTGTGTGTGAAGGAGAGCTAGCGCATGGGGGGGGAAAGTAAATAGGCTGTCAATACATGCCTTGGGCAGAAAAAAATGTCAAAGACGTACATGGCTGATGGATTGAGAGAATGTGGATGCTCTCTTTACGGTATAGTGCCCTGGTGATCGATCAAGAACAGCCCTCGGCCAAAGCTGCAAAGTCAAGTACTGTGTGTTGAAAAATTAAACCTGCTGTGGCGGCGGACCATTGCAATATGTGTGTCAGATTGTGTGTACAGTATGATGTATGTAGTGAAATGAGAAACTCAACCTGTAAATGTGAGCTAACATGTTCTCCATCTGTCAATACTTACCTAAAGAGGCAACGATCAATCTCTGACATCAAGATTAATTTGATATCCCTATCTCCCCAATTACGCAATCCTTGTAGACTGAGTAAGGATAGAATGAAACGTCAATAGCTAAGTGAAAATGAAAGCCCCTTGCAGCGCTGTATTCACTTTTTCTATTCTGATAAATAAGTGAAACGGGCCTGGTTTTTTGAAGGAAGATATTGAGGCAGGTCCAAACTGTGACATATGCCTTGAGAGATGTTGACATAATGAACAAGACTTGATTATGTGTTATTTTTGGAATCCAGCCTTCACTGACATTTTAACTTGGTAAATTAGACCAATAATTAGTCGGCTATCTGCAACAGGTTTTTGCCCTTTCACGGCAGCACCCATGTAGCCTTAAAGCCGAGGCCAAGTTCAGAGGAGCACAAATACCGGAGCAAGAGCCAGGGGAAATGAGCGTGTTGAAATGCCGCCGTGCGCTTTGCCTTTTTCCTCTTCGATGATTGATGGTGGACATTGCTCTGTGGCTTCTAGACACAGGCTTGTAATTGCTTTTTGATATTGTTACAAATGAGAAATTACTCTTACGCATTACCATCGCTGGATATAAACAATAGGGAGGATTCAGCAGAATAGGAGGATAAAACAAAAGGGAATGAATTGACGTTCAAATCCCACTTATTTAAACGCAGTAACAGTACACAGAGAAATAGGTACCATTGGGAGCATTTGAATAGTGTGATACTGTAGCATTGTAATTTCTGAGAAATACATGTGCTCTTTCATTCCACATAACTACACTTGAAGACATGTATTAAATACGATTGTAGATTATATGCGGCAAAAGTAGGCATCTAAAACATCAAATCCTGGTGTTTATACTGAACAGTACATTTTTAAAGGCAACACAATCCCTCTGCAGCTCATTTAGTCCACATGTAATCATCAAAGTTATTGTAATGGTCCCTTTCTTTCAGGCCTTGCATAAGTAATGTCCTGGATCGTCACCAGCTGCCTTATTGCCCCTAACAAGACACCTCACATCCTCCACTGCCACCATGCTTCTCATCCGGTCTCCTCGACACCACCCGCCTCAGCCATCCACACCAACAATGGGAAGCAATGCTAATCACACATTACTTATCTGATCCGTCACAAATCACCATGGTAATGGATAACTGGTGGTGGCGGTGGAGTGTGTATTTGTGATCAGGTGTTGAGTGTTTGTGATGGAAATCTAATGCTCTGATCACGAGGGATTATCACAAGCATGGACACAATCCTGTACACACTGGAGTCACTTCCCATACATTACCTTTCACAGAGAGCCATGACCCGGGGTAAATCACATCAAGCGTATGAAGAGCCTGTGTGAAAATAATAGCCTGTTGGCTAAGGTGTCGATTGCCTCTCTAGAATTATGTTTACATCATAGCTGTTATTTAGGGAATGCCCTAGAACACAAACTGTATATATAAAGCGCTAGAGTGAAATCGGTAAAGACAAGTCCAAGTCATGTCACAAGTTTTTATAAGTAAATGGAAAACACGTGGCAGATCTTTAGATTTATTTTGTAAAAATTGGAACCATGCTTTTGCACATAGAGCAAGGCATTTCAAAATACTAATAGTTACATTTTTAAGTTGTGACTATATATGCAATGCCTGGTAAAAATATGACAAACTAAAGCATCGCTTTACATTCTTATGTTAATTCTATAGCAAATCAAGTTTGGAAGGCAATACTCAAATTCCAAGATAAATCTTCAAATCTATTTAATGGGGCCTACGTCTGACTCAGGTAAAAGTTCTAGTGTTAAGTCTGCAATCATGCACTTGTTGTTATTTCAAACTACTCCCAACTCCTGGCCTGTCTGTCTTCAATTTTCTCTCTTCCCATATGTTTCTTCAAGTTAACAGCTGTACTCCAGCTCACAAAACATTTTCCACCCACTATTAAAAATATCCTGGTACTTTGTCATACAGTAAGTACTGAACATTTTTAATACAATTCACAGGAAATGTTGCATTGCAGTAAGTAATATAAGCGGAAGTTTTGTTTGCAGTGCATACAATTAACAGGGTATTTTGCAGTACAAGTACTCAAGTACAATGTTGGGGTACTTTTACTTTACTTGAGTATTATGACTTGAGTTATTTCATGCCACTTTATACTTCTACAGTACTTCCCAATTTGGCAGTTAATATATACATTTGTCTCCACTACATTTATTTATATTTAGTTACTAGTTACTTTACAGATTCAGATTATTAGCTAATACAAAATGAAAATATAAATTAATTAAGAAATAAACCATTTTATTTAATTAAGGTATCTAGCATTAGTTCATAAAGTAATTAAAAAAGGTATCCACCTTTACCAGCTGTTATGAACACGTCATTACATAACAAATAATACTTCAGTTTCAATGATTCTGAAATCGGACATTTAGCACAATAAGTAGCCTACTTATCATTTTGGAACTGTAAGTATATTTGATGCCAATACTTTTGTACTTTACTTAAATAAGATTTTAAATGCAGGAGTTTTACTTGTTGTTCCCGAGTATTTTTTACAGGGCAGTATTTCTACTTTTACCTAAGTAAAAATATAGCCTACGAATACTTCTTCCACCCATACAGTCATGCTTCCACCACTGGTAGTTAATAGTATAACTGGAAGTTTTACAGTGATATTACAAAAATTACCCAGACATTTTGCAGTGTCGTGCCATTTTGCGCACGAGGTGAAATGCGTTGCGCGAGAGCTGGTCCGAGTGCAAATGTGGAGCTGCAAGAAGTTGCCCCGTGTAATAATGTTGAGCCTAGCAGAGGTAGAAAAACAGTATAAACGGTTAGAAAAGTTATTGAACAGTAAGCTCAGTACAGAGATAACAATGGTTCTGTTTCCCTGCAGAAGCCACAACACCGCCAGAAGGGCCGTTGTCGTGTTGCACTTCGCATGCCTGGTAAGCTAGCTCCGTTCTGTTTTGCTATTTTTTTTTAGCATTAGCGATAACGCTTTTTCCATGTAAAAACCCTGCCTATCATTTTAGCGTGCTGTGTTAATAACAAGTGTCTAAAGGGAGAATTATATGTTGCATTAAGTGTATATTTATTTGTCACTTTAACCGTGTTTCTAAAGGAGAATAAACAGGAATTATTTATAATATGGAGTACCTAGTCACCTAATGTATCCTCATTTGTAAAATATAATAAGAAATACTGAGCTACGAAATGCAGTTTTAATGTAACAGCTAAAATAATCTGTCAACAATATTTGTAATTATGTGAAACAGTTAACATCACTTTGTATCTACAGTACAATATAAATGTGCTTATACTTTACTTTTTCTAAATTCTTATAAAATAGGTATATTTTTGCTTACTCAAAAACAGGCTTTTCTGAAAGTTAAACTCAGTTCTATATCTGATATACATTGTTTTTCTCAATATATGCAAAACATATTTGACAATAAATATGACTTCATTTGACAATTTTAAAGTTAAACTTTTGAGGTCAAACTATTTTTAGATTAGGCATTTGTATTCAGTTTGTATTTACTATGATGTTTTTAGGATCTAGTATTTTTAAGTCCCTAACCGGTAATGAAAACGAACCGAGTTCGATAAAAAAAACGGTCAACATGTCCGTTAAAGTTTAAATCTTCCGGACAAAATTAGAAAAGTGCCGGTCAGAGGTCTTCTTTGTTATTTATTGAGCTTTAAAACAAATGAATAACGACTCTATATAATAATATAAGAATAATACATGGAGGACGGAGCCTCTCTTTTCCTCCCCCTCTCCTGACAGCCCGTCAGTATCCGTGGTCTCATGCAGCTGGCTGATCCAGTAATGAGTGACCTGACAGTAAAAATAAACATATTTATAACTAGTTTAGGTAGTTTGAGAGGTAATTAAAATAGCTAAGGGTGATGATCTAACTTGAAGTGTGTGTTTTGTTCTGCTCATCGCTCCATCACAGCGGGCGGAGCTGTAGGTTATCATACAGAGCTGCAGGTTATCATGCAGAGCTGCGTGTCTCCTCTCCTGTCCGATTAGACTTCACTCGCGTTTATGTCCATATCGATCAAATCTAGCTGGAAGCTCCTGCTGGGTGCATTGTCCTGCGAGATACCGGGACCTGGCTCAAAACACTGGGGCTACTGCGTCATCGTTAGCAGTAATGATCGTATAGGGCGTAATCACGGAGCCGTTTGGCCCCCCAGAGCATTTCGTCCGCAGATCTACCCACCTTGGGACCCGTTATCGTTTCTGCGTTTCCATGTCGGCCTCGTGTGGCCGAACCGTCTATCTCAGGCATGGGCAAACTTAGGCCCGCGGGCCATATACGGCCCGTTGAGCTTTTGAATCCGGCCCGCCGAATATTGGTACAAAATTGTCCAAATTATAGTAAAGACCGCATTCATTTTGCCTTTTCCCTGCAATACCCGGCATTTCAGTTGATCCCACTAGATGGCGCACTCTAGACACAATTTACCTTTGCTGGAGTCTGGTCTATTCTCTCAGCTGGCCCCACTCCGCAAACCCGGCAAGATCCAAGAACCAAATACGTC
The DNA here is from genome assembly GCF_902827165.1 of Trematomus bernacchii. Classification (NCBI taxonomy): domain Eukaryota; kingdom Metazoa; phylum Chordata; class Actinopteri; order Perciformes; family Nototheniidae; genus Trematomus; species Trematomus bernacchii. The sequence continues at coordinate 2,408,319 of NW_022987683.1, forward strand.
ACACTTACATTGGAGGGGGTCGAGATTAACCTGAGCAGCAATAACAGTTCATGGCGAGTACGGCGAATACACGTTGTAACAAGCAGTAGCGCTGAGCAAAGTGACTAGAACGCGACCACACACTTATAAAAAACACTTATATAAAGTCAGGCAACACTAACCAGGCTTAGTGTGATTCTGTTTATTTTACCTTACTTTAATGACCATCTGTTCACTGTTATTGATCATTGTGAAGAGGCAGACGTTTTCCTTTTGTTTTGTATTATTGCAGCTATCGGATGGAATCAATACATGGGCTACATGTGGCCATCACAAGTAAAATCATAACGAAAACTACGCCGGTAAAATATGCGTGTAGAAAACGGCTTATGCCACAATATGATAGCAACAAGTAGTCAAGATATTCTGATTAGCTTCGGTTGCTATGCGAACATCACCTGTAGAATGCCAGAGAAACATTCATAACAGCGTTGTGATGCCAAACAGCTTTCAGACTAAAACACATTCACTTATGGGGATGGGGGATATCTATCTTAGCTTGTGTGACAGTCAGACAATGAAAACTTTACAGCGGCCGCTGCCGCGAGTTAACGGGAGAATAAACTCCGGTAGACGAGCAGCACTGCAGCAGGCAGTAATGCAGCTGAACCACATTAATAAACAATGCACCACGGCACTCTGGAGAAAGGTACAAGGTTGGAGATGTAGTTCTTTACTTTAATCTGGCTTCGTATAATTAAAAACTACCCGACGCAGTCCTCTATTGATGTTGTTGTGAGCGGTGTTGCGGAGAAAATCAGCGACGTAAAACGCTGTGTGGGTCATAAGAAGGCACGTAAACGGTTACGTCATGACGCAAACGATGACGCAATGACGCAATAAATCACCTTTGAACCTAATTCACCTTTGAACCTGCATCTGTAACAATGAGTGGACCAAAGAAAAGAAAAGTCAACATTGAGTGCCGAGTGTATAATGAGGAGTGGACAGCTAAATATTTTTTCACCGATCTGCTCCTGGCCCGGCCCGTCTGTCAAATTTTAAAACTCATAGTGGCCCCCGAGCCAAAGAGTTTGCCCACCCCTGGTCTATCTGATAGAGAACTGTAGCGGATACGACCCGTATCGGCTCCGTGTGGCTGCAGCCTGAGACTATAAGACTGTTTGTGAATGCAGGTCAGTGCTTTCATTGAGTCAGAAGATCCATTGAAGAAGATCCAACAATTCCAGATAGATGGCCAGCCTCCCACTTGATTTCCATGAACCCAGATCTACATTGCCACTGATACAGCCGTGTGAACGATCTGCTTTGTGGTAGGAAACTATTTGCATATGGCTTCAGCTGTGTTAATATGGATCGTAGATACTGCTGCTGTTAAGGTTTAAAGACAATGTGCATCCACAATCTAATTTGTGAGTATCAATTTAGCAGACTTAAAATCAAACATCATCTCTGCTTATGAAAACACTCTCATCCTTTGTTAGTGTCCGAGGGCCTTCTTCTGCTCAATGACAACATAGATTTTGAATATCCATTGATTTTGTATTTTGCCTGGTTACCCTTGACGATGGCACCATCACATTCCCGATATTCGTTCTGCCAGAAGTTATTTTGTAGCTCTCTATAAGCACAGCTCTAGTGCTTTGTTGCTTGGTTTGATTCGTACAGCCCCGAGATGCTGAAAAGTTGTTTGCCAGTTGTAAAAAAACAAACCAGCTCCCCGAGGGTAGCAAATATCCCTGCTGAATACATCCAAGCCTTAGTGACAGACACAATCTGGCGTGCAGTGAGTCTCTACACTAAAAACATGTTCCCTCTGTGTTGTGAGCTTCCCATATGATTACTTGCCCTTGGTCATGGAAAACAACTTCTCTAATTGATAGGAACATGCCATGTGATGACTCCAGAGCATTGTGTGGTGCCTGAAGGAGGTGCTTTCCACAAGGTTTATATTTTGGGGGGGGGGTTGCATGTAGGATGCTAAGGTTAGCCACAGATTGCATGTCAAATAGCCTGTCAGAGAATAATGAAGAGATCCAACACAACTCTGTGTGCGTGTTAGTTGCTGAAAGAAAGCAATAATTGCAGAACCGCATTATGGTTTGTCGGTGCACTAGTTACAGGCAGCCTTTTTGCATTCTCCTGCTATTCGTACTTTAATGGAATACTAATACAAACCCTAACCACACGCAAGCCAAAGAAACTGAGGATGAAATATGCATCTTAAGTATTTTTTAGCCATCAAAGCCAATGTGTTCATTTATCTTCTCGCTACAGAAGTGAGATGATAATAAAACAGGAATATTATTGTACAGACAAGTTACCAAGTGACAAGTTGTCACCCATAGTGATGCATTCTTAACTGAAATTGCGTTAAAAGCACATGACTTCTAACCTGAGACCCCAATCGGAGTTTTCCCTCGAGACCTCAGTTGTATGTTATACATTTGCACACTTTAGTCTGTGAAGTAAAGGGGGAAATATGCCAAACACATACTTTAATTTATTTCTCACTGCAAAATGCTCGAGGAATGATGACAATTAATAGTTGTTCCAACCCTGCTCTGCTTGAGAGATTTGTACCGGCTAGGGATGCCAGCGATTATTCGATTATTCGTTACAGTCTCCATAATCGAAGATTATTTTTAAAATTCGATTTTATTTATATATTTTTTTATTAATATTTATGTTTTTCTTTTTTTTCCTGGTTCGGTTTCAACCAAAATATAGACTAATGCTAATAATAGTAATAGTATTAATAATTGTAAATGACCATTTATCACACCACCAGTTTGTTTTACTGTAAACTTGGAGGAAGCCAGCAGCGCAGAGTGCAGACTGCTACACACCGACCCCGCCCCCCCCCCCCCCTCCCTCTCCGTCACACGTGCGATTGATTTATTGGCGACAGAATAGTGAGAACACAACTAAAGATGAACAGAGCGGCACGTCCACAGAAGAGTTCCTCGTGGAACTACTTTGAACTGACAAGTGCAAATGAAGTCAAATGCAAGCTCTGCGAAAATACTTTTTTTTTTTCTCTCCCGCGGGGGGGAGGGTGGGGGGGGGTGTCGAATAATCGATTAATATTCGCCAGGGCTGTCCGATTTTCGATTTTGATCATGGTCAGTTTCTGGCATCCCTAGTACCGGCTCATGTACACACACACACACACACACACACACACACACACACACACACGCACACACACGCACACACACTGCATATATAACTTGTTTTTTTATCAATCTTGTGTGTAGTTTGCTTTGTGATCTGTTCTCAAGTGGATGGCATCTTTGAAGTATTTAATCACTGATTATTCTTTCAGTCTGTAGCAGCTGTCTCAATGAATTCAGTGTGTGTGTGTTAATATGAAAGTGTGAAATATTTGGTTTTGAAAGAGAGACATTTACCAATAACTTGCCAAACCACAAAGAAACAATTCAGCTGAATCCCGGACTTTTTTTTTTTTTTTGGTTCTCAACCACATGCATATATGCATCGAGGTAGCAGGCTATCATACAAAGTGAAATGTAATTAATATGAAATACAAGTCATTAATGTCAAGCAACATTGTTTTCCATATAGCCTTTAAGGAGACATTTACAAATTACAAGAACCGTCGTAAAGCAGTTTGTATTAAAATAAACAAAACGTACAAATCAACAAAAATAATGAATAATGAATAATAATTTACACATTTTCATTATACATGTTTTATTACCCACGCACCTACACACATAACTCCAAAATATATGTAACTGTATTTGAAAAATCTGAATACATTGCATGTGTGGGTTATAAAAAGTATTGCTCAACCCTTGTGTATTGTGCTGTAGCTTTTTATTAGGTGTTCCCTTTATTGTGTCATTCCCTATAATTGAGACATCCTGAACTTGCCGTCAGTTGTATTTGAGGGAGCTGTCCCTGGTGCTGAATGCAATTCTGAAAACCTACTTGTTAGTTTACAAAAAGACTTAAGTTAAGACGGTATTTGGAAGAGGATGTTAGGAGGAGGGAGGTTGGCTGTGTTGTATAATTCAGAGAGGAAGGTAGCGGGAGATTTGTTTGAGTGAAAATGACAGACAGTGACAGGGCTGACACAAAAAAGAGAGATGAGGAAGAAGGCGGAAGGACAGAGGGGGAGGCATGCGAGACGGCTACAGAGGAAGTTTGCATGTGTCAGGAAAGTGTGGTTTTCTAGTAACAGTTGAGCCAGCGCGTTTGTGACCTCTGCCACGGTGGAGGCAGCGCCAAGGGAATAGAGCAGATGGATGACTAGCTGGTGTCTCAGCACCTCTCTAGTCCACTACTGGCATGCTTTGTCCATTTGTCAGCATTAGCAGGAGGAGGAACAGGGTTCCCGCAGGGTCTTAAAAAGTCTTACATTTGATAATCAGAATTGAAGGCCTTAAAAATATGATTTAAAGGTCTTAAAAATGATCGGATTTGAAAGGTACGGTAAGAGCCTTTCAGTTCCCCCCAACAATTTGTATTGAAATAAATCAACATGGAATCAGTAATCACTAACTTTGCACCCCCCCCGGCCCCTTATCGGAGAACACCCAGCTAGTAACCTAGCAACAAAGCTTCAGCTAGCGAGAGCACGCTCGTGAACCGCTGCGCCGGTGTTATGCATGCAATCCGAGATATGCATGCACCTCGCAGGAGCGCGCACAGCGTAAAGCAAAAACTCCCAGACATTTCAATGATTTGTACGGCAAAGTATACGGTTTGGAAACGATATCATTTCCTTTTTGACGGGCATGCATAACACGGCATAACACCGGAACCTCGCTGCAGGGAAACTTTTGCGCTGTTTTTATGGTGTTGTGTTCAGTCATCGTTCTTATGTTGATTAGAATACATTTACTTTGAAAGTAATTATGGGACGTATTTCTTCTTTCATAGCAATTTTCCTTCATTCTTTCTTGCCGTGAAATAGGTCTTAAATTATATTCAAAGTGGTCTTAAAAAGGTCTTAAAAAGTCTTACATTTGAGTTGGTGAAACCTGCAGGAACCCTGAGGAAGAAGACCAAGCGGGGAGGTGTACAGGAAGCTCTAGTGTATCCTTCTGACTGATTGCTACATCAGATTTACAGAAACATTGATCATTAATCAGTCAGACATGTATTTCTGTTTTTATTTAAAATCAAATTAAGTCCAATATATTTAAAGGGGACCTATTATGCAAAATGCACTTTTTCATGTCTTTTATACATAAATATGTGTCCCCGGTGTGTAAGGAGACTCACAAAGTTTCAGAAAATATAACCCTCTCTCTTTTCCTCCTTACCCACATCTCTAAAAAGAAAAAAAACGGGGGTGCAAACGAGCAGATCCAGGATTATCCCTAAAATATATGTTTTAAATGTAGCATAATAGGTCCCCTTTAAGATGTACAGTTCCTCTGCAACACAGACTATGAGATGAATTGGAAATGAAACTTGATGGCAAAGCTATATGACATTATTAATACATTCCCAAAGGAAGTGCATGAGGTCAGCCGAAGGAAGAATGCCTTCACTCTATTGAAAAATGAGCAAAGTTGCATCTTATCCATTTAGAGACCCATTTAGATGGCCTCTGCGCTGCAGACATATGGTAATTGGCTCAATATTGTAGCTCTAAAAGCAAAAAACCGGCAGGCATCATCCCTCTCTCTCTTGATGTTTTACATCTGAAGCCCTAATCCAACTTTGAACCATGAATAGGTTGGCTCTGCACTGGTTGTGTTTGCAACCACCCGACACATTTCAACATCACTGAGTTGCCATGAAAGGCTTGATTTATGCATGGTTTCTATTTTTGCAAGAGTTTGCTGCCATACCTTTTCAACTCACCCACATGATTATTTAAATGTACTTTCCCCACATGTCAGAAAATGTTTTCAACAATATAGGGAGATATTATTCCAACCACACTTGTGTGACCTAGTAGATATATCTACATTCCATATTTCCAGTAAATACATTTGAACTAAAGAACATATCTTTGTCTCACTCACTTGTGACTGTGTTGATGATTTGCATCAGCTTGTTAAATACAACATGCTTGGAGTCTCAGAGTGTATGTTTCCAGATTGCCTCACAAGTACTTGTACAGTTCAGTGTGCCTAAGGCTGTGCTGTGATTTTATTGTGATGTTGTACTTATTTATTTTGAATAGTCTTTTGTGTTAAGTCTGTGTGTATTCCCTAGTTATAGTGAGCAACTTATTTTGCAATAACACTGTTGCTTTGTGACTTTCTGGATGGGGTGTATTCTGTTTGCAGCACATGTTCTTCATAAAACAATTGTCTTTTGTTTGGAGGCACAAACAAATCACAATATGTATTACAACCTCCCCGAGAAAGTTGATGGTAGCCTATATGCAAGAGGAATCCACATCTGCCCCCAAGATCATTTTTCATAGTACAAAACTCAAACCGTTGTCATTTTTAATATGAGAAAGACACACAACATCTGTGTGTACGTTTGTGAGATTGTCCATTTAGAGGTGGAAGTGACAAATAATGTAGCTGATTTTTACTGTTATATTACATTTAAGGATTGATAGCATCAATGTGTTTTTAATCACATTGTTAATCGAAGAAAGGGTATCAGTATGAGCATCAATATTGAATCACGCTTCATAAAACCAAGACATTACAGTGGCACCTTGAAGAGCCTTTGTTTATTCCAAGCAAATGTGTGTAAAATAACAATGTAGTTAAAGAAAATCGTGGATATAGATTGTTAAACAATTCTCCTTCTTGAAATTGTAAAGTAGTGTGTTTGGTCACGTGTTGGACCAGCATACTGCTTCCATGCTGAGATAAAGCGTGCTTGTATTATCACAGTCAGTCCCAGCCTCCAGTTTCACTTATTGTTTCCTGCAGAAATCTCTTTTTGTTAATGTTGCATCCTTTTTAACATTGTTATCAGTTTTCACAAGCATTTTCACACTCGGGGCACAATGCCCTAGTAAAGGGAGATAATGGGATATATACAGGTTTCTGTGCTTTATAAACCAAACTGAGTCACCACTTTGTAACTTGGTTAAATATTTTAGCATATGTGGGAGGATTGTGTATGTAGTGTTTTGTTTTGTAAGCATTAATGATATTTGAAGCGTGGGAGGGCATGTATATTTTTTTTTAAAAATCCTAATTTGAATGTATTTGTACCAGTTAAAGCATCATTTTGCTCCTGGTATGATTCACAGTTGCCCCTCATCACATTAATTAACGTGAGTCAACAAGTTTAAGGGCAGCCTGGTTAAGTAATATGTATAAAACATGGAGCATGGCAACACTACACATTTAGTCATTCTGCTTTGGGAGAGGAATGTGATTCTCTGATTAAAAGAGTGTATGCAAATAAATGATGAGTCACAATATAACTGATAATCACTGACTAGCTGTGTCACAATTTGATTTGGCATCCAATTATAAGGTCATAGTTTGATGAGATATTCAGTCAAAAGATCACTCGTTTTATGCCCTGTCATTTACATTTACAAAATATTCTTGAAGAGATGGTACAAGTGTGATATATCCACCATTTTCTTTGTGGAATGCCCCACAACAAGGGAAAGAAATATGTGTGCTCCGCAGTGACTTCAGCCAAGCAGGACGATTGGCTGTGGTGTCTCGGCTAAAATACTTTTGCTGCAACTTAAAATAAAAAAGTGTTCCGTGTGTGTGGTGAATACAAGCTTTTCCTCTTGAGTTTGTTTGTGTGTGTGTGGGCGTGGGCGTGGGCGTGGGCGTGTGTGTGTGTGTGTGTGGGCGTGGGCGTGGGCGTGTGTGTGTGTGTGGGCGGCAAGCATTGCAGGTTTTTCTGGCTTGTGTTTTTAAAGGGAGAACAATTGATTCCTTGAAATTCATTTACAAAGATTCCTTAGCCAGACATTTGGCCAATGATCTGCTATGTTAGTACCATCTGCTGTGGGCTAATACACCAGTAAACAACAGTAGCCTACTGGCAGTATACCTTATCAGAGATGGAGCTTTTTTTTGTTTTAAACAAAATAGGAACATGTGCTTAACTATGATAATACAGGTCAAGGCAGTTGATTCATGTCACATTTCTTCATACAAAATAGTTGCCAGATAGTGGCTACTGGTAAGAAGAGTGGAGCTAAATAGGCAGGAATGACAGCAGGACTACACAGTGGGCATTGGCATTCAGATGTCTCTGACTCGCTAATGAAGCAAGTGGAGCCAGCCAGGTACAAGTAGTGAAGCCCAAGCAGATACAGTGTGATGAGTATAGGAATGCTTAGCCAACCTTTAGCTTCCTTTTTGTTTTATTATTATATACATATTTCTGGATGGATTCATTAGTATTCAAAAAAAAGTTGTAGTCAATGTTTAATTCAAATAATTTATGAAGAAAGTTTCTTAAATAGTATGTCTTTTGGCATTGTATATATGATTAATGGAAAACACTTACTATACAGTGACAGTCCCATGCGTACTGTTTTTTACTGTCTCCTGCGTGGGCCTCTATTCCCCTCTCAGTTTCTGTGTCTTTCTCTTATTTCTTCTCCTCTGCTTTGGATCAATGGCTTCCATCAGCCAAACCCTGCTTATTGACATTTCGGAGTAACAGAACACTGGTCAGGAAATAGTCATCCTCCAGCTTTGAATATAAATAGAGTTGTCAGTTTGAGATGTCAAGTAGCTATTACAGTTACAGTGTCATGTTTCATACTTGCATTTTTATCATCAGTAAATTGTCTGTCACAGTTACTTGAGTTCTTCTAGCTTATTTCAAGATAAGCACTTTTCTAGTTCTCCAGGGCTTTTTGGACTGATGGATATTGAGCATGTTAATATTCTTCTGCTCGTTTCAATGCATCTTGTCTTGTCAGCCTTTTATTTTAATGGCACTAAGGGTAGTCCGATAGTCTTAGGGATCATTTAAAACGAATAACCTCTGAACTAACGGCATTGTTTTTTGGTCTTTCCTCCATATAAAACCTCAATCTTCAATTTCAACTTCTTGTCTTACCTTGCAGCTTGTGGCATTGTTGTAATATTGACTTTCTCAAAGCAGGTCAGCACAAATACATTTCAGCCTGTCACTCAGTTCTTCACTTTTCCTGAGCAAAGTTACATTCCATAATGGCTTTTCCTTAAGACGTTGAAGCCTCAAAAGTAAGCGGTGCAGGTAAAGAACATTGAAAGCTTTTCTTTGGTGAAGTGACAACATACTGTACACACAGGGCGAGGTGACATTGACAGCATGACTGTCAACAGAACACTCAGGACTGAAAAGTGATTCACCAGCCCAGGAAACTCAGAAATAGATGCGAGCGGAATGTAAGAGACTATTTTGTTATCCTTTTTAACTACATTATTTTATTTCTATGCTAAAAAGTTTGTACCTTAACTCAGATAAGATTTTGAATACAATTACATTTTGAAGTGTTACATTTGTAGCATACTGCAAGAAAGAGACACAGTCCTTCTCTCTGTTCCAAAATATCCCTCTTCTTTTTTTCCGTTTCCCAGTCCCATTTGTTAAATGCTCATTTTAGATCACAGAAATGATTCCCACTTGCTTTGTTTCTTTGTCCCCCCCTGCTTGCTCCTCTCCGCTTCTGCGATTATGGCTTCCAGTGGTGAGCTGGGGATGTTTATTTTGGATGGCGAAATAATTGCAGTCTGCCAAAATACAATTGGTCAGACCAAGTTTCAGAATGGCCAGTAATAGGGATGCTCCGATCGCCAATTTTGGGGCCGGAATCAGTATCGGCCGATACAGATAGCCGATCCGATCGAGTGGGCGGGGCCTATGGGGATCTTCCATTTAAAGTGATGTTTAAAACTCAGTTAATGGGGCTCATTCACTGGCGCTTCCACAAACAACAACCAACATAATTATTACATTCAAATGAAGTATATTATTCAAGTTTACATTAACTTTGGATAATAACACGGGAGAAATGAGCTGAAGCGCTCTCTTTTCCTCTCTCCCTCTCTCTCTCCTGACAGCCCGTCAGTCCTGCAGCTCACTGATCCAGTAATGAGTGACCCACTGTCACTGACCCGACAGTGAAGAATACATATATTTATAACTAGTTTAGCTTGTTCCAGAGGTAGATAAAATAGCTAAGTGTGTTAGGTCTAACTCTTAATGTGTGTTCTGCTCCGCTCACCGGTCCGTCACAGCGGGTGGAGCTGCAGGATTTATGCTTCACACACACGTTGCATACCGCTATTTTATTGTCTTTTTCGGACACTTAAAATACTGCCAGACTGATGAAGCCATTTTGGCGAGCTTCTTTTGCCGCGCACAGAGAAAAGTGTCATGTATTTTACGTCATCATTTTACGTCATGCGATCGGCTCTCGCGATCGGCATTTTTAGAGAGCTCCGATCGATCGGCAGAGAGTGAGTATCGGCCGATATCGATATTTCGCTTCGGATGACTCTATTTGTCAATGAGTGGTAAACTAATCTCAGGCCACCACTGCTGCTTCTACCGTGCCTGTGCATTAAAATGATCCTTCAGCAGATTATTCACATATTTGCATGTTGCTTATGATAAAGCACAAGATCTATAGCAAAGCATTGCCTGGGAACTCCATTAGGCATTCAGTGGCCTGTCACAGTGGAACAAGCTTATGTTTTTCAACCTTACTCTTGTTCCCTTGTCACTGATATGCACATATACAAGGCCTGTGCTACACTCACAGGGGCCCACCTCAATCTCCTTCCTCCCTACAGACTCATTTAATGACTTCATCACTCAACGGGAATATTGTTTTCCTTTTATTAGAACGGCTCTGGCCAGTGACATGCCTGGGATTGGTTTGACTTGCCTGGGCAGACGGTGAATCATGCACAGGGTCTTGGGAGTGCTGGAGTTCCAGAGCTCCACGATTATCCCTTTCACTCAGGCTGGATGTAAGCTGAGCTGGCTGGACTAAAAGCCCATATCAGTGCCTCAACAAAGGGGACCCTAAACCCTAGTGCCGCTTACCCTTCTTTATTCAAGCTGGCTTACTGGCAGAACTTGGTATGTGGTGTTGCAGACACATGAGATCAGTTGGTGTCTGCCTCTTTTTCTTTGTCTGACCCCATTTTTCATGGACTAACCAAATGTTATTATGTTTCCTTTTATTCTGAATCTGGTTCATGGTGAATACACTTTGCAATGAAGATAAACAATCTTGTTGAGAGGAAATAAAAAGGTCTCATATTTTAAACCACAGTTTAGCACACTACAATTCAGAATAATTTCAAGGGACCTAGCCTTGTTGTGCCACAGTCATTGTCACGGCTAGCTCCCTCTAACTATCTATTTGTTGCTACTTTAAATTCCACATCTAATGGTATACCAATGACACTTTTCCGCCCTCTGATCACTCTGATCTCAGCGATGATTTGGGGGGGTTAGAAATGAAGGGATAATGTCCAATGCGGTTATTGAGAGTCAAGCTTAAATCCCCTCTGTCTGTCTGAGAGCCTCCCCTTGAGAAACTTGTCTGGAGTAAAATCAGGACACTTGAGAAATGACTGCTATATGGTAGTGAGGGGATAAAGAGAATTGCTACTGTACATATACTTCCCCACAGACTTAAACTAGCAGAGTCCACCATGTCTTTGTGACAGCTTCTCAACACCGTAAATCTCCAATGTAAGTCCCGAAGAGGCGATTGAGTCTCTGGTGGCAGCAAGGCATTGGTTGAGTGCCATTTGCAGTCTTTTAAAGCTGCAGCTTTTCACCTGGTGCACAATAGTTTCCACTGATGGCACTAACGTAAAAAGCTAAATGAAGAGTCATCTTTTAGCTTTAGGCATCCGTCTCCCAAGCCTCCTGCCGCATCCCTTATTCTTTTTTCACTCTCATTACATTTTTAGGTCCCATATACAGGTCCTTGCCTCGATTTCAGAAAATACAAAATCATTTACAGCAGGATATGGGAATTAGGGTCTGTCAGGGATAAGTATTCACACCTAATTGCTGTGATGGCTGCATGCTAGATTTACTGCCACAACGGTGGTTTTGGTTTCCCAATAGCTTTCACAGCCACCAACCAAACTCCTTTGGATTAAAGTGTTTTGATTGTGTTGAAGTAGCAATTTGCTAAACTATCTTACTTCTCTGAAAGACTTACATAATGAACAAGTTGTAGTTATCTTTTCTTCCCTCTTTTACATGTGCAAACACACATGGAAATGAACATCCAGCAGCCATGTATTGGTGCGTGCAGTGAGCTCTGCATTCTTAGCATCTTCTAATTGCTCTGCCTATCTAATACCCCTCCAGTGCTGTGTTTGCTTTGCAATGATTCCTATCCCCTACTGTGCCCCCTATGTAGCCATTCCACTAAATAATGAATTAGTTTGAAGCTAGTCTCTCTACCCTGGCTTACCGCAAGCTCCAGCCATTATGATGTGGTTCTCTTTAATGTGTTCTCCTCAGCAATTTGTGACCCTTTGAGGTAATTGTGAAGCCATTATGTGGAATCATTGTCATTATGCCGGCTGTCATGGCGTGATTGTTGTACATCGTGCATTTTGGCAGTATCGACCAGGGTCATTGCTTGGGTTGGAGATGTTTTGATATTTAGCGGAATGTAGTTTTGTTTTCCTGATCAATCTTATACTGATCAGGGGTGGGCAAACTTTTTGGCTCGGGGGCCACTATGAGTTTTAAAATTTAACAGACGGGCCGGGCCAGTAGCAGATCGGTGAAAAAATATTTAGCTGTCCACTCCTCATTATACACTCGGCACTCAATGTTGACTTTTCTTTTCTTTGGTCCACTCATTGTTACAGATGCAGGTTCAAAGGTGAATTAGGTTCAATGGTGAATTATTGCGTCATGACGTAACCGTTTACGTGCCTTCTTATGACCCACACAGCGTTTTACGTCGCTGATTTTCTCCGCAACACCGCTCACAACAACATCAATAGAGGATTGCGTCGGGTAGTTTTTAATTATACGAAGCCAGATTAAAGTAAAGAACTACTTCTCCAACCTTACTTTCTCCAGAGTGCCGTGGTGCATTGTTTATTAATGTGATTCAGCGCCGGTATTACCGCCCGCTGCAGTGCTGCTCGTGCACCGGAGTGTATTCTACTGTTAACTCAAGGCAGCGGCCGCTGTGAAGTATTCACTGTCCGACTGTCACACAAGCAGCTGATAAATATCCCCCATCCCCATCAGTTAATGTGTTTCAGTATGAATTGACGCTGTTTGGCATCACAACGCTGTTATGAAAGTTTCTCTGGCATTCTACAGGTGATGTTAGCATAGCAACCAAAGTTAATCAGACTATCTCGACAACTTGTTGCTATCATATTGTGGCATAAGCCGTTTTCTACACAAAATAAACAGAATCACACTAAGCTGGTTAGTGTTGCCTGACTTTATATAAGTGTGTTTTATAAGTGTGTGGTCGCGTTCTAGTCCCTTTTCTCAGCGCTACTGCTTGTTACAATTTGTATTCGCTGTACTACTAACCGTGAACTGACCCCCTCCAATGTAAGCGTGACGTATTTGGTGGGTTGCCGACTCCAGCAAAAGGTAATTTGTGTCTAGAGTGCGCCATCTAGTGGGATCAACTGAAATGCCGGGTATTGCAGGAAAAAGGCTAAATGAATGCGGTCTTTACTATAATTTGGACAATTTTGTACCAATATTCGGCAGGCCGGATTAAAAAGCCGTATATGGCCCGCGGGCCTTAGTTTGCCCATGCCTGTGCTAGATCCCACAAAGATTGGATAATTACATGACTGTAGAAAAAGCATCTGAAATTACTTACACCTAAATAGTGGGAGGGTTTTTATCACACATCTTACTTTTCCTATAAAAATATGTTGTTGTATACCTTTTCTGCTTTATTTTTGGTTTGACCTCCATTTAAACATAATGCAATACACATTCCCACCATGAAAGGTTAAAATATAAAACATTTGTTTGTACAAGTTTGAAAATAAACCTACCAACTTTCAGTTTTTTTCCCTTGTAAAGGCATCTTGCAATATTTTTATTTTGGCAAATGGCATCCCCAAAACATTGCCATCAATGCTTTTATATCTGGGTCAGCCCATTTTCTTCAATATCATATTTATGTTTATCTCCAAAAAAAAAGTGGACTCAGCTTTTCAAAATTATGTTTTGAAAAATCCACTTACCAAAGCTGAACATTTTTGTAAAAGCAGCATTCAATGTCAGCATAATGAAAGAGCTGAAAGAGCTGTAGACAAACAGTCAGAGGTATGTGTAAAGGCCCGGACACACCAAGCTGATACCAAAGAACTGACAGACGGACCCCCGACTGTTGTGTCGCCTCGCGTCTCTGCGTCTTGGCCATGTGTCGCACTGGAACACACCGCAAAGACTTCAGCCGACGGCCAAGAAGCACGTACGAACTGCGCATGCGTGAGTGGCAATAACTCTCCTTACCAGCAGGCGGCGGTAGTGTGTATTCGTCATTCAAAAGAGGCAACAACCGGAAGACAGACTGCGTGATAACCGAGAGAAGAAGAACAGACTGCGTGATATAAACAAACAACAAATAGCGTGTGCGTTCCATTTTCACTCGACAACGAGAAGCTCATGGGGCTTTCCCGAACCGGTGTCGAGGTTAAATGAAATCTCAGATTTGCCTTCTTAATAGTTTGTTTGGGTCCCTCACTTCCGTTTCGCTTCTAATGCACTGATTCGCTAGCTGAACAGCCAATCAGAATGATTTATTTTGCCGACAGCCTTTGGCCGACTGCCGATTCGACATGTTGAATCGGTGGGTTTTCGGCCGAAAAGGCGTCGGCACGGCTGAAAAGACACGACGGTGCGGGACACACCAATCTGAGTAGGGCGTGTCGACGCTCATCGTCGGTCTGACGCCCATCGACGGCCAAAATCGGCTTGGTGTGTCCGGGCCTTTACATGCCAAACATACAAAGCGTGTGCCAGTCTCAGACAGAGCAAAAGTTAGTTGAATCAAAAGGCACAAGCAAGTCTAGCATGAATAAAAACATACAAATAAACACATGATGATAAAGTGTGTGTACTGTAGTTCAGGCTCAGTCTGTGCCACAGATTAGATGAGTGCAGAGCAGCTGAGACACGAGAATTAGACTTCATGTAGGTCTATTTTAAAGAGCCCTTTAATATAACTTCATTGCTCTGTATTGGCATTTTGAGCTCATGGGTCTTCTTTTTTACAACATGAACTAAAAAAGAACACGGCAGCATTGACTATTCGGCAGATTTAAAGAAGCCCCTGAAGTATTCTTTCTTGCTCCTTCTGTTAATTTATTCTGTGTGCGTATAACTTATTCAAATGATTTTATTTGACTCAGAATGCCATTCTGTCTCTCAGCTTCACATTTTGTTTGTATTGTATATTTTTTTTTTCTGAAGAACAATGTTTCAAAGGCAACTCAATTTATCATTACAGCTACATAAAGGTTTATTTCTTCAAAATAAATACTTAACAGCTTTTTCCATACCCCTTTTTATGTTTATGAGTCATAAAACATACACCAAAGACCTGTCTCTAGTTATCAGTGTTTAGTTTGAATTATGTCTTTTCTGGTTAATTTCTAAGACTTCAAATAAAGCTCCAGAAAGGTGTAAGACCCTTTTTATGAAATGTAATGTTGCTATGGTTTGTCCCTGGTTTTGTACAGACAGTACTGAAGTACAAAAAACAAACATTAATCATAGTCAATATGTCTGCAGCAGTGAGTCAGAGCAGACATGCAAACACACAACGACTGTAACTTACTTTTGGTAGACTTGGTTGTGTCTGAATTGGGCTTTAAGTGTTACAGTATCAACACTTAAAGGGAACACAGCTTTGTGTCTCTACTCAGATGTCACCTTTGTCTGTGGTATTTTCATGCAGTGATTGTGGTTATTAACGGAAAACTGTGAGTCAATATGATGCAGTCGATGTATACAACCTATAGTGTGTTCTTGTTAGACAATTGACTACACCCCTTTAACCACTGGAAGACGTTGATGCATTCACCTCTCTTCTGGCTTCCTATTTAAGCATGTAAAAGACTGACCTGTTCAGAATGAAAGAGTGCAATCAAAACTCTATTGAAGCTCATTTCACACAAGTGATGACTCCAAATTGCCAAAAATATTATCTCTGTGTGAATCTCTGTTTGTTCTTTGGGAACCGGCAGAGCTTATGAGAGTACAATGCCATTGCAGCAGAAACAAATGTTCTCTGTAATACAGTGGGAGAAACACTCAAATCCATATGATACATTTAGCAGATATAAATACATTGTGTGCAGTCGGATTTCAGTGGTTTGAACACTGGTCCAGCGTCTCAAATCAACAGCTGTTTACAGATGAAATGTTTACTGGGATGTGTTCATCCTGACATTATCTGAGAGACTTTTTATTTGCAAACACAGAGCTAGTTTAGAGTACGTAGGCCTTGACATTCCTCTTCTCTGTGAAGTTTGGTAACTTGTTTCTCATCATATGCAGTGGCTTCTTTGGCACTCGTGGCCCCGACATGATAATAAACCTGTAGAGATATTAGTTAGAAGAAAAAGATGGACTTGCTCCGAGGCTGAAATTGCAAATGGGGAAAGGTCAGGAAGAGGAGTGAGCAAAGCTGTCACTCCACACAAATGTCAGAAGCACAGTTCAGCAGGTGTATGGCAAAAGGTGGGCCAATTAATCCTGATTAGACAGCAAGGTTGTCAGGGGCAGAAAGCCATGGTTGAACTTCATTTGTATCTTCATCTGAAGACATCAAAAAGGAACGAAGAATTGTAAGGAGCAAAGTGTACATTTCCTTGTCTCGGCAACACTAAGAAACATTGTTATTGTTACATGTTTATTTACTTCACAATATTTTAAAGGTCATTGTACTTTATTTCAGTGTTGGTATTTCATAAGCATCTGCAATTGTACCCAAAATAGAACTATATACTAGGGATTTCGAGATAATTTGTTTCTAAGTTGTTGTTGCCATTGTATTAATTTCAAAGCCATAGTTAACCCATATCTTTACATATCACGTTATGAAATAGATTTGTGCTGATGCTTCAGTATTATTCACTGTTTTGTGTCTGCAAATTCCGTGGTGTCCACCAACTTTAAAGTGGACCTATTATGCTATATTGGAAACATATATTGTAGGGCCATACCTATACAAAACATGTCTGTGAAGTTTTTTTTTCAAAATACCAAACAGTTCACCCATTGTAGCCATGCCTCATACTGCTCAAACCCCTCTTTTGCAGCCCTGTTAAAGAAATGCAGATGTTGGGTCCTTAGCTTGAAAAAAAAAAAAAAGAGGAGGCAGAGCTAATGCCTGATCAGAATTCCACCGGAGATAAAGTTAAATTCTGCTGTGATAAAACACCATCCTGTTCTAAACCACATCAAGGATTATTTCTGAAACAGTATGGAGCTCAAATGCTTTTTCTCTTGCAGGTTTATCACAAGGTGAGTTCCTTTTTTTATTTCCTGCTTTTTAAACACATGTGCTCTATAGTACAGGTTAGCTCTGAGTGTTAGCGAGGCTTGCTAATGTAAACAAAGACGAGATTACGTCCAAAACACGTCAGGCATTGTTTCTGATAGCAACTTTCTGTGGGTCCGCTGCCGATTTGACGTCAGATCGGCAGCAAATCTGTATCCGCTCCTTGTACACCCGTTTTTAAAAGATTTGGGTACGGAGGAAAAGAGAAAGGGTTTTATTTTCTGATGCTGCGTGAGTTCCCCGACACACCGGGGACACATATTTATGTGTAAAAGACATCAAAAAGTGCATTTTGCATGATAGGTCCCCTTTAAGTGCTCCACTGCTTGCTGTTGCTGTGGAATCTAAATTATTTACTAGAAGTAAACCCACCAATGCTGTGACTTTTTCAATTTGTCTCTTGGCATCATGTGGACTGGTCCTCTCCTTTTTGCGTTGGTGATTTACAGGCCTTTGCAATTGGATCTGTTGTGCAAACGAACAAAACAATTTGATAGATTGTTCCCTCCCTCAGCTCACATTCATACTGCTTCCTGCAGAGGTCTTTAAGTGCCATTATACCAGCGGGCTTGCGCCTCAGATCAAAATATTCACAGTGCAGCGCCTGCCACGCCAGTTGTTATATATCATTTTATATTCCTTTTATTTCCCCATTCATCCCTTTATATTCCCAGCTCCTCTCTCTGCATGGTCTCGTCTGTCTCACTTTCTGGAGCATGGCTTTCATAATGATTTTTGCAGGTGCACTGCAACCTGTTCCAAATAATGAATTATCACTAAACAGCAGGAACTGAAAAAAAAAAAAAAGAGTATTGACCTGCCTCACTGCCAGAAAAGAAATGATAATCATGATCATAGATGATCATCATGGTAATTTGCTCCGAAGTGTGGAGAAGCATGTTATGACTACTCCTTGCTCTGTGCAACACCAACAGGGACTAGATATTTTCATATCATATTGTATGTCAATAGTGTGATATGTTTAATGTGATATGAGTTTACACTGTAACAGCCCCTCGATCAATGTCACCGCCCTTCCTGTCATTGGAGAGTGACACTGCAATCAGTACCGCAGCCACCACTCTCACCCAAGAGTGATTACAGTGTGTGAGAGTAGGACGAGCAGGAGCACTGTGTCTCTATCCAACATCTCATCATCAGACCAATGAAATGGCTATGGTTTGCAAAGAATGTGCTATAGACAAGGCATACCATTGTATTAACAAACAACAAAAGAAGGAAACTCAGTTAATACAAAACCATATCTCACTTATACTAAACTTTATTTATTTAATTTCTATTCTAAGCTTACCAGTTGCAATTATTTCACATTCCCCCCCCCCCCCCCCCCCCCCCCCGGTGCTTTACTATGTAGTTGTGACATGGTTGTGGTCCTGTGTCGGTGTAAGAACACACTTACGGCTTTTTGTTCATGCTCTCGTAACACAGCAGGACAGCTCAGTGTGCCCTGGGAGGGTCTGATGGATCTCATAACAGGCGAGAGCGAAAACAACTTGATCTGATGAGAACATATGCAGACGCTGAAGAGCCATATGTGAGGCCAAGGGGCAGTCATCAAGATGAATCTGTGTCAATCCACCAGAACTGCATATATATTCATGATATTTGTTTAACTGTGTTTAACTGTGTGTGTGCGGCTCTATTTTCAAACAAAAATTTGAATTACTCTGATACATTTGGTAATGACGTGTGGGAGCGGTTTTACTATGAAAGCACTATCTTAAGTACTATGAATTTTTTAATAGGGCTTGAATTTCGAATTTTCCGAATCATCTCATGGTACTAAGCTAAAGAGTATTGAAAGTGAACTTATTTGGCAGGGGAATACGTGGCTTTTATTAGGCCAGGAGGCTCCATTGACATCTTTGTGCCTGTTAGACTTAATTTGACACCTCATAGATTCAGCCATGGTGACTTTGACTATCTCACAACAGTACAAATGTCTCCATCCTTATTCCAACGTGTCTTTTTCTGTTGGCCTTGTGCCTGGTTTATCATGGCACCTTCATTTCCCTGGTCTTGCCTTTCTGTTTCCTCTGCCTTACCTCTCTCCATCCTTCCACTTTCCTGAGGGAATGTGGGAGCTAATGGATTTGAGCTGAGCCCTTGCCATTAATCAGACTCCCATTAGCCAAACCCATTTGAAGCTTTGGACTAATGGGAACACAGGAATGAGAGGATCCGTGTGGACGAGAGTTTACAGATTTAGAGACAAGAGAGAGAATTTACAAAGTAGGGCAGGGACAAGGTGAGGTTGCAATGTTACAGTTAATGTGTACTGTCTCCTCTTTAGGGATCTGTCTGTAACACCTGCAGACAAGTTGAATTGGTGTCTCGTTTCTCAAATGAAAACATCACTCCATGAAGATTTACTAGAAACAACTTTAAAAAGAGTATAACTAATTACACATAAGTCATTTTTACTTCTGAGTCTGTTACCAGATCAAAACATGTAGTATTTGGCAATGGATAACACATGTATAACTATCCCATGTATTCATTGTTTGCCAAGGGTTAGGGTTAGGGGTTAGGGTTTTTATGTTGAATCTAACGTAAAAATGTACATCATGTTTTTGTCATTTGTTATTTGGCTTAATGAATTGTCTCAGTGTTTTTAACATGACCTATGTTGATAATAATGTCAGCTATTTCAGTATTAGCCTTTAAGAATTCATTTGAAGTCAAGCTAAATAGGCATTTTCTTGCCGTGGATGGATGGTTATATCATTTGTATTGCAAGTTAAACTTATCTTTCCAACCTAAATATGAGTCTACCTGGTTGACCAAGGCATCTTTGCTCCTGCTGTTTTGCTGATAATCAGTTAAAAATAAGTAGCCCGTATGGCTTTGTGTTTCCGTAGCAATGGTGGAGCCCATAGGGATCCTTTGATTAGCTTTGGAGCTCTGTGCTCCTCTGTATCTCTCAGCTCAGCCATACTGTACTCAACCTGCCTACCTCACACATGTTCACAAACACACAACGTCTCTTCCTCATTATGACTTGGACAAATCTGCTGAGTTGGGAGGATACAGACATCAATTATCAAAGTCAGCAGTCAGCATTGCATCGTGGGAAGGCCTGTTAGACAGACACAGCACCGTGTTTTGAGAGTCGGGATAGACCTCATCAGAACCCCAGCCGCTCGGTGCCTGACTACCCTGTCTTTGGTCGCAATGAAAGAGAAGAGGGAAAACACTAAAAGGGCCAATTTAATAGGCAGCAAAACAAGAGTATTGGAGTGTGGGTGGAAAAGAGAACAAGATATCCAAAGGCGCTGTGATGTGATGTATCACTCTGCCAATAGTAATGGCAAGTTGGAAGCTGGAATGATGATGCACAGTCACATCTTTAAAATATCTGAGAGGCTGCCTTTTTCATCCCTAATGGAAACAAAAAAAAACAGGCCACAAATGCTTCATTCCAGGAAGCTGTGACATGTCTCATATAATTAATGCCGGCTGGAAAAAATGCTTATGCACACCCTTCAATTTAATTTAATCTGTGATAACTTTTGCAGCAGATCTTCTATTATATACTTTAACAATGTGAGTTTCTTCCAAGTACAATTATTCTTTTTATTTGTGTGCCCGCTGTTTTGGCATCGATATTTATGAAAGTGAACATGCCGATGGGCAAAGATAAACAGTCATTTGACTTCATCCTGGGTGGAGGGGGTTGGGGTATCTCTGTCTGCATCCAAACTCAGTTATGTTTTCATTCCCGCAGGTTTTCCACACAGTGGCAAGCTTTCTACATCTTGCATGACAGAGGCTATGCCAAGGTTTGAAATATATATGAGTGGGTGCGGGTTGGCGCGCCATTTCAGGACCTCCCATTATGACTGCGAATCAGAGCATTCTCCTTGGCGCTGAATAATTCATAAAGAGAAAGTATCTGCTTAGTCAGATTGTTTTTTTCTACCTGGCATAGGGAATGGATAGAAAGCAGTCATCACTAGTCCCAGGGTGGCTTGGGTACAGAGTTCAAGATTAGGTTTGAGTCTTGGGACTGATAAAGTGAAAATAAAACTTGATTCTTTGCAAATCTCGAAAAAGCGAATGTCCTGGGAAAAGACAAATCAATTTTCCAGGAAATGTATTTGCAACTTGCAGCATTGCAATGAGAGGAGAAAGGATCAGTTGAGGTGGAGGATGAGATGGGGTGTGAAGGGCTTTTCCGGTAGACCCCTTTTATTTATTTCAGACGCTGTTAGTGTCCCATTACTCATGCTGCTGCCTGAGAGATCTTACTCATTGAAACCCTGTTAAAGTGCTGCGTCAGCAACACAGGCAGACTGAGAAGGGGAAGCAGAGAGAGGAAGAAAGGAGGAGAGGGCAAGAGTCAAAACAAAGGTGAGACAAAACACTCGTCCTGCTCTCAGGCCCATTTTTCCTGAGTGTCTCTGACGGTGGTTGCTATCCAAACCTTCCATTAGACTCCATGAATAATACAAAAGAAGAATGAGTGTGTTAGCATTGAGCTTTTTCCCTCTCCATTGTTGGGATCCACACCCTTTTGAGCAAGTGGGTGGGTATGCAGGCAGAGGTTGAAAAAGCAGAAATATGTGGTGGAGTGCCTTCTCCTGACTGATCTGAAGTAGAAGATAATAATTGTTTGTGGAAATACTCACCCTATCCATCTGGCTGTCTGACAGGTTTGTCAGGGGATCATCTATATGGACTTATCTGTTCAATGTGAACTAGCTTAAAGGTGGGGTAGGTAATTTTGGAGAAACCAGCTCGAGATCGCTAGAATTTGAAAATACACAGCCGGAAAAAATCTGCCACTTCCTTACAGAGCCCCTCCTCCAACACACACGAACGCGCACATGACCAATGAGGACACGAGATAAGTTTGTGCACAGATGGAAGGCTGACAGGCAGGTAGGCCATCCAGTTATTTTAGCCGGGCCGGCTAAAATGATTGGTCGTGCTTTTTACAGTATTACGGCTTCCACAGATGATATTTCTTTATGGATTTTTTGTCAAAGCACTTAAGATATTCATTGCTATCGGGATGTTAAGAGCATTCCATGGAATATAACAAAAAGTGTATCTAGAGCCGGTTTCTCAAACTTACCTACCCCACCTTTAAGGGAGATAACTTTTTTTCGGATTGGTTTAGAAATGTAAAGATCAAGTTTGGTTTCAGGAACAAGAAAAGATACCAAACATTTGAACTTGATTTATTAAAATGTCCTCTATGGTGTATCTCCATCCTGGTTTCATATGGCAAAAACAATTCTCTAAACTCATCCATTGTAAGTGTCTGTTCAAGCTCTCTCTCCTTTCTGCTCATTTGATGTCTCTAATGAAAATGTTTTTGTCTTTTCAAATTAATCACAAGCGGGGCCCACGAGTAACCAAACCTTTTACTTAATATTGATTTGGACAAAAAGAATGCTCAGTTAAAAGAAAATTGCTTTGGTCTTCTGTATTCCAGCTGGAATTTTGGATGTGCTCTGTTGATATAAAATATATATATTTCCGTTAGACTCCAACATTTCCTCATCCTCTGCTCTGTGATCCACATCGCTCAGCTGTAAGTGCACACGCGCCCTGACCAAGACCACCTTATTGTTGTGAAAACACTTGAAACGGCTCAAATCAGACATCCAACAGCTGGCCTCTGAACTCTGTTTGGAAAAAAAAGGCTGAGGGGGGCCTTCGGTGGTAGTACAAAGAGGAAGCATAGGCTGAGTGAGTAAAAGATTTAGAGGCTGAGAAAGGGAAAGACTGGTTGCAATAAAATAGAGACCATATACAGATTAAGAAGTAACATATGCCCTACCTCTTACTTGAGCTCCTCCTTCTGAACGACAGCAGAGCAACATAAATGTGTCAAAAGCATGACACTCATGATCAGTTCCGTCACTTTATGTGGGATGTCAAACACTCATAACTTGGCAAGGCACCGCAGCATCACCTGTCACAGGGAGTGTGATGGATTTTTTCGCACCTTGAAGTTGTTTCTATTTTCAAATTGTTTGCTTTCCCTTTCCCATAACATGACAGATATAGGATGTGAAAAAGATGTATATTTTTCTTCAAAATGTCTACTTTTAAATGACGTGTCCCAGAGATTCGTACATCCACAGCAAAGTATTTTTAGTAAAGTACATTTATGATTACAAGTTTATAATTGAATGTGGCAACTAAGTTTTTTAATAACATTTTTAAATAGCCATCTGTACTGTTACCGAAACCGTTTTTTTGTTTATTTCAGGCATCACAATTTCACATATGCTGCTGCCTAAGGGACTGCGCCTATTAGAATAAGTTGTTCATCACAGTTCTAATCAAATGTATTCATAAGAAATTTGTCAGAAGAAAAATTACAAATAGAGGTTTTTTAATTGTTGCAATTTAGTGTTCATATGTTTTCACTTTGATTAATATATTATCACAATTGTTAGATTTAGCAAATAAGTTACTGCAATGCCATGACCTTGACCATATTTTTGGTGAATTTGCTTAGACGTAGAATCGGAGGGATGAAACCCTCTTTAATGGTCACACATGGTCTTGGTGATGGTTAGGATCCATGGTTTGATTTGAAACACCACAGTCAATTGCTCATGTCAGTCAGTGCAGGGCAGTGCGTGTGTGATTTCATGCTCGGCCATGCATTATGTCTCAATCCATCCTCTCTTCTTTATTCCTTTCTCGTCTCCATGCTTTTCTCCCTCACTGATTCAGTTGATCACAGGAGGAAGGGCATGGAGGAAATGTAGGTGAGAGATTTAGACAGTCAGCGCCAAATGTCAGTCCAAACATGTTTCCTCAAAAATACATTTATATAGGGACATTGAAAGGAAGCATATGTGAGAAATACAGCGGTGTTGAGGTCAACTCTGAACTTTCCTCCTGCTTTATTATTTGCCGATATGTTGTTCCTGAGCTCTGTAGCCGGTTATTATCACAAACAGTCAATTACCTGAGGCCAATTGTACCCATCTCTTCCAAAGCATGACCCACAAATACAGAGGTGGTAGTAATTAGCTGTCTTTTGTAGCTTCAAATCTAATGTGAGCTTTCACTTATAGAGCTGCTGTGAAAACCCTCACCGTCATTAAAAAGGAGTATACACATGGCGATGTTGCTTTGACTCTGAAAGAAGTGTTGATAAAAAAGGTAGAAAAGTGCTGCCATTGATGACCAGAGATCAAAGGGGGGAGCTGAATAGATGTACTGTGGTGATGTAATCAAATGATCAATGGCAGTGTAAACAACTTGATTCCTGTGTGTGTGTCTAGTCTTGCGATGAAGTGCAGTTCTCATTTTGCCCTTAGCAATGTCACTGTAGAATGACTCGTCAACAAATTCAGGGAAACAACCCATTTAAAGCCACCACCCTTCAGAACTGCCCATGTTAAAAACCGATCCAGGCCGCCTTTACAACCACCCTGTCTAATTCACAACAATAATGATCAAGTGAAATGTAAAGGAGATGGCCAGGGGTAGAAACAAGACAAAGTGGGAGAGAGAAGTGATTAAAGGTGTAATGGATGGGCGAATGAGCTGGGGGAAGGGGCGTTCGCAGTACCTGGGACACCATGAGGCAGTGAAATATGAAGCCCCAAAAGCAAAGTGACAGAGAAAAATGTCTCTCTCCCTTTCTTGTTTCCCGGGCTTATCTCTGCAAATCAGCCCCGTGATGTCAGGAACTCCTCAGGTGAATGTCACACCTCGTGAATACTACTAAACAGATCTAACAGACAGGGGCAGAGAAAAAACAAAGTGATTACTTCAGGCTAGCCATGTTTAATCAGCATTCCTCTTGATTTAGATAACTTCTGACCCGGGATTAATCGAAATTAAAACAATTTATTTTGGTGGAGATCTCAAAGAGTAGTTTCCTGAAGGACATTCATGTCCTTAATTGCATTCTGGGCAATTTTCCATCAAGAGGTCAACACAGACGGCCTTATTCATTCCAAAAGCAGGAAGTGAATTACTAGCATTCATCTCTTTATGATACTTAGAATAGCCTAATAACCTTCACCAAGAAAGCAGGGACGCTTTGTTTTCGTCTATGGTGCTTGACACTAAAAAGGTGCAATTCCCTCCACAGAATAAAATGAGTGCAAGAGACACCCATGGAGACGAGGTGAACATCACAACAAACTTCATAGCTGGGAATATCCCATTTCTAAAGAAATGTTTTTTGTGTACAAGCTTTCTTATTCACACTGTGTACAAACACTGCGTTGCACTGACAGCCCCTTTATGCTTTCAGCTCTGGTTAGCATTCAGCAATAGCATCCCCTTCCCTGAGTTCAACGTCTAGACAGTCATTTCATGAATAAATACAATAGATATCACTTCCATTTGGCCTGTAAGCCCTGTGTTGATTTGATGAATACAATGGAATAAAGTGTTGATCTGCATACTGTATATCTCACTCAACTAGAAAACAATGCAGATGACTGTCTGTTTGTGCTGTTGGTCCTCACTGTCATCATTATGCAGAGCAGATGCAAGCATAGAAATACAATCATTTACACACTTGCACCATTGCACTCTGCTGCCATCAGTCAAATATGATGAACACACACTCAATCTGGTTACACACTTTCACATAATCATGAATGTATCCGTGATAGAACTAGGCTAGACGGACCGAGAAAGAGGAATCCATTTCGCACAACTAACTATCTCTTCACTCATTCACTCTTAGCTGCTGCATACATATTGATTTGGAGTTTGGTGCATGAAAACTTGCTAACAACAGCCTTCCATTTTGATGGTACTTAAATACCCTCTATGGCTTTAACATCAACGTAAATAGATTGTGCTCACCCACTCAGAGTGTTAAGGTTCTGGGCTACTTGAGCGAGCTGGGAAAGGTCTTCCTGTGCCTGTGGTGCAGAAGATGGAGAAGAGGAGGATGGGGGTGGCTGTAGACAGAGGACCATCAGCATCAGTTTTATTGTCCACAGGGCTTAACTTTAACTCCTCTCACTCAATTGTCGACTTAGGTTCAGTGTGCGAAAAAGCACACGTCCCACCGTCCGGGACGTGTTATTTACAATATCGGACAAGTAGATCTTTCAATTGACTTTCAATCTTTCTCGCCGCTTTCTGTACTGTTAGACGGGGGCGGGGCGGGACGTGTAGCACAGTGGCAGGGTTGGGAAGCAAAACTCGGTTCCGAGTAGGAACAAATAACAATTGTCCGGTCCCGTGATTAATAAGAGTTGTGAGGACAGGAGGCGAGGCCGAGCCCCGCGGACCGCAGCTCTCTCTCTCTCTCTCTATGCTCCGGATCATCTGATCGCTGCACGGTGCAGTTCAGCATCTCTCTATCTCTCTCCCTCTCTCTCTCTCTCTTTCTACACACAGCGGATCCGCTGCCCGTTTAACAGCCTCATCTTTGTCAAACTTTCTTATGTTCTTTCTCTAACACGTAATGAAGGTTATTAAGCGTTTTAGCTCCTATGTTGTATATTGACGCCATTTCCTTTATGAAGTAAAGCAGCCTCCCTGTCTGTGTCCTCGCGCTGTCCTCACATCCCCCGGACCCCCAGACTCGGAGGAGCACAGGGATGTCAGTATTGTTTATGAAGCAGGGTATAGAAAGTACATTATTGAAATGAAAATACTATTTATTTACTTTTACAAACAGTGAGCAGCTGCAGCATGTGTATTGCAGGACATATGTAAGCGTGCAAGCGTCTTTGAGTTGTAGAAAAGCGCTAGGCCTATAGGCTATAAATATAATGTATTGTTATTATTATTAGGCCTATGTGTTGGACATGTGTGGTTGGACTCTGTCTCACAGGCAGGTTGCAGTGTAACATCAGAGGACACTGGGCCAATTGTACATTCTCAAACTGCACCACTTAGAACTAACTAAACAATGCAGAGATTATTTTTATATAATTGTATTCAATAATCGTAAGAAATTAAACAGTATGAAGTGATTTGTAAATAGGAATACAGATTTGACTTAATGTTTTCATAAATATATTTTTCTCCCAGTTTGTCATGGGACTTATTTTTACCCTCTCAAAGAACCGGAATCGAGAACCGAAAATAACTGGAATCGAAAAGCAGAACCGGAAAAGCACCCTATGTGTGATGCAGTAAAATCTTACCGCTCACTTACGTTAGCGGTGTCGTAAAAAAACGTGGGAAAATGTAAAATACGATGGCGAAGAAGAAGATTCCAGTGGCCCCAATTTTTGTCTATTCTGGACAAGTGAAAAATGTATTCGGACAAGTAAATTGCCAAACTCACTTGTCCATGGACAAGTACTCTCTAAAAACTTGTTCTCACACTGAGGTTACTGTATAGATTGACTGTTTGTCAGTAGGTGTTCAGGACAGCATGGAACATGGCTTTAGAGGTGTGAAAACAACTGTGTACATAGTCATATTTTAACACCTTTTAAAAAATCGTATTTAAGACATTTGTTCTTTTAACGTTGGGATATTTGAACCCACTATTTAAAATGCTTTGATAATTAAGTTGATCTGACTTGAAACTCACTAATTGCATGTTATGATTTGAAAAGTAGCAGATGTATTTGAAGCGTAGTATGTAATTGTGTACAATATAGTGAGGTTTAGTAGGGGGCCTTAAAGAGTCCCATCAACGTCAGGCTACCAGAATACATTGTTCTAATGTCAAACTTAAGTGCGTGCACTATGCTGATATTTCAATTGATTTCACTATTTAGAGGATTTGATAAGTGTTTTGGTGGGCGTTTGTGCCTGGATAATTCCTACGTTCCCTTGATTAATGTTTGGCCAGTGGTAAACTGAGTTTGATTGACACTATGTGATGATGAAAATGCACTGCAGGCCCCAGTGAGTGTCTGATTAATATCAGAGAAAAATCCTCAACAATTACTAATTGAACTGTGGCTGGCTGGCCCAAAATGACTCGGTCATTAGTTTGACACTGAGCTCAACGTGCTATATGCATTCAAAGAGGGAAAATGAAGAGAATTGAGAATGAAACGAAGAATAACCACTTCTAAATGTGACTGCTTAGAGTTAAAATCATGTTATTACAATTTGAGGAAGCCAAATTATCCCTGTTTCATTATGATTTATTTCATGATTCAATAATAGATTAGCATAGTCTGCATACCATTTAGAAATGCAGTACTAGCAGCTCCCATTACATAAATGAATGCTTTTGTTGCAAACAGCCATATACATATCTTAGAACAGTTTCACACACAGTTTTGCAGTTTGGGTTTGTATGCCACACACCACATCTTCACAGCTGCTGTGATAGATCACGTAGAGAATGAAGGGTGGGGGGGAACATTGTTTATAAGCACCGAAAGATGAGAATGGCAAGGTGAGGAAATGGGGTGGAAAATTCAGAATAGTGTCATACCATGAGGACTATCATGTCCTGGAGAACAAGATGGAGAGTGTGGCAGCCTTGGAATAAAGGATGCGCAGACTGGAATTGTCTTTAGACAGATGGGGGAGTTGCACTAATGGTCACAGAGGTACTCCTAAAGAACAGAGGTAAGAAGTATAGCAGCACAGTGAGGACACAGTACAATACCAATTTTTTCAGTTGATATTGTCCTAAAATAGACTGAACAATGTGGGCCGAAACATTCTTGAATACAATTTCAAATTCAGGGAAGCTTCTAGAGTAAAGACACATGTCAGATATTGTGTATACATTGGAAGTTTCCACTCACCTTTACTGTTGGTACACCTGGACTGAAGAAATAGAGTAATCATAGAACTCTGACAGATTTTTGCATATGCACATACTACATACAATTTGTATTTGAAAAATGCCTAGTTAGTAAGTGAGATAGATAGATAGTTAATAAGTTCCAGCTGTACCTAAAAGTTCTGTATCGGAAAAAAGAAAGCTCCAACTGTGATTGTACGGCTTGCCCACCATAAACGGAAATACTACATTTAATACATTTTCACTGATCGTGTATTCACCACGGGTAACTGCTTGGGCCTCAAGTCATCTGGAGATTACAGCACCTGATACTGAAATCAAATTATACCAAATTAAAATGAGCCTATTATAGGGCTAATGAATGGAGAATGCATTGGCTGCTCTATGCTGCGGTGTGCCAGAAAGTTATGCAGAAAGGGAAAGGCATATATGCTCTAAAATCACAGATTATATCAGGAAACACTGCAATCATGAAGGGCACATGGGGACACATGAGTGTATGACCACCAAAGAATGTTCCGTGTACAGTTTATCAACCCTGGATAATCATTTAGGCCTTTGTCTCCGGGGCGGATAACGAAAGGAACGTATGACTGGTTCCGGATTGCAGAGTTTTTTCATGTAAAAAAAGAAAAATGTACAATGCCTTTTTCCACACTCTCCTACCCAGAAGCTATTCTCCATCATTGAGGGCTAGTGTTAAAACATCAGAAGACGAGTCACGATGAGAGCAGTGTGTATTTGTGTATGAGGATGGTGTATTCGTCAAGTTTCTGGCTCGTTCCAACATGTCTTAATTAGTGCCAGTAGCTCGAGTGAAGCACCTCAGCTCTGGTGGTCTGAGAGGGAGCAAACACACACTAACTTACAAACACAGACAGTGAAACAACGTTGAATGCCATCTGGCTCCCGTAGGATCCTGCGGAGGGGCCGGGCCCTCAGAGAGATGTGCAAAGGGAGTGGGTGGTAGGAGAAGGACAAGGAACAGCGAGGGGAGCAACGGATGAGTTTAACGTGGGAAATGACAGACTGACTGGTCTCCACCTGCCTGATACTTATTGCTAGTCGGCCATCAGGCTGTTGATGTTGTGCCAACACAATATCATGATCGCAGAACCTGACTGACATATTTTCCGTGTCTCTTGGTTCACTTGTATGTTGCTGTTTTGTCATATCACTGGCTTTGAGTCAATAATTACTGTAGACCTCTTGTAATTTAAGAGTAATGTGATCTGAGAAGCCAAATCTCGGAGGACGTAAGGCTACAGTGATTCTAAATGCCCTCTTCATGGACATGATAAATCCTCAAGTACTACATATGACTGCTGCTGTAACTCAGCACCAGGTGCCCTTGCAAAAGGTTTAGTGAAGTTTCTCCTGAAAAATCAGTGTTGTCTGCATGCTAACAATGTCTGTGAGTGCATAATGTACAGACAAGCAGACCTATCTACAGTCAGCAGCTGACGCTTCCATCTAGGAAATATATTCCGGTTCAAACTGGAATTGAAAAGGTGGTAAACCCAACCTCAGGTGTCTTCAAAGCCCTAGCTATTTTAGTATTCGCAAAGGTTTGCTGAATCTGTGTGTTTGACAGTTATTCAGGAACATACTTGGTGTGTTGGTGTCTCTCTGTGTCCTACTTTAACAATTCCCTCAGTAATATGTTTAGAAATCATCAGGTTAACGTCTGGATGTTGTGTTTGCTCAGTTTTTCTGACATGCAGAAATTCTAAAGACTGATATGAAAAATAAAAAGACAACACTTAGGCGAGTTGAGCTAAATACTTTGACGTCCATTGTTTATGATAATGCCCTCTCCATTTAGTTTAGTTGAGTCAAATTTGCATTTGTTCAGCTTTAAAAGGAATACTCTGGCTAAGAAATACTGACTTGTACAGCAATAATTGCAAACAATGGTAGGGGAAGAACAGTTTTGCATTGGTTAATAGAAGCACAGTGAAAACCAAGAGTGGTTGAAGTTATGCTTTCCCCCGGTCTTTTTCGGTTAACTGAAGTAGAGAGACCGAAGACACCATTTGCCCGCAGGGAGTTGAAACATCGGGGAAAAGAGGGCAGAATGAAGAATATGATTATGTAGCTTGTCATCGCAATTTGATTTATTTTAATGTGCACACTGTGATCATGGCCAAGGGAGTGAAAATAAAACGATTGAACCAGAATAAAGTTTGCAAAGAGACAAAACACATGATAGTGTGTACGGTGGAGTTATTGTTCATATTGATCAAACCATGCGTGTGCCAAAGCTCTTTTCCCAATTGGTCATTTGAAAAAACGCATTTTATATTCAAGATTTGCCTGCACTCTGAAGTAGGGATGGGAATTTGAAAGCAAATGTACATTCGAATATTCGACCCCCAAAATAAATGTGGGAAACATTTTTACAAAAAAATATATATATATATATTAATTTTGAAAAATAAATAAATACATGTTCAAAATTACGTATAGAAACCAAGTCGAATTTGTCAAATATATTGAACTGGTGATCACAGTTTGAACAGTTGACAGCTATAGGCCTACAGCTTTCATGCTTAAAACATAACTTGGTTTTCTGATGGATTTGGACAAAAACGCGAGTGAAGTATAACCGGATGCAAGAGAGAGATCAGCACCTGCAGCTCTGCCCGCTGTGAGGGACCGGTGAGCGGAGCAAAACACACCTTTAGACCTAACACATTTAGCTATGGCACTGTCGTATACATTGAATTATTCCATTTGATAATATGTAATCAACTTAGGCACCCCTCCCAAAAAAAAATATATATATATATATATATTCATAACTCATATTCGAAAACCTGAATAATTTCGAATATTCGATTAATTGTTCCCATCCCTACTCTGAAGTACAAAGCCCTTTTGACAATTTGCTGGAAAAGCAGGCTCAATTTTAAGGTTTAAACAGCCAAGAGAAAATAAAAAATTCGGAAAAAATAAATGTCACAGGCTAGGTTTTCATTGTTCACAGAATAATGTATACAACCTTAGTTGGAGCTCACTCTCAAGCCAATCCCAGAGAGCAAGAGATTCATTTCCTTCCCTGATTAAATATCAACTATGTCATGTTGTGTGCCATTAAATGTGCTTTTCTTACATTACTGTTCCGTCTGTAGTTCCAATCATCCTAGATGAGAGATCGTCCATTACACGTTCCTCTCTCATTTCCACAAGCATTCATCCTCTCGTGTACCATGCTAGAGATGGCTCCTATCTCTTGGCTAACAAAAGGGACATCCCTGCCCATTTTCTATTATTAGTGGAAGCCTAATGACTTTATCTGTCCCTGTCACAGAGTGATTTCTGCAAACCATCATGGTGCATACCCGGGACCTGACACAGGGCAGGGCTGGATAAAGAGTGTAAGGGTCTTTAATTAAATGTGTCATTTTGGCATTTGATAAGCCCACCAGGGTATTTTGCCCCCCAGCTATAGAGCCTGATGCTGGGAAAGTGGACTGAAAGCAAACTGTCTTCATGCATCGTATTATAAACAAGGGAACCACATGTAGACACATTTATTTACATACAGCTTCCCTCGCTAACGTGGGCAGTACAAAATGTATTAATAGGAATTTATTCAAGGTAGTAATCCAGTATTTCTGCATCAGATGTATCAAACGCGTCAATAATGCATGATCTTGTATGGCAATAATAAAGTTGGAGGCACAATAAATACATCATTCCAAAATGGTGTTATTTAACATTGTTAGTAAGATGTCTTTAGCAATAGGATTGAAATATAAACAGTGCATTGGATCACTTCTTGTCCACTTTCTACACTTTATCCAAAGCCCTCATGCTGGCAGGTCTTTTATCTGAAGTATCTGCAGTGGTTTCTGCAGAGGAGCAGAGAAATCACTGTGGACAAGATCCAACATCTGGGCGTGACGAATGTCTTCACCTAATTCAATCTTCAAATATGGATTGCACATGGAAAGTGCCCACACAGCCCTCTTTCCCCATCTAAATTATTGACCACGTACATGGGATGTGTTTACTTGTGCCCGTATGAATAAGTAATGCTGTGTCACGCACATAAAAGAATAGAAAGCCTGGAGGTTTCCTCACAGGGCAGAGGGATGAACTTTTGTGAAGTGAGTTGGTAAGGAGAATGTGGCTCTCCTTGAACTGTAATTCCATTGATAAGTACTCCATTTCCCCTTCACTTAAAGGTCCCATCATGGCCATTTCTACTGATCATATTTCCATTGTTGAGGTATACTAGAATACATTTAAATTGTGCAATTTTCCCAAATCACATTGGTTTCTCATACAGCATCTCTGTATAGCAGGGGTGGGGAACCTTTTTCCTCTCAAGGGCCATTTCAATTTTTTCAACATCCTCAGAGGGCCGTACAAATTATTGACCTCTGCTTAAAAATACTAAAATCACAGCCCATTCATTTCGCCTTTCTTTCATGCTGTGCAAAGAAAAAGCAACCTCTTAATCCAGATATCTTACCATGACTTGCGTATGCATTCACGTGCACTGGTGTGGCATGACCACCACAACAGAAAGATATGGACACAAGATGTGTGCAAATGTATTTAGTTTCCTATCCATGTGGACATGATTTGAGTGTGGGGGGGGGGACCTAACCTCCTCTAGGGGGGTCCGGGGGCATGCTCCCCCTGGAAGATTTTTTTTTTAGATGTTGAAGTTAAAAGCATCAATCTGGTGCACTTTGAGAGCAACATTAGGAGATCTATGGATACATCTCTCAACATCCATATGAAACAGAACTGTAAGCAGATTTTATTTTTATTTATGGATATTTTACAAATCACTCCCCTTTCAAACTGTATTCTTGTTTATTAATAACAACTTTTTTTTATTGTCATATAGTATTTTATACCTGTTTACTTTATTCTCTTGTTTTTTTATAACTAATGATCATATAAAGATGTGCCTCTACCTCACTGGTTGTAGAAAAAGCTTCTTATATTCGTTAGCATAGCTAGCTAACCAGATGCTAATAACAACAAAGTTATTGACTGTATGATCAGTATGACAGATGAATAGATCGCCACTGGGCTTACAACTAAAGACACAGCCACGCAGAAACTGCGGCATGTGTACGGCTCCTTATGGGTACTGCAATTTGTGAATTGCCGGAGCGGCGTTCTGGTGCTCTCCGTCAGAACTGCACCCCTGTCAGACGAGACATATACCACGTGATGACACGTTAGGCTCGTGTTGTGTTCAAGGACCCTGACCTTGGCCAGGAAAAACAGGCACTCACTTGTTTAAGTCTTTTGCGGTCTAGATTTCTTTAATTTTTTTCTTTTTTGCATGTGTTTATAAATTACCTCGAGGGCCGTACCAAATGGTCTGGCGGGCCGTATACGGAGGTTCCCCACCCCTGCTGTATAGTATGTGTATTCACCAGGTATTCACTCTATGTCCTAAATGGCTTGTTGGAGCTCCTGCCCCCCCCCCCCCTCCCTGTGAGCCCAGTGTGCTCTGATTGGTCGGGCCGTTGCGAGGCTCGTTGCGAGGCTCGTTGCGAGGCTCGTTGCTGCGAGCCGCTGCTGCGAGCTGCTGCGAGGAGCGGACAGGTTTCCGGGTCGGCGATACAGAGAGAACCAGCGAAACTCATCCTGAGCACACACAAACACTCACAGCCGAAGTAAAAACAATAAGTGTGGCTTGATATTGAGTAAGAAAAAGGTTTATAACGCTGTGAGAATGGGTCTGCGGAGAGCATTTCTCTGCGATCCCAACTCGTCTATTACCAGCGTTCAGGGAGCTCTATGCAAGTCAATGGGGACTCCCTGTTAGTTAGCCAAGGGATCCTGGTGTGTGAGGTGCTCCGCGGATTGGTCCATTTGGGCCAATCCGGTTATTTGTTGTTGATTTGGGTATTCACACGTCACAGAACCCAGGAAGCAAACAATAGAAAATGAGAAATCTCCAACGAGGCGTTCTGGGGCAGCATAGACAGGTCTTTTCTGTGTTAGAGTTTTACTCGCTACAGGGTGTACTTTGAGGGTTTTTGACTCTGCAGACTGTTTACATGCAGAAAAACCTTCATAACACACAAGGGGACAGGTAATAACCGGAAAAGCATGACATGGGCCCTTTAATATGACATTCTTAGATCGTTATTCTCTGCAACCAAGCTGGATTATTTCATGAGTACACACATTGTACTTGCACACAGCCATCATACTCGGCATGTGGTCCTCCACAATCAAGTAGTGAAAACCGATACATCTGGCGTTCAGCATCATGTATAACATTAGAGGTGTCGAGGGCTCGATTATTCAGTCATTGACCCACGTATTGGATGGCTTCTGTCGTGTAATTCCATTCCACCTGACACGCTCACTCAGAAGACGCAATGTCAACGGGCTCAATGTCCTGTTCGCTGCTGAAGTGCCAGTCAAGATTTCCTTTCTCACCTGCACTGTTGTTCTTTGAGGTGGATGTTACTGCACTTCCCACAGCCCTTTGAATAAAATGTCCTTTTGTATTTCAGTGAAACTTGTAAGGGCCCTAACAGTATGGCTTTACTTTGACAGCCTTTGGTGAACTAAAGGAGATTGTTTTTCCATAGATTGTGTATGTTTCATAGCATGAGCACGTTGGCAGTTTGACTGGACTGTGTGTTTGTTTTTATAGTAGGTCCATTTCTTCCGTGTGGATTGAAATCACTTAATTGAATACAGCCGCTCCAGGTCATTATGACTGAGAGTAGAAGACAAAGGCCTCATGACTAATTATCATGTTGGCGATGTCACCCCGTGCCTCGGCTCTTTGCATGCATTCATGTTGTGCATGAGGATGAGGGATGGAGAGAGAAAGCACCACATACTGCGTAAAAAGAGAGGAATTAAAAATGTGAATGTATGGCTTTACTTTGTTATAGTTTAATAATAATGTCCGAGTCTCGACTCCAATTACAAACTCAATAATTTCCTGGCCATGAAAATGTTCAGCCCAGCATTTTTTGCCCTCCCGATTGGCAGCAGCAGTCGATTCCACGATGGAAAGTCATGTTCACATATTCAAAGCAGGCGCACCCACCTGCCTATTGATGACCTGACCACGTCTACCCTTGGACCTTGCACTGCTGCAAGTCAACAGATAAGCTCTAGAACCTGATGTCTCCATCAGCCTCATCCCTAATGAGCCCTCATGTAGTCACTCGATAGGAGGCCTGCACCTAGGTGGTTAATGTCCTCTATTGAGCTGAATCTCTAGCAGCTGTCAAAGGAAGGAGAGAACAAGGGAGGATGGAATGATAAAGATGGAGGTTGAGAAATGTTCCTTGTCTCTTTGTGCCAGTATTTTTCCCCTAAACACACCCTGAGGTATGATCTTCTTTGCCTGCTGAATATCATACATGAATTTGAGCAAGCTTTCAAGATCAAAGTCTTTATTGGGTAAAAACAACTCGCACTCATCTCCAACTACTGGAGGGCACCCCACATGTCATTATGTCTAAATCTTTATGTCTCTATCAGGGGAGAACTGCTGTGAAGATTGATTTGTTAACCACAGGGATGTGTGATGTATAGAAGCTGCAACAGAAGGTTTGCCATACATTAAAGATCCACACATGGTGCTTTTGTGGCCTTCTGTATTCTCGCTTCTGACCCATGATAGTACGTGTGAAATATTGGTAAAAGTTGGTTGTTGTTCGAAAGCGTGGAGGTCTGGCTTTGTAGGAGCCCTGACTCGGTTGACTGAGTTCAGGGTCTTGGCTGTCAAATACCATCAATGATTTAGAACGCTTGACACCATGGATTACACTGTGGCTTTGATATAAAAAGCACTACTGAGAACACTAAATGGCATGCTTCATGTGAAGAATACAGACATCACTCTTACACAGAGAATATCATTAATCAGTAGAGGATAGGATCAAATGAAATAAAACATGTTAAATAGTCCTGTAATCAGACTTGTGTTTGCAAAGATTGGTGCAAAAGACACTGCAAAGCAAATAGTTTCACTTTGATTTTGGTTTTGTTGAAGTCATTGCGAGCTCTGCTGTGTTGCCGCGTTGCAGACGGCAGCGGCGGTGGCTTCTGTGTGCAGGGCGTGTAACGAAGGCTGACACGTTGAGGAGGCAGCAGTCACCCCGTCCATTAACTCTGAAATCTTCATTCCAGTCAGCTACACTGCAACAGAGGCTTTGCACTTTTGCTGCTCTCAGAACACACACGCACAGCTGTCTGCAACACACACAATCTGTCTCCATGTACAACATTTTCCCAAATCATGCCGGCAAAGGATATTTTCAGCTTCTGTTTTTTTCAAATTGTACTTTGCCAGTGATAAGTGAAACTGTACACAGACAACCTGGGAGGGAATATTTTCCTATGTTGAAAGTGTTTATTTCAAGGGTTCCTCCCTTAGATAAGAGATGACAGAAGAAGGAGCAAACATCAGAGAGGGGGATTATGCCCAAACTGCCTCCAAGAGGGACAGAATGATAAAGACTCAGGGTTTTTTTATTATTTCGAGCTGGAGCTAGGGGTGAAGGATTAAAATGACAGGTATGAATATCAAGAGAGGATTGGGGCAACCTGGTGAAAGGACACTTAATACTGAGAAGCTGTGCAAACTCATATCTGTGCAGACAGGAATCTACAAACACTGACTAGCATTACATTATCCCCTGGTTTACCCTCTGCCATCTCCTGTATAAATAACTGTTTCAGTGACATGTTTTTTTTGCGATGTAGAGTATTTCTGGTAAAGTTCTGAATTTGGCAGTATTCAGAGGTGTCTTGTGCTTGAGTAGAAGTACCAGAGTGTAGGAATGCTCTGTTGCAAGTAAAAGTCCTGCATTCAAAATGTGTTCAAGTAAAAGTATGAGCGTCAGAATATACTTAAAGGGGACCTATCATGCAAAATGCACTTTTTGATGTCTTTTATACATAAATATGTGTCCCCGGTGTGTCAAGGAACTCACGCAGCGTCAGAAAATAAAACCCTCTCTCTTTTCCTCCGTACCCAAATCTCTAAAAACGGGGCTACAACGGAGCTGATCCAGATTTGCGTCTGATATGACGTAATATCTGAAATGTAGGCTGGCTTTACACCCACGGCCCTATCAGAAACGTTGCTATCAGAAACAATGCCCGACTGTTTTGGACGTAATATGGTCGGTGTTTACATTAGCATCGCTAACACTCAGAGCTAACCTGTACTGCACAGAGCATGTGTGTGAAGAAGCAGGAAATAAAAAGGAACTCACCTTGTGGTATAACCGGCAAGAGAGAAAGCCTTTGAGCTCCATACTGTTTCAGAAATAATCCTTGATAATCCATGATATGGCGTTTCATCTGTATCTGCCGGTAGAATCTCCCGCATGAGCTCAGCCCCCTCCTTTTTTTTTGTTATCAATTTGTCTTTTTTTTAAAGCTTTATAACCCAAATCAGCACTTTTGAAACAGGAAGTGAAATAGAGGGATATGAGGCATGGCTAGAATGGGTGATCTGTTTGGTATTTTGAGCAAAACACTTAATAGACATGTTTTTTATATTTTTTTATATATCTGAGACCTATGCTATTGCCTAAAAATAGCATGATAGGTGACCTTTAAATTACCAAAATTAAAAGAACTCATTCTGCAGATTGGTCCATTTCAGAATAATATATATTATTATCATCATTATACAGTTGCATAATTTGGTGTAACATAACACATCTAAAAACCCAGTAGATGTATTGGTTTGTGATGGATTATAATTCAAAGATTTAATTCAAAGCCTTGTTTGTCATATGCAAACATATCTTAAATCCCAGGCCCTTTTAACAGTGCACCATGCGATTTAAGACATAAAAGACAAATAAGTAACTAAATGAAACACAATGGTGCAAGTAAAAATGCAGGATAAGTATATGTACTATAAGATAAAACACAATGTAACATTAAATACTCTACAATGTACTGTTTATTTTAATATATACATGTGTGGATTTGTAAACAGATGTATGTGCTATAAATACATGAAGGTGAATATAAGTCAAAGTCAAAGTCAGCTTTATTGTCAATAATTCTACATGTTGTACATCCAGAAATATCGAAATATCGTTTCCCGCAGTCCTACAGTGTGACATATATACATCAAACAAAAAACAAAAAGGGCCTATATAAACATGGTATACATTAAACAAAACAAAGGGCCTAGATAACCGGGGTATAGAGTTTAAAATGTTAATAATATAATTTATATAATTATAATAATAATATAATTTAAGTGTTCAAAGTACAGTTTCAGTGCAGTAGCAGCACTTTACTTTACTTTACAGATTTAAAAATGTTAACAGTCTTGGGAGCAGTTGGGAAGGAACTGTCCCTCAGTCTGGTGGTACATGATAGATATGTGAACTAGGGCTGCTCGATTATGGCAAAAATCATAATCTCGATTATTTGGGTCAATAATTGATATCGCGATTATTAAAAACGATTATCCATTTACTTTGAAAACATCCATTTATTGAAAAATAAAATGTGAACAGTATGTTTTTAACAATTGATTACCCTGAACTTTAAGTATAATTCAACTGGAAAAAAAAAGAATTATCGTTATATTTCGATTATGTTGTTTTCATAATCGTTGCAAGCCAAAATCGTAATTGTGATTAAAATACGATTAATTGAGCAGCCCTAATGTGAACTCTATACATGAGCTAAAATATATAGTTTTTAAAACAGTCAATACCATTTTAACAACTCATTCCAGAATCTAGAAAAAGGCCCAATGAACGTTTTTGCTACCCAACTTAAGTATTAAGATGTGGTTTTGTACGAACCAATTCCTCTCACTTGTTGACTCTTTGGTAACTGCTTTGCACATCCCAGACATACTTGATATACCTTCTTTATCTTAGTGTATTAACTGAGCAACTCCTTGAATAACAATAAATACCATGCTCGCTTAAATCTCCGCTGAGCTCCATGTGTGAGAACACTTGTGCACAGGTTGTTGTTTGTGCACACATAATGCACGAGTGCCTCTGCTAATGTTTAGTAAATACAGCCCAGCCTTGCCTGGTGGCTTTGCCTGTGATCACTGTGTTTGCAAACCATGCAGGGTGCTATCAGCTGTAGACCCATTTTGCAGCTCAAGCCACGGATAAGGCCAAGATAATTCTCTGTCCAATCTGTTCCCTGCATATTTCCTATTGTTGTGGTGTGTTAATCTCAATGATAACAGCAAGGACTCCACGCACCATATCTGAAGTTTAAATCAATATGCACTTCCATTTATCGAACATAGACCCTAACAGAAAAAACAGCTTATGTCTTAAATAAGCTGTTACACAGTGTGTCGCTCTCCGCTGATCTCATTTTTTCATCACACATAAACACAGTCACATTTTCTGGCATTCCTCTTCACGTAGGCTCTGGATAAATGATATGTGATTCGGCAGGCATTTTAAACACTGGGGCACCTGACACCCTAGAGCTCTGCAATCTGCCTCCCCTGAAAGATGATGACTCTTTCTTTCTCTTTCGCATACAGTCCTTACTCTTTCCAGCACCATGTTCTGTCCCCTTCTCTCCCCACAGTGCTTTGTCAGGCCCTCATTGCGTATCGAAATTGTATTTAAAATCCTTAAATCCTTGTCAAAATGTTCCCTGTGTGCAGGAGATTACTGTGAGCCAGTATTATTCTGGAATAGCTTTAGCAGACACTCTCCCTCCCCACCAACCTTTGAGCATGTATCCTGATTATTACCTTAACAATGGCACGTAGACAGGAATCGTTTTCAGGTCCCGGTAAACCTATAAATCACCTTATGAAGTTGTTACAAAGCAAAGGCTAATCACTTAAAAAATAAATAAATGTATGTATGTTAGAATGAACCAGAAACGTGTCTTCTCCATAGCTCAGTGAGAATTGTGCTCTCTGGAGCCAGCAGTCTGTGGCTGGAGGTTAGGTGGCCCCTCATAGACATCATGGATGAAGGCGGATGAGGTGGAGATGAGCCCATCTGGCTCCAACAGCTGGGGCCACAGCTGGAGGGACAGACAGTGACAGCTGACTCACCACA
The DNA here is from genome assembly GCF_902827165.1 of Trematomus bernacchii. Lineage (NCBI taxonomy): Eukaryota > Metazoa > Chordata > Actinopteri > Perciformes > Nototheniidae > Trematomus > Trematomus bernacchii. The sequence continues at coordinate 2,449,522 of NW_022987683.1, forward strand.
CAGCGCTAGGCTGCAGAGAAGGATGGATGGATGGCTGGAGGGGGGAAGAAGAACGCAATGGAGGGAAAATAAGTAGAGGTGGGAGAGAGAAAGATGGGGATGCCTACCAGCAGCTCTCTTATTTTGCATTTTGGGGTGGAAATGGTGATGTTAAGGTGAGAAAAGAGAAAAGATCCAGGCAGCTTGGCAGGTGTCATGGCTACATTGTTTGGCACATATTCGTTTTTTTCCTCTTAAATTAACTTTTCCATATCAGTTGCACCCTTTACTTTATGATTTGTATACAGCATGAAAAATATCTTTTATTTGAAAGTATTTCAAAATCACAAATGAATAAATAACGATTTTGAAAAAAGAATTAAAAAACATATTCATTTCAAACCTTTATTTATCCAGGTTGTATCCCATTGAGATCATTGACCTCTTTTTCAAGGGAGACCTGCTCAAGTAGGTTCCACATGAAACATTAAAAACATAAACAGAACAACAAAAGGACATCATACATTAGCATTACAGGGATTACAATTTACATAACTATCCACAATATATATTAGTATCTTTTAACTACAAAGTCATTCACATGGGCTTTGTAGAGAATCATACATGATGAACCACTAACTAAAAGTGACCAAGAAGCTTGTCTGGTACATTGACCCATGTACTCTACCCGGGTTATGAAAGGCTGATTACAGCACCCTGAGGAGCAAGCCATACCTGTGCTCTTTAAATATTCAATAACCCAACCTACAGATATATATCAGATCTTTGTAATTACCAAACACCCAATTAACTTGGACAGGGAGAGCTAACATAAGATTGGCAGACAATGTCATTCTGCGTATGATCGTTAATAGAATCTCAGAGAAAATGGCTTTTATGGTGATAGGGAAGGGAAGAAGAGGGCGGAAGAGTGCAGGAAGTGATTTATATTTCTCGCCTCATCTCTTTGCTGTCTTTACCTTTCTCTCCTTGAGGATATATCATGTCACATGATTAAGATGTGTGCAACCTGCTCCTTCAGCCAAGCGAAACAGGAGACACCCCCCTCTCACTAGTTATCTTTCCTCTCCTCTACCATAGCTGAGGCTTCTTGTGCCCACGACATGCACACATTTCCCTTTAATCCCTCCCATCTAATTACCAAACACACTCTCCCTGCTCCCTTCTTGTTTGCCTTTCATCCTGATCCGTTCCTTTTCATCTAACCATTCTTCTTAAACCCCCCCCCCCCCCCCCCCCCCCAACCAATGCATTAAACCCCTTTTGCATTATCCCTCTCTCTATTCCTGTAACCGTGGTATCATTATACATCATAAAAGTGCATTAATTTAACCAAAGTTATGAAAGCTGGTGAAGCCACAATGCTATTAGTGGACTCCTTTGTCCATAACGCTGTACTCTAATGCACCCATCAGCTCTGTATAGAAGGCTTAATATTTTGCTTTCATTCACCATTGTATTTCTTCTGTGGCTTACTTTGAAGCCATTGTTGGTTAAATGTATGCACTGATTACCGGCAGGATAAATGATTATGGGTTGGTGGAAAACCAATAGATTTGAATTACTAAACCTCACTGAGAGCAGTATATTAAAGAAAGTAAATAAACCGTATGAATCGCATTACAAGCCACAACCAGACTAATGTGTTTGCCTGCCCTACACAGTTCAATGGACGCACTGTTTACACATAAACACAAGGTTTTTATTTTGGAGAACGTACAGTGTTTATTTGAGACTGTCCTCAAAAGAAAATGTGACGCTTTCCCTTTGTTCACATCTTTTTTAAATGCTTTTACACTTCCCTGACATGCAACCTTTGAGGTCTTGTTCTCTCTTAAAAGCAAAAGAAGTGGGTAGTCAGAAGTGGACCACAACATCTCTAAGGATGCTGTGGGTGGTTGTGCATATGAGGTGTCATTTGTTGACACCATGACCTACGTTTGCACCATAACCAAAACCACAAGCTTCCCCTAAACCTTAGAGATTGCTTTCCTGTTTGTAATCTGGGCAAATTTGGAGGGCAACAATGTTACTCAGATGATACAGGAACCAAATTGGAAAATGCCCAAAAGGGTCTTATTAGAAGCCAATGACAGACATCCTATGTTTTTGTTTACGTATGAGAACATCTAAATGTATTGAATTGAATGTACACTCTACAGAAATCTTTCATCAATTGTTAAGTGTGTGATTTTGTATTCCAGACAAAAAAGGTTATTTCCCTGTTTGCCGTATCCAGCAGTGCTTTTATATAAGCGTCCAACATCAGGGCTCAGACCAGAAGGCTTTATCCCAACAGCGCGATTACATAAGCAGCTACCGTCGAGGGCTCAGTACGAGAGAAAGCCACTGAATAGCACAAACGGGAGACGGGAGTTAAAAATGGATGACTTGCCTTTTGTGTTTTGCCTTCCCCCACTGTGCGAACATTCAGCTTGTCCTAGTTTCCCGACGTCACCAACAGAAAAACCCAAAGCCTCTACTTGATTTTCGGGTGACTTGTGAATGACTGCAGGCCAGGCACCCTTCAAATAGATCTTAAAATGTACATGTATAGCCACATTGACCCCATTTACTTTTGCTTTCTATCATAATAATTGAACTGTATTATTGCAGAAAGGTTTCCTCAGGATAAGACTGTATACAAGAGGCTTTCCTCCCACGTAAACTAATTCCACTTCCACCATCTAAGACATCACTCCCCCTGAGGGCTTTTGGAATTTGAAGTTTTAATGGGGGAATATTTAGCGGCAAGGCTTTTCACTTCTGGGTGTTGCATCATACTCCAGTAGCACTGACATGTATGTGTGGTGTGCAATTAGTATGTGAGCAAGTGTGTCTGGAGTGATTGTTCACGTGTGTGTGTGTGTGTGTGTGTGTGTGTGTGTGTGTGTGTGTGTGTGTGTGTGTGTGTGTGTGTGTGTGTGTGTGTGTGTGTGGTGTGTGTGTGTGTGTGTGTGTGTGTGTGTGTGTGTGTGTGTGTGTGTGTGTGTGTGTGTGTGTGTGTGTGTGTGTGTGTGTGTGTGTGTGTGTGTGTGTGTGTGTGTGTGTGTGTGTGTGTGTGTGTGTGCTCGGTGTTCTTTGTTTGTCCTGTGCCGGAGGGGAGTGGAGCAGCAGGTGTTGGCACTCCTGTGTCTTTCATCATAATGAGTTCCCAGTCCGCACACTATCCTCTGAAGGAAACAGCTACCATTAGTGACAGTCTTGCAAAGTCTAGTTTATTTCAATATTCTGTCCACAATTGTGTTGCTTTATTTGTTTATTCTTCATTAGGAAAATACACCTTTTCAATATATTTAGGTTCAAAAATAGCTTAACCGATTATTACAGACCAGTGCACTGGAGCAGTACAGACATACACCGTCTTTACTGTTAATGTGTTGAATATATGACAATCAGACAGTTTACCTTTTATTACGGACTTCTTTGTCCAGGTGAAGTTAGCTAGATGTGAGTATATACCGTGTGGAGCATGTTCAAGTTCTGTATTTATCACAAACCTGTCTAAGAGTGATTAGTGATTAGTTAAGGCTTTACTTTTTGGATTGTGTTGCATTTTATTATACAGAGCTTCTGTTGCTTTGCCTACCATATGTCCTTGTAGTATAATGAACATGTTTAAAGGGTAATTAAAGAACCCTTTTAAGGTGCAACATATTGGTAGATTTCAGTCTTTTTGTTCAGATCAAGCAGCAAAGGCTCATTTGCTTAACATCGTGAAGCTCCAGAGCAAGAGAAGGAAATAGTTAGAGAATGAGCAGAAGCTTTTGGATTTGAACACTGTATCACTGGATGTAGTGCAAGGGGATTCTTTTTTGGACATTTGGTAATCCCCCCCTCTAAGTTCACTAGTTCATTCTTGGAGCAAGATCAGAACTTGTGTTCCGTCACCCTGGTTGTCACATCATCCTCACCCTGACGGCAGCAAGCACTGCATCTCTGTCCCCCCTGGGATGTCTCCACCTGGCTGAGGTGTCTGTGTGTGTCTGGGTAAAGAAGTAATAGTTCACACTCTTTTCTCTCCATCAGTGCAGAATACCTGCACTGGCTTCTCCTGTTTGGGCCATTTCTCTTTTGTCGTGTCTCAAACACTCCTGTCCCAGCTGAGATCTCTATCAGCCATGATTTATCCGATACACAATCACCTTCCATTCCTTTCTTTCTTTCACTCTCTCCCTCATATACTACCTTTCCTCTTGTAATCCAATGTCCCCACGCTGCTGGCCTTTCACCTCCTCACTATTTTAACATTGTGTTTCTCCCACTTCTTCTCACAGCCATGTTTTCTTGGTATTTTCTTCTTGTCCGCACGACATGCCCCACCTTTGTTTTTGACAAAAACAGCTGAAAATGTTTTACAGAGAACATTTTCTCAATTTCACAAAACAGTGTGGAAAATAATATGTTTTTAATTTGTAAGAAAGTAAATAATTCAATTCATGTCGGGAGCTCCAGTGTTTAGTTTGACTTTTAGATACACACTCACCTACACAAGTGTGCCATTGTTTCCACACTCCAGAGGGTGTCCTTTCTGCCTGTTATAAAAACTGAGGCTTCTCTATGAGTGTGTGTGTGTGTGTGCAAATAACAAACCCAACATGCATGTGTGCCTCCCATCATTCTTGTGTGTGTGCTCTCCTCCTTCAATTCTCTCCACTCACTCCCCTCCCACTCTCACTCCCTCTCTCTTTTTCTCTCACTCTCACTGCTCCAACCAGACACACAAACACTCTCTGTCTCTGCTCTGCCCTGTGTATCATAGTCACCGTCTGTGCATTCAAAGGATCCGAGCGTGTCCACCTTTCCCTTTTGCCTCTATTTCTGCCCCCGGCTCTTGGTTTTTCACCCTCGCCAGTAGAGAGCCATGCGCGTGTACCTTCAGGGGGGGTGGCTGACTTGATCGGAGGAAAAGGAGAAGAGAGAACTGTGCGGGCAGGAAGGATGCGCTCGTTGCTGCAGCTTCTGATTCAATTAGCATGAATTTCACAGCAGAGGCAGCAGCGGCAGTAGCGGCAACAGCACCGTCAGACTCTCTCAGCAAGCCAGCAGCAGCACCCCTTGTCGGAGCCCCATCAAGAGGACCAGCGGCTGCTTTTTTATCTGCCTCCCACCCCGGAAAGCCGTGAGTGAAGGAGGGGAGAAAGCTGAATCATATTCTCAAAGGTTGAAGAGCAATTAGAAGTAGGACGGAGCCTGGTTACAAGTCTGAGGATTGGAGGATTGTTGAACTGGACATCTACCACTCTGATGCTTGTTCAGAGCTTTGGTTACAGTGTAATCTGGATAAGGTGTCTTTCTTGGTGCTGTTCTTCATTCCATGACCCATATTGATTTGTTTTGTCAGAAAAGAGAAGAGAAAATTCAGCACTGCCGCACTTGGAAATATCCGACAGTTTTGTCCTCCCTCTCGCCATCCATTTTTTCCCCCAGTCCTGTATTCTTTGTATGCATTGATCCCGTATTTCCCGCTCTCAGCTGCAGACAAACGGTTTCGGAGCTCCTACAGGGATTTGAAGCCCTGAAACAGGATTTGGCTGCTTCTTCATCGCAGAACGCTTGCTCCTGCCCCTCTTTCTTCGCCTCTCCTTTTGCACTCTGGTTTTACTCGTATGTATTTTTCTATTCTGCTCTCCATTTAAGTTGTCTCCAAAAAGCTCAGAAGGGATGATGGGATTCTTTTTCTTCACGATGGAGGATTGGCTTTTGGGAGGAGAAACTCTCTGAAGATCTCCCCAAGGCAAAGGAAACCCTGGCGAACAATAAACTCAAAGAGCGGCACACAAGATATTTTTAAAGGAGCTAAGATGGAGTCTTGTGTTTGCTAAATCGGTGCTGCTAAGCTGTGATTATTTGTGTAAGGGTGCCAAGGAAGTTGCCTTTTAGACAAAATAGGTTAAGTTTCCCACAAGAGCTTTAATTGTTTAAGGAGAGGAGTGGGAGTTGTTTATGTTCTCAAGGATCTAGTAAGAAGCTTTTGGATATCAACACAAGACTGTTGGAGGATTTTTGGGGTCCTTTTTTGGAAGGATTTTGTATTTTTTTTTCTTCTTTCCATTAATTTTTGGGATTTTCCAACAAGGATCTTTTTTTCCTTTCTTGGCTTATTTTAGTTATCTGTATTTTCCATTCCTCCCTGGGCTGGAAAGCAGGGGATCATGGGCCCTGGATTCATTTGAGATGATCACTTCTTATTTCTGTCGTATGAGGGGGAGGGGCCTTCCGTTCCTTTCTGGCCCCACCCCCAAGGAGCAGGAGGTGGAAGTGGAGGTGGACAGAGGGTTGCTACTTGTACCCAGGCCATCGGCGGCGTCACCGGTTGTGTGGGCCAGCCCGGCCTTCCTGTTCAGGCTGGTGCTCTCTCTGGCACTGCTGGTGTTCCCCTGCCCAGCCGTGGCAGCCAGAGTTTCCTCCTCCCTCAGTACCACCCATCACGTCCACCACTTTCACAACAAGCATGGTACTGTGCCCATTGCCATAAACCGGATGCCCTTTCTTACACGTGGGGGCCATGGTAAGATTTATTTTCATCAACACTTATGGAACCGATTGCCTTGTGATTGACCAGTTGTGCTGAATTACATGTAAGAGTACATATGCAAGTTTAATTTAAAGGAATAACATGGACTTTAGGGGTTGTTAATTGTCTTCTGGGGTTGATTTGTGATGGCTATGAGCTCTAAATTGAGTACATAAGCCCAAGCAATTGGTTCATCCATCTATTGATCTCTGTCATCTCTGGAAAGACTGAGAGGAGCCAGGTCTGGCCGACCTCCCTCACTGCCTCAGCTCCCTATAGGCCAGTGTCTTGATGTTGATGGGTGATGTTTCCAGAGGCTGTTCCCTTCTCGGCTTTTTGCAGCACATCACCAGCCAGCTGGGTCCTGCTACTTGCCTTTCAAGCTCAGCAGCCATCTTGGGTCTACTGATGTATTGAACTGTGGCCAATTTAAATTCATGTAATCCCCACCCGTAGTAATTGCTGACGCATGATGGCAGCCACTAAAAGAGAATGGCTTCAACTGGTTGTTGAGATGCAAAATCTCACATGCTGTCTGTCATGGTACATTGTGTACTCAGGAAAATCCATTGATGATTGCCTGCGCACTACTTATTTTGTCCTACTTTCTACAGTATATGTCTTTGGCTCAGTGCTCTGTGATGCATCAGTTGCTGCGCTGTTCTTAGCCTAAGCTGTCAGGGACAAGGCAGAGTTTCACTCTGACGATCCTTTGATGCTTTCCAACACAAGCTTTTTCCACTGCAATTTATGTCCCCCCCTTTTTTTCTGTTTATATATCCTTTTGTCATTGTCATTACCATGCACATCGATTATTTTGATCAGAGGTGTACATTTATGTACAATTATATATATTCGTCATTATGTTAATGCCCATGTTGTTCTATTGCCAATATACCTGAATTCTCTATCATTCCCAGTCCATAACACATGAGTGTCATCAAATGGACAAAGGAGTCTCACGTAGCCCTTTGCGGTCAATTGGTTGTGGTTAGCCTCTGAAGACATCATCAGCTGCCAACCTCCTCCCCGGTGCTCAGCACTGCATTGGATTTATGGCTATCCATACTCTCCTTCCAGCCCACAGCTGCATGCGCACAAGTCTTCACAGTCAAAGTGTGACTGAGCACACAAATAAGGGCTAACCTGTGTCATGGAGTCATTTGAAGGAATGTTATAAGTGTATTGTTAATGAGAAATCAATGACCCAACCTTTTTGTTGTGGTGTTTGGGGGTAAAGGGTGATACAATGCTTGAATTGATTTGTCTTTAGATTCTGAGGTCAGACTTTGGTTGTTGTTGTTTTTTGATTATGCTGTTAATCTTTAGAGAGAGTTAAAGTATGGTATTTATATTGTTAATCAATAAAATCACTTTTTTTTTTAATAATCCCAATCATCAGTTATTTTTATAAAATGGAAGCTCAAACTCAGGTCCTGTTCTCGTTGCTATTTATTTCCTTTTTTTTCTGCCTCATCTTCCGTCTATCTTATTATTAGAATGCATAATTGGATTTCACCTTTCACATCTTGAGTTGCTAAGCTATTTAAATTGACATCATTAATGTAAAAATGTTCTTTGGCTGTCTGGATTTATGGCTGTCAAGTGATATTGGCTGACAAGAGAAATGGCATGTTTACCCTGAGAATAGGAAAGGCATTTCCATGAACTTGGATCTGAAGCTCAACCCGGGACGTCACCCTGCGCTCTACAGGGCTGCCCGTCACTCTTCTGCGTATGTGCTCACATGCTGCAAGTTTGACAATCATGCATAAAGAAGTACATGTTGAGAGGAAATGCAGCTCAGCAAATGCAAGATGTATAAGTTATTTGCTTGGTTGGTTGGCTGTATTAGCTGTTCCTTTTTCCCCTGGCAGTATGCTGTAGCAGTTACTAATGGACGCCTACACAGAAAACACTGCTCATTCGGTTTGTGTTGTTTTTAGCTGCTTTCTTCCAGCGTTTTCATTATCTACTATAAGACAGCACACGCACATTAAAACACCGCTCTTGTGTGCAGAGTAAATTTCAATCGCCATCATAAATACTTCCATTACAGCCTGGCATATCAAGTCCTTGTCTGAAATACCAGCTCTCCATGAATTGTCAGCCAAGTGGCACAGCTTATTACCAACACTAATACCCCACTCAGTGATAAGAGCCCACTTGCTGCAGAGCCTTTTTGGTAGACAGTTTTCAACTGGTAGTCCTTGTCACAACACTGTAGTAAAGCCTTTGCCACCACAGACATCAATTACACACACTACCCCCACCTTGGTCAGCTACAAAAGCCTCAGAAAAGCCTTTCACCTACCTGCTCCACTCCATGGAAATATCAGTGTCTGTTAGGAAGAAAAGCTCCTATCATCCAATAAGTTGTCACTGCGGCCATGCACCCACCGCTGTGTTTTAGCATATCAGGGTCTATAAGATTCAATGCTCAGGCCTTATCTGCTGCTCTCTTCCCACAATGTCATTATTATGCTACATCTGTCTGGATGAGCTCCTGCAGGGCCATGCTGCACTCACTGCCGGCGCACACCCACCCATGTATGAATACACACATTCAGCACAGCAGATATGAAGATTGCAGCATCAAGACATAGAGGGGCTATTTTTGTATTTCATATGGGCTGGAATGAAAATATATTACCCTTACATATTTATCGGGTCTGAATTGTGTGTCGGAGGAGCCATCTTGCTTTGTGCTTTGTGCACCCATCCCCCTCCTTGCCTTTAAAGAGATCAGTAACCGAGAAGCGCCACTACCTGGGACCCTCCATTTGCCACTGATTAAAGATCTCCATTGTTACCATTATCCGGCGTGATGGATGAAAAGCCGCCCGATTTACAGGGCCCTTTCTGTCAGAAGGAGACATCGACCAATTGCAGCCTTCTATATGTAAAGCAGTTCATTACTGTCTATTCAGGTGCTGCAAAGTCTCACACACATAGCTCTGATTACATCTAACTGGTCTTGACCGCTGAACTGTGACATTTCACTGGTCTGCCTCATGATAAGTGACCTCTTGCACGCATACATGCTTCTCGGCTAGACCTGCATTGGCTTCTCGCTCAGATCCTTGGAGTATGAACATATTTTGTGTTGGAAGGTAGAACCCTATTCTATGCCATATAATGCTGTTTCCTATAAGATGTTTATAGCACATGCATGAATACACTAGCATTGCAATTAGAGGGAGACTGCACTGAGGTGTGAACTGCCTACATCATCCCAAATATAAACCAGTACATTTTGCCAAGGGCTTGCTTTTATATGTGTGATCATCACTCTATCGCACCAGTGGCTCTACCAAAGTTTCATTGGCATGTCTGGCTTCATCCATCAGTCGTTCATCAACACATCTGTGCTCGCAAAACAACACAAACGTATGCACACTTTTAATGACCCTGGATTGGAGTCAGAGAAAGGAAATGTTTGCCATGCAAGGTAATCCATACCTGAACACACCACTGCATAGGGCTAAAGGGATTAAAAAGCTAATTTTGATTCAGGCTGTCTTTGATGTTTTAGATGGAGAGCTTCCAAGAGATTTTACTGCTGGGTGGATCACTTTGTCCTTGGCAGTGGATGGAATGTATCCACTGGGGGCTTCTAGGAGTAGGCCTGGTGTGTACATTCATGTGTTTTCAGTAGCATTTGTGTGTGCATTTTACAAGTTAACATGCACAACATGTTTGTTTTAAAATAAACATTGATATACCAAGGTTCAAACCCCTCCCTTGGTGGCTGAGGGCTATATTTCAAGCATCCTCTCCATCATTTACCTCTTACCCAGCCCTAGAAACCGAGGACAGACTCAACCCCGGGTGTGTCTGTGCAGACAAGCAGGAAATAGAAGTTGATAACCTCAGACTATCAAATGATTTCAGATTCAGACAGTATCATGACAGCTGCTCACACATCACAAAGGCCTTATTTCAGCTTTACTTGTGGTTTGTGTGCAGCTTTTGCCCATCACACAATGTTGTCTTCTTCTTCTATGTCCAAGACACCAAAACATCAAAGAAAAACCCATCAATTGCTATCTCCCCAGCATAGCCTGCTTTTGTTAAAGCAGGGTATGCTATTGTGAAAAACCAAACAGAAAAAAATAAAATAAGGGCAGGGCTGTTCTAAATGTTTTCATTGTAAACATGTATAATGTTATGTGCGATATACAATTACGGCAAATTTGTTTTTCCAAATTCAATCATATTGTGAAATAACCTACAGCCAGGTAGGCCTGTCGCAATAAGCAATTCATTGACTTATCGTACGATAAATACAAATGAACTCGATAACTTTTCTGAGCTCGATAAATTGCCGTTTACATGCGTGTTTGTTTACATAAGGATGTGACCAGCATTTTAGCCAGGCGTGCTGTGTCTGCCGGCCCGGCGCGCTGTGAGGGGCGGGGCTCACACACAGCCAGGTCAGGACACTCCGCGTGCAGCAGACAACAGCGTAGCAGCCAAATTAATAATATAGTGACAATCAGGAGACAACGTGTGACTTACTCGAGGGGAATTTGAAGTTAAATGGAATTGGTTGCAAAACCTAATTCCACATCTCCGGTGTGGGAATATTTTGGATTTAAGCCAAATCAACGAGGCGAACCTACGGACTTGAATGAGCCGGGCGGTGTGTCGCATTTGTTTTAAAAAGGTAGCAACAAAAGCTAGCAATACGACCAACCTTAAACTGCATCTGAAACACACAACCACCCCATTCCGTTTTCCCAGCTGGGAGCAAACATGGCAGCTGGAGATGGAGAGCCCCCACCTTCCCGACAGTTTGCAATCAAAGATGCATTTGCCCGACAATGCAAACATGTTGGTGTTCCTTGCTCGAAATCTTTGAAATACAGATTTGGATATGGCCTGTTGAGGCATCTGGGTCTTTGTATGGACAGTGGACTGTGTGTATGTGTGTGTATATATATATACGGCAATTTATATATATATAGATAGAGAGAGAGAGAGAGAGAGAGAGAGCTCTGTTTTCCAGCCTGAGTCTATTTCATTTATTGTTTTGGTTGTGTGTGATTTAATACATTTGTTATTATTTAATGTATTTATTATATATAATTTATATATTTGAATATTATTTCACATTTCATTTGCAACGTTGAATGTTCAATCAAAAGTTATGTTTGAAAGGATGTAGTTGAATTATTATTATATATTATCATTATGTCAGTGGTCTAACATGGTCTTACAACGGTGCCGACAACATTATCGTTTATCGCAATCATTTCCGGGAAAATGTATCGTCCAACAAAATTAATTATGTGACAGGCCTAGCCACAGGGTCTTAACATGACTTGGACTGTGTGATGATGTTAATTACAGGGTTTCCGTGGTGGATGCACTGACCCCCCCTTCACTAGCTGTTCTTTTGTAATCATGGCAACCCACCTCTCTGTGCCCTCAGAATAATTGGAGAGATATTTTGTATTCACACACTTATGACCTCCCTGTATGAATTCAATTGCCCATTGTCCTCTCTGGCATAGATTTCTTTACATTTTGAGCATATAATTACTATAGCTATTAATTCCAGTGTTAAAGTTGCTACTGAGCCCTTCTATTCTTACACCATAGTAATCTGTGTTCTCCTAGTTTCCTCTCCTGGCCCTTAACCTTCAGTCTATATGATCTTGAAAGCTGAAACATCAGGGTTTTTTTTATTCATCTGTTTATTTGTTCCAATTGCCTCCTCTTTTAAAAGCCATCATCTCTGCAATCCGTAGTCCACTTCCTAAGAGAGGACTGTCAGTGTTTGTAGTCCTCTGTGCCTTGTTGTTTGCTTTGCCTGACCGCACATGCATACTGATGAGGTCAGCTGCTGCCTCCACCCATCCATCCGCCCTATCCTGAACACTCCCAAGGTCCGAACACCATCTTTGCTGAAAACAGGCCAGTTTGTGGCCCTCTGTTCTCAAATCTTGTCCTTTTCTTCCACCAATGGCTTATCACTGGTTACTGTGCTAATGTCAAGCTGCTATGTTTGATAATCACCACTTTATCTCTGGGCTACAGAGGGAGGTCAGGTGCTGTGTGTGTGTGTGTGTGTGTGTGTGTGTGTGTGTGTGTGTGTGTGTGTGTGTGTGTGTGTGTGTGTGTGTGTGCCGAGGAGAGAGCCGTTGAGCCTTTCCCTTTGAGAGTCAAGTCACAACCCTTCTCTTTCAGAGAACGCCATTAGTATTCATTATTCTCCCTCCACACCCAATTCAAGGCGTGCTACCACATGCACGGACACGCACATCGTGATGAGAAAGCAAAGGGACGCCTCAGGTGTTCTGGCCAGTTAAGATAAGCTTGCTGGTTTGACATTTTCTGTTCTGCCTCCACCCTCCTAACCCCTTTTTACACCTGAGGCATTGTGATGCTGTGAAAGGGGATCTACAAATAAAAGTGTCCCAGACAACACTCTATCATAAAGCTGTCCAGACACACAAATTAAGCCAGTTTCTCATCAATTTCAGATATGTAGGAGATTTAAGTATTTTTGAGCTCCCTATTGCTGGAGTATGTTTAACTTTTTTTTCAAGTACTCGTTTTTTCTATTGCTTGCTACTTATTAATGAACTGTTATGCAGGAAAGTTGGCTTATTAATGAGCTCTTGTAGCAGTTTGAATCCACATTCCTGTTGTTTAAGACCCAAAAGATACTCAAAGTTTATTAGTACGTAATTGTTGGCACAGGAGTGTCTCCGCTTGCCGCTATATCTTCTTGCATGACCATCTGTACTTCTCGCACACCTAGGCCACAGGCTCAAGTTGGCCATGTGGGTATATGGTCCTATTGTTTAGGCTGTTATTGTTTGCTGCATAATAGTGTGTTTGTTACTGAGACGTATGATCAACACACCAATAGGCAGTCTGCTTTTTGTGTAGGAATGACAATTCTCATTTGTTTAAGGGTGTCTTCAATTAGTGTCAGATTGACTACGGTCAAATGCTTTTGTGCATGCAAATCAATGCTCAGGAGAGCTTGACATAGAGCACACAGGCTACATCTGCAATTTTTCTACGTTCAGCTAACTCATCATGAGCACATCTTCCTTGCTTGCCAGTGAAATTGATTTGCCCTCTCCTGTTTCCATGTGTTTGAGCACAGACAGGAAATAAGGTACCATATACGGCCGCAGGGATCAGATAAACGCATCCCACCCAACACAGCCATTCATAGTTTTTCTATTAAAAAGAAGCGAACACGTGGCACTTTGCCTGGCCGTGGTTGACGATCCTCCCCCGCCTCAGGTTTGATTAATGCCCCTCCAAAGCTCGAGAATCCATGCAACCATCCATATGTCACAAACCAACGGCCCTGAATGGAAATTACATTCCTGCTTTAATTATCTGCAAGAATAGTGTTGTTGACGTAGCACATTTATAAATCTCAGCCCTGATCAACAGCAGCAGATGCAGTTGAATCACAGTTTATTTTTGATTTGCACAATAAAAGTTGTACTCCTTGAGGTATAAGTGTCTTCAAATGAGTTCAAAGTTGGTATTTAACTCAGGAGAGGCAACATGTCTACTCTCTAGTGTGACGCAAATGAAAGCACCAGAAATCACATCAGTGGGAGGGCGTCACGGCATGGGCGACGTCTTGGCTTTGTAGATGGTAGAGGCGAGGGGGGCAAGATCTTCAGAGGGTGCGGTGATGTAAGAGCTTCAATTATTTAGCCATCAGATATTAAAGCAGTGCAACTTGGGTGCCTGCGCCAAGGATTCAAGTCTCACTGGGAGTGCCCGTCATTAATAAACAAGGTGGCTTGTATTATGCATTACTGATGCTTTGAAAAACCGCCACCTCTGCCATTCTAACTAACCCGTAGGAGTTTGAGGAGGCAGAGGAAAAAGCTTTCATCACCTTTATAAGTAGGTAAATGCACCCCCCAATACCCCCATTAAACAGATAACAATCCCTAAGTACAACTTCAGTATGCAAGGGACATACAAATGTATACATAAACAATTGGTACAAATCCTCGGTACCTGTTGCTTCTGAAAAGAGGTGAAGACAGATTAGGATGCATACATGAAAACACTTTTATCCTACATAAATGTGGGTTACTAAAATTGAAGTGATAACAAAAACATTAAGGATTTTTTTAATTGTGTCAAACAGCTGCAGACAATCATATTGACTCCTGCTAACTGTACCCTAATAATTAACCTGAATAACTTTCCTGCTTGGCGAATGTTTTACAATTCTGACAGCATCCCATGGTTTTGTAAAATATTATTTTTTATAGTAGACGTTGATTCAGTTCAGTTGTCATACCTTACTAATCAGTGCTGGGATAATGATATCCACCTACAAGTCTTTCCCCACCAATGGGGCACTCTGTTTTGGGCCACAACACATTCATCAAATGAGCTAGCTTTGCTCCTGCTTTGCTCCTGCTTTGCTCCATCCTGCATTACATTGTATTCAGAAAAAAATGTCTCCATGGTTGTGTTGCCTTTAAATATTTTAATTTAATTTTCTTGACTGAGAGCACTCACAGCTAACAGGAAGTCAAGAGGGGTTTCCTTGTCATCTTTTGTTTATTCCGTCTGGTTGACAAAGGGAAGCAACCTATGGGACATGGCAGTGTATTGGCTTTCATACCCACGATTTATTTTTACTGCAACCATTTGGGACCACTGACTTATTGGTTTAATTATTCCTTATAGCCGCACTGTGTTGGTATTACGTGTAACAGAGGCAAATTCTGATATATTGTTACCATAAGGTATGCATTTTCACTTTGTGAAATAATATGTTAGGACGTGAAACTGAAGGTTTACTGAAGGTGCTTGACAGGCGGCAACTTCCTGCTGCGTCTCCGCATACACTGAATCACATAAATACACGAGCACACACCCACACATGTTCTAGCTGCAGAAAGTAACTTTGCAGAGTTCATATGAACATCATAGATCTCTGCATCTTCATCAGACACATCTGTGTCAGGGCTCTGATGACTGACAGGCGCCACATCCATCACTATGATTCCCCCCTGCCACTACTACTAATGTGCCCACAAGTCATGCCTGCATGCAGCTTCCATATCGAAGAAAGGCGGAGGGAAGCAGGAGATATCAGGCGGAAATGAGGGATAAAGGTGGAAAAAGTGAAGATTAAGAGAGTGGGGAAAAGGAGCGCCTCGCAGTAGGGAAGGCAAATGAATGTTGGAGAGAAGGAGAGAGAGAGTGATAGAGTCTTGGCACAATGAAGCTTTAACTCATCGTCTTGCACACAGAGTCTTGACACAGTTAAATCTCCTCCCTGGGGCCTTTGGGGGCTGTAGAGATGAACCAAGGCACTGCTGGAGCAGAGCCGTAGATAGGCGACCCCCCGCTATGTCCCACTCTACTCTGCACCACTGCCATTTCATCCCAGCTCATCAGTTAATTCACTGCAGAAGAAAGGTTATTCAGAAGTACGCCCAGGTGTCAATCCCATTTGGGGCTATCCAAAGCCCTCACAGTTCTGGGCCGAGGAACCTTAAACCTGTGTACAGCACCGGTTGCTCTTCTGCTGACAAACATGTGCAGTGACATTTTTCCTTTTCATAGCTTACCACTTCTTTACACATCTGATGGAAAAGACACAAGAGCAAGTACAAAGAATTGACGGTCTATAGCCTTTTGACTGATACCTAGTGATTATTACATGTGTTGTAAATGAGACCTGGCACAGGACTGACACTCTTTAATCAGACTGCTATACACTATGTTATTGGTCTTATCTTTGCTGGAGCAGGTGAAGCGTGTTCCCTCATGGGATGGAGAAACAGCGTAGGTCAACATCCCCTCTGAGTGATTCAAGTGAAAGCCATAACTTGTGGCTGTAAACTAGATTGATTGCAGTGGAGAACAGTGCAGGCAGAGCACTCCTAATAGTATTGGGGCAGTGAAGCCCTATCCACCATCGTCGTGTTCTTACAGAGAAAGTAGTGTCTATAATGTGTCGGTGAGGATAGCTGTTATGTGGGGGTCTTTATCTGCAAAAGGGGGGAACCGAGAGGCTTATCTCATGGCCTGTATGTAAGGCAAATCATTCAGTCGCCCATCCTCTACCAACTTCACCCTATCCTCCTCCTCTTCTTCTACATGCCAGCTAATGTTTCCTCATTGGGCAGATTATTGACCGCCAATGGCAGGGCACGTGGGTGAGCTAAGAGGCTCACTCTTGCAGAAAATGTTGAAATTGATTGTTTCCCCGGACTCTGCCATTTTATACTGCACAGCAAAGTGTAGAATCTCTTCCTGAACGATGTATCAGGGAAAAACCAGGATTTCATCTGCTTATTTGTTTATGCTAGGGGACTAAATGGCCCCTTAGCCACATCAATTGAGACTGGCATTGAACACGCCTCTGAAATACTGAATGTTCAACTCAATTTGATTCTCCCAAGTCATTTAGGCTCCTTGTAATATTTTCAATTAAACTTGTGTATCTTGTGTCCTGAAACCTTGGAGCTCTCTTTAGCAGAGCTATCTTATTGCATATTCATCAGTCACAGTAATGACTTTTTAGTAGTACACAAGCAGAAATGTCCCTTTCAGCTTGAATAGAAGGCTAAGTTTACCCACAAACTGGGTTACATTACAACTAACTGTCATCATGAAACTGAATCCTACAGGGACAGAGTATGATGGTGCTGTTAGTGGGCCTTTTATTGGGTAGGTTGTATTTTTAGGCATACTGGCTCCTCTAATGATCACATTACAGGCCTGTTTGCTCTATAGTTACAAAAACAAACACCATGCTATCATATTGAAGTCAAACAAATTGCAACCAGGTTCATTCGTTACGAGGATGTTACACTAATGCACATGCACAGTAGCCAGACGAATCCAGCTCGAGGTGGATGGATGGTTGGCATGAAGCTAATTAAAGCTACATCCTGCCTCTGCCAAACAAACGGCCTCCACCTGGACTACATTTCTCAGATGCCGTTGAGCGTGCTTGACCTTCTACCGTCCACTTGTCTCCGTGTCTGCGTCTGTCTGCATTTGAATCATTTCCTTGCACAGGAGCCTTGATCTGTTTGTCTATGATTTAGTGTTGTTTTCCTTTTTCTTCCCTAAGCATTACTCCTATTCTTGATTAACATCCCTTGCTGTGCTGCGGTATTTTACCTTCCAATTTCTTTCCTTTCCATTATTAAGGGGTGGATAAAAGGAGTTTGTTTGCAATGAGACCCATAGTGATATATAGCCAGCTCGGGTGCTCAGCTTTATGCAGAGGCACAGTTCCCAGCACTACACTTGACTTGAATCATTCCCCCTGTTGAGAGACTGTGAGTCCCTACCTGTCAGTCATCCGTCTTGCTTTGTCAGTTCCCTCCCACAATGAATAGCCCCCATCTTCCTTTCTGGACTTCCTGCATGGTCACTCATACAGTGCAGGGAAACATAAAGCCCTGCAGGTATTGATTGTATTTCACTCACAGGTCGAGGGTATTGTCCATAAGCCGTACTTTGAGGATCAAAAGGTCAGAGCTATTGAAGAGTAATAAACAAGATGGATGTAGAGGCCTTTAAGTGGTAGATAATGGATGCACTGTACAATCATCAACAGGAACATTTGGAAATGTGTTGTCATTCTGATGCTCACTAAAGTTGACAGTTTGCCCCCCCCCCCAACAACTTAGTGTTATTTTTGGAGATAATTTCAATTCTGTCACACAACCGGAAGATGGGGGATTTCATTACTATATTTGACTCTCAGATGTCAATGATTCAGAGATGCTGATGATGTGTTTGCAGATTCAAAAGTTGTGATGTGGGGTGACTGCAAATTCACTCATTTCTGTCAATCTAGTATGACTCATCAAATTTGGGCAAGCATCATTGTTGTTCCAACACGCACACTAAAATAGGATAAACAGGAAGTTGTTCCAGGCACCAGAAAATGTAAAAAGAAGTAAGGAACATTTAAAATGCCTTTACCGTAGTGGCTAAATAATTAAAAAGCCATAATGTTTGGGTTTAGTTTCCATAAGGGGGAAAACAAACCGATAGTTGTGGCCTCATTGATATCAGATACAAAACCAATGGCAATTACATGACCAGGATTATAACATGACAGGTGAAACAAATACCAATAATTAAAGCACAAAATACAAACAAACATGTGTATATACCCTACGTGAAAAGCATCCCTTTTATAGATTTAGGAAACTAGGAAGCCTCCACATTAGAGACAATGAAACAATATATTTGTACCACATCACGTTGATATATCTAAAAATGTCCACCCCAACCACATGTTTAATGTGTTCTAATGCTCTCTATGTGCAATAAACACGAAGAAAAACACTTGCTTATCATGTTCACTTAAATTAATGGTTTTGGAAATGCAATTTAATGATTGCTTTTTCATGTTGAACTGTGTTTATGTTTCATGTCTTTTAAAAAGTACGCTTTTAATGATGTCCTTGTATGCTACACCAATCAAATTAATTACATAGTGTACATTTTTTTGTTCCTACGGTATCAAAACTCAAGAGCAATTACAACCTTGTGGCGCCATGCTTGGTAATAAAATCAGAGCCCTAATTTGTTGTCTGCATGTTCAGGGTACTTTGTGGTAGGGCTGTGCGATTATGGCAAAAATCATAATCACGATTATTTGGGTCAATAATTGATATCTCGATTATTAAAAATGATTATCCATTTACTTTGAAAACATCCATTTATTGAAAAAAAAAAGTTGAACAGTATGTTTTTAATAGTTGATTATCCTGAACTTTAAGTCTAATTCAACTGAAAAACCAATAAATAAAAAGAATAATCGTTTTATTTCGATTACGTTGTTTTCGTAATCGCTGCAAGCCAAAATCGTAATGGAGATTAAAATACGATGAATTGCACAGCCCTACTTTGTGGTTCACATATGGTAATCATACAGGGTGGCGTGGGTTATCTTACATTATAATCAACAGTACTCGTTTGAATCAACTAGGCCAGATAGATGGAAGGGCAGGAACAGAGAGAGGGGAGAGGATTGATGAATGCAGGCACAGTGGGCGAGCAGGTGAGAGATGGAGAGCAGTATTTTTCTCCCTCTCTCTTTTCTCTCAGTGCCGGGAGGTGACCTCTAGCTCAGCGATATGAAGAGAATGTCACGCAACATTACCCATCCTTTTGCCCCAGACACACGAGGTTTTTATTTCTTCTTTTTGTTGCCATGTTGTAGAGAGAAAACAATTACTTTCCTCCTTGGTTAATGTCTGATATATGGGCAGGCAGTACACAAGAGGCAGTAAAGAAAGGATTATTTTATACATTTGGTTTCTGTGATCTGCCACATGTATTAAACAGACTGTTGACAGGCTCGGTGAAGGACCAGAGTGTCCAGGGCTTCCGCCCTCAGGATGTTACCCATGGTCCTTTCTCATTGGGTAGCTGACCTCCCTCCTCAAGGAACTGCTATTTCACATTTTAATGTTCCAAGTCTTTCAAAGAAAAATGTATAATTTGTATAAGACTCACACACATGCACACACATACCTTATAATGTATGTGCATGTGTCAGATAAATCACCAAGCAGATATTTGAATCTATTTTCCCTTTTGTTCTGGTTTCGTTACTGGACCCGATTCACCACTGTTGCCATGTAAAAGCAATAATTGGTGACAGAAAATGTGACAGTGGAGTCATATGCAAAATATGTCAAGATGGCACAAAAGGACATGGATGTGACGGATCTCGTATGTCAGAATAATTGATTTTGCAGCGGAGATGTCACTGTTTTTCAGATGGGTTCCATCCATTAGTGCCAAGTTCACTATGTGGTTAATTACCAAGTAAAGAGAACCGCCCCCCATCTACACCACCTCTTCCTCTGTGTAATTACCTGTCAGACCTGACCAACAGATAACAGCACTGGCTCTCCATTATATACAAGACCTTCCGTTCTTGGAGTTTGACACCATTCAGTCACTCAAATGCTTTTGTGGCTTTTATGTGGTGGGAGTCAACCCTGTCTTCTTGATCACACATTCTAGCTTTTCAACTAGTGATGGGTGGCGTTTATTGGTGGCAAATGTCGGATTTGACAGAAGGGCCCCTTTTGGAAGGAAGCTGTCGGAAACTTGTCGAGTCTGACATGTGAAATGTGAGGTGACATTTGGTTGTGTCTATGGACAGTGGGTGGATGTATGACCTAGCTGGCTAAACAAGAACCTGGGCCCTTTCGACTCCCCTCCTCGACTCCTATCCTCGAGACTTAGTCCCGCCCACAGGAGATGCGAGCGGAGGAGCCGATAAGGGGAACCGAGGAGAGAGGAGGGGAAGCAGCAGGCGGTTAGAGAAATGAGAACTCCTCTCCTCTGAGCGGTCATTTTAAAGAGACGTCCGTTAATGATGACAGGAGGCACAGCAGCCCTCTGTCTGATGGACAGATGTGTTCATGACCACTTATATATTTACTTTTAATTCATTCACAGTGCGGTATAATGAGACAATAACAGGCTACAGATGCGGACATACATGCCCCCCCCCCCCCCCCCCCCCCCCCCCTCTGGTCGCTAGAATGAGGAAAATAAATTACGCGTCAAAAGTTTTATTTACAAGTATTAAAATTAAGCAGAGGACACCAAACCAACTGAGACCTGTCTGTCCGCTGCATCTACGCACACACTGTACCACACACACCTACACCACACACACGCACCTACAGCTCCTAAAGCTATATCATCCGGCTACAGCCGTTGTGTATTTTATTATGTGAAGCAATAAATGGTTTTAGAAAAATATCGACTCTTTGTTTGTAGATATCTACTAAACTAAAGCAAATACAGAGAGTAGGCCTGTTATACTGAGTGATATATATTCTACACACTGCTCTGCTTTCTGCACGGACCTCACAGCTGTTCTCTCTGTAAACATCGCGTCGCGATGAAAGCAGTTAATAAAATAATATCCAGGGGATGCATGCAGAGCTGTCATTGGCTGAGATCAGTCCGTCCGTGCGTCACGACTCTTTGAAACATCTCTGTTGTCGGAAATGCATCCACGAAGGAGCCGTGGAGGACCCATCAGTGTATCCTCGGTTATAGCTCCTCCAGAGAGCCTCCTCGACGCTCGATCCTCGGTCCTCGAAGTGCATTTAGAAATGAGATGTCCTTCAACATGGCGCGCTAAAATTCATTTCCAGGTCACTACCGGAGGACCGAGGAGTCGAGGAGAGGGAATTGATGAAATTAGAAAGGGCCATAGTGTTTGTGTTGTTTGCCAACTATCTCTGCACCTGTGCGATGCTCCAATGTCTGCAAGTAACAATAGCACAAAGCAAAAGTCAATATGTCGGGTGCATTTTTGTAATGTCGAGGAAGCTGGGAGATAAGGAAAAGCAAATGGTTGCAGTATGTCGGTTAATATGCTTCTTATATGACAGTATAAGTATACATTGTGTTAATGAATTTGTTGCCAAACTCATTAGTTATCACTCAATACATAGAGATTATTTGCATTAACCAAGCTCTGCTAATTGATATATTGATACATTTGTATGTGAAAACTGAGAGGAGGTTCCTCACACTACAGGAGTAGGAGCTATGTGTGCAGTTGTGTATAACGCACGTGTTTGTGTATGTGTGTGTTTGTAGGCAGTGTGTGTGTGGGTGTCAGAAAAGCTGGCACCAAGGTATCTGGGAAGGTGACTTTCACTCCAAACAAAGCCTAAGTTTGATTGACAGGAGAATATCCACTCCACTCTGTCAGCGTCTTATTGCTATTTGATTATGAATTAAGCTCTACACGCTTGAGGTGAACAGATACCTTGTTACAGGTGGGGCAACAGATAACAGATCATCTTTTCCTCATATTTACTCAAGACTCAGCGACATCTTACACAATGAAGAAGCAATAACACAAGGGATTACGGTATGGGGGAATCAAAACGCCTGCATGTTTCCTTTTTTTTACCAAATACTTCTACAAAAAACTCAATTATCTTTTATTGTAGCTTGTTTACCATATTTATCTGTAAAGAACAACATTAACATAGTTGAAATACATTTGATAAATATTTCTTGATTAATACGTTTGCGACACAGGTCCCAGAAACAGAATAAGAAAACATAACAAATGTATTTCATATGTAGGTAGAAAAGCATTATTTACAGTCAGTTTTTGGTGCTGTCCAAATCTCAAAAGTGTGTGTTCCTTTTGCAACTGTTATTGAATTTACATTTACATATAAAAAGCTTCATTAACGTATTGCTACCCTGAGCATGCACTTGTGCTTTCCTGACAGGATATTAAGAAGCCAGAAGTTTTCCAAAACTTGCTGAAGCTAAATCCACACACAGTAGGAAGTAGTTGGTGAAATTCCAGTGGTATATCCAATAGCGACGTGATAGCATGG
Source organism: Trematomus bernacchii (assembly GCF_902827165.1). NCBI lineage: Eukaryota > Metazoa > Chordata > Actinopteri > Perciformes > Nototheniidae > Trematomus > Trematomus bernacchii. Next base: position 2,472,424 of record NW_022987683.1, read on the forward strand.
CCTGTTCCTGTTATGTGACAGGGAGCTTTTCATCCTAACACTAGTCCATGTCACTGAATCTGAAGCCAGTGGCACCCAATCTGAACACCTCTGTCAGAGTTTTAGAGAAAATTGCGTATGCTAAAATTGGAGCAACACTTGTGCGCATTCCCCTCAAGTCACAGCTCTTAATCAATTAGTGAGACCAAATACAATCAACAGAGGCTTTGTGTTGCATTAAGCAATCAATGGGGGAGAACAGGAAAGCATGTGGGAATTCTGAAGAAAACAAATGAAAAGATTTCGGTTTTAACTCCTTTTTGGAAATGTGGTGTTATCACTGGTAATATACTGTATCTCACTTTGCAGAGCTCCAAGGTTGTTTCAGGCAAACACCTGGAATAACAGTGCAGGAATTTAAATCGCTACAGTATGTAAATAGGAGCACTACAATGAATGCATAAAAACCACAGCACCACCACGCCTTCTGGTGATCTGCATTGTAAGGGTTATCTCAGAGGCCCCAATTAAAAACCTTCCGATTCAGTTACATTGTTTTGTTCTGAAAATATCATATCCTCTTACTGTCCTCACCTCAGTGATCCTTCCTCGTCTGATTTTGACAAGAGGATGATGAAGGATGTTGTGCTCTGCACTTCAGTTATATTTAAAAAGGTTTGAAGATGAACCGAAGCAATATAATGATTAGAGGACAAGGAATACATCTAAAACAGTGGGTTATTCAAGGCCAAAGTAGATAATATCGTCATATATATTGTAATTCAAAAGAATAATTGAGTGTGACCCCAAACTTTCTTCTGAGACACAATACCATAACACAGGGGCTACAGTTTAAGAGTTACACTTGTCCTTCCTATTTCAACTGCGTTTCTTTTCTAAATCATTTCAAAAGTGTATTTCAGCATTAATAACAATAAGCAGTATTTCAATTAGAAAAGACAAGACCTCCATTATGGTCTCATTTTTCTTCTGATTAACTGGTGTGGGATTCATGTGAGGGAAATGATGTAGTTACAGTTCATAAAAGAGTTCCACCATCTGCCTTTTGGGTGGAGGGTTTGGATTCTGAGTCTCAGGCGCTTCAGTGCTTTCTTGCTTCACCAGAAATGCCAGTTTCTTGACTCTGGTCTCTCAACCCTGCACAGCTGAAGTGACTGCATTCCACCTGTAGTCTCACTGCAGCCCTCTCCGGCATATTGGGATCTCTTGATGCGTTCAGGATGGTTGCCGTCTGCATTGATCCCTTATCCCCTCCTGACCCTCTCTGTTCCGCCTCCTCCCCTCCCTTCCAGTGTTTCCCCTCACTGATGTGGAGCTGGGAGGCTTTCGGGGCTGCGGCTGGAGCAGCTGTCACCTCCAAGGCGGACAATCTTAATTGGTTCCCTTGGGGCCGTCCCCTCGGTGGAGCAGAGCAGTAACTGTGGAGGCATGCTGGAGAGAACACATGCAGGCTTAGTTTGAAACTCACTGAACAAGCCTCTGGCTTGCATTACTGTGCCTTATAATTCTGTTGACATTTGAGGGGGTAAAAAAACTGCTTTATCCATTTGTTTGAAAATGGATTAGGACATGTCGATTGCAGCTTTCATGGTTGTATTTTGAAGCATTGTCAGTTTGTGACAAGGAATACATGACTTAACGTTCTGGAGTGTTTAGACTCTAATTTCGGTAAACACACATAACAATTGCACAATCTGTTGGCTTGAAGTGTAACTCTTGACATGGCAGGGAAACATTCTATTGACACAATGCATGGATTCTAAGATGTCCTTTGTATTGAAGTACATTTGAACATTCGGCAATGTAGCATCAATAAAACCTGTGTTCAACTAAATATCAAAAGGATGCCAATTCCGCCACATAATGAATTATGTAATAGAAAGCCTCTGCAACAATGTTGTTATATCTTATTATATTTTCTCTACCTCATTAAAAGCTGTGGTGCATACACCGACAGGACATCATCTTGGAGGAGTTTGTATCGCATGTTAAAGCCAGTCACTGTTTGGCTTTATAAATGCTGTAATCTCAAGACTTTCTGTTTGTCTCTCTCAGTCACTTTATCTACCAACTCCAAATCTCTATAGTCATTGCACAAACCACTGTGTCAATATTCCTTCCTGTATACTGTTTCTTATGATCTTTTCCCTTAATATACCTACATCTATCATAGCTTTGCCTTCTGTAAGACGTGCTTTGTGCAGCTCAGTGCCAGAGCAGAGGGATGAGCTGAGAATCAGGCATCTGCTTTCCCCTCTCCCAAACTCATTTGGATTCCTCCTCTCTGCCACCATGCCTGAACCCCTACGTGCCACATGGCCCTGATCAGCTCAGACTCCCACTCTCTATACCTTCACCCTCATTTCCTCCCTTTTCCTGTAACCTTCTGGTTCTGTACCATCCTTCTTTCATCTATTCCCTGTCCCCTCTCTCTCTGGCTGCTACTGCAACAAGGAGTTTCTTTATTTTCTGGTACCCTCATTAGAGCTAATGCAATTCCATCACTTTTGTTTTTCTCTCCGTCTTCCTTTCACCCCCTTTAGTCTAGCCCAGACTGATTATGTGGCATTGTTATAGGAATCCAAACAAATAAAACTGGATTCTGTTTCTCCTGCTATCAATTGAGACACAAGTTGACAGAGGATGCATAGATGAAGGGACTGGGGAAGAACAAATAAAATCAGGGAGGTTTGGGGGGGGATAACTTGAGTATCAGAGAGCATTGCCAATCTCACTAATGACTGTGTCTCAGCATAATTTATAGATTGCCTTCTTGGCAAGCAGAATGTTTGTCTTTTTCTCCTAAGTGTATTCGGCTAACATCGCCATCATATTGTAATATTCAAAGAAATCCCATACGCAAACTTTAGCATTTTTATCTTGCTTTTTCATTTCATTGATTTGACTTTTTGATTTGACCTTTGACAGAAGCCACTCGTGTAATACAGTTCAGATCAGATATCAGTTGCCAGAGCATCACCTTAACGGCAGGAGGACAAAAGAGCCATTCCAACAACAGAACATATTTGTGGTAGGTTAGGTAATGATTAACATCCTTTCACTGGTGTATTAAATGGCACCTAATTAGCACTAAACGGTGTCTTAGAAGCACCTTAACTGTGTCGTATTTTCATAGCCTCTGGATCCCTGGCATTTTCAACTGATTTGTTAATTAAAGTAAGGTGGGGGGTAGAGGGGGGATTGACCTTTTAGCTCAATTTGTTTCCTAGCTGCGGCTGAATCGGGGGGGTGTTTCCTTTTTCTTTTACTAGTGAGTAACCGAGCGAGGAGAGAGGGCTGCACCCTCGGGTATGCTGCAGTCTGAATTATACAGTCACTGGGCCTGGCTGTTTGTGCATGCACTGTGCGCACACACACACACACACACACACACACACACACACACACACACACCACACACACACACACACACACACACACACACACACACACACACACACACACACACACACCACACACACACACACACACACACACACACACACACACACACACACACACAGCATCAGAATTATGCATCCGTGTCTGTTCTTGTTAGCAAACAGTGCACACACAGCAGGTGTACACCTGCTCTGATGCACCTGCATTTAAAGACGCATCCACATGTAGCAATTGTGGCAGCAACACAAACACAGAACTGCACATACAGGTTTAAATATGTAACAGTAGAGAGAACATAGGACCAATATATGTTCTATGATGGACATGATTATTTTGTTTTATTGATTTTATCATGAAAAGTACCTCGCTTGAAACTCAGTAACAAACCTGCATTTTGGCTTTTCTTTAACATTTCTTGTTAAAAGTTTTTTTAACTATTAATAAGGATATGTAATGCGTTCACTCTATTTTAAGGTCAGCGAGGTTACAGGACTTGGCCACTTTTGACCATTTGACTGCCCATATCAATCTATTTTCTCCAGCAGTAACAGATGTCAGAGCAAGCTGTGTGGAGCCAGCCATATGTTTCCCTTCACTTTTAATATGTTGTAACAAATGTATTGTGCTAAACATTAGTGGCCTCTGTGTAAGCCCCAATGAGTTTCAGAAAATACAATTGGGTGTTTTGATAAAGTTTGCATTGTGCTCATCAGCTAGCATATTTAACAAGATCTAGATTATTATATTCTGCTTAATGTTGACTCCTGATTCCCAGGCGGTATCAATGCTGTGTTATGGTACAGATAAAGTTATGAAAGCTGGATCTACTGTTTGATGACTTTTTAAGCAAAACATTTACTGATCCTGGTTAAAGGAGTAACTGGAGATAACTGAATGTCAGGTAAAGAATGTGAAGAAGGGATAAAAGACAAGAGACCGCTATGGAGTGATGGAAGCTCTCACACCACGGCAGTTTGGGGGTTAGTTTGGCACTTGAAGGGGTCTCCTACTGACTCAAATGAAGAGTGATGGTGGGTCTACACTGACAGGCACAGTGACCACTGAGATTGATGAAAGGTGCCACTGGGAGATAGATGAGAGTGCGATGGGAAGGGACACAGCAGATGGAATAGTGAGCAAAAAGGTCAAAGATTGCGGCACTGTATGAAAGGGAATTCACACGATGTGCGTTGTGATCAGAGGAATGAAAGCTACTTTGAAGTTGTTCCTTGTGGACAGAAGGCTTTTAAAGTTGACATGGTACTGGTACATGCTTTGAAAACTGGAAAACCTGGAACCCTTAGAAAGCACGAAAATGTTTCTGCATTTCTATATATTCAATATATAATTGATATATATTGCCCATAAGCTGTAAAACAGAGTCAGAGCTGTGGAGGAATTTTTCAAAAGTATTGAAACACTATTTAAGAAATTAAAGCATAGACAAAATGTACATTTTTTACATATATATTTTACAACTATATGATCGTCAGCAGGAAACAGAGATACAAAGTGTCCCCAAAATGTTGTAATTTCAAATTGGACTCAATCTCAGAAATGATAATGTGCACATGGTTAAAAGCACAAGTTGGAATTGTATTTGTTCTTTTCAAGATTGTTATTGTAGATAAACCCAAGAACATGTTTACAGACCCATGATAAATAAAACGACATAAAACATTAAGAACACTTTTGAGTAGAATAATACAGTAGATAGATTCAACTTACATAGTACAGGTACTACGTAACGAAAGGGGTTCTCTGCATTTGACCCATCCTAGTGTTAGGAGCAGTGGGCTGCCATTATGTACGGCGCCCGGGGAGCAGTGTAGGGAACGGTGCCTTGCTCAGGGACACCTCGGTAGCACTTGGTCTTTCTGGGACTTGAACTGGTGACCTTCCAGTTGCCAAGCCAAGTCCCTATGGACTTCGCCACCACCGCCCTATCATAATAAGACTAGAATTTGATTAATTGTACATTTATGCGGTCTGCTGCTTTTTAGTCACACACATTATACATTTGAAACTTGGGGGAATCCATGATTTCCATGTTAAGTCTTCCTCCAGATATGGTCTCACAATAAAAAGTGACAATGGGGAGGGAGAAAATGGAAGAGCTATAAGTCCCCAGCATCTGAAAATAAGTACAGTATTGAGAGATGTAGCGTGTTGTCCTTCTGCCTCATAGGACCCTTCCCTAGAGACAAGCCCCTGTTTCACAGAGAGTGAGCATTAGATATGTCTGAGTTTATAGCCCAGCTATGGCAGCAAGGAAGAATAAAGGGGCCATAGAGAGGGGCATTTGACAGGAGTTGATTGTAACTGCAATAGAGATGAGATTGAGAAACAAATAACTGGGTGAATGGGAGTGTACAGTGGAAGTGAGTAAGCGCAGGCAGTAACCTTGAGGTTAGAATATAGTTGTGACAGAGATGGAAGAATACCAATGTGTTATCTCATGGGAGATGCTGCCAAGGCACAACAGTTGTGGTGAGTCTGCACAGTGACCAGCATTAACAGGCTCTGATCTTTCTGGGCAGCTCCCTGTAGAACTGTATCAATGTGTCAGAGTATTGCTGTGAAATAGCATCCATGCTCAGTTGACTGTCCCCACATAAATACATGTTTAACAAGGTCTGAAGTTCTGCTGGCTTCCCCCTAGAAGCTTAGTGGTTCATTATACCCAACGCTATGCAAATGTCTTGCCAACTTTTGCCATTACCAGAGCGTCACCAGTAGCATGGCGAAACATTTCAAATGTTGCCCTGAGGGCAGCGCTAGAGGCAAGAAGGTTCCATGGCACTCAGCCACCTAGTTTTGTGATTATTTGTAACACTATTGGTAAGATTGCAATGCTCTGTTTGGACATAATAAGCCTTCCTCTCACAGGCAAGGTGAGAAAAAGAGAAAAGATTCTTCTGAGGACAGAATAGGACACATAAGTGATGCCCGGGCGTTATCTACTCCCAAACTCACATGCGAAAGCCGGCTCTCATTTGAACACATGTTCAGTCGCACCTAAAGCACAAAAGCCGTTACACATCTGGCCAAGAGAGCAAGATGGATCCTCTCAGTCACGACATTAGACGTTTCTATTCATGCCACCTCTCCATAGAAGCTAATGGATTTTCCCTGCAGCACATCTTTATTGTCTAATGCACAATAATGTCTCAGATGTTTTATGAGTTCGACCTAGCACGCAGACAGAGCAGAAAGTAACGGCAGGGCTGATCGATGGCTAGGTAGTTGATGGATACAACCATATGGAACAGGGAGGTTGATGAGGAGATGGGGAGATGGGGAAAAGGCAGAGCTGTGTGCAGACAGCATCCCTAATGCTGTTCTGCAGAGGAGCCTATGGGCTTAATGCATAGCACAAGGATTATTTGATTTGCGTGTTAAATTATAAATATGCGTTAATGGATTCCATACATCGGCTGTTTTGAACAGAAATGGAATTACTGATCTTAAAATAAGCCAAATGCTTGCTACGTCACATATTTTATAATTGAACCTGAGACGTGGAATGCACTCAAATACGCAGCATGTCCTTGTGTATATGCATGCTGCTTTGAGTCACTTTATACAGAAGATGTCAGCTCAGCAGTGCATTGCACGGAGTGACGGTTCACCGCTCCTGTGGGAGTGGCTCTGTACCTGTCTCCTTTATGCCTGCGATGCTTGGCTACACGAAGCATCTATATCTGTAGGAACACACGAGGTGAGGCAGAGCTGACAGAATCGACAACCAGTTAGATTTTTACAGGGAGAGCAGAACAGCCTGGAATCACCTATACTCACATTTAACTTATCCATAAACCATGCTCACAGAGGGGTAACCATTGGAAGTTGAATTGCACTCTTGCCTTTTATCCAAAGTTGTACACTCAGAAGAAACATTATTTTAATTCTGGGCACTGCACAGCTGAAGAGCATGCTTTTCACTGTTCCCTTTATCCTAAGCACTACCCCCTCATTCCTCCTTTTGTACTTGGGTAGAAAGGCAACATGATCCTAGGTGTCTTGCAGTGGCAAATGCCATTTGAAGGATATTATCTCAATGTTCTTTAAACGCAGAGTCTACTCACTGCACTGGTGGTAATCACTGTACAATGATACCACGTTAGGACATTTTGTCAGAACTAAAGGTGAAGCGCTTGCCTTGAGTATTCTATTATTGTCTGACAGACAAAGAAAAGCCCCTCGGCTGCCATTTCCAGATCTTAAAAGATGAAAACATGGTGGGATTATTCCGTAGCACTGCGCGAGCCAGAAGGAATAAAAAAGTGAACACCTTCCACTGTGGTGGGATCAAGGCAAAGGCGTTGCCTGCAGATAAAGTTTCACTCAGCACGCTAACCAGGGTTCTACCACTGTGTCGGACTTTAAAAGATAGAACGATTATTAAACCCAGTTCAGGCTGTCTCTCAGCTTCACGGCTCCAGTCGGTGGCCCCTGTCTTTCCGTCTATAGCCTTCGAAGTCCCTGGTCTTTAGCTAGCCAATCCTCTTAGCACCAGGAAGTGGACCTCCCTTTGACACAATGCTGACGTTCGCAGCATGAAACCTGTCAAATGTGGCAGGACTGAGCCTGTCTCTTAAAGACAAGCTCTTTCATTTTGATATAAAAATATGTGGGTTTCAAAGGGAAGGTGGTTCCTTAGTCATACAGCCATCACCATGTTGATCAAAAGTACCGTTTTTTTACATTCATAATAGATCAAGCATACTTGTGTGTGTGTATGTGAGGTTCTACCCAGCCCCTGAAAGGCTGTCCTCACGCACACTGCACTCTGTCTGAATCACTGTTATCTATACAAAGAGCCATATAGGGCTGGCTCGTTATGTTCGTATAGTTGGCAGGCGGAATGGGCAGCGTGTCTCTTCAACAGAGCCGGTCATCTTTTTGCCAGTGTTTTTTTTGTAACGCTGTTAACTCCTGATAATGACCACGAGTCAGCAGGGTTTGTATTTGTGCCTCTGATGGTCAACACTCAACAATCACTCTCTTGACATTTCACTGCCAAAATGTTGTTGTTTTCGGTACAACCTCCAATATGAGAATCTGTTTATGGGTTTGTTTTTATCTGGTGGCTGAAAGTGCCAGTTTTTATGATTTAATAACAAACAATTATCACTTGGGGGGAGAAAAGAATAGACCGTTTATCTGTCTCAGGATAGCATAAAAAGAGCTCACTGTTTGTGTTGCTGCTATCTCTCTGCCACACACAGACATATTTAGGGGGTAGCGGGTGGGGCAGGTTGGGGATGAAGTAAAGTGTGTGTGTGCGCGTGTCAGATGGAAAGATGCTCTGTTCTCGTTATCCTTCAGTGCCATCTTTGATGCTAATGTGGCTCATTCCTCTCAATGTATTCTTTTTGAGGCTTCAGAGAAGCAAAGAGAGATGGGTAGAAGCAGAACAAATTGAGATGAAGATACAGGAAGAAAGACAGAGAGACAAAGGGAAATAGGAAAAACACAAAGAAGAGAACTGAATCCAGGGAATTTAAGAGAGTGTGAAAAGAAAAAAGTCGATGAGGGACAGGAAGTCATCTTGGCTCTAATATTCTCCTGTATAATGTTTAAATGAAAGAACCATGGGCTCAGTCCGGCCGGATAGACTCAGAAGGAGACCCTGGGGGAATGCAGGGGAGAGAGGGAGAGAGGGAGTTCTTATGGACAATGATTCACTCGGAAGACTCTCATTTCAATGGGCTCCATCTTGCCATCCCTCATTGTTACTCCAGATCCAATTGGGCAAATCAAATGTGTGCTGGAGGAGTGTGTATGCCTGTGTGCGAGTGTGTGTGTGTGAGTGTGTTCAAAGTACAATGATAAAAGTGGTGGAGCATTGGAAAGGAAGGAGCACTTAAGGCTAATGTGCCATGATGTCTGCAACATTAGACCTGCATAATTCATGAAAGTTTATTTCATCAAACATGGCGACATGTTGACGCATTCAAGCCCCTGAATCTCGGTATGTTTTTTTTGTACACTGGAGGGTCTAGACACATCAAGTGTTTTAAAGTACGTTTTAGTGTCAAGATGACCTAAATGTAAAGATGCACCATCTAGGACGTTTATGGGAAATGACACATGTGCCTTTAGCATTGTTCAATAAGCCAGAGTGGGATTTAAACCCAAAATGCAGCCCCTACAATTCAGATTTAAATAGGGTGTTTTCCAACAATTTAATTAGCGACAGGGAAGATTGTGAACATGGTCAAATGAGACCTAAATTCACTTTCAATAGATGGTAAAGGGCATCCTCAGTCATTGAATCCATTCCTTATATGATACAGGGACTCTAAAGTATTGTCATTCACCACATGAAGCATTTTCTGTCTTTCACAGAGCTGGTACTGATGTATCTTCACTAAAAGGCCTATGATCATGGGAATATGTTGTGTATCTGTGGTACTCTCTGATGCTCGTTCATGCTCACTGATGTTCTCTGACTCATCCAATTTCAGTGATATGTCAGTATGCAAAGCGTTGAAGTAAAACAAGGGATGGGAGATATTTTTAGCACCAACTTCTATTCGGGCTTATTTTGAAGCAAGGTTTAGGATCCCATCATTAAAAACATTATGCAATTATTCTTTTATTTTATTATTTTTCCCTTAAGAAAAGGCTTAAAATGAGACTTTGAGTAGGGTGAATTGCTCTTCTGTTCTGTACTTGTTTGTGCACTATAGAACTGTTTCGCGAGAAGTGTGTAACGCTCTACAGCACAAGGACATACACCACCAACCATTGCACTAATTAAAAACAATGATACTCCATCATATTTATTGAGAAATGTGTTTTGGTTTTTTTCACTGTAATGTCCTTCTGGCCTTCTTGCTGCTGGCTTGTTTGGTGGTTGATAAATTGCCAGCTTTTGATAATAAGTAAAGTAATCCCATCCATATTTATATATGTAAGTGTATTGCACTTGGTCGGTTACAGTACTCACTGTCTAACCAGTATTAACCAGAGACATGGACGACAGGTTCAAGGACTGCTGTAAACATGGGATTTTGTAATTGCTTTACAATTACAAAAAAATACAATAGTAAGCCAGTACACATTAAGAATTACCTTTGTAACAGAAATTCACCTCAAATGAAACAATATTATAAACAATATTTTGGCAGGATACTGCATATATTCAGCATATTGGTGAATCTTCAGTATACCATGCTCTTGTCCTTTTTGTAATGGTGGCTGTTTCAGAGGCTGCTTTCATGTCTATGCTGCTACAATATATGTACATAAACACATGCATTTGCATCTAAAATGCACACTGCTGTTAACAGCCTCCCCAACATCTCTGCCAAAGAGTGCATGCCGTGTAGCCGGGGCCTCTGCATTGCTTAGGGGCCATTCATTTCCAAGCTGTGCTTAACGCACTTGGCGCTCTGTAGGGAGGATGACATGTATATGAATGAGTTGCCAGGCCAGGGAGGAAGCAAGGGAGAGAAATGAAGAAGCAAGTAGAAAGGAGGTATGAAGAGGCAGGAGGTGATTATGGAAAGAAGAAAGTGGAGGCATCACGACGGTCTAGTGGGAAAACTAAGTAGGAAGAGAGGAGGAATGTAAATAACATAATAAGCACATGCACCAATAGAGTCTGCATTATAGACACAATGCAAAAAAAACAAAACAGGTTAGATTAAGTAATTCAACATGGCAGCATACAATGTCATTTGCTAAAATCACTCCTTATACTTTTCTTCAAAAGGAAAGACACACACACAAATATCTAATGCCAGGTGGAAGTGTCATATTTAGTTTTGTCTGCAACTCCCTGTCCTGTTTATTTTCCTTTCTAACCTCAATCTGTCTATCAGGATCCTCTGAGGACTGAATAGAAGGTGAAAATCACGAGAGGCATTTTAGGATCAGAGATCTTCGATTATATCTCTTGAACATGTTTTCTCTGCTGCTTTGCCTCAGTTCCATCTCCCTCTATCCCTCTTTTTGTACTTTACTGTTAAGATGTCTCTCTTATCGCTCCCCCCTCCTGTGGTTGTTGTCTGGAAGAGGGTTGCCCCTGCCTTGTTACCACTCCTGTAGTAGTGCCCCCCCCCCCCTGTGGTTGTATCAGAGGTCCTCCCACGCTTGCTGTTCCAGCTCCTAGCATTACATTTCATAGCAAGAGATCAGCAAAGCCTTCTAGCCGTGATCCAAATCAATTGTGACTACGATCTAATGCACCAATGAGAAACTGCTCTTTGTTTTTGCACGGTCGCTCCATCACTCTAGCCTTCGTGCTTTTGATGTATTGTTGATTTATGTATTTGCTTAGTTGCAGATCGTTTGTCAACAACCACAATCAAAATGTAATATAAGAGTACGAGAAAGTATAATCTTCGGCATATAGGAGATATTGATTTTAAGGGCACCCATCAGACTTATCTTGGTATTATGAGCACACCTTTAGGGGAAAATCCATATATATGTTTTTTACTGAACAGCTTTGTGTGCAGTGAATATTAGCCATTGATTATGTTCTCTCTAAACTACATTTTGTAACACTTCACTTAAATAAAAAAACACATTTTCTTTCATTTTCAGCCAAAGTTATCTGAGTTCAATTTGTGGTGCTCATATTTTCTTCAGCATATTTGAGTTAGATTCCACAAGTAAGTGGGTACATTTTATTTTCATATTTAGTGGATTGTCTCTCATTCTTAGCCTTGAATGACTTCATTCACCTTCCACCCTGTCATCTGCTGGCATGTGTGTACCTGTTCAGCTAACAGGATTTAAAATAAGATGAAGGAATTCTTCCAAATCTTATTCAATGATGAGGTCAACAGACAAAGAACAGTGGACAAATGAGAATCCACAATGTAAGGCAAAGAGGATGCAGGTTGTTTCATCTTCACAGTTTATTGTCAGGTGGATATTTCCCAGGGCTCCTTGTTTTCCCCTTTTCTGTCACCTCTTCTTCCATCTACCATCCATTCATCCGCTGAGTCCAGCTGAGATGGATGCCAACTCTGCCCTGCTCTTTCCACCGGGTCACTCTCCTCTCTCTTCCAAATGGCTGCTTGTTTTCAGGCCGCGCTTCCTGCCTGTTCAGCCGTGTCAGAAGGCACCTGCTGTGGCCGGGAATGAAGAGGGTGAAAAGACAGAGTAATGATACAAGCCTCGACATGAGTTTGGCAACACAGGTCAGGAGTGGGTTCAGTGTAGAGGGGGGACAAAGAGAAGTCCAACATATTTCCCAGCTGGGCATCTGGATGGTAACACAGGCGTTGAGAGGATATCAGTGCACACGTGTGTTTGTGCTCAGAGGTGTTGGCTTGGCTGTTTGCATTGTGGCGTGTGTGACCTTCACATGCCTCCTCTGAGTAAAGTTACTGTCCAACTTTGGGCTGTTGCTGGCTGTAATTGGGCTTGTGTTTCTGTGTGAGATTTAGGGACTTGCTTCTTTGTCTGCTTGTGTTTGTTTTCTCTGGCTTGTTTGGTTTTATATTTCCCCAAAGTTGGTTTTGAGGCAGGTTTAATACAAATCTTAAGCATTACTATATTCTGCTCCCCGTATAATTGAACTGCAGCTTATGGTAATGCACTCATCATCTGTATGGAAATAACTAAAATATTGCCGTCTGAAAAAGTTATTTTGTCTCTTCGTGAAAACACATTTAAATTATCAATCATACCTTCTGGAGTTGAATCTATGTAAGAGCTTACATTCCCTAAAAACTGAAATAAACAACCAACCAAGCAAACAGATTAATAAATAAACACATAAATAGATAAATATCTTCCCAGCTCTTTAGCATTTTGCATCTCTCCCCCTGTGTAGCCGCGCAGCTCTTCCTCCAATCCCCATCTTTTCAATTAACCAGGAAGAAGTTGCTCGATGATCTGGGAAAAGGAAAAGGGGTTAACCTTCTCTTCCTTTAGCGTTTTCCAATCACACACATTCTCTCCTCTCCCCCTTCTTTATATTCCTGCACCATCCTCTCCACCCTTTTCTTTCCTCCTCTGGATCTGACTCCACGCTGATAGCGCTTGGTTAAAATGGAGGTCAGGGGAATGAGCAGGAGTATGAACAATCTGAATACTGAACAGATTGACACACACAAACACATCTCATTCACACACACACTTCCTGTGTACCTATGTATGCAGATCAGTCACAGGCAGCACAGCAGGAGCTATCATGGAAACGGATGGGGTGGTGCAAGGGCGCCACAAGTCCTTTTATGTGTCCAATTAGTGCCTGGCACCGGCGTCTCTTCTACACAAGCATACCTATTATAGCCAGTGGGCAATTTTAGAGAGATGAATGGCTATTTCTGTTTTGTGAAAGATTTCAAAAACAGCAGTGTCATGTGCCTTGCATTGCATGTTGACAACAGGAAAGTGTTGCTGCTGAGATTGTGAGAACATTTTCTGTTTTGCTGAGCACACTGTTGAGATTACAGCAAATAAATGTACGGAGAATAGTAATAGGCATAGTTACCTCCCTGTTATTCCTTTACAATGTTAGGATGTTTCTGCTTTTTCATATTTGTGGGAGAACTACAAAAAGCATTGTACCTGCACACCTTGTTAATATTCAATGAATGGCTTTCTATTTATTCTCGGTATTGTGTTTTTCAGGGATGGAAGACTGCTAGTACAATGGCTGCGTCTCTCACTTCAGCCATTACAAGGTGTAAACAAGCTGATGAAATAGCCAGTGAGTGGGAGGTTTTTCTCAGGGGGTTATCTTTGGTTTTTATCAGACACTAAGCTACGAGTTCTCCGCCTCAGTGATTATCCAATTCTCAGCTCTGTGACTAACAAGAAAAGTTTGAAGTATAATAAAGTTAGGATATAGGTGGATCAGAGTTGTGTTAAGTTACCGCAGGAATTTACCAACCTTTGCAGTTATGAGCTGAGAAGAATACTACACTGCAACACAACAGTTACACCTGATTACACTGTGTTTCTGGCAGTACGCTTTGAACATGGATCTCTTTCATTTCTCAAAAAACAAATCTCTTTCTCTCCCTTTAGAGAAGTTGAGGCATTGTCTCATCCTGTGATATGACAGCTGCTGGAATGGTGCTCATTTCCATCAGACCATATGGTTTAGTCAGTTGGCATACAAATACAGAAAACAGTCAAGAACATTATTGGTTCAATCTTATTTGGTTTGATTGAATTTGTTTTATAAACATTGGAACAACTGCAGTGGAAAATTAGGCAGCTGGCTTTCACTGGCACGTTGGTAAAAATCTTTATTAATGTGCTTTGTTCTGACAAAAACTGACTTTGCGAGCTGAATCTGCTTCTAAAATAAACTCCAATCTTAATCTGAGAAAGGAGCTGCTTCTTACTCAATCTTCTCTCAACTCAAATGGTTGCCAGTAAAAAAGTGTCTTAACCTATGTAGATAAGAAACACACATTGTACACAAGTGAATATGTTATGACCTAATAAAATACGCTTCCCTTGCTCAGTCTAGAAACATAAATCACCTCATTAAAACAGCAGCTAAACTGGGATCAGTATAACATGAGGTAGCACTATCAGACTGACTAATAGCATGACTGTACTGATTTCAGCTTATGATTAACACTTCTTAGGAAAAGGGTTTAATTATACACATTTATTCCATGGCCGATACTGACTACTTTCTGCAGTGAATGGTGGTGATGATGGCAAAATGTTTCAATGACAACTTTAACAAAATCCTGGCACTGAAAAGAACAATGGTCCTAGTCATGTTTTAAATAATTTCTTATCATATATTAAAAGGCAAAATTAGCATCCCCTTTAACAAAAGTCACTTGTGCAGTCATCATGCAAAGCAGTAGATGTATTCTTCGTACATGCAAATCAGTGACACGGAGCAGCATACAGACCTACAGTCTACTTCATCATTTGTAATAGGCTAGACTCAGACTGTATAACTCAAATATTAGATTTTCCAGAATGCACCGCAGACTAATAACACACAATATAATGGAGCATAGCCATGATATTGCTGTTCATTAGTTTGTGAGAGTTAGGTTTCAACCAACCATGCCGCACCCCATCTTCCATACACAAGTTATTACTCTTAACCGATGCAGCCAATTTAGTGTCTGTTATACTCATCTCTGCACCCATACACACACAGGCATGACAAGGTGAGAAAGGCAGTAATACATATAGGCCACTGTATACCACGTAGATTATAAGATGCTATTAATTTAGGTTGTGAATAGATTGGTCTTTCGTATATCTTCCTTCTACATTTGACTGCATTTCATTTCAGAGCGGGAGGACAAATACCCTTTTGTGTTTCTGCAGTATAACCTTTGATTTCAATTCTCTGTTGGCAGTTGTGATCTGTAGGAGGCATTACAGCATTAGCTCTAATATCCCAGTCTATCAGTTGTGTTTCTCAGTAATGGTGGTTAAAAGCAGGCCGTTTTTCTAACCAGGCAGCTGAGGAAAATGGAGAAAACAGTGTATGTAATGGTTCGCTCTTGCATTAAAAGGGATACTTCTTGTTACAAAATGCCTTTGGAAGGTATGTGTTTTTGAATGTGTATATGGTCCAGTTCCTATTTCAAACATGTACCAATGGCTTCTGCAAAGAGGCTCAGCTTTGTCTCAGATCAAAAGTTTGTGTTGTCAAATATGTTTTGCTTCAGCCACCAATGGTTAAATTGAGGAGAAGGAGTGAAAGCAGTGAAAAAAACCGATTTATCTCGCTGTGTTTGGCACCAACATAGCTGTCATTCCTTTTTGTCTTCTTCTTTTGCTATTTTTCTTTCTTGTGTCTCCCACCAGTGTTGTGTTAGTTTCAGAACTCAGGATAAAAAGGGCTGTTTTGTTTTTCTTCTGTCAAAATAAATGCATCTCTCAAAATACGCCTTGTCATCAAGAGCCAATGGAAGTCCCGCCTAGGGCCAAACGGTCCTGTGAGTGCTCCAGGTGCCGCTCCGTGAGTGTCCCTGTGTAAATACCAAGTGCCTCGTTGACCTATTTCTGTTCATGATGTCCCACTTAAAGAAGCCATTTCTACTTTGCTCAAAATGACCATAATATATCTACAGGGGGCTGATAGGGCTGTTGACCTATAACAATTACTTGAAGATTGTTCAGTCTTGTGAAGAGATTTTTTTTTTTTCCAAAACTCATTTTCTTATTTTGTTCGCTATTTGGCAACAAAGATCCTTCAAATCATCAAGTACTCCTAAAGCTAATGATAATGATTAGTCTGTTGCACTTCAGCAGGTCAAACATTTCTGTGTGAGCCTTTTACACAGACAGCATTATATCACACACAAGACAAGTAAAAGCCTTAATTCTAGGGTTTCTGCTACCTACCTGGTCCAATAGTCTAAGTTGATATTTGTTGTAGCCTCTCTCTTAAGCAGTAATGTCACGTTAAATGTCAGAGAGCTAAGTGATGTTCCCCCTGTGAATCCTCTGCTAATAGACTCGCACAGCTACTCTTCCTCTGAATGTTTCCTCTAGTCCGTTTCCTTGCCTGAGGGTCCTCAGCTCATGTGGTCCTCACGGATCAATACAAAGAGGGAGTCTCTCAATTGTCTCCTTTCCCCTGTACTCACTTTACATGAAAGACACCCATGGAACAAACCAAAGACAGTATGCCTATGTCCTCTCACGCTTCTCCCCCAGTATCTCCCTGCCTCGCTACATCCCCTCTACCATCACATACTTACCCTTTAACGTTAAACTTTGCTGTCAAATCCCTGCGGCCCGCCTGAGTGCATAGACAAATGTTTCCCGTCCAAATGAGAATAGATTTTTTCGAAATGGCCTCTGTAATCAGTGTTTCGTACATTTTCATTTTGATACAAAAGTGGCAGGGGGCATTGTCGAAGTAGTGCCTGTCCCAGAGGGAAACTAAAAGGCACCAGGGGGATTGTGGGGTGCAGGGGAGCTGGATTGATGGTGGTCTGGAAAATCAATTGGTTTCTAGGAAGAGAATGTTCTAACAGTACGTTTGCTACCATGTTGATGAGATCCTGCCACTCGTGCACCCTTGAGTTCACTTGATCAGGCACATGATTAACACTCTATGGAGACCAATTACATTATTACAAGTGCCATTTGACACGTGACTATCAACTCTCAACCATATCACCCCACACAGATGTGAACCGGTGCTGAGACCAACAAGAGTGAGGATAAAAAGAGATTGCTAAAGTATCATTATGCAACAGAAAAGTTGGATGAGTGACAGTGTATGCCCCACAGACAGAGTAAGTGACAGGCTCTAGGTGGAGGAAAGTGCATGTGGAGGATTGGAGGCAAACTTAATGGCATACGCAGTGGCGAGTAGCGAGGTAAATCAGCCTATAAATCCATGTGCTGATGCACCAGGCCAAGGCTTGGCCCAGTCCCCTGCCAGCGGTTAGTGGCTGCTTTCCACCTGACTCCCCCCATTCTTCTGGCTATTATTTCTCTCATTCTACCTCCTGTCTTATCATCCCTGTCATGACACAGACATCTGCGCTTCTATTTCTGTGATGCCCAATAGATGAATAAGCAGTAAAGACTTTAAGCTTGAACACACTTTAACCTTAGTCACTACAGAGTTCACTACATGTTTGAACTTATTTCTAAAACTTTAAACGCTAAATCTTTCGTTTGTTGGGCTGATTATTGAACTTTGTGATCTTTTACCCATGCAGCTGTGCACCTATGTTACCTAACCCACCATCTTACTCTCCTATAGTTCCTGTCTCTCTCCACTAAGAAACAAAACATCTTTTGAAGTTTATGCTTGCAAAGTAATTACAGGAATGTAATAAATCGTAACATTTGACAGCTTTATTGCGGCATAATATGGCTAATTTAATTTGACGGTGCCATCTATATGCAAGTAGCAAACCTGCACCTCCTACATGGACATTAGTTTACTCTTGAAAGAAGTGGATTTCCTGAAGCGTCACTGATTAAGAAGGATATGGAGACACAACGTCTTTGTGTGCTTGAATGTAAAAACAGTCAGGATGGATTAAAAGATAATGATACCGAACAAAGTTTCTCTTATGTTGCTGACATTGTTCTTTAACAGAGGTGTAGACCATGAGGATCACCAAAATAGATCTCCTTATTAGTACAGAGATGTCATATGTGCACACAGCAGCACTGACTGCAGGAACAACACGTTCCTTTTTCACATGATGTCTCATATCTGGCAGGTGTTTGACATGTATATAGGGAATCCACACACTGCATATACATCTAACCCAAGGCAATGGTGTTCCGTAGGGCACGTTGACGAAGCCAAAGACATTTGCATTAGAACACGGTGCTCGTCATCATCACCTGCCCACCTTACGTGTGAATGTCAAGAGCGTTGAAGCCTTCACACTTTTCCTTAGGCCACTGGTTTTCATTATCCATACTGAAATTACCCACAGTCAGAAAAATGAAAGCATTGATAGAACTGCCCTGTGTAGTAGGGCTGCTCGATTATGGCAAAAATCATAATCTCGATTATTTGGGTCAATAATTGATATCACGATTATTAAAAACGATTATTCATTTACTTTGAAAACATCCATTTATTGAAAAAAAAATCTGAAGAGTATGTTTTTAACAGTTGATTACCCTGAACTTTAAGTATAATTCAACTGAAAAAAAAACAAAAAAAGATTTTTTTTTTTTTTAATTTATAAAAAATAAAATAATAGTTTTATTTCGATTATGTTGTTTTCATAATCGTTGCAAGCCAAAATCGTAATTGCGATTAAAATACGATTAATTGAGCAGCCCTACTGTGTATAGAAAAGTGTATTTGATACCTTTTGGCCTTTATATCCCCTGACATTTCCTTCACTCTGGCCCAGTTTATTTTCTCTCCTTCAATTTGATCATGAAAAGATCCAGGGACAGAAAGGTACGGTGCTCTCTTATGTTGTGTGTTATTATTCTGCTTAATTGCCCCCACTCTTAAAAGAAAATGAACTCCTTTATGGCCTTTGTAATGCTAAGCTCTACCCAGATCTATTACGCTTAGATAAGCAGGGAGGGCTCACCCCTCTGGCTTAATGCGGTGTGTATCTCTCTTACGCTGGACTATTTTGCCTAATTGAAGCACAGCATGGTGTTTGATAAACATGCTGTCCCCCCACTGCATGCAAGTCATATAATCTCCGCAGTTGAATTAATAATGGTGCAATAATGTAGTCCATGTTTATCTGTGACACTAGGGAATGACTAAGCGTAAAGGACACTGAGCTTCAATCAGGACATTTCTTAAACACAATTATACCATAATAACTACTTTTTCAATGTATTATAATATGATGTATTTCTTATATAATTGCATGTTCTTTTCACTGACTGAAATTCTTATTTGTTTATTTTTCTATGGACAAAAAATAGTCCTTGTTGCCACACAGTTGTTTTGGGAGTGTTTTTGTCTTTTTAAGGACTGCTGTTTTCCGCCATAGCGTAGCTCTAAGTGGCGACCATTGAGTGGCTAGTTGGTAACAGACTGCCAAGTGCCACTTCACAGATTATTCAGCGTTTGTAGGAGGGTTGCCCTGTAGCAGAGTGGAGGATAAGGGTACAAAACGATAACAACCTGTGGCAAATGGATACACGTTTTCTCAGGCCTTCCATGAGACGATGGAGATTGCTCTGTTCTCCGGTACATTTTAAATGCGCTGTCAGTTAAAGACCGAAGGCTGTCATTCACATGCGATTGAAGCTGACATTTTGTTGCCTTCAACTTCCCGCCCTCTCTTCATACAAAGAATCAGCCCTGCTTTGCTTGTCAGCTGTTCTCCGTTATTTAGGCTGGTAGGTGTTTTATAACATCTCCCTGGTGGATTTCAGTGTTGATGATCTGTCAATCCTTACTGTATGCCATGCTTCACAGAGGTTTCTCCTTTTCCTCTCCTTGTACCTGCCATCACT
Source organism: Trematomus bernacchii (assembly GCF_902827165.1). Classification (NCBI taxonomy): domain Eukaryota; kingdom Metazoa; phylum Chordata; class Actinopteri; order Perciformes; family Nototheniidae; genus Trematomus; species Trematomus bernacchii. The sequence continues at coordinate 2,492,710 of NW_022987683.1, forward strand.
CCCTCGCTTATTGTTAATCATGAAACACTTGATTTATTTTCCCACAGCAATAATCACTGCTAACCTCAAGTATGTGTTTCTTTCAAGTGCATGCTTGTGCTTCAAACTCCAGTTTTTTCCTGATTATTTGTATTTGTCATACCGTATATTGAGATTGGATATGCTAACAGCATTGCACAGATACAGTAAAGTGGTGTATGACATACAGAGCCTTGTTATTTTCAGGACTTTCCTAAATGATTGTGAAGCAACTTTTATATCCCTCAGGATGGCCTATCACGACACAGTGGCGAAAACAAGCTGGTGAGAATAATTTGAGTGTGAATCATAAAATGAGTTGTATTCCCAACCACAGACGTATGAGAACCAGGAGGGAATCCAGCCAGTAAAACACTGATTAGCAAATCCTTTAAATGGCACAAAACAAGAATGCATCATCTCCGCTTCCGTAGGCAGCAGTGACGCACTAACCACAGCTAACAGCATTATAATAAGAAGAGACATATAGGTGGTTGCATGCGTTTCAACACTCACAACCTTTTTGCATATATCATAGTTTTACATCATCCTGATTTGTCTTTAGAAAGTATATGTGATTTTGGTCCAGCAGTATTTCCTGGAATCCAATATGTGTTGTCCGTCAGACCTCCGTGAATATGACACCACTGTGGTATTGGTAGCACAGACCACAGCTAGATCAAAGTTTATCTATTGATGCGACATAAAGGATATTGCTTTTGTTGAAAAGCACAAGAGCAGCAGTGCCTAAGAAAAATCCATGTTTTCTCGAGATTCTATTTTTGGTACCGCCCATTTACTTGTATTGTCTTTTTGTGAGCTTCGGCATGGCTTTCTTTTGTTAGGATCTATTTTATGACACAGTGAACGATTAGCAACCCTACTGGAAAGCATGTTGGATATAAGGGAAAGCAGAGAATGAATGCAGAGTAATGACCCAATCTGTTTGAGGATGGAAAATAATTCAATCTTAAGCAATTCCGGTTGAGTGACAGGCATGGCGAGAGGCCTTGATATCCCCACAGCGCCAACGCACCGCCTTTAAGCTAGCCTCATACATAAAATGAGCACCAATTAGAGGTAAGTCAGGGCTGCCCACCGTCCTGGATTATGATTCCATAATTGAGTGTGGTGGAGGTCACTATGCTTACTCTATCTCTGCGGGGAATTTTATTTGGAAGCGCCCTTGCCAACAGAAGGTGATGGCTTGTTAATAGCTGCCGGCTTCAAGCAAAATTGCCTGTCAATGAAGGTAATTGGGCACATCAGCCATTGTGTGCACTGTCATTCTGTCCACATTCAGACACCTTAAAAAAGGGGCAGTTACTGTATATCACCCTGACATGTTGGGTGGTTAAATAACCCCTAGTCAGACAATTATTTCACCTATTTTCTGTTTAACCGGTTAAGTCCTCTGTATTATCGGTATTTAAGATTTGCACTTCAGGTGTAATTAGGCATTCAATGCTAGTAGATGCCTTTCAGTTCATGCCTTTGGGGATTTAGTTGGATTAACCCATCCTTGTCACTGCACTGCAGTACAGTATTAAATTCTGTCAGTTTATTTTACACATCTGTCTAGCCCTGCTGGCTGATTAGCCCGCACACACATATATTCTCGCTATCACGCGGCTTTATTCCGTTCAAACCCACACATCCCTGTCTACATTCAGGTTGTACTTGTGACCTCATGTCTATAACCCACCGCTGACACCAATCAGGTCAGGTCTGACGATCACAGAGGGTGGCTATGGAGGGGAAGCTGAGAATATCATCATACAATCAATAGGCAAGCACTGAAATTCAAGAAGAGGAAGGAAACGCATAGCAAATGCAAGCAGGAGGCACTGAAGCAGTCAGGCAGCATCTTAGAAGCTCATATACATGTGTAGCTTTTTATTAGCATCATAGAGAAAAAGAACGCATATGATTGGGTTTGTGTGCTTTGGCTGCAGGTAAGAACACGACTTTAATATTAACTGGAAGTGCACACATATTCACAAGAGACTCTTTCAGTAGCGAAATTAGCAATCCGTTTAGCCCTAAAGGGGTTTTGGTCTGGTCCCAAAGAGAGAGGCTGTACCCTTCAGCAATACTTCACCTTCATCGCTCCCATAAACCCGGAAATGTTCCAGTATAGAATTTGATTTGCAAATAGGGGATGCTGTAAAACCAGAGATGAAAAACTGGGTAGCTCCCAGCAGAGTTTATGCATTAATACAGAAGTGTCTGAGCTGCACAGTTTACACATCAGCACTTTGTTGAGCGGAGCTGTTGAGAGTCCAGTCGCCACCCGGACTGTCCTATATAACCTCTCTTTCATCTTGCAGCTTTTTGGATTCACTATCTAGCATTTTTGCCTTACCCGCACACATTTCAGCTGCTGATGGAATCTATTCATTCCTTCTATTTAAACTATTTATCTAATCCCAACAGAGTTCTAGCCAAAGTCCTCCCATCAACTCCTGCCAATGACTCAATCTGAAGCCGCCTTGTGAATTATTAACAAGTGCCCTCTCACTTACCCTCGGCTACAGACCTCCAAAGCTACTTCACTTTTGGACTTCATTGGTTTTCAGCCTCTGGTGGCAAATAAAGCCAATGCACACACTGCTGCAGGTTAATCCTGGTTTCACTTCCACTGGGATTGTGGCTGCTTTCATTAGCCCAGCCTAGCAAAGACTAATCGTATGGATTTCGCATGATTCACAGAGGAGGTGTGAGAGTGGGTCTTCAAGTGTGGTGATGTGGTAGCCAGTAAAGGGATCTCATACAGTATGGTTGATTGCTTATAAGAGATGTAGAGCTGGGACATCGGTTTGAAGAATGAGAGATTAAAGCATGCGATGCAAAAAAGCACATTTCAATGAATGTAGTAAAGCCGTACATCTGCATAGGACAGCTGTCATGGGAGGCTTTGTCTATAATGCCTTTTTATTATTTTATTCGTACAGTCGTTGTATAGAGCAGGAATTATTCAGCAGCGGTGTGTAGGGGACAGCACAGCCAAAGAGCAGAGGGATGTGTGGTGGACGTGGGGTGTCTGGATTTACCATGAATGTCAAAAGCAAACGCAACAAGAGTGCACAGCGTGACCTCTTTGTATTGTGAATGTAGGAGGGAGGCCTTTCACTTTCACCAGGACTCGACTGCTGTGAGGCTCCCCGAGGCTGTGGTGCCGGAAGAACACACGCACAAACACTCTCCAACAGTCAGACGGCATGACTACAGCCACCCACCTTGTACTGTGCTCAGATTTGCATTCTCTGAAGCACATGCAACATACCCACGCATTCTTAATATAGCTTAAAAAATGCATCAGTCTTATTATTTCCAAAAAAAAGATTCTTTAATTTTGTTCCACTTAGTTTGGCTATAGACAGTGCACAATACAGCTTAGAACTTTTGCATTTATTAAAGATTATACATATATACTTCCAAAATGACCAGAGCTATAGCTGATTCCTGAGCTTTCAGCTGTATGTTTCAGTAAATCTTGCTAATAACCGGGTCTGAATACAACTGTAAGATTTTTGTTTTTACTGCAGCAAGGAAATGGAATAGATAGCTTTTAAATAAACATTGAATAAGAAAACAGCCAAAGAAGCAGTCCTAGTTAGCATAGCCTGCTTAGCATTTATCCTTAGACAATATGGAGTTACTGCACCGTTGTGACGAAAAGAGAGCTGAGCCAGAAGGCCAAGCTCTCTGTCTACCGGGCCATTTCCGTTCCTACCCTCACCTATGGTCATGAAGGATGGGTCATGACCGAAAGAACGAGATTGCGGATACAATCGGCCGAGATGGGTTTTCTCCGCAGGGTGGCTGGCGTCTCCCTTAGGGATAAGGTGAGAAGTTCAGTCATCCGGGAGGGACTCGGAGTTGAACCGCTCCTCCTTCGCGTTGAAAGGAGCCAGTTGAGGTGGTTCGGGCACCTAGTAAGGATGCCACCTGGGCGCCTCCCTAGGGAGGTGTTCCAGGCACGTCCAGCTGGGAAGAGACCGAGGGGTAGACCTAGGACCAGGTGGAGGGATTATATCTCTTCGCTGGCCTGGGAGCGCCTTTGGATCCCCCAGTCAGAGCTGGTTGATGTGGCCAGGGAAAGGAACGTTTGGGGCTCTCTGCTGGAACTGCTACCTCCGCGACCCGACCACGGATAAGCGGGAGAAGATGGATGGAAAATGGAGTTAAAATTAATAGGGCAATTGTCAGCACAAGTCCCAAGTACTATTTCCAAAAAGAATGTGCAGAAGGGTATTATTTGTTTTTCAATCTGTACCTGTAGTTCTGGTGGGCGTGGCTTCATTGAACTACACAATAATGACACTCACAAAACTGTTTGCTGATCTTTATTTACTGACTCTACAAGAACATACAAGCTGTGGTTAGAGGAACCTTCATTACAGAGCACTTGGCTCGCATTGATTTGCCAACACAGCTGGCCAGTGTCGGCTACACGCTTCACCAGCATTGACCGGGTTATTAGCTTCCCCTGACTGATGCCATCACAGGTATAAACGATCATTCGATTGCTGGAGAGGCAAATGATACAACGTGTGGAAGAGAAATCAGTCATCCATGATGGTTTTATTGACGTCCTAACATGGAAGAGAAGCAGGCCAGAAAAGGAGGAGACTAAAAGAGATACACAGCCAGAAATAAGGCTTTATGCAGTTAAAATAGTTAATTTCTCCTAGAAATATGTCAATTTATAGTTGAATTATAAAACTCGAGGGTAGTATATTAAGGGATCTGGTAATAAAAAGATGATACTTTGTTGTTATTCCTCTCTTAAGACCATCTCTCCTCTGCTCACAAGGACATGGCTCCCCTGAGCGAGGACTCCCGTGTCTCTCAGTGTGTTAAATGTGAGGGGAGACAGTTCAGTAGCACTCTGCGATTCGGTTGAGGTCATCCTATTGTTGTCGCCGGCGTAGCTACGCGCCAGATTGGCCCGGCCCCTCTGTGAAATTAGTAAAGCAGTTGTCCTTGGTGGCATCGGCTCCCTCTCACCAACACAGGCGTCCTGTTTTTCAAACCCACTGTAGTGCAATAGATTGGGGACAAATGATTAGCTGGGTCTTATTGAATTCGCTTTGAGTAATCGCTGCTTTATTGTTCAAGTGTTTTCTCTTTGGAGTAGATAGAGTGTTGCAGATTAAGTGTGAGCCGTGTGTGTTGTGTTTGTGTGTGTTCTCCAACTGGATATGAGCCTTCATGAGGGTTGGATGTTTTTGAAAGTTGGTACCAATCTTATATTAGTACTTTGAAGGTTCATCAAATAAATATTTTATCTAAAAATGAGATTTACTCATATGGGCTTGTCTCAACAGGAAATAAATAGGATTATAATTTTTATTGATAATTTTAATAACATGTTTTTTTTAACTTTCCTCCAACCATTTACTCGGGAGCTATAAAATGAGCAGAAAGTTATAGTTTACATAATTTTTAAAACACACATTAATTGATAGTTGTAGCAGATTAACAAACACCAATTTCCCACATCTGCAACCTTGAATATGAACCAAATGTATTGTAGGTGTACTTTGTGTCCATGAAGACTACCTTGAAACACTTATTCCAGCTACTCTTAATTTCCATATTAAATAAATGGTAAACAGATTTCTCACCGCCATTTCTCTACTCTTTCTCTTACCCTGGTTTCCTTGGGCGCTCGGCCCACTCCACACCCTCCACCATGTCCTTCAGAGCACGTGGAGGCACTGAAAACAGGAATAGCCACTCATGCATCACTGCAGTCACACAGCCTTGTTCTCTCCTCGTCTCTCACTCCATCTCCCTTTTGTCTTTCAGACAAAGGGCCACGACTATCAGGGAGAGTGTTAACCCTCTGAGAGTACAGCATTGACCCACTACCTTACAGCTCCTACGCTCCTTTCCACTTCTCCTTGGTCGAAGCCAAGAATCTTCAGCCAGAATTTTAAATGACTTTTTTATCTTTGAAAAAAGAAAAGGGCAAATGCAGGATGCTGCCTTTCTTTCTGTTTGTGCATGTAATTAGTGTTTGACTTACTAAGGCAGCAGCTAATTACATTATCAGCAACAACTGCTTTTAAGTTAATGCTATCGCCATATTGGATTAGTGATTCAGTGAACGTCAGGCTCCAGTGGAAGTTTAATGACTGCACAGCCGCGACTCGCTGTCCGCACTTTGGTTGGTCTTATGAAATATTTACATGAAGTTGATTTATTACCCGTGCTTTTTTTTACTGTCTCGGAAGCTTTGCTTTGTTTAACTAATTCACTGCAACTCCCCTGAACAATTTTAGAGTTCCCTTTCGATGTCACAGAGATTTATGTGCAATGCAGGTTCATTTAAATTCCTCCGTGCACACGCGGTGTCTCTTCATCTCGCTTTTAAAGGCCGGGATTTTCCCTCCAAAACGGATGTGTAAATTGCATGAATCCATTAGAAAGGGTACCAAACCTTACTGCTCATATCTGTGCATGATTTAAATGCAAATAGATGAAGGAGAGAGGTGCACTGATCCAGGACATTGCTCCCCTGTGCCTGGTTTGTACATAACATAAATCTCCATATTTAAACAATGATTTAAAAAAGGTAAGTGTGGTCTTCAGTATAAACAAACACTTCAATCAAACAATATATACTAGTGTGCAACTGCAACTTCAGTGTATATCTTAAGCAGCATTTTAAAGGGCCCTATTCTGCTCATTATCAGGTTCATATTTGTATGTAGTGTCTCTACTGGGACATGTCTCCATGCTTTAATGTTCTAAAGCTCTTTATTTCTCTCATACTGCCTGTGCTGCAGCACCTCTTTTCACCCTCTGTCTGAAACCAGAGCCCAGTCTGCTCTGATTGGTTAGCTGGCCGGCTCTGTTGTGAGTGGTTAATCGCTTAGGGATGTCCCATGCCTTTGCCTATCATGTACAATGTGTTGGAGCGCTAGCCAATTGATGCGCGAGTGTTACTTAGTGATGTCATTATGTTACGGTAAAAACAAAGGAGTCCAATCAAGGCGTTTCTGGTGAAGGTGGGACTTTGGGATTTTGTTATTTGTAGACCAATAACATACAAAAGAACATATGTGGCAAAAGGAAAAACCATAATAGGGCCTCTTTAAGGGAAAACATAAGCACAGAAACTAATAATCATGCATAAGGCTAACTCATGAAGAGACTTGGCCTGATTTGCTGCATTCAGGGGAACTTTTGGAATGCACCCATCTTTCCTCCATCTCGTTAGCCGGTGTTCTGTATCTGGGAGGAGTGTGTGTGTTGTGACACCTTTCTGGAAACACTGCTACGTGTTAGGTTTGAGGGGAGAGTGCCTGGCATTGAGATTGATCAGGTGCAGCATCGGAGCGGACAGGCCACTGATTGCAGACAGTAATGATCACACATTCCAGGTGCTCAGCACAAATACCCACTTACCAACACTGTGGCGCACATGTACTCAGTTGAAAACACATACACAAAAGAAAAACACCTGTTGCCAAGGCCAGGTTAAACACATAATGACAGTGCTGTAAAACTGCATATGTAATGAAGTAGAAAGACGTGCTTTTAGTGGCATTAGATTTTCTGGTCTACTAAACTACGGTCCCTTCTTATGATGGGTTTCCTCATGTTGTAAGACGGGATGTTTGAATCATGACGAAGTGCTGATACCCAAACTTGAGGTAGCCCTTGTTCTACATCACCAAAAACGTGTTCGGCTATCAAACTCTATTGTACCTGAGCTGGAAGTAATTCGACATGACGTGAAGCCTTCTGCGGTTACCAGTGCAATACACACAAGTCACAGTGAATTACAAAAAACAGGTGATGAAGACTCATTTAACATGCAGCGTTTTAAAGGACTGCTGTTGTTTAACATTAGCACGATAGATATTGATAAATTCAGTGATATAACACTTACACAGAGATATCTGTCTTAAACATAGACCATGTGTGTCGCATAAATAAGGAGGTGTTAAATTGCTTATGTATTTAGCTTTTCATAAGGGAAAAATGATGTTATTTGCTCTTGTAAAGGTTACAGTCTCACTTCAATATTGATGTTCTTTTTTCTTTGGCCTTCTATGATAACCATTATGAGAGATAAAGAAGAACAACCTTTTACTTCTTTATATAAAGAATTATAATATATTTTTTGGATTACTCACTGAACAATACAAATAGGGAAATAGGGGAGAGATCTCCACTCATTCATTATTGCCTATACTTTATACAACTATGTATGATGGTCACTTACATTCCAAGTTCTCACAAAAGCTGGGAAGCTCCATTTTTGAAAACCTGACAAATATAGCTTATAGTGACGTTGGGTTTTGCATTGTACGCGCCCTCTCTCCGGCCTCCGAAGCAGCCACAATAGCAGCCCAGGCCTAATAATGATTCCTAATAGGGAGCAGTAATTGGAAATAGCAACTTCATTAGTGAGTGACAGCAGCAGGTGATAAGACAGGGGAATACTGTGTAGCCACTGATGCTAGAAACTCATTATCTGCATTGCATGCTTCACTCCTTAATTATTAGAGAGGATCTTCACACTCCTCACATCCCCTCTCTCTCTTTGACAGTAGTTTATTTTAAAGGGGTATTTGGGGTGCCTGTGTAATCTGTCTTTGGGAGGTGGATGGCCTTGGGATGAAAGTGATGAAACGGAAGAGGAGCCTTAATGAGAATCTCCGCGCCTCGGCCTTTGATGCAGAGTAGATGCAGCTATCCAATTTTTGTGTGTGTGTGCGTTAACCTGACTGCAGACTGCCGCAGTTGTTTGATTTTTAATATGCCCGACATTACTCACCAACATTTTTCATTAGCAGCTTATTATTGCTACCCAAATACAATATGTCAGCGGCAACACAGAAGGCAAAACAAAATTGTCAATTTTCTCCTGAAAGCAAGGTTGATTAAAATAGGCAGACTTGTGGGAACATAGATCTTACATAATCTTCCTCCTGTATTAACATGCAAGAGACATTTTTACATGTGTAGCTTTCAATAAAACTTGCGTTGTATTCTATTAATAATATACCGTCAACAAAATAATTGTGTTGGAGAACCATAAATAAGGATTTCCGATTGCCATACGACTAGCAAAGAGGCTAAGCAGGCTAAGTGTGTCTATCTTTGTGACGCTAAAAAGATCTGCTGTTGAGTTATATTAACTTGCAGTAGTTCCCTCTCATTTGGCCCGTGATTGGCTGCCACTGGGAGAGCGGAGGAGAACTGAGGGAGACAGAGGACACAAAGGGGGAGGCAAAGAATGAAACACGAAGAGAGCACTTGAACTCTTGAGTGGCGTTGGCGATGCTAATGCTGTGTTCGGAGACAGAGCGAGGGAGGGGAGAGGAAAATTGAAATGGTGAAAGTGATTGAAGGAAACAAGGGAGCCGGGCAGGCTAATGACAGCGAATAGACAAGATCACAGTGATTGAGAGAAGGGGATAGGATTATCTCTGATTATCTTTAAGAATATCTTTTTAAGCTTAAAGATCAGACAGAGAGAAGAATAGAGGCGGAGAATAAGTGGGCGAAGAAAAATAGATCTGTCAGCTCCAGAAGTGTGGCGAGGCAGACCTTAAATATGTGCTTTTGAGAGGCAAAGCTAGACTTACAGGTCAAACATATCATGCCTTATGCAAAGCATGATCTAGAATTGTGATCACATACACCTAGCAACACACACAAAGACCATTACCCTTGCAGCAAGACATCATTGGAGACGATTAGCACCCCTTTGTGTTGTCCTTCTTCATGCCAGTGCTACATGCCTGGAGGGGCTACCAGCTGTTGGGGAGGAAATGACCAATTTCTATACAACACAGCAACCACCATCAGTCAATATAGTCACATCATACGGGATTATGAATATAGATCTGTAAACATCAGGGAAACCTGTAAAGCCGTGTCGATGCATTGTCATTTCCTGCCTGAAGGTGAATAGTGCAGCCTGACAAACACTCACAGAGGGCCCAGGTATTCTGCTTCCAATCAGAGGATGTTTTAGAGGGAGATTCCATCATCTGGTGGCCGTCTATGGTCGTGAGAAGACTGACAATATTGTGTTTACTGCCAGGGCAGCGGTGCCAGCCAAAGAACTGTCGCATCCATCCTGATTGGAATTCAAATGGAACCCCCGTGCCGGGATCAATACTGCATGATAATGATGTTGTGACATTTACAAAGGGGATGGTGCTGGTAGATGTGTGTTTGCGACCTCATAGCGGGTGGGAAGTTGTCAGTGTTTAGAAGCAGCCATGTGTCTCTGAATTCATCTGGTTAGTGGAAGCAGAAGCAACATTATTACTTTTACTTAATTATCTCCCTTTTTTATGAAATCCACAAAATTGGTAAATAGATTTTCTCTTCGTTCGCAAACCTAGAACGACTCAAAGTGTGATTTCCTCTCATGTGGATAACCAGAGAAACATTCATGTGCTACATTGTTCCGATCTCTTGGAACTGAATAAACTAAATATTGTGAGCATATGTCTACTGAGAGAGACGTTTATTTGTTTGGATAAGAACATTGTAGATATGAAACCAGGAAATAGAAGTCAAGTTTCTCATTATTTCGTAATATTAACGCTATAATATATGATTCTGTATCGGCTTTCTGAACACACAAGGAAGACCTTTCAAAATAAAGGCTCTTACAACAATCAAAAGCATGTGAGGCCATTGACCGAGTAATATCATTGACACATCTCTGCTTTCAATTCTATGATTTATCCAAAAAACAGCTCTGTTATGTTCAGCCTTTTTTTCTAAACAGAATGATATCACCCAGCTGACATATATTTGGCCTTACACCACCCAATATCCACTGGCATCTCCAGTGCTGAATTAGTTTTAGCTTGGGCAGCTAACTTTATGAGCGACATCAGCAATCCATCAAAGAGGTTGGGGACAGCCCTTTAGCACCATTGATCTCTCCACTCTGCAGAATGTGCATATATACCCCCCCATACATCACTGGATAACACTTTAAAAAGAGAGATGGATGAAACACGGTGACAAGGCTGGTCCGCATTAGAGATACTAAATATTTCTGTGGGTGCTTGCCCTCCTGATTAATGGCTTCATAAAATGTCCACAGCTACCCCTCATCTTTAGGCCGCTTTTCAATCACACAACACTTTCAGAGAGACTCCGCCTGGAGCTCTGGGAAACAGTGAAATCTGATTTGTGCTTGTTTGTTTATGCGCCGATACATTTATAGCAACATCCTGTACATGTAGCTATTAGTGTCAAGAGGGGCATCTGTCAGCTTTTCCGAAATATTTCAGTTTTTCTTTCTCCCTGCTGCATTTGGCGATACTTCCTGCTAATCTTTGTCTCCTAGTCGCTCCTCACTCCATGCGCTTTTCAGCTCATCCGGTCCGTTTGACTCCTAACAGAGTTTGCTGCATTGTAGTGAAACGCTATTAATTAACTTGTCACCCCTCGACAGTTGACAGAGACAGGTTTTAGACCGGCTCTCTGAGGAAGTGGGCGGACACCGGCGCTAAATTAAAAAGCTGGGAGATCTTGTCATATCCTGTCATTGGTATATTTAATGAAAAAGCGAACATGTGTGTGCCTCAGTGTCTCTATGTGTGTTGAGTCTGCTGAAGGACAGGGTGATCGACGCGCAGAATTACAAACAGATGGGAGGAAGGCAGAGAATCAGACATGTTTCGACTAAGTGGGAGACTAAGAAACAGCTGGTGGCTACAAGGCAGAGGTCTGGAGACAAAGAGAAATGAGGCCAGAACAATCCGTATAGGCAGCAACCAGTGCATCAGGACCGTAGGCTATATCATTTTGAAACATGTCTCCGCTGACATGAGGAAGTTTGCGACGTTGATCTTATCATCATTGTCATTATCAGTTAGGAAAGTATTGTGCTCCCTATATTAACAATGGAGATCTGGCAACATTGTTACTTGAAAAAGCATGTCGGATCACTTAAGCTATTTTAACTTAACCACTGTTAGAGCTCAGAAGTAAGCACATCCAAAAAAGACATGGAATGGTCAACGTTTAAATATCAAGTTGATGGTATATTGATATTTTGTCTCTGTTTGGTATTGTTGTAGTTTATTCATACTATAAGCACAATTTAAAAGTGTTGGGATGCGGGAAAAAGTGCTTCCCACTTCAGTACATCATAGGGCTGCTCGATTATGGCAAAAATCATAATCTCGATTATTTGGGTCAATAATTGATATCACGATTATTAAAAACGATTATCCATTTACTTTGAAAACATCAATTTATTGAAAAATAAAAGGTGTAGTATGTTTTTAACAGTTGATTACCCTGAACTTTAAGTATAATTCAATTGAAAAACCAATAAAAAAAATTATATATATATATATATTTTTTAAATAAATAATAAAAAAAAAAAAAAAAATCGTTTTATTTCGATGATGTTGTTTTCCTAATCGTTGCAAGCCAAAATCGTAATTGCGATTAAAATACGATTAATTGAGCAGCCCTAGTACATCACATTACAAGCCAACCCTCGAGATTCTCCTGAATAGAGAAGGAGATTTGTTGTGTAGACACACCAACCCTGCTGCTCCACCTAATGGAAAAGCCATGTCACCTTTCCCAAGGCCCCATCACACTGCAGCCCAACATGGCATACCAAGGATCAGCGTGTACCATGTTGCCGCAGTGACACTCAGAGACATGGGCCAATCCTCTGCGGTGGTGTTTTATTAGACCCTCCAGAAAAACGCGGGCTAAAATCCTTGATTATGCGGGCTAAAATCCTTGATTATGCGGGCTAAAATCCTTGATTATGCGATTAAACATGCAGGGTTTTTATGTGATTTTATGCGGAAATATGCTAAATATGCGAAAAGTTGCGAAATATGCGGGAAGCGGAAAAAAGGTGATTCTTCTCCCACACCCTGTTACTAGGCTACTACTGAATGAAAGTGAGCCCTTTTAAAGAGTTCCTATGATAAACAAGCATACTAGAAGCAAGCTACATCACAAAGTGTTATTTATGTATTTATATATGGGCTATTTTAATCACTCTCTCTCACACACACACACACACACACTCTTCTCCACCTCATTCTGTTTTCATTTACTCGTTCGTTATCTGACCAGCTTCAATCTTGTAGGCTACTCACCTCGTTTCTTGTAGCCCTCGAAAGGGTTTTGGAGGTTGATGCCTCGGTGAACGCGAGTTGTTTGGCTTTCTTGTCCGCAGCAGCAGAAAGCATTTTAGAATGTTTGAATGAATCAAAGTTTTCTCTTATGCTCCAACACACAGTTGCACGGGGTGCAGAATAGTTTCCCCCCACTTTCGTGCAAGACATCAGGGTACTGCTTTGCCCGGTCTTTAGCAGAAATGTTCGTCGGTAAATGAGATGGATTCGATTTTTTGATCTTGGTGTGTTCTCTCTCGTGTGAGTTCCACACGTTCACTCTACGGTGTTGTTTACCTTCTGTGATGCGCGAGCTGATGACGTCGCGTCATCATCACTACTTCACGTCAAGACGAGTTCACTTTTTTTTTTTCTCAACTTTGTGTGGAAAAATGCGGGGATTATGCGCCCTTTTAATAAATATGCACCCTTTTACAAATCTGCGCCATTTTGCTGATTATGCGGTAAATTATGCGATCGCATTATCGCGTTTTTCTGGAGGGTCTATTTTATGCCCGTCCAGACCTGTGTTTGGCCTGGCAAGTGTGAACACGCTGCAGCAGCCCGGTGGGAGCTGTCTGTGGTGCTGAAAACAGGATCTCCCCTCCACTGCTGCTTCTCAACTCAAACGTAGCATGATGTTTTTTAACCATGGCTTCACAGGCTGTTGCATTTGAACATTATTCAAGTTACATGAAGTGCAACGGTACTTCATTCATGTTTTACCCTTCTCATATTTTGATTCTCATTTAATCTAAATGGTTGTCTCTTTGTGAAGCTTTCAGATTCTCAGACACCAGAAATAATTTTATTCACATAATACTACCGAAATATGAGGAAACATAAAAAATATTTCACAAAATTGCCCCAAAAATTCAATTTGTATTTATATACGCAACCAAAAGATAACTATCCAAACAATAATTGTCTTCAAGTTTGCTTCATTTATTAAAGGTTACAGATATGAAGGTTCATATTAAGTTTACTGAAAAGCATGTACTCCCTCATGTTCTGCTCACTCAGTACAGAACATATTTGAACTTTAAGAAAGTGTCTTCTGAATTGACTCAGGTAAAACTTTTCCTTGAAGACCAAAAGTCCTCAAATTAATCATCTAGGCTGTGGGCTTCTGTGAATTATAGAAATGTGTTGATCGTGCTTGGTTTTGGGCATTGACACGAAGCAACAAGTGACAGAGTATCCTTGTGTGAAGCTACTAAACGCTGCCTGAGTCTTAAACGTGGGAAAGAGTCCATTGGGAAGTGTCTGTTATTTTCAATCCTGCACTGAAGAGGGTGTGATGTTACTGCGGTATTATATCTTGAGAGAAATGCTTAGGAGGGTGAAAGAAACTCAAAGAAGGAAAAGAGAGGGAGAGTGGAAAGAGCCCTGGGAAATCTCCTGGCCCATCTTGCAGGCACCTCAGCTCCGCTGTTCCTCTCACTCACCTCACTGACTTTCAATCGCCGGAGCCAATTTGCTGGGAGAGAAACCCCTCGCTGGCAAGAAATGAAACCACCTCAACTCCTCGACACACACCTACCCTGCAGCACCGTCCTTCTCCTCCTCTCCATCCCCTCCGCTATTCTCCGCTCTCCAGACTTCCAGCACATCAAAGGCCTGGAAGAGAAACATGGAGACTCACTCGGTCGCCTCTCTGACTCTCAAGTCTTTTTTTACCGCAACCTCACTCCTGGGTTTCTGGTGCCAACTGTGAGTCAGAGAAGGGTTACTGTAAGATATGCTGGTCCCTTTGATGATATGGTGTCACAAAGAACACATATTACCTATAACATAATGTTATGTCTTCTTGGATTGCCACTTCAGTACTTTGTTCCTGTGACTCACTGCACTGATATGTATATTTGATGAACTGCTACCTTTTTATTTTCTGCCAATGAAACACTTGAAGCCACTTTTAATAATGACATTTTACAAAAATAACTTGAAGGCATCCCATAAATGAACATGCTACACCATCTGATATGTGCCTCACCACTTGAGGGAGAGAATGGTGAGAGGGAGACAGGAAGCAAAGGTAGAGAAGGTATAACAAATGAGATGAGGGTTGTTTGCCTGAGGCGCTGGCTCTCCCCAGCACAGTGGTGGCAGTTTCAGGGGCTTGAGACTGTAAATAATTTACCGTCTCGCCTCAAAGAACACACACACACCCGGCGCACTCAAGCCCTGTGCTTCTCATACAGGCTGACTTCCTCTTTGTCTCCTTGCACACACACACACATGCACAGACAAAGGCTATTTTAGTTTAATCTCGCATGGGAGTACCAGCCACATTACTATTTTATTTTATGTTTTTGGATATTGTCTTAGCTGACATACAAGGGAGTACAGGCAAGGTGGGGGGCAACGTTAACTCTGGGGCTAAGAACTAACACACAAATGCAGTGCAGTGGAGGAGAATCAGTGCCCATGTTTTCTTTCAAACATTTCCTGTCTCCTTTGTACTCGGCGCTTATAAAAGGTCCTAATGCATGTTCTAACAACCTCTGAACACCCAAAAGCGATCACTGAACAATGCGTACTGATGGTACGTCTTTGATAGTTATTATCATCTTAGCATTTAATTGCATTTGTAATGCCCGGAGGGAGCACGATGCACTCTTTCATCGCTGCATTGTGGTGACTTTTTATTTATTCTGTCTGGCATGAAAACACCATTACTTCCCAGAAGGCTTCTACTGACATTTAGCGTGGAAATGTTGGGTGAGGGGTGGGGAAGGAGCGCCTGGTAAAACAAATAAATACGTCGAGGGTGGGAGTGGAGCGATAGAGAGGGGAGGGCTGGGCCTGGTAATGGGCGCTGTATGACGGAGGTGTTCGTGGAAAGGCACGCCAAATGTCAGATATGAGCTGCATAGCAAACGGAGATGTGAATGTCAAGGGGCGATGGACAGCTGCCGAGCAATTTCCTGGTCATTAGCGAGACACCAGTGTGCAGAGGCGGCGCCGGTGACCTCTGTTACGTATGTGTCAGTGACTGAGCCACGGGCTAATGTAAAAATGTAGTGTTGCTACTGCAGATATCGTAGACCATCTGCACAATGGAGGGTCTAACTGTGGCGGCAATTAGGAATGTCCCTTATAACATCGTCATGCTACATGTATATCGCTAATAATAACTAATACCACACACGGAGCGAACCCATGAAGAGGGACATCATGTCTGCAATCTGGAGGCAGTGTTCCCTCTTCGTCGGTAATATGAAATGCATGAGTTCTTCCATACTTAATGTTACGACTCGCCCCGCTTCATTAAGTCAGCGGCTGCTCTGGCCATGTTACAGTGATACAATGGTGGACCGTTGTTCCTAATCAAAATCGAGCTGCTAATACAGACTATGAAAGCTGTGGTAGTCATGGTGATGAAGGTAATCGGATACTTTATGATTATAATGTTTCACAACAGTTTACCAAGAATCAATTGTAATGCTAAAAGTGTCTTTAAAATGTATCTGCATAAGTGTTTATTGTCAACATAGATGCAGTCTGAGCGACCATGACTGTTCCCATTTCACCCTGCAATTATCTGTCCTTCAAAGCTGATTTGATAAAGGAAATTGGTCCTTTACAAATATTTATGAACATGTTTTTAGTTGGAAAACAAACACTATTGAATGAGCAAGACAATCAGTTGCCAGCGCAGCATGGAGCAACACTTAACATCATTTCACACACTGAACAACATCCTGATTTGCATGCTAACAGTGTTTTACGGACACATACGCCCCCCTCCCCTCCTGCCATGTTCTCTCTGAAATGCCAGTAAATGGTAGCGGCTCTGCAGCAATCCCAGCATCCCTTATGGTCTCATGTTCACTCCTGGCTTGATACAGATGGAGAAGGCCGTGCCCCACCGGTCCCACTTTGTTTGGGTGGTGTTTCGCTGTGATTTTGAAGCCTGTAGGCGCTGGCTAGGGACACACAGGCCTCCACTGGCATGGAGTCGTATCATCTCTGCAGGATGATAAGCTAACATGAGAGTGGGCGAGGGGTTATTTGGGAGAGGATGCTGCAGTGCAAAGGAGCAAAACACTGGACTTAAGCAGGACCTCACAGGATGGAGAATTTGTTTTATTGACATGTTAATTGTTTAGTATCAAACTTCCTGGTTGATATGACCTCACCTCCTTGCCTTTATCCACCTTAATAGCATGTGAAAGCAGCAGCAAAGGCTTCCCTTGTTTCCTTCCTCTCCCTTCCACCTTCCCATCTTTACGCCTGTGTGTTACTAATCAGGGCACACTGAGCCAGACAGATTGTTTGTTATCCGATAAGAAGGACGGACCAGGGGGAATCGGAGAGGAGGGAGAGACATTCTGGAAATATCAGCAAATTGGATTTAGCTGGAGAAAATAGCATGTATCTGATACCGTACAGATTTGATTCTATTAATGCAGGCGGAGAAAGTTAAGCAGGTGGTGTGTGTATGTGTGTGTGGTGGTTTTAATTAAGGAACTGCAACATCGAATGGTTCCCCCACCACACACTTAAGTGACAGAAGATCGGTGTTTGAAAGCTGGCACTATCTCAGTTTTTTCAACATGGCTGCCTATCCCCCCACCCAGTTGCTCTGTTTCCTCCTACACTCCTACACACACCCACACAACCACACACACACACACACACACACACACACACACAACCACACACACACGCACACATACACACACACACACACACACACATGCCATGTATACATCACTTCAGGGGACATTACATTGACTTACATGCATTTCCTGGAGACTTATCCTAACCTTAACCATAACCCTAAACCTAAACCTAACCAAGTCTTCACCCTAAAATGAATGATTCCCCTCATGGGGACCTCCATGGTGTCCCCATAATGGAGGCGAGTCCCCACACGTCACTGTGTAAACAGATGTAGGTCCCCACAAGTATAGTAATGCTAGGCCTCACACACACACACACACACACACACACACACACACACACATACCCCTTAAACTCCAAACCATAACCACCACAGGCTCCTGAAAGGAGGCCAGAAGGCTCACAAAGCAGTTGTTGCTCATTGCGTTTGAAATTGAATTTTTTTTAGGATAGCTGCTAATAAACAGTGAAGTATAAACTCCTTCGCTTGCCAAATTTCCACTTGGAGCACTGCCTCTCCTCTTTCTTTAAATACCCTGCTCCATCTGCGCACCATTTCTTTCAATGGCCGAGAAAATAGGCAGCAATCAACAGCCATAAACACACCTCCAGTCCCTATCCCTTTCTGTCTTCACCCCTCCCTCCTCCCTCCTAGTATCTGCCTTGGCTGACCTAGATAGTGAAAAGCTAGGCGATGGAAAGACATGACTTCAGCAGAATCCAAATTCTTTTCAACGGTCTTGCAGACTAGCCTTTTGTTATGCAGCTCGACATGCTATTCTCCCACTTCCAGATGGCAGTATTTATACCAGAGGTTGCTGTTGTTCTCGTGTTTTGTTTTTTTCGCGAAATAAGAGCAACTTTGAATATTTTGCTTCAGAATCCCTGTTTTATCCGGTGTGTGTTTGCACAGTCATACCCGTTTTGTGTCTTTAGGTGAGAGGAAATTGCAAAAAGAAAAATGCTCAAAGCTCATTGTTTTTATTCCTGTGATTTCACTCAGAATGCCTCAATCTCTTTTACCTTCCTGTCACAGTATGTCGATGTACTTAATTCACACATTGCCGGTTTCAATCCAATAGGGATGGATTTATGCTGTCAGAAAACAGGACTGTATTTCCTGCTCATATACCACTCCGACACTGCTAATAGGTCATTAGACCCTTTGTCAGGAATGTGAATAAAAAAGCCTTTTCCTGGACACAATGTGAGGATAATGCAGGTTGCATAACTGAAGTATATCTGTGTTTTTTGGGTGTGTTATAATTGTGAAAATGCACATATTGCTTGATTTTTTTATGCCTCAATTGTTGCAAACAGCTTTAAAATACTGCTGCGAGGATCTCCTTTGGCTTCTGGATTATCTGTTCCGCCCTTGATCTCCACCTCGGATTTCTCTTTCAGTCTTGAAAGAATGACTTTGTGTAAAGGACGGCATTTATTACCTCCTCTAAAGAGATGGCATGGCTAAGTATGATGAATGTGTGATGAATGTATCAGTATGTGATGAATGTACAATCTGGTGCTTTTCAACTAAAGTTTCTTCCTTTTCTCCTCTCTCTCCCTCTCATGCTCTCTTCCTGCTCCCTGCGATGCCTTGAAAACTACCAAATAGGTAAGTGAAACCCATTTTGCACACTAAAATGTCAAATTGAGTTATTTGGTTCATTTTCTTTGCGAGAGAATGCAGCGGCTGTACGGCGGCAAGTTTAAGCAGCAGAGATCAAGGATTTTTCAATAGTGTTGCATTTCCACTTCTTGCTGACTTTCAATGCTTATGTTTACACTTTTGAGTGAGAAGGACAATGGTTTTCCCAATGACAGTGCACCTGTGAATCTAGGTACATCGTCGGTGAAGTAAATCTCATGAGGGAAGTTTTCTAGAAAACTCAGTGCTGTGGTTTAGGCACACTCTGCTGCCCACTTTTAATTACTTATTTAGTTTAAATGAGGGGAAGCCTTGACTGTAAGTTTTCCGAGAGCTTGCTCTTGTGGCTTAGAATCTAGGCGAGCATTACATTTTAATAGACAGGAGGATTGCAATGCGCCTTGCTTCCTTTCCACTGACTCATTTTCTATGTATTCCTCTAAGTATCATATTTTAATAGGGGACCTTGCAATATTTATAGATACGGTGATTATAAAACGGGGCAATTGCCATATTTGTGGAGGTAAATTATCTCTTGAATGTGTAAACGAGGGCAGCTCGTGCCACAGTCTCAGTACTGTCGATGGGCAATTTAAAAACCAGTGAGAAGAGTTTGCTTTAACTTTCTGCACAGGTTCCTTTTAACAATTGGGTTGCTCATTAGTGCTCACAGCAGACTGCAGTAGAGACAGCACGTGACTTCACTTTATTTTGTCTAGCTCTCTCCATTTCCATGTGCTTTCTGCCGCCACCCTCCTCTTTCTCACCAACACAAAGGCAAATGGCTCATCTGTCTCTCTGGCTTCATCCCACCCTTCTGTCTTTTCATTACGCCTCTCCATCTCCTTTTATCTTTTCATAATAAGGAGAACCATCTTTTCCTGTCCTTCTGACGCTCCCCCTCTCTCATGTTCCGTGCTGTTATTCCGCTCACACCTCGTAAGGCGGGGAAAACAGAGCAAGATGCCGTTCGCATTGCCTTCCAATGTGTCGCAATTTAATTTTCTCATTTGATCTTGTCAAACGGCTGTATTTGCAATACATGAGGCTGTTTAAATTCATGAGGTCAGATGGAGTGCTTTCTGTAATTGGAATCACTTACACACTTTCTTGAGGACGCCCTCTCGCCTCATTTGTGACAACAATATGATCAGTGTGAGTGTGAGGGCAAGAATGGCCAGCGTACTTCACACTACAAGGAAATCAGAAGCAATGACTTCATTATTGTAGTACGGTTTCAATATAATTATTCATCAGATATTCAGCTCTGACCACTTAATGAACAATAATACAAACCAACAAAAGCTGATGATGCCAGGAAATGGTACAAACAAACCAGAGACTAATTTCTTTATTGTAAACAACTTTGATGAAGATGTTTGCCAGTGTAACATTTTGTAATGTTGGGATGAGTCATTCATTAAGTCAGTGTCAGTGCTTGTCTCCAAAGTGTTGTATCGGACAGTACATTTGAAGTGTTGTAAGTTAATAGCCTTTGCTTAAGTGTCAAGAGTCTCCTCGAGTAACTAGATGATACTTAAGAGCCATCATTACTTACCTCTTCTCATTAGGCTTCCTGGGAATTGCATCATCAAGAACAACTTTAAATTGACCCACCTATGGAACAAGAAGCATCATATGGTGGCATCTTGTTAGAGTAAAGGAGCCGACAGACAGTGATAATAAATGTGGTGCATTGCTACCACTAAAGATTAAAAAGATGTGACATCAAACTTACATTTTTTCCCCAAGGCTTAAAGATGTGGAGATACTTGAACTGAAAGAAAATACATCCTTGTTACCGCATTGTCACATCGTTATACTGAGAGTGAGCAATGTCGGCGTTTGTCTTGATTATCCTCAACATTTAGCAGAATGTTCTTACCGGTGAAGAGCGAAGCCATTAGCGTCGTAGGATAAATAGTTGATGCATCTCCATTCAACGACAGGAGTCGCTTTTGTTCATTCAAGGTGTTACAACATTGTGCTGAATTAAAAAAGGGGAAGCTGTTCATTTGTGAGGCATAAATGGTTGAGACACTTCAGTCAAAATCATAGCACTGAAATGGCTTGGAATTCAAAGTAAAACTCCATTTTAGATAAAAAAACAACAGAGACTAAAACAAAATTGCCAATTAAAATTCCAGTCATATTTTAATAATGCCACCATAGTTTTGTTTTTGTTTTTATGGTAGTCTACATGAGTATTTTACTTGTGATGCTGAAGGACATCAAACAAATATGTTTGACTAATAATAATAATAATAATAATAAATGATATTTATATAGTGCCTTTCAAGGGACCCACGGTCGCTGTACATGGTGGACAAACAAAACAAACAGACAATCAAAGGGCAAACAAAAAAGAAAGGAAGCCGGGGGACCAAGAAAGGGCTCGGGCCCGAAGGCCAGGGTGAACAGGTGAGTTTTTAATGATGATCTGAAGATGTCCAGGGAGGCAGCATTACGGATCTCGGCAGGAAGTGCATTCCAGAGGGTGGGGGCCGCAACCCTGAACGCCCTGTCACCAACAGTTCGGAGGCGAGAGCGGGGGATGGAGAGCAGGCCCGTGTCTGAGGACCGCAGACTCCGAGAAGGGGTGTAGGGATGGAGGAGTACTGGGGGGCGAGGGTATGGAGGGACTTGTACGTGAGGAGGAGTGTTTTGTACTGAATCCGGCACTTGACCGGCAGCCAGTGGAGGTGGATGAGGGTGGGGGTGATATGTTGCCATGGCTTGCGTGCGGGTGAGAAGCCTGGCGGCAGAGTTCTGGACGTACTTGAGCCTGTCCAGGGTTTTGCTGGGAACCCCGGACATGACTCCATTGCAGTAGTCCAGACGGGATGTGATGAAGGCGTGTACAAGTGTTTCTGCCACAGAGTCAGAGTGAAGGCCGGAGTCTGGCAATGTTTTTGAGATGACTAAATGAGTCTAAAAGAGCTGCTTAAAGTATAACACGGCATCACACTCACCACGAAACCCGCTTTTTCCATAATGTATGAGCATGTTTGTTATGTCCTCTGAGTCTCAGGGACCATGAACTTGGTTTTAGTTGTTGTGTTTGCATTTGAAAGATGTCGGCATATTGGAAGCTTCTCGGGACTACCTGCTATGTCTGCCTGTTAAACGCTCACATTGTAAATAAAGACGCGGGCAGAACATGTTGACTGCATGTATTATATAAACATTTATTTCCCTGTGGAGGAAAGGTCCTTAGAGACTTCCCACTGCAGATCTCTAATCCTATTGGCTCTCCACCCTCTGACTGCAGACTCTGTAGAGCTTGTACCCGCTCTCTTTTTTTAATTGAATATCATTTTAAATGTCCAAGTGCAGAAGGGTTGTGTGATAGTCATCCAGACCTCTGCAAATGACCTCTCTAATATCATGTTTCTGATGGTGTCAAGTATAAATACACAGTAATATCCAGAGCCAATGATAGCCCTGAATCCTGTGACTTCTGAAAGCCCACACACATTTTCCTCTGATGACAAAAACAAACTGCGTGGGCTGTTTGGATCTAATTGTATCAAGGTCAGAGGAATCTGAAGGCTCTTTATTTTTGTATAAATGGAAAAGCAACAGTTAAGAGAGAAAGGTCCCTCATCTATTTGATCAGCAATGTTTGAGAGATGCATTCATTCCTTCAGGAGTTATTGTTTTCTTTGCATTTGCATTTCAGTTGAATGAGGTTAGGAAAGAAATATACCCGAGTGAGAGATATGTAAAAGAGCAGAGAGGGAGGGAGGTGGAGTGAGTCACAGAGCAGAGGATGTGTGAACAGAGGTTTGCTGCTGCATGGAGCAGAGCGGCTGCTTTCACTGGCGCTTTAAATGACCCCGCTATCCCTCTTGCATTAAACACACTGCCCTGCAATCTACACTGAGCCTGAAGCCTCACTCTGTGCAATCGGCTTACCCTGGAATAGCTTTAAATTAGCAGTCGGCTTTTTCACTTTCTGCCTCTGAAGGGCCAGAGGCGAGTCGAGGAGGGTTTTTGGGGGGGGGTTTCTCCAGTGTTAAAAGACTTAACACGGCCTGCAGAAAAATGTGTTTTTAATTCATTTACCTTTAGGGCGGTCCCTATACTGAAACCTTTGATTCATCAGATAGGACAGTTTCAGAAGACGGAGCCTGTGGGCTGCCCTGGCTGCTTCACTCTCTCCTAAAGGACTTTGCTTTACCCTAAATCCTTTAATGTGACAATTAAATCCTCAAACCTTAGGGGGGAGGGAGGTGTTGAAAATGTTTTTCTTCTTCTTCAGAGGCTAATGTGGGTCTATGCTTTTCTCTTCTTCCTTTCTGTTTTACTCCTTATCTTATACCCAAGTGCCCTCTCTGCTTCCTCCTCTATTGCATTGCTCATTCAGTGGCGGAAGAAATACAGATCTATTACTGAAGTAAAAGCAGCAAAACCATAATGGAAAAATACCTCAAGTAATAGTCAAACATGAAATAATATACCTATAAAACAATTCTTCTCAAGGGCCGTCATATGGTATAGCTGTCTCCCCTCTTCAGCTGGTGGCCCCCTCTGTCTCCCCTCTTCAGCTCTTGTCACTCAAATGAAGGCACTGGTTGACCAACCATTTAAAAAAAAAAAGATAAATATATATATTCTATTAAAAGCTAACCATTTAGGCCCAGGGTTCTTACGGTCATTAAAAACCTGCAAAAGTCATGGAAATTCAAAATGCTAATTCCAGGCCCTGGAAAAGTTATGGAAAACAATATTTTCCCCAAAGTTTTGGAAAAGTCATGGAAATGTAACTAAAGTTGCATCAAATATAATTTATATTTTATCTAATCGCCAAAATAGTAATTTAATGAGTGTGCATCTTAAAAAGTTCTCTTATAGATTTGACGCTTAAAATCTCCGGTTTAAAGTAACTATAGCAGTTAAATGTAGTCAAGTAGAAGTATAACGCAGCGTAAGATTGAATTACATTAGGGAAGTACTTGAGTAAATGTACTTAATTACACTCCACCACATTGGTCAATGATGTGAGAACACGCTGACTCAGCAGACTGATGTCTCCTGCAGCGATGCTACATTAGGCTTGCCATCTGTTGGGATTACAATTACAGGTATCTAACTCTGCTGCGCATCATTAGTGCTTTGTTATTGCTGTCTGACACTGACAGGATTCCACCAATGACAATCACCTGCATTAGCAGAGATTAGATGATCAACATGACGACACAAGAGAACGGTCATGTGTGCTAGGGACATCTTAAAGGATACATCAAGAGGAGAGGAACATAACATGAAAGTGAAGAGCAAAGATTTTCAAAACAAGCTGCACAAGACCAATTTTTAAGTAATCTTATCATCTTATATTCCAGGGTCCCCTCCAGAGACGCTGCAGATTTGCCTTTATTATGCACTAAAATGCTGAAAAAGTTCTCTGCACAGAGTAAGGGATTAATAAAAAAGCTAACTGCTCCTTAACAGCACTAAATGACTCATCCATCCAAAGACACATTATGAGATTGTTAGCTGCTTTTGTCCCATTGGCGTGCTTCAAAGTGAAAAAGTATTGCCGTTTTAGGCCTTTCATAATGAAGTTAATGTATTATTCAAGTTAAGAATGTTTAAAATAGGATATCTCTTGCACACGCAACTTTCAAATGTTGCTTCCAGGTTTGACTTCTTAGCAGTATTCTTTTGTACAGGGATTCACTTTATCCAACGTGATACAAGGGTTAAACAACTTAACATAAGTAAGATGTAGGAGGCAAGATTATTATCACTATGTATGTATGGTTCATATAAAACTAGCAGGCTAGACTGTGTAAAAAACCCTCGTACAACCACATCTAAAACTGACTGGCTTTATGCACAAACATGAGTTATACAGATGATTTGAATTGCAAGCTAATAAGAATATTTCACAAAATACCAAACTATTCCTAAAACTCGTTCACAGGTGTGTTACATGCTCCATGTGTCTCTCTATAAGCAGTTGGTGATTGACAGATCTGTAGAAAGAGAAGTGTGGTTAAGAAAAAGCTGTAAATAATGTCTGTATAAGGAAAGTTAACAAGGTACCTGCTGTCCTGCACCAAACTGCAAAGCGGCTAGTATAGTTGTGTTTTTATTTCACTAGAAACTCCCCAGAGATGGAATTGCTTCGAAGTTAGTTGCACCCTTCAAGTGCTGTACCTCCATGACTCAAGTAGTAAATAAAATGAAGAGGTAGCATGAGGACGTTTGACCTGGGTCGACCCTCTGATCAGAGCAGCAATCACTACAGTTAATGGATTGTTGTCCGACCGCTTTCCTCAGAGGAGATTTACAGCCGGCGGCCGTCACAGGAGCGTCAGTATCTGCTGCATCCAGACTGGCACAAACAAACACACATAGACAGAGAAGAAGTGATTCAAGAACAGAAGCAGACAGCTGTGGGACGTGGCATTGATTTAAAAGCAGCCGCTACTATAAAATACCATCTTCTGTTGAGCCCTGCATTGTTATATTTTGAGTATGTATTGTTTTGTCAGATGCTGAGTGATTGTAGGCCATATTTGGAGCGACAGATGTTGAAAAGAAGAAGTGTCTGCGAAGTGTCATTTTTCATAGATGATGTTCTTTGGTTTCCTTCATGCTAGACAACACCTTGAGAGATTCAGCATCTGTCATGTGGCAGATTGTTCCCTGTCCCACCCAGGTAGTTTAGTTTGATATGCACTGCATATTTTAACCAAATTAAACACAGTTACAATATTATCGTGAGCTATTTGGGGCCATCTATTTCCTCCCGTAGCAACCAGTGCCTCTTGTCAGAGCAAGCTTTTTTAATCAGACCCATGCAGGAGTCTGTTTTTGCCGAGTGAAAAGAGAATGAAGGGGCTGACTGGGGGATGGAGGGGGGGGGGGCTGAGGATGAAAAGAAAAAAGCGGCGAACAATTGGCATGAAATGAACTGTCGTCAAAGCCAGTGCTTCGCCGAGCATAAAACAGTCAGGAGGGGATGATTTATTGTCGCGGGGAGAACAAGGGCTCTGCTCTGGATGCATATTGTATGTGTTGTGATGGAGCTCAGGCCCTTATCCAGCAGGATTTCTCAGACATGAAATCATAATGATGCCCAGAGTGAGGGGAAAAAGTGGTCCAAGCTTACAAATTGAAACTTCTGACTCGATATCATTCTGTTAAATGTTTTCTTTCTCTCTCCGTCACCTTCTCCTTGTGCATGTCACTCACTGATTTTGTTTATTTACCTGCTGCCCATCTCGCCTCCTTCCTACTCGCTCTCCAAATGCGCTGTCACCCCTCGCGCCCTTCCTTCCATTCCCTCAGTCTCCCAATCCTCCTTTGAGCCAGACCAAGACAGCTCCCTGCTCCAGATACAGGAGAGAGGGGAGAGGGGGGGGGGGTCTTTGTAGTCAAATTGACTTGTGCCTCGTTCACCCAGGTCTCTGGCCAGGCTCAACGGTATGCATGACACACTCATTTGTCATGCATTGGCCTGTATGTGTACTCCTGCCAAAACGCTGTCCTGGCTCCCATCCCAACTCTCTCCTTATTCACACAGCACTTAGGCTTGGGGGAAAAACAGAGGCACAAAATGGCTGCCGCTGTCACTGCTCTGTTCTCCCAGTGAGTGAAGGAGGAGGAGGCTGTGTTTTTTACATTCAGTGGAAAATGAGATGATGTAAGTTTTCCAGAGTGCTTTTTTGTCTCGTTGCCTGGTTGTTGTTCTTTCAGGATATCGGTTTATGAGGTCCTCTTGGCCCTTTGAATCACCATTAGGAACTTTAAGGGGTTGATCGTGATTTCTGTTTTAATCTAAGATTCTGTCATTTTATGTTGTCCATACAGTACAGTGTTATATGTCGGTCCAGTTTTTTAATTGCAAATTCCAACAAGAGGGGCTCCGCGACCGAAACTTTCCTGTGAGTCTGGGTCACTGACCTACATTAGCTGAGTTATTACTTCAACATGATGTATTACTTTGACCTTAATAATATTCAGTCGGACATTAGTCACCGCGTCACCCTGTCCCCACAAATTAAGCCCTATAAATTGGTTTGGAAGTTTTCGAGGCAGCTCTTACACAGACTCTCCTCCAGATTACAGGCTTAGTTGCATCTGCCACCAGTTCCTCTCTGACAGGCTACCCCATTTTGTAAAGGTCAGCGGTGTATTTTGTGTTCGCTTCAATATACGCTAGTGCCTTTTTCATTGTTCCTCCTCCATTTCTGTTTTCTTCCTCTCGGTTTCCTGCGTAGTGTGAACTCAGCGTGCCGGTCAGTAAGGCCAATTCCCATCACTCTTTCTCCCTTCCTGTCACCAGCGTGCCTCAGCTAGGGAGAAAAGGGATTTGAATGGGCGGGGGGTTGGTTAGTGCTACACTAACGGCAAGTCAAGCAGTGAGTGGAGTGAGGTTGATTTAGAGAGGAAGGAGATGAAAGGGAGGAAGTGACTCAGCTCGTGACTAACCGACTGATCGATTGTTGCAATACTTGCATAACAGCCATATATTCATGTATCTGTACATATACATGGAGGCACATTGAAACTTCTGACTAACTCTGTTTGACATTTCTGACTGTAATGAATGCTCTCTCATTCTGTCACCATCTCATTGTGCATGTCACTCTCTGAATCACACATTGTTTGTTTCCTGTTTGTTGTTAAGCCCACTCCTCTTTCATCCCTTCCACTTCAATGGCAGCTTTTTTTTATGAAAGCAGAGTTACAGAGCCACATGGGTTTTGTCTGCAGTCATTAGAAACAACAGAAATGATGACGTTTTATAAAGATTTATTAAGATTTCTGTTTTGCGCAACATGAATGACAAATGCTTCTGAAGCTTATCTTTGTTATATTTGTGTCAAAGACTATTTCATTAAGCACACTTCCCATCAACCAAAGTTTGAACACCACCTGCTGCGATTGATGCTGCGTAGTTTAGCAGACGTTTAGAAATTGCTTGTTAAAAGTAATAAATGAATGATAGAAAGCTTCTGCCACAAGTCTCAGTAGTTAAATATTTAGTAAGTGTTTTCTCTCACATTTACACTTTCAACCTGCTTTAATTTAATTAGCTCTCCGTGTCAAGAATGTTCCATGACAGAAGACTTGACAAGCGCAGGAAGCCCTCGGCAGCAAACATCATATATAGGAGAGAGTGAGCGGTGATGCTTTTATAGAAGATCTCACTCCCTCCCTGCCAAATCAAAAGTAGGTCATGAAAAACTGTGGGCCCAAAATGCAAATCAGTCCTTCCATGTTTCCTCCGTACACGCTCTCATTTCTCCTCGCATACCTGTATAATAATGCAGAAATCAGCTCGCTGACGTGTCAAGGGTAAGGATGTAAAATTGCATTACAGGGATTTATTGCAAGAGGCTGTAGGCGAGCGAGAGAATAGGCTGATTTTGCAGCTCACAAACATTTTTATTATGTTAGGGGATAGGGGTTGTTGTTATTAACCATGGCAATAACAGCTAATAAGACTAAAACCCAGTTTGGTTCAGCCTGTAGGATAGTCGTGAGCTGCTCCTCTCCTGTCTTCTCTCACCGATGGAGCAGCATTCAGGAGCCTTTCTCTGTGGCAAGAATGGTTGGCTGTTACATGGTTCAATGTTAGAAGCTATAATATAAAGAATAACTAGATGAAGCATACTCGGTACAGCCTAGCAGTTGTGGAACGTAACTAAGTACATACATTTTATTAATGTTTTTAAGTACTATTTCTATTTGATTTGAATATATTCCTTTACTCCACTGAATTTCAGAAGTACAAACTGTATGACATTAATTTAACACTTAAGCTAATGTTTACATTAAAAACAGGATATGCCTTTATGATATAATACTATACTATCAATCTACCAAGTAGTAAACACAATATCTGCAAGTGGCTCCACATTGAAGAACATTCAAATGCTCTTACATGTATTTGTTAGTGATCTAAACTGAATAAAATAATATTCTATAGTATTATACAACTTTTAAAGGAGCCATTTTTAATTATAATATTTTAAATAAAACATTTTATAATACTCTTATTTAAGTGACATTTGTATTGCATGACGTTAACTTGTAATAAAGTAATTGAATATGGATATGTCTACTTTTACTCAAGCAAAAGACCTGAATACTGCAGTATAGCCAGCCTGCCATGTGTAACATAACCAGCAAAGGATCCTTTCTGTTCCCCCATCTGCCTGCCAGCCTTAGCCCAGTGATGTGACCGGGCTGCACAGCAGTTGTCCGGAGCTAACAAGCTCCAGGAGCGGGCGGCGGGGGAGGGGGGGGGGATCAGTGGGAAAGGGAGTGGACAGCACACACATTATGGAAGGATTACAAAGTCAAGCATTCAGTTAAAAAGGCGGCAAAGAGAGAGTGTGTGATGGCTGTGGAGCGAGTTCTTTGAGAAAGTGACCATGTGGCGACTGCTGACCGAGGGGCAAATGAAGCAGAGGGAGAGCGACACACACAAGCCCTCAGCTGACAGCACGCCTCTCATCTCACTCATTAATGTGTACCCCCCCATCTCTCTTTAGAGAAGAGCTGCTTTTTTGTATTTGCTGTCGTTAGCAGTTACATTTCACCAAAGCCGTCGCACTCATACCAATAGTGCGCATCCTATAATTAAACACTGTTTTATTTAACATTGGAAACCACCTGATAGTGCAAACTCATGTTTTTATATCGTTATATGAGTTTTTTATTTATCTTGTACGCTAAGCATGGAATCGTTTTCAGTGCATGTGTTTTTCCTTGTTCGACATATAAGCCAAAAACTTCACTGGACTTTTGCAAGTTTTCTTGGAAATTGCCTAACCCTGGATGTTTCCCACTTTAAAAGACATCTCATAACACAGATTGGCTTGTTAAAATTGATTTTCAGTATAGCCCTGAGCATAAATGTTTCATTTTAATCAAAAAGAATAACACAGATCTGAAGGTACTTCTACATGTATTCTTCCTCGTTCTCCTCTTTCTCATGGTGCTACGGTCGGCTACAGAACACCACCCAGCTGTGGAGGCACTTCAGTGTCTGTCTGTTGGAGGGTTAGTTTTAAGATTTCATTGATACATTTTTCAAGCGCAATTAGGTCTTGCCCTCGAGTCATATCATGTACTTCTGAACCCATTCTGAGTCAGTGTGGAGCCTCAGATCTCTTACACTACCAGTGACTGGCTTTTTGGCTCAGGACTTTATTTTATTTGTGTATTTTGAATGTGTTAGCTTGTGTCTTTTAAGTAGTTTATGTAGCTCTCCTTTAGCTTTTTCATTCTGAAGTCTAGTCTGACTCCATCTATCTCACGCTTGATCTCTCCGATCCTTTCCTCCTAATCCCTCCATCCTTCCCCTGCTTACTCTCACCTCTCCCTCCATGGCTTTGTGCCAGTGTAGCTTAAGGCGAGGGACGCGGTGGATGTTTGAAATCTCACAGAGGGTATCTCATTGGAAACAGCGAGGCCTCCTCCACATACCTTGCTCTGAGCCTGCTGGCAGAGTGCGGCCTGCGTGTCCTCTGCAGGGAGACAGGTAGAAAAATGAGGGCAGAGAATGAGGAAGGTGAGGAAAGAGACAACAAAGAGAGAATGTAGCAGCAGCAGCAGCAGTCAGAGAGCAGGGGATAGAAGTAATAGGCTGGGGTTAGCAATCTTTCATCCCTTCGTTCGCCTCATCATCTCTCTTCCTTTTCACTTTGTTCTATCCATCGCTCCCTATGCATCTCTGTCTCTTTCCCTTTCTCCTCCTGCCTCTGCCTGCTGCTAGCAACAGCTGTGGGAGTAAATGGAGTGAGAAGACATCTTATTTCTCCATCTGCAGCCCCTAACATTCCTGTGTCATGGCCGACACCGGGTCATTCTTTCTCAGCCTCCTAGTCTCCTCTTCTCTCGATAAATCTCTCTCTGCCTATGACTGCTGAGTGTGAGGTCTTTGGTTTTTTTCTCTACTGACAAGTTCACCCAGACCCTGTACCACACATCTTTACCCATGTACGCTGATTGTGGGATTTAGCAGCATATGTTGCATTAGCGAGTTATCTATACTACAGTATCAGGACTACGGTGCAGACCCAAACATGTACAGTTTCAGGCACACACTTATGTTAATTGGCTTACCTGTCTTAACATAAGATAACGATTTAGTTTTTGTTGAAATATTAGTCTTAACAGCTTAAGGCTCTCCAGCAAAGTTAGCTCATTCTTGCTGTACTGAATGTTAACATGTGATTTAGCCCAAATTTGATAGTCTAAAATATACTGTAAATGAATCCTTAAAAGCGACTGAGACAAAATATTGACGCTGACATAAAGGCAATATGTCCGTAGGTTTTATTCCCCTGAGCACAACATCTTAGGAATGCCTTGTAGAAATGTATTCAAAATTGGCACGAACGTCTTCTAAGACTAAAGGATAAACTGATTTTGGCGGGCTAGGTTACTGTGCTCTCACAAAACAAAATGGGTCCATAATGTAATAATTCATATACTAATTATGGCAATTACTCACAAATGAAGAATGTATTGAGTTCATCTGAGATTCCTGCCATCACACCCGTCCCCCAATGGTAAAAGTGAAACAGGAGAGATTCAAAATCATTGTCTATCCAGTTATCGCCTCCGTAAGTCAAATTAAAACACCGTTTTCAGTGGAACCACCTTTTTCTCGAAAAAATAATCCCCATGAAACCTCCTCACAGCGAGAACAGCCCATTAACTCTTATTACCGATTTTTTGCAGGCACATGCAATTCCAGCGCCAACTATTTAATCGTGTTGCTTTGATAACAGTCAATTAATTACACTGTTAAGAAAAAGTGTCGCCCAGTATGACTCCCCTGTGTAGCTGACTGTTTAAATTAGGAGCATACACATAATCTTTTACCCCCTTCCCCAATAAATCTTGTTTAAATGAACATCAGAGCAGTTTCTCAGGATAAGAGGTAGGGGGCGTCAGCTGAGTTAGTTTCACTGAACTCTGCTGGCGAGGAGGTCTATCCCTGTATTCTCACAGCCGCGTACAAGAAGCTAATACTTCTTGACATCCGTGAAACCCTTTTTCTTAATCTGCTGACTGAAAGTGATGGGGAGGGAACGAGGAAGGAAAGGAGAGAAGAGGAAGGACTGCGGGACTTTTCTTTGTACGAAATCAGCTCCAGTTTGAAAATGATCCTCTTAGTTTTCTGAGTGTTGTTGGCGTGTCTCTTGGTCCTGCCGAGAGGGGCATTCAGCCGCGAAGTCTACAAATCCTTCTTTTTTAAAGCAGACATCATTTACTGAAAGGTTGGAGCTCGCATCACGTGTCATGCACCCTGTTAAAGTCACTGTGCAGAGATGTGCTTTTTAGACGAGCCTGAAGGCATGTAGCACTCATTGAAAGCTAATATAATATCCCTTCCTTTTTACATTCGCTTTCTGGGTATCCATTCAGTTAGACATACAGTAAGGATGTCGTGTATTTCAATCGTTCCAATCTGGGCTCAGACAGCCAAAGAATCTTATACCATCTCGTCCCCACGGTAAGAACAAGACCTTTCAAAAGATAGGAGCTTCTCTACATGATCAAACACACAGTGCAAGCTTATTTGTCATACATCTTGAGGGCTATTGAATGTTGCTGTGATCACTTCTGCTTTGGCAGGGAAGCTTTTCTTATTACAGAGAGAATGTTTGCTGTTTGTTTACCAGCGAGAACTGGCTGGAACTCCATTTCCTTGCTATCGTGAGGCCCCCTGAGTGGCTGTTGTGAGAGATGTGTTGACTGAAATCCAGGGTGAACGGTGCTTGTTGTTTGTCTAATTTCCCTCATTAGCCACATCGCGCACACTTAAGTATGAGCTCGGGAAATGATTTGAGGTTGTTTGAGGTACCGGAGTTGTGGTGTAGTGTGTGGACATTGGAATGGCTGCCTGGTTGCATCAAATCACATTTTGTTTTCTGTTTACGGGCAACTGTGCCGTTATGGTGTCTGCTGTTAATGAGACAAGATGAAATCAGATGTGGGCTTTATTTGCCTCCAAGCATCTCTTTCCACCGTCTCGGCTCCAATACGTTTCTTTAACCTGTCTTATTTCACTTACAGCTAGCGGGAACACTCCTTTATACTTAAAGGCCCCTCGAATGACCGTGCAATGAGAACAGATGTCTTCACACCGGAAAGACACAGCTTGTCTTTTCCAGCATTTGAGCATTATTCTTCCTCTACCGAATTACACCATTGTGACATTTAGGAATTGTAAATGGCTTTGTAACAGCCACAGCCCGTCTCACCAGGGATACAACGCGTTGTCCAAGAATCCTCAACAGGCTCTGAAATAGCCCGGAGCTAATCACTTTGCTGTGTTTTTCCCCACTGTTCCAATGCAATGAGGCTTTGTATTCATCAACATTGCTTAGGTTTAAGCACCCCTCCAGGCTAGGAGCAGAAGAAATTACATGTAAACGCTGCAGTTTGAAGGTTAGAGTGCCACAAGCACGCTATGATAAGTACACAAAATCAGTGAGAGGAAAACGTGTAACTGAACATGTATGGAAAAATACATTTGGGTTCATGCAAGCAAACCTCTTTGTATTGAGTGCCAGTCTATTGTTAATGCTTCTGGATAAGTGTGCACTTTTTCAATTGAAAGACAGCTGGAAATCAAGTGAAACATTTTTATTTTTCAGCTTTTAACCACAACTTCCTTGTTGCGGCCCAGTCCATTTAAAATTATTGCATTTAGTTAGCTATATTTGTTTCCCATCATGACCAAGGGTCTAAGACTAGATATGTGTGTTTTGTAGATAATGTAAACAAACTTATGAATTTGGATCTACATTAATAAAAAAAGCCATTGTACATATCATGCCCCACAGCAACATGCAGGGCGTTTGCATTTGCAGAAAGAGAAGACATGCATCAAATTAGCTTTCAGGGGAAATTCCTATTAAAGAAAATATATTCACAGATCCTATTTGTAACAGCCTGGAGTGTGTTTATACACAAGCCCAATTCAAGTGCATTGGGATAAGTGTCAGTGACTCCAGTAAGACATTATTGCTTTAGAGTCCAGTTGGCTGCTCAGCTTACATGAGGCACCAGCGCAGTACATGAGGCCTCCACCAGTAACACCACTGTTTGCTCTCCATCCCCCCCCCCTCGCAGCCTGTGTTTGTTTGTTTGTGTACACGAGCGTCTGTGATTTCTTATTTTCCCCGTTAAGGGCCTTATTTGCTGCTTGTGCATCCGCCGCCAAGAAGCCTCTCAGGCCCAGCCAACAAATGGATTGTTATGTAACGGCCACCGCCTGCTATGTTTGAGTGCCAACCTGCAGAGAAAGAGAGGGGATGGAGGGACAAAGGGAGGGTTAAAGATAAAGAAATGGAGGCAGGCAGTTAGAGAAAGAGAGACGGAGTAAGTGGCGCGCCACTGGCTAAATGTGTTGGTTCCAGACACGGCACAGCAAATCTTCTTTTCTGTTTCCCCTTTTCTCTGTCCATTCTCTCTCGTGTTTTGGTTTTGTCTCGAAATATTATTGGTTCGGCTTGATTGGTTTTCCATTGAAGGGCTCTCAGCAAACTGCAGACAGTCATTTATTTAGTATCTCGCATCCCTTGCTGTGCTCACCAATCTTGCCAGCTCACCCGCCCCCCCCACACACACACACACACACACACACACACACACACATGTGGAATATCAGCTCTGTGACAGACGTACTCAGACAGTCGTACTCAGACAGTCGGCCCTGTCCAGGAGTTCTCCTGGGGGCCGGAGACGAGACAGAAAGAATACAATCAACTGCCTGTGCTTTATTCGGGAACTTCAACGCTGATTCAACATCAGAGAACAGAGGCACAAGTGACATTTCTGATGTCTACCAAGGGTCCTCAGAGAGAGCTTTTTTTCCTATCATCTCCTCACATTGTCTGCTGGGTCTAACCCCTTCTTAGCACTTAGCTATCCAATTCAATGCCAAGCCATGTGTGGCAGATTTTGACTTTTAGTCTCTTGATATGTGAGGGAGTCTGACCACCTTCGGTCTTCAAAGACACAGACTTATATCTGTTACATTTTTCTTCGGAGGCTAATCTTTATGGATGCAAGCTCTTGATATTTGAGGGACTAAATAATGAACTGTCTATGTGGGCACAAATGGATAAACAGTCATGTAACGTTGGATACCACCCAGCGGCTTTCATGTGTCAACAACAGTGAACGCTTCATAAGATCCCCAAATCCTTTGTGGACTGACCCGTGCCAGCTCATCATATGTGCATGTCGGAACACATTCAACACGCATGCACACAATATGTTATGCATGCACCTCACACATCCACTACAGACTATGTAGTTCTTTCATCTCCCCACTTCATCCGCCGCCGCCTTTGATGTGGGATACCCTGGAGCCGGAGGAATACAGTCCTGGGGAATGAAACAGTGGATCTGCGCCCGTACTCCTAGGATGAGGCTTTCCATTGATCCCCCTTGCGTCTCTTGGTCTCTTTTAGCCTCTTTCTGTTGCTTTCAATCACTCACTCCATCACCTTCCCCCCCCCCTCCCCCCGGTTTCAGCATCTATGCGTCCTTGCACCAACATCCATCATGATAACCGTCTTTTAGTTTAAGATGAGGGTCATTATTCCCATGGTTGTTTACATCGTTCCTTCAGCCACTCCTAAACCTCTAGTACCACAATAACAAGTTACCCGAGACCTGCGGAGCACTCAGCTCATTTATTTAAAGAACCATTTTGAATGTTGCTCCAGCCTCCGGTCAAGTGTGCTGCAGGGGTCTATTTCACGTTAGTCTGTAAGTTGCTAAAGTGGAAGTTGATGTTGGCTTGGACAAACTGATTGAGCAAGGTGTTGGCTTCCTCACTCTATTTCTGACAAGTGGTATTTCCGAGAGGCCATTACGTCCACGTAGCAAGCCGGAGAGGTGAAGTCAGTGGAGACTCATTTTATCTGGTGAGCAGCGCTAGAATAGAAGAGAAGCTCAGGCAGTTTGAGGAAGAGCTTTGGTATTGGCATTCTGTAAAACAATATTGAATTTCCCTAATTCCTTGACGGATATCATTTCAAAACCCTGTCTGTAGCCGTAAAATATATTTCCATTTAATGGCTTGTGAACACAATTAATGCACAAACCTTCCCTCTTGTGAAATGTTACGATTTGTAGCCACCTTTTTTATAAGGTCAACCCTTCAAGGATTGGAATGGCTCGCACAAGCTTTAGCCTGTTTTTGTTTAAGATAAAACAAACATAAGTAACATAGTGTTAACACCAATAGGCGCGTTCACACCGGAGTACTTTTACCCCGTACTTTTCCTGTTTAGTTCCGTTAGTACCCCTTATGTCGCGTTCGCACCAAAAAGAGTACTTGGTGCCGGGAACTTTTACCAGAGGTGGGAGTAAGTCCTACATGTGCAAGTCATGAGCAAGTCTCAAGTCTTGACCTACAAGTATCAAGCAAGTCCCAAGTCACTGTGGTGAGAGTCAAGCAAGTCAAGTCAAGTCATTGCTCAGGTCAAGCAAGTCAAGTCAAGTCATACGGAATTCTGAAAATGGATTAAACCCACACTATGATCTTCATTACATACACAGTTAATCATTTGAAATCTAATTTAGACCGATGACAATCATATTAGATTCATATTAACCCTAGAACTGCAGACAATATAGCTAGGACTCAATCAAAAAGTCTGTTCAAAAAGGCAGAATTCCAGGTAAGAAAATCATATATGGCATTTGCCATTACACATATTTAATTTAAATTTCTGTTAACACTAGAACCTCCAACAGCATCAGCACCTACATAGATATCATTTTCAAATCATTTCATTTGTTCCTCTTCATCATTTCCTTATAAACTAAGTAGGACGATTTAAAACTCACTTAATTGGGTTAATTTAGAAATTGCTTCAGTTTATCATCATAACAGATCAAAAAGTTCAGATTCATTTTACAATAAATCAAGGAATGATGCACTTCTACAAACAAAAACAACATAATTAAAACATTTAAACAAACTACTAAAAGTAGATGAACTACATGATTCAACAGTTTACAGTAACTTCTGATAATAACACAGGGGAAATAAACGAGGCATCTCTTTTCCTCTCTCTCTTTCTCTCCCTCTCCTGACAGCACGTCAGTATCAGGGTTAGTCAAAATGAATCCCTTGGCGGTTCTAGTGTTAATTGACCGTTTTGTCTTCTCTTTGCAATGCTTAATCGATTTGAAACCAAGTCTAACGTAGCTTAAACTTAACGTTAGCTTTCTAGCTAACACAACACATTCACGCACCTTTCTCTGTGGGTTTTTTTGTAGTGACGAATGAAGTTGGATGTTGTGGTGGTCGTGCCACTGATCTTTATGCTGCAGACCCTGCATACCGCTGTTCTCTTCTTATTAGCGTCATCGACAACATAATCCTTGAATCCAAACTTCACTATTTGTGGAGTAACGCTAGCCGCTGCCATGTTAACTGACGTTTAGTGGGTTGCCAGGTTTGCGTGCATGGCGCTATAATCACCCAATCACGTTTTTCGAAAAAACTAAACGTAATATCTCACTACAAAAACAAACGCAAATATTAAATTTTAAACAGACAAGTCCTTTCAAGTCATCTGTCTCAAGCTTAAGTCAAGTCTCAAGTCATGAATACCAAGTCAAAGTCAAGTCAAGTCTTTTATCAATGTTAGTCAAGCAAGTCTCAAGTCAAAAAATATGCGACTCGAGTCAAGTCATGTGACTCGAGTCCGCACCTCTGACTTTTACCCACATTTGTAGTGCCTGCTAGAGAGGTGGTACCAAAAAAGTACCAATTTCTGATTGGCTGGGCGAATTGCAAACCACGCCCCGTAAAACTCTGAAAAGTTTTGTGAAGCCGCCATTCTATTTGTGGCATTAGCATTATTAGCATTCATTAGCATTATTAGCATTAGCCCCGTGCACCAACGGAGAGAGAATAACTTATGGCAACACAAAAGAAAACATGGGAGCGGTGGAGTGATGAGGAGGTGTCGGCGTTCTGGCGATTAACTCGGAAGGCTTCAGTAGAAGCTGCTGGGAGTCCCAGCAGCTTCTACTGAAGCCAGTCCCCAACTGCGGGGACTTCCGGCCGGGGACTTCGGGTATATGCCGTGAAGTTGTTTTGCGGCCTGCCAGTAAACCCAAAGCAGAAGAAGACGAAGTGACGTCAGCGGCTCATTTGCGTAATCTTCCCTCAGGGAAAAGTACTCCGGTGTGAACGCGATTGGTACTTAGTGCCCTGGGGTACTAAGTGCCGGGGCACTAAGTGCCGGCACTAAGTACGGCAAAGTACATGGTGTGAAAGCGGCTAATGTCTCTGTGGCTATTAAACATTATCAATAAGAGCTCACACTTGCTTGCTTTCCCCTCAGAACACACAAGCACACACCTGTGTTCCCATAGACAGATAGTAGGAACAAAACCGTGTGACCTTTTCAGAACATCCCAGCATAATGACTTTATGGAAATAAGGTTGTTATTCTGAGCCGGTCTGATATAATTTCTTCACGCTGCACATGTCAGTGTTCAAAGTGCCTGTGTGTGAAGCTTGCATATCTGCATATTCTTCATAAAGCAATATTTTATTTTTCTCTTTCTGTTCAGTCCTATATTTCAACATAAACAGCGGAGAGAGTCTTGCTTACATATGCTTTCACCATAGTTTGCAGGCGTAGCATATGGGCGTGGCGGGGGGGGGGGGGGGGGGGGTCATTGTGGTGATGCATACCCTCCAAACATGCTAAATAATGAAACAACTAATTCCCAGGGCAGAGCTGGAGCTGAAATATGCACACGTCACTCTCCGCCGATGCTGCTTGATTGACATGTTATTAAGAGTTAATGTGAGGAGAAGCTGCTGTTATTGCTGCTCCCTGAGTGTTTGTGTGTTCATGCGTGTGTTTCTGAGGAGGGGTGTGTGAGCATTCTTCTTGTGCTTGTGAATAATGGGTATTAAGGTGTCAGATCCCCCTTATATGAGCAGAGTGTTGAACAAAAGGGCACTCGGGCATGAACAATGGACATTAGCACTGAGAACAACTACTGTAAAACGTCAGAAATAAATACCTGAATGAAATGGCGTGCTGATGTGCCATGCTGTCCAGCTGTTGATCTCAACAGAAAGGGAAAGACTACAAGGTCATTTACTGTATCTTTAAAACAAGGTATTTTCCCTTTCCACATCTGCATGCCATCCTTTCAACAAACTCCCTCTGGTGTGAACTTTAGCCTTTGCACACCATTTACAAAAACCTAAATAACACACTACAGAAAAGGGAAATAGCAAACAAGCATAATAGTGCCCCTTTAAGTAAAAGCAGTCCTAACATTTTGTTCCGAGTGCTTACATATTAGTTTCTGGGCCAAAAGGGGCAGTCAGTTAAAGAAAAAGGATGGAATAATCACTTTCAAAAATCAAAAGCCTTCAGTAAGCTACCGTGTGTGTGTGTGTGTGTGTGTGTGTGTGTGTGTGTTTTTCTTTGATGAAATAAAAGTAACTCTCCGTCTAAGCAGCTCTGTTTGGCGTCACTGTCTCAGCTTCA
Organism: Trematomus bernacchii; assembly: GCF_902827165.1. Classification (NCBI taxonomy): domain Eukaryota; kingdom Metazoa; phylum Chordata; class Actinopteri; order Perciformes; family Nototheniidae; genus Trematomus; species Trematomus bernacchii. The sequence goes on from NW_022987683.1 coordinate 2,532,687, forward strand.
CCAGACTATTGAGCATGCCATCAGACAATGGAGGGTTTTCTGTGTTGATCAATAACATTTCTGGATGATATACTGTAGATTCAGGGCAAACTGTCTGTCCTGCCTAGCATCATTTCCACTTCTTAATGCCTTCCCCACCTTCTTCCCACTACTCCCACCGGATCCCTCCATTTAAATTATATTTGGAAAAAGATAAGTGACTGAGTGCCACTTTAGGAATGTTATTTGTACAAAAATCTCTTATTGTAGCATTCCCTCCAGGGACATAAAAAGCATTTTGAAACGTTTCAAACAAACCTTGCAAGCATCATTGGCGTCAATAGCAAAATAGAAGAATCCTCCTGAATTGTAAAAGGTACGGCTCAGTTTTAAGTCCCTACAGGTACAATTATGAAGTTGAATGATTATCAGAAAGCTTGGGCTGACATGAGTGATTTCTGAACACTCTGAGGTATGAATTATATTGGTGGTTCACAACAATAATTCAAAGAAACGTGCCACTCATTACGTTGTTTTGTCACAAACTGGTGCCACAAATGTAACAAGGAGGGGAGACCAGTCGAATTAAGGTGACAATTAACTATTTTACTAAAAAAAAATAGGGTGATATTTGTAGCCTTCGTGGATGCTGAAGCACTGGCCACCATATTAGGATAGCATGTCTCCTACAGGAGAAGACAGGATATATACAAACCATTTACTTTCAGTTAAATTCCCTCTATACTCCTATCTGAAGCTAGACATGACAAAATGTGATTTAAAGAAGTGGGCAGCAATCTGTCAGTGTAATCAGTCCCATTTTGTCAGTAGCCCTGTAATTCCATTTGGATAGCTATTATTCCCCTGCCATGACTATCATCTTGGAAACAAATAAGCACCCATCAGCCTTAACTAAATCTATCTCTCCCACCTCTTAGCATCCCTAATCATTTGCTGCTGACTCTGCAGGAGTTCCCACACAAGACATGACAATCTGAGCCTCAGTGTTGAAGTACATGTACAGTAAACTCACAAACTCCAATGCACTTGGTGACGGTGCTTCTGTAGGGATAGGAATACTGTTGGAAAAATATCACTCGTCACCGGCTTGGTCTTCAATATCAGGATACATGTATTTATTTATCCTTGCAAGCAGTGGCGGCCGGTGGTCTTTTTTTTTGGTGGGGCTCTTGACGTACCGCAAGTGACCTACCCGGGGGGTTTCCCCCCGAATTTTTTTTTCGAGAAATGACCCCTTAAATGATGACTTCTGGTGATGTTAGAGGGGGGGGAAAGGAGAAATCGAGGCTTAAAAATATGAGAAGACTGATCAATACCTCCATAATCTTCAGTGTGGAAAATATTATTTATCAACCTGAACATCTACTACTTTACCAGGAATTTGTGTTCTCAGAACTGGTCTGTTTTTTTCTTTCTTAAAACTGTTCATGTTTTATGAACCAACACCTTCACCAAGTAGCTTTACAGTGAACTGCATGTGAGATATAAAATTAATAGCATCTTTTCAGTAGCATTAATTATAAATATTTAAGTGGTTCAATACAAGTCACTACAGCATTTCAAACTGAACTGTGAATAAATGCAATTTAAAAAAAATAACCACAGCACAAAATGTCATAAATTGTGTTTTTTCTTTGTTTCTCTGAGGATTATTTACAAACAGGCTTATTTACATATATCAATAACTCAGAAATGAAAAAGCTACATCGTCTAACACGAACAACCAGTTAGCATAATGATAATATATGTGTTATGTACAATGTATCTGGCAAGGCTAGAGCAAGAAAGAACATAAAGTTTGCAAAAGGTTTAAATAACTTCAAGTATCTGTCTTCAGATTACGTGGAGGTTTTAGTCCGATGGGAAGCAGATTTTAAGCGACACCGAAGATAAACCAAAAATGTGGTGGAGCTGCAAACCGTGTAGTGTTGCTGGGACAGAACAGGAGCTATAACCGTTGGAAAATACATCACAGACAATGCAACAAACGTGGAGACAGAACAATCACTTCTGTGATAAATGCCCACTTATTAATAAACTTCTAACAACCATGGGAAACCTCCTCTCTACATATAAAGTGATATCCAAGCATGGGAAACAAAAGACAGCATTTACCTGTTTGCATCCAGCTAGCCAAGCCTTTCTTGTGTACCAGCTACTTGTGAAGCCTCGTGTATAAATGTTGTCTTTTTCACGAGATTGCTGCGATATATTCAAATCGGGTTGGTCCGGTGCAAGGTCTTTAAGCAACAATTTATCTGCCAAACTTCTCCTTTCGAAAGGATTGGAGATTAGCTCTTGAACAGAATTAGGCGCGGACCGAGGTCCGGAGACTCCACCTGCACACGAAGCCATCCTCATCAACTACTGCGTCAACCGGATACGAGTCACTGTCCAAACTACTCACAGACTGCACTGGGCGCTGACATTGGCGCCCGGTGACCGTCATCTTTGACGACGCTAATTGGCTGAAATTATATTTTCGCGGCATAGTTTACACGTTACAGATAGCAACAGTCAGCTGCTGGTGGCTGCTGCTGCACTGGTTGAAGGCTCCTCTCTTAGCGCCCAGACGAGAGAAGGTGCATGGGCAAGGCCAGGCAGGAAACATGTGACTTATCAGTAACTTTAGACATCGTAACACAATTTTAAACGAGATTTTATTGTAGATTATACATTTTACTGATACCAATTATATAATATTTACCTTGTTCATTAAAAATAAAAATAAAAACATATATATTTTTTTAAACATATTTTTTTTTTTTTATTTTAATTTTAATTATTATTTATTTTTATCAATATGGGAAGAGGTGGGGCGGCGCCCCTAGCGCCCCTATGGACCGGCCGCCACTGCTTGCAAGAATGGAAGTAGTCATCACACACAGGGCTGCGTGGGACAAATAGTACCCAGAACAGTGTCCTTCAGATGCTTATATACAAGAGAGGGTGATGGAAGAATACTGGTTCAAAGCAATAAACATGACAGTCATATGCCTATCTGTCTAGGCCCTAGGGGCTGTGTCATCATGCCAATCTTAGGAACATAGCTATCATAACTTCAACAGAGTGTCTCATGAGCATCATCCATGTAGTCATACATTGGGCTACGTACACAGCTACGTAGGGCCTCTCTTATCACGTGCTACTCTGATATAGAAGGAACATTCAGTATCTTCCCAATAAATACATTATCTGGTGAAACATCAATGAAAGGAGAGAAAGAGTCATAGTTTTTGGAGCTGTTACAAGAATGGGTATAAGTGGATTGATACATTGATACTCCCCAAATAGTCTAGAATTCACAAATTGTTTGCCCCTGAAACAAATCTCCAGTCTTAGCCACAGCTGCTAGGACTTAGATTATATTTAGTGAGCTCCTAATGTGATTGATCATATTTTTAAAGATTTAAATGCATGTAAACTCACCACGACATTTGAATTGGTGAGACTTTCTTCATTCTTTAAAACGGTAATGCGAAGGAACATGTTTCATCTCCAGGTTCAAGGGTATTTGCAGCATGTGAAATATGTATAATCAGACCAATTATTTTCCAAGCATAAGGTCTGTCCAATTACTCTTTTCAAATACAGTCCAGTCTGAGATGCAATGTCCCAGCTGTAACTCCCAGCTCGCACTGCAGAAATGTGCAGAACCAATTAAGACTGACGCTATTATCAGCCTGTTGAGATCAAACTTAGACAAAGTTTAAAAGAAAGAGTTTGAATATCTTGGAGATGTGAAATAGACAGCTTAACCACATCAGAGCCATTATGGTTGTGTCAGGTATGCAAAACCGTCTCATAAAATCACTCTAAGCCCTATCACTCATTGCCAACAGTATATTCCTGAGAGTCACAAGAACGTTGTCGAAACCGTGTAGCAAATAGATCCAGATCTGCATCCTGTCTGAATTTCTTACCATATTTCAAAATATATCATCTTTGACATATCCATGTATCTGTAACGAGAACAAAATATCCTGGATAGAGGAGGAATGTTATCCAATCACGTCAGAGGAGGATGACTTGCTATTTCATCTCTAGACACAATCATCTTCAGGATGCCATCTCTACATTTTCTTATATACCGTCACAGAGCGATAGCTATCAGAGCAAGGCAGTCATGTTGACGATGCTTTTGGTCCACGGAAAGGGAGCATCTGAAGTTGTTTGTGTGTCTATATGCCTGCACAAGTGAGGAGAAGAGAATTGGAAAGACCCTAAAATGTCAGCAAAGTGTGTGTGGTCTTCTCCAACTTCTTGTCAGGGTGTGTGTAACTCTTCAAAGATCAACAGCCGTCTGGAAACTTTTGGCAAGTGTCTTTTCTCAGCCCCCTTTCTTCCCTCCTTTTTTATAGGAATCCCTTTGTAACCGTCTCTGAAATATATGTTGTGTCAAAAAAAGGATTGAGAAAAGGATTCACTCTCCTCGTTTAAAAGGAATCAATAGCTCCGTCTCTCTCCTTAACTGCTTCAAAGACTCAGCCTGCACTGATGCAATAATACACAAAGGTTGGAGGAGCCATCTGTATTATTGAGTTATTGTTTGAGAGCCAGTCTGAGAGTTCAAAATAAGAAGTGTGTATAAATATGTAGGTGCGCGGTGCCAGTACGCCTTGAGGCTTATTGCCTCTCAAGAACTGACTTCATCACCAACATCAGTCCCTTTTTCCTTGTGGAATTTTCCTTTTATCGGCAGGCCTGTCCTGCCGTAGCGAAGCTCCCATGAGGCATTGCGGCTGCCGTTAGACACGGCAACATTGACCGCAGGCCTTAATGAAAAATCGCAGCATCTGGTTTCTTCAATATGACCTGTTTATCCACACGGTGGATAGCAGTGGCCTGAAACCCAGTATCCTAAATCAATGTCACGGAGAAAGCATCCCTAATGATAAGCTCAACCCTAATACACCCCTCTCTCCCCCCAACACAGAGAGGAAGAGTGAGGAAAAGGGGAGTGGTGTGAAAGATCTGAATCAATACTTTTTTCATTATCGCTTTGATTCATGAGTCTTCTCTGATTATTTTTCCACCCCATTCCGAGGACAAAGGAAAATAGTATTTTTTGGTCCGTTCTTCTTCACACCAAATTACCAGCCGGCCCTTTCGAATGGAAATGATAATCAGGGGGCATCCTGCCATGTTTTGACTCATCTCTTTGCATTCTCTTCACCTCTAGCGCCGCAGGTACGATTGATTGGTCAGATCGATGGCGCCTGAGCTAATTGGACAAAGTAATACATATTTAACCTCTTTTTTTTGGATGAGGGAGTTGGTGGAAAACCATGAGTGCAACAGAGCATTTCCATCATTATTGTTATTCTAGCGAAAGCGGGGAGGCAGATTGGTTGATTAGTCCACGGTTGACTGAAGGTCAGAGAAATCCATACTCGGCCGGGTTTTTGTTTGCTGACAACTCCCAAGGCTGCACTGATTTACTTAAACTCACAGTTTTCAATAAAGGCTAACAGACACTGTTTGGGAGAGTTTAGATGCAGATCATCCTGTCTGCCCTGTTCTCATAATCAGGTGCAGACACACAAATGCAGACATTTACACAAAAACACAACTCAGACTATCTCAAAATGCATTCATGCGACCAGGGAAGATTGCCCTCCCAACACCTTGTCTTCATCCCTTTTCATCTCCTCATCAGTGTGCTGCGTTGCAGGATTGGGCAGATTTTGCCTCAACAGTAGCAGCAGGTGTTTGCACATGGATGTGCCCTGTCACACTACTCATTAGAGACTCTGCACCTCCTTCGTCTTCTCATTTAGAGGAGCGAAGAGTGCACGTACACAAACACATACATGCTTGTATACAAGTGCACACAGTAGCAGGTGGCTGCTATCAGCTGGACAAATCAAAGCAGGCAAAGTTAACACCAGCTTATTGGATAGAAAGTGTCAAAAGTGTTTTTCTTTGTTCCTCCCAACTTTGGCACTTGTGTTCATGACATTCATGCCAGTAGATGTGCAGATGATAAAGACAAAGTAGAAAGTGACAAGTGTGACTGTTATAGGGGCATCGCGCGCACAGGCAACTCTCTGGGGAAGGCGAAGCATATGGTAGTTGCTCCGCATGAGAGGGGTGTTAATTGATGAGAATTAGTTTACTATGAGTATACACGCAAGAAATGCAATGATCAGTCCTGCATGTCTACCTCTTGGCGCCCCTGTAATGAGTTATCAGTGTTATAAACTGGTGTAACAGTATTAGATTGAAACTTCTGGAAGCTTGGAGCTAGATTAGATATTAAAATAAAGTTTCTATGAGTTCCCGACACATGTAATATTAGTTTAGGTACATTAACAGACCTCAGAATGGGACAAATGTCAACATTGGAGATTCCTAGCTTTGTCTTATATTGTTTTGTCCTTTTCAAGTAAACTCTGTCTGACACGATGAATACAAATCTCTTTGAATAATGTGTTATATACTGTGAGGGAATGACTCATGAAGCATGGGACAAAGTGGGTTTTGTAGCGCTTTGCTAATGTTTATTTGACTGTGATATAGCAAAATATTATTAATTTATGAAAGAAATAAACTGTAACGAGGTGCTCCCACATTGCATATCCGAAAGATTTAGGGCCTTGAAAGAGACACATTTAAGATAAATTCATACAGTATACGCTGGGATATGCTGCTAACTTTAAGTTCATATTGTGGGTCAAACAATCAGTCCTAAATGTCTCATAATACACCTATGTCATCCCTTCCTGTTAAAGGCCCACATCATTAGGAATCCCTATGACTATAAGACTGACTTTGACTTGTAAAGCTTTAAGTGTGTGTGTGGCTTTTATTAAACTATTTTTATACGGCTACAAGTGCATTCACATAGATCGACATTAGCTGAGCACAGTCGTTCTCCCCAACATGGCTCACCTCCTTTCATGTTTGTCGGCCATTTTAGAAAAGTGTTTCTCCTCTTGCTCACAGCTCTCTCTTGCCCAGCTTCCCTGAACAATAAACATGGGAGAAGAAGGGAAAAAAGGATAACGCCAACTTTCTTCTTCTCCGCACCATCCACATTTTACACTTTCCCATCCTCCCTGTCTCTGTACCCTATTGTCTTTGTATGCCTCTCTTTTCTGCCCCCTCCTCTGGCCCACAACCTCTTTATAGCCCTCCTTGCCGTGCTGTGATAATTAGTCAGTGCTAAAATAATACAGCCTCGAGAAAACAGCTAGAGCTGAGCAGAGGGCTTAGCTCCGCTGGGAGGGAAGGAGGAGAGGATGAGAGGGGGGGCGGGGGGGAGGAGGAAGCGAGAGAGAGAGAGAGAGAGAGAGAGAGAGAGGGAGTATTGTGTGTGTCAGCCGATTTAAAATGGCTACCAGCGGATTGTTAGATAATGAGTGTTGGGTAGCGTATAGGTAGTGTGTGTGTGAGTGCGTCTACATTCTCATTGTGTGTACTGCATGACTAAGAGTGTGTGCGGCCTGTTCCTGTGGATGTTGTTTGAAAGCCTGTTGGCCCTGCAGTCATTACAGCCTCTGCTGTCCATCCTCTCTGACCGGAGCACACCTAGAGACACATGTATTATCAAAAGGACCATGCATTGAAATACATACATCTCAAAAAGAAAAGAGGGGATTTAGCTATTATGCAGCAGTCATTGGCCAGGTGCACACAACAATCAACAAACACTTGGAGCATGTCATGGTCGCTATAACACTTTTAAACAATTGACAGATCAAAAAAACAGATAAAAAAATATGAATATCAACACATTGATCAGTAAAACGATAAGAATACAATGAATTGTGGTTGACTGTATGCTGTAACATTACAGATGCTGATTTGTTAGTTCATTTTTGTATTTAGTGTCTCTACTGTGACATGTTTTCATGCTTTAATGTTCAAAAGCTCTTTATTTTTCTCATACTGCCTCTTTTCACCCTCTGTCTGAAACCAGAGCCCCATCTGCTCTGATTGGCTTAAAGATGTGTCGGAAATGTCCCTCCCCTTAGCATATCACTTAGGGATATGAATGACAGCCGATAGAGCGAGAATATTATATAGTGATGTCATTATGTTACGGAGTTAACAGAGGATTCTAATTGAGGTATTTCAACAGTGGGGGAGTGTGGGAGAGAAACTCCCTCTGGAGGGAACATTGGGAATGTAGCCTTTGCAGAACATGTACATACTCAAAAACCTTTAAAACACACTATAGAAAAGAGAAAACCACATAAAGCAGAATAGGGTTCCCTTTAATCAATTTAATGGCCTAACTATGAGAAAGTCAAATGTCATGGACAGTAATCAACCTTCATTCAAAAGAAGTATAAAGTAGAAGTATGTTTGTCTGTATGCAACTGTATGTGCATTTTAATCTGGTAGCTTCATACAGCTGCATATACATGCATCAGTATGTACACATACAGCATGTGTTTGTATGTATATACCATGGCATACTGACAGCCCACAGGGTTGGGAGCAGTTCCATGTGCTTTCATTACGCTATGCTAATCACAGCCAACGCCCGTCATTTCTCATTCACCACCGGGCGTATTGGAGCCGAGCCAAGTCCTTACTCCTCTGTTACAGTTCAAACAGGAAATCACTCTGGATTTTTTAAGGCTGGAACTCAAAAATAGTGTTGAGGCAAAGTTCCTCTGACAGGGAGATCTGAGGAAATTCTTTTGTTGATGATGAGGGCTGGTGGTTATATTGACAGCATAGCCAACAGAAAGTTTGTCAGTTTGCCCTAGTTTGAATGCAACGCAAGCGAGGGCAAGTGAAACTGCAGCAGTGGCTCGGCAGATTAGCATTTCAAAGGGGAGTGACAGGCAGCAATGGTGCTAGTGCTAGTGCTAAAGCTAAACACGACAACATGGTATACACATACAATAACATATGTTATGAGCCAAGAAGAGTGATGATGAACATTTGTCATGTTTACATTAAAAAAGAATCATTTCATTCATGCATTTAATTAAAAAGGGGACCTTTATTTCACATGTGTGACACAAGATAGTACCAAAAATGATGATTTAATGAAATTATTAGGGCTGTCAGTCGATTAAAATATTTAATCGCGATTAATCGCATGATTGTCCATAGTTAATCGCGATTAATCGCAAATTAATCGCACATTTTTTATCTGTTCTAAATGTACCTTAGAGGGATATCTTTCAAGTTTGTAATACTCTTATCAACATATGAGTGGACAAATATGCTTTATATGTTTGTTTATTATCATTTGAACAATGACAAATATTCTCATGAATATTAAACACAACAACCTGAACATTACAAATATTCGCCTCAATTCAACCTAGAACCTCTTTCATACAATAATACTGTGTGTGTGTGTGTGTGTGTGTGTGTGTGTGTGTGTGTGTGTGTGTGTGTGTGTGTGTGTGTGTGTGTGTGTGTGTGTGTGTGTGTGTGTGTGTGTGTGTGTGTGTGTGTGTGTGTGTGTGTGTGTGTGTGTGTGTGTGTGTGTGTGTGTGTGTGTGTGTGTGTGTGTGTGTGTGTGTGGACACTGTGATGGCTCGTTGGAGCTATGTGCAGCTCAAGGCATATATGCTCGAATGGGAGCTGCCTGGACGCTGCAATCATGTTGCGCGTACTATCCGTGCTGAGTGTGCTGACTTTCCGTACAATGTCCCACTGTCTGGCTACCTGCATAAAGTCAAGTGCTCGGCGAAATGTCATTGAAACAGCTCCTTATATCCGTTAGCTAGCCCCAGATGCTAACAACAACAACACGTAAGGTGTGCCTCGCTCGCGCGAGTCGCGCCACACATACACACACCCTCCCGGTCCTCCCGATGGCCAGTCCGGGCCTCCCGGTGAACGTGGAAGTGTGGTCTGCCACAAGCGGGCAGCAGGAGCGGGGCTGTCAGCATCAGCTTGTAGATGGTATTTTACACTCGATGCGCTCTGAAACTACGGCGGCCGAGGACAAAAAATACACATGCGTTAATCGCGTTAAAATAATTAGTGGCGTTAATTTTTTAGTTTTTTTAATTTAAAAGTCGTTTTTGCTAATGAACTTAATTTGCGAATAAGAATCTTTCTCCTGACACTCAATATTAACTTGTGTTTCCATCCTCTCTTTGTGATTTTGCAGCTGGGACAACTTACATCTTCGGGAGAGGAGGAGCCCTCGTCACATATACCTGGCCCCCCAATGACCGGCCGAGCACACGGGCAGACCGGCTGGCAGTGGGCTTCAGCACGCAGCTGAAGGAGGCCGTCCTGGTCAGGGTGGAGAGCGCCAAGGGACTGGGGGACTACCTGGAGCTGCACATAGTAAGACTTTTTTATTATTTTTTTGTACGCAAGATGACATTGCAGTTTGTTGACATGCCTATTCAAACTAAAACTATTCATTGGTGTTTAAGGCTGGTAAAAGATGGAGCTTGACATAAATGTGCACATTAATATTAGACTATTGTCACCCTTGTGGATCCCTTTAAGTTTTTGGTTTGGAATTTGACTGAATTTGACGGCCTTGAAGGATAATTCCAGTTGATATTGTCCCTTTGGATTTCAGTTGTTTTGTTTGTAAAAGTAATCTTTGTGTCTCTTTATCTCATAATATATAATATGATGGGAATAATAGCCAAAACCCTGAAAACAATATTTTTGGACTTGAGTTTAAAAGTTTGGAGAAATTCTAAGACAACTCTATGCAGTTGTGCTTTTCTAATGACTTACAGGGTTAGGGTTAAGCTAAAGTTCCTCTTTGATTCTTGAATAGGTGTGGTTACGGCTGATCTGCCATCTAAGAAATTGTCTCCTGGAAAATATTCCTTCCTGTGTACTGTGTAGTGCTAACTAGGGTCACTCAGAGGAATCTGTGTGTGCTGAGTCCTGGAAATAGATAATCACCCTCCAGCGTTTCTCTCCATCCCCTGTAAAAATAGTTATTGGCCTCATTCCTGCTTTATTGATTTCACATATCAAAGAGAAAGGTCACTTAAAATCACCACTAGTAATGACTTTACATAGCAATTAAGGCATAGCAGGCATTAACAAATGCATTTACAGTTGTAACGGTCTCCTCGTGACCCTGCACTTCCTCTTACTGGTATTGCATCCAAAAATCACAGTTTCAGTGCTTCATTTGTAGCACTTCCTTTCATACTCTCTTAATTTACACAGTGATAAGACACTATCACTGTTATCCACACCTATCTACACTCAGCCATCTGTGCAAGTGTGTGTGTATGTGTGTGTGATCACACCAATTCAGCGTCCCGGTGACCCCAATTTGTTTGGGCTGGCCATTCCTGGAGGCGACAGGGACATGGTCGACCCCGGGTCACTCCTCTTCCAGTGATCAGTAAACTGAGAGCAACCCAGAAAGAGTTGATGGGGAAGAGGTGTAGGTGAAAGACGGAGGGTGGGGGGGGGCTACACCAAGTAGGTCAAGGCCAATTTGAGTGCTCTTAACATCAGTGATGAATAATGATAATGGATGTAAGCAGGAATGATTACAGTTTTAAACGCAGCGGACACAACACATGCGGCCGTGGGTAAAGTGGTGATGTAGCAGAGGTCAAATGCATCAACCATAAAGGGACAATTTATGTCATATTTTTGCAATATTACTGTTGCTGTTTAATATTCAACGGGTTGAGTCCCAGCCATTTGCACATATCAATATAAGTAGAATATCAAACTAATAAGAGCCCAAATGTGGCATCCCCAAATGATTTGATTTGATGATCAGGTTGCTTTGGGAATGCAGCCCAAAGCGGGTGGTAAAATCCATATATAAACAAGTTTTGTCTCTATATCTGCCTAGTTCTTTTTTTAGGAATAGATATGCTGCACAGCAATTACATTTTGAATTAGAATCTGAATGTCAACGCTATTAATGACGCTTTGGAGCTTCAAAATATTTGGTACAGCCGTGGAATAGAAAAGGGTGTCCTTGCTGTGCTCAGATCCTTGAGAGAGGACATTTTTAAAACTCAACAGTGACATCTCTTTCCAAAACTGTAATTACTCTGACTGGAACTATTTTCTTCTAAAACAAATATTCCTCATTAAAAATGTTGACAGTGTGTTATGTGGATTATCCTGAGTAATGAGACACGGTTTCTGGGAGGAGTTGTTGCATTTTAAATGTGTTGTGAGCACCAAAGCTTATTCCAATTGTCCTAAATTGTATTGGGACCTGGCAAGTATTTTTTAAAACCTTGAGAAATTAAACTATACACAACTAGATGCCACGAAAAAGGGATAATGTCTACATTATGTCATTTTGCTGTACTGATCCTTTAACTTAGATGTAAGTTTTTCTTGAGTTTTTCTTGAATTAGTTCTCATTCCAACTGACTGAGTGGCTCCTCAATGTTTATCTCTGCTCATCCCTCAAGATCACTCATCAGTCATTATTTAGCTCGCTCTTCTATCAGCTGCATATTCTCCATCTAACTTTATGCCTTTCATTTGCTCTCTCGTTCTCTCCCGTCTGGCCCGTTCATTCTCTCTCTCTCTCTCTCCCTCTCACACACACATCAGTGCCTCCGACACACCGGCCCGGCTCCTCTGCTCCCATTGCAATTACATTTAATTTGCTGCTGCTGCTCCCGAGTCGCTCCCATAAATGACTCTGTTCAGCCCGTGGTGGGTGTTTGGGTCCCGTTAATTATGCCTGTCTCTCTTTGAGGGGCGAAGTACAGGCAAATTAGACCTGAGAACCCAGGAGCCTTGGCTCCATATCATCCCACCTGATGGGGGCCTCACAGACCCAATCAAACTACAAAATAGCTCCACGTTTAAGCAGTGATGGTGGCCCTTAGGTCCCAAAACTTGAAGCCTTATTCATTAGCTGTAGCTGGCGGTTCAAAAACAGCATTTCACTTTTCATTCCAGGTTTGTGGACTTTAATAGGATTTTCATTTCAAAGAGTATTGTTTTGTTTAAATGTCCTGGCTTTCGAGAACAAACATCCACCTGCGAAGCAATTGATTAGTGTTAACATTTAAACGAATGGCCTGCCTAAGCCTGTATTATTAAGTCAGTGGCCCACAGACTCAGATCACAACTGTTTGCTAGCATTGAGCAAACTATGACACATCAATAATGGATGCTGTCTTTCTAACAAAAAATGCTGGCACTGGTGGACATAACTTATAATAACATCCCACCTGGACGTGAAAGAGCATGATTCCTTATCTCTCGCAAATCACCCGTCTCTTTATAAACCCTTCTTTCCTTACATGCCCTCTACCTCATTTGCCTGACAGCGAGCAGGGCATCACTCACTACATCTTTCTGACGTGCTGTCATCAGGCCCCGGGGCAGGACATTTTAAGTCGAGGTGGTGGAATAAGGTGCTGACTGTGGTTTCTTAAAAAATACACAGCATATCCTCACAAGACCTTGTCTCTTGCACTCTCCTAATTATTTACTGTGGGTGTGTCTGCAAGTGCTGCAAACTTTCTAGTTGACATTTTGAGAGTTTTAGATGAAAAAGCTTGGAAATTCATTATCTGGAAAATGCCATAGGAATGAATCATCGGCGTGCAGACCAAACATGACTGTGCATATTGGTGATGCAGTGCAGTATTGCTCAAGTCTATATAGATTCTCTGTCATCCAGGTCAGGGAATATAAAGCAGTAGTAAACCAAAAACAGCTAGATGCACTGAAGACCGGTTGCTGTTCTTACTGAAAACATCACTACTACTGACTTCCTCTGCATTTCATCTCCCAGAAAAGTTAAATACCACAGAACTCCCCAGGAGGCACGAGAACTAATTAAGCCTCTTGGATAAAACTCTTTCAAGAATACCTAGTTATTCTGGTTTCCTTTTCATTGTGCACAGAGCACGAACATGTTGGTAGCTCAATAGGAAACCCAGAATGTAAGCATTGGTGTGAATTAGCAACTGTATTTGTGGTAGGCTTTAACTGTTTTTACATTCCCCATAGATATGTTAAGAATAAATGTCAACGCTCAAAGAAATATGCATCTACGTATGTACTATGATTTTTATTCTCAACGACATTTAGGGTACCTTTTGGTTTCATCAGTCACACCATGAATAAGATGGGAAGATAAACAACTTATATTACTCAGTGAGCATTTCTGTATTCCTCCATTTAGTAGACAGAATGTCCCCCTGTCCCCCACATGTCTTTGACAGGATGTTCGATCAGCAGAAGTAAAAATGTTGGGAGGGCAGGACATCTTTTTTGCCAATCTTCATGACATTTCCACCATCAGGACCTGCTGCAGAGCTTCAGGGAATGAAGGGGACAGACAGATATGGAAGTGGGCTGATAGCTAAATCTCCCATCTGTGGCTGCAGGTAAAAGGCAGATGTCCTTGCAAGACCTTGGAAACGTAAAGAAACAGGGTATTTGTGATATAAGTATAATAAAAGAAGATTATTGGAGCCATAATCATGTACCTTTCTAAACCTTTCTGCCATGTCACCACCAATAACTAGCATTATCAAAAACCCCAATCAAAACTTGATGTTTCAAATGATGTTGTTCTTCAAAATATGACCTGCCATATGTGCTGATATTCTTTAGGGACTGCTGTTTTATTGGTCTTAGAATAAAGATGTGTAGCTGAGTAGGTGCAGCTCAAAATGTCTGCCGAAAGATCTGTTAGTAGTTCTTAAATAATTTTTAGTCGGTACACAAGTTAGTTCAAGTTTTGTCTTGACTATATACCCTCCTCCTGTGAAAGCTGCAGTGGTATGGCAGTTTCCCCACAGTCATGCCTCAGTGCAAGCAAAAGTACATCATGATTTTGTGCTGACTTGATAGTCTGAGTTGGGTCCATTTTTTTCCTGTACACATACATTGGCAATTTGAAAAGTGGGCATGGGAATACGTGTAGCCTTTCATTACAGTCTGGCAAGAACGCTTCGTTTTTTCCCCGCTTCACGCTCTGCTGTTCCCTGCTACCTGGCTCAGGTGACAGCACTGCTGTCCACCCACCCAGTGTGGTAAACAAAGGTACTGATGTAAATAACTTTTGGAACCATCTCAGGTTTTGATTTCTCCAAAGGAAACAGCTTGTCTGGAGGGGCCTCACAAAACTCAAGCTTTATGACTCATCTCGTATTAATAAAATTAGCACGCAGGTTCTTTAATCTGAGCTGAAGTCTCATTAAAGACGGTAGAAATGTCTGTCTTTTATGAGCTGTTCTCACTCAAGGCAATAAAGGCACAAAAAACAGCAAATTGGGGTTATTTGTTATGCATATAGAGATGAGTCATTAATGATGTAAGGAGCAAATATCGGAGTCTTCACGAGCCACTCATAAATGTTGTGAATGACCTGATTCTAGCAGTTCAGATTCACCTTTCTACTCTAGGATCTTTTTCAGTGCAATTCTATAAGGTTGTCTGTTTATATTTATTGCTGTTCTCACTGGCGCCGCTCACATTTGACAGTCATTACATTTACAGCTGGCAAGTTGTCGCACTAACTGCTCTGTGGGAAGTGTCTCATCTGCAGTTATGGGCCGGTGCGCAGCGGGTCTCCCCGAGAACCTCCATCACGGGCTGTCCGATCCCGGCTCATAGCATTAAATAAGGGCTGCCTCTGATTACCCGTTAGGGAGCCATCCCTCACCGCAACTGCCTCGTTTGAGCAGCGGCAGAGACGGAGAGAGTGGGGGGGAGTAGCTAACGGGACATGGCTATATTTTCTCCTCTTGACCCCACCCTTACCCCTCTCCCAGCATGTGACAAATGCTGATTGCGAGGGAGAAAGAAAGAGAGAGAAATATTTCCCCACACAGGCATTTTAGGCCAGCATTCCCACAGTCGAGATGTGAAGTGCAGCATTTGACTTCATTAGCTTCACCCTGATCTCTTTTCCTCTCACTGTCGACTAATGAAAGGAACACTCTTTTTTTCCGGCGCACACCACATTGCTGCCTTATTTTTAAAACTAATTAATTAATTTTATGATGGCCACAGGTTATCTGTCAAGCGTTTAAGCCGGCAACTGTTTAATTACGGGTTGAAAAATGTGATCTGACGTGCGATGGCAGCCTGGGATAAGATGAGGGGTGGATGGAGAGCTTTGTGAGAGTGCGGTGGGGAGTCGAGAGATGCTGGCGTCTGATAAAGGCAGATGGTGATGCGGATAAAACTGTCAGAGAGAGGCAGAGGCTTTTATCCTCTACTCCCTGCCCCCAGAAAAATACACACACACACACGCACACGTACACGCACACACACACACACACACACACACGGTACTGCTAACTAGCTGTCAGTAGCATACACAGTCACGTGCTGCTCTCAGGTTCCAGATAGCTGCCAGAGTTGCACACAGTCACATTTGCAAGGACGCCTTCACATTCACTTAAAAGACATGTATTATTAACGCTCACACTTTAATACATGCGGACAATTTACAAGGCAGCCCCACACATAGTGATTTTGTTATTTATAACTCCCACCTCGTCCCCTTCACCTTTCCTTCCTTAAATGTGTGTCACTTCTCCCAGCTACTCTCCTTCATCTTGTCAGAGGGGGAGAAGCCAAACATGCAGGGGGGGGGGGGATGAAGCGTGGAGAACAATGGAGGGAGAAAGGGAGGCAGGGCTTTGATGAATGCAGCTGCCTCGCAAAGGGGAGCGTGGGCCGCCGTCCGTAATGAGATGGGGTCCTGGTGGGTTTGGCAGGGTCTCTCTCCTCAGCTGCCAGCAGCCCGACAGCGTATCGATTAATCCTTCCCTCTCGCATCACTTATTAATTGTCCCTGCGGCTGCGTGCGTGAGCTGAAGGGTGGGCAGATTCCACCTTAGAGGTTTGATCATGGGTGGCTAACTGTGGATCCCCCCTCCTTTCATATCTGTATAGCATTCATAACCAAAAGCCATCAGTCTGACTGGTGATGCTTGTAGAGGGCAGCACACAGCATGGCTTTAATTGCTGCCTGAGAGGCCTGACTCAGAGCCCATCAGTCTCCTACTGGGTCCTTTTAAAAGCATTGCCTTGGCTGCTACCTGTAGGGTCATTTGTCTTGGTTTTCAGATGCAAGAAGTAACTCACCACTGCCTCATCTCAGTCTGTGGCTTTGTTCATTCTTCAAATACAAATGTACATGTCCTATTCCAAGTTAATTGATCGAGTCAGTGCAGCAACCTTGCAGGATGAAAGGGTTTACCTACACTGAGATGCATATTGTACCAAGGTCCTGCTTCACTGCACTGGATTAAAGCATTTCAAGCTCATATTGTATGAGCATTTAGCACTTCTGACAACACGGTATGATTCAGTGATGATTTACTCTTGTGGTAAATACCATCAGGTCCTAATGGAGGAAATTACAAATAGTTTTTAATGTATTGGGTTACAGTTGATGTACACTGTCCTAAAGCTACAAGCTATGAACTTATAGTCCATATTGTGATTCCGATCAAATGTTGGTTAATTGTGCAGCCCATTTTGCTACATTCTAATGCAATAAAAGGCTTCCAAAATGTGAACTCACTTAGGCTACACTAAAATCCAAAGTGAGCTGAAAGCAGCTTTGCATTCAGTGAATTGCTAGAGAACACCTGTGTACAGGAGCTAGGGATCTAACCACTTTCCACTTACCGCCCGACCCCCTTTGTCTCTACCAGTCAACATAATCATGAAATACTTAAATCAACTTGTGATAAGTCCATAAAAACAATTGTTCTGCTAACAATTTGGCCCCTTTGCTCCCAATTGGTCCCCGTACCTGTTGCTCACTCTGTCTGTGTGTTGTTTAAGAGCAGAGTGGCGGATGTGTTTTCCGGATCAATAAGCCATTATGGTCCAAAAGGAGGACCTGTCTGTATGGTTCAGTCCTGCCTTTAACAATCACCTGTGAAGAGAAAAATTGCCTGTTCCTATTGTTTCTCCTCATTGTCTGCCACCTCTGTTGTCTGTCTTCATACATGTAGTGTGTACACAATTAGTATAGTGAGTACTGTAAAACTGCTCATCGTGACAAATGCCTAGCAATCTAATATGATCCATGGGTTCCACAATGTTGCCTTCAACGCTCATGTCGTTTGATCAAATATGCAGCATTTCATGTTGAGTTGGTTTTCTAATCTCGGAGATTATGGTTTAACTCAATAAGCCTGACATGTAAGGGTTAACAAAATGACTGAACAAATTATAATGAAACCTTTCAAGAAAATAGAAATCAAAGCTATTCCCAACAGTCCCAATACTCTGAGTATCATGAAGACAGAAATACATTTAGAGCATGTAAGGAAATGGAGAGATAAAAAAAACATTCATCAAGCTCACTTTGTCTCTAGTGAGCCCGAGGAGAGCTCCGCTGCGAGGTCCTTTTCAAATGTCACCGCTGCACATCCCGCCTTCAGCTCCCTCTGGATGCACTTTAGCCAGCCCCCCCCCCCCTCTGCAATAAGCACCAGCAGGACAACTCATTTATTGAACGCAACTCTAAATGTATCCAGCATTACTCATTAGACATTGTGCCTTATTTTCATTCTGATTCATCTACACCTACTTTTGCTGCCGTTGCCGCTGCTATTTACAATTCTCACAAACACCAATTTCCTACTGTGCGTGTTTGTAAACTCCTCATTTTCCTATTTATCAATTTCCCTTGTTTTCAGTCTGAATGTAATAATTAGGGTATCATAGGAAGTTGCCTTTTAGCATAAAATATAATACTTAAAGACTTCCGTTGACCCTCATGTCTTCTTCCCTCTTTGACTCATCACCACATCCAGAATTTATCCTTGACCTTTCCATGAAAGTTTCTCTATTGACTTTCTGTACGGTTGTGATACAGTTGATGTATTCTATTGATTGTAAAACAACTATGAATCCACAGACCCCAACCTTTAATACATCAATAGACCACCAAATGAGCATTCTTCATCTCTTTTGTCTCACTTTACTGAAGAGAGAATAATCTATTAGAGTTCTACTTTATCAGTCTTTGAAATGTGAGTGTTTATAGGAGGGAAATCCACACAGTCCCACTTTTTACTGTTGGCTCTAAGAATCTGCTTTTAAACTTTTCACAACCCTATCTTAAAACAATGGTCAGCTTAAAGCCACAATGTTTCCAAATGTTTTTGTCTTGCTTTTATCTCAGTGCACCTTGGGGAGGATGTGTCTACCTTTTTACATAGCTGAGCAGAAAGGAGAGACGGAAAGCTTAAAGAACAAAAAGTAGAAAGACAAACCGGTCAATTCTGAGAGAGAAAAAGAAAACCGAGCCATAGAGAGAAAAATGGACTCTAAGAGAATGTCCTGGAGGCCGAGAAAAGGAAATAAGATGTTTACATCTGCTCATTCTTGCGGAGAACACATGACTATGTTCCCCTTGGTGATGTACTCAAGGCACCAGTGATGAATGCATCCTTTCTCAGTCACCACTCTTAACTTGCGAGTCCATCAACCATTCCGCTGTTGGCGTACAAATAAAAAAACGCTCCATTATTCAGGGATTGTGTTGCCCTGAAAAGAACGGCAAAAAGAATGAATGTGGAAAGCCGTTAACTTAAATGTGGTCAGAATTGAGTAAAGTACTTAAAAGGCGTCCAGCAAAGATAAGTACACTTTTGTTAAACTTCAAACTTTCGAGGAATAAAAATAATAAATCTCACCGCTGTTGTTCAGAGAGTGAAACACGGTAGAGATTGTGCCGTGATGCTTTTCCATTTACTCCATTATCAGTTCAGACTTGGTTCTCCGCTGATATGGTTAGTGAGCAACAAATGCTGTTACATGCACTGCGTGGGCATGTTGCTGCTATCGATATGCAGGGGCCAAGTACGGTTTGTCCACTCACCGTAACTCCAGAAGTTGGACTGCTGCCAATTAATGTATGTTGCTTCAAGAGGCAAAGAGGCTGGAGAGGAATGAGGAGAGGGACAGAAGTGGATTTAAAGCAGAGAACAAATGACATCATGTATTACTAACTTAGTAAGTACACTGTTAATATAACAGTGTACTTATTAAAGTAGTAATAAACATCACTACAACATAGAAACACAATCAGCCAAATTACTGTATCACTTTAATTTGAAGGTAAAACTGATGTAAGCACAAACAAAAAGCAAGTAGTGATATTAGATTCCTGTCACCTGGGAGTTAACATGAATATTATTGTTGGTAAACAGCACTAAAATCAACATCCAAGTTGTAATTCTCTCTGGGATACTCAGACGTTCTATAAACTTAGACATAGCTGACCTGGTCCTGATTTACTTGGATAGCCGAAAAGAAAATATGAATTCCTCGCATCTTCCAACGCTTTCAAGGTAATCTAACTCAAATGTAATTAAGAGTAATTGCTTTACTCATAGATGTACGGAGAGTTTAGGGAATACTTTTATCATTACTGTTCATATGTCTGACCGTACATGATAATCACTCATAGGAGTTTCTTTTTAGATTTGGTTGTCTTCCAACATCTCAACATTTAACTATGAGGCCATTATTGCTCTTAGAAATAATAGCCAAAACCAAGAAAAAGTTGTGATGGAATATTCCTTCAAGAGTAAAGAAGAAAATGTCCTCTTATCCTTTACATGGAACTTCTTATCACTTCTCATTTTATCCCGGTTATGGGTGGAAGAGTAGTCTCACCAGTAATGCATCCCCACTGATATGAGTGACTGTGGTCTTAGCTCACTGAGCAGCAGAGAAATGGACTGTCCTGTCTTCCTCTCTCTCCACCCTAGAGATGGGATCCTGTTGTCAGACCGACAGTAAGCAATGCATGTTGGGCCCCAGAGGCCTGTGCAAACCTGTCGCAGAGACCTCTCCATGGATGTTGACTGCTGAATCTTTCATGCGCTATCACCCGTACGATAAGGTGCAAATAGGATTTCTTTACTCCAGCTGCTGTATTGCTTTGGTAAATCTGCTGCACGACCGTTTCTGGTTGGATTTGAAGTGAAAGCGGTGATGGAGTTGGAGACGAGTCTGGACGAAGAGAGTGAGAATAGAGAAAGAGGACAGAGTGGATTATGTTGTATACATATACTCACAGATGTATGTTGTTTGTGCAGAAAGATTTCCCCATAAGGGGACAAGCCAATGTTGTCAAAAGTGGTTCTACATTTCTCAGAGATGGAAAAGAAGGGTGTGAAAATAGCTCTCAATCACTCAGATTGTTTTTTCTGCTGGGAAAAGGTCAGTTGGAGGGAAACAGCCAAACTGCAAACGGCTTCCGCCATCAAAACAAAGACCTGTTTTTCTTTTCTTAAGCTGTGTGAATCGAGGCTTGAAGAGGGAGAAGATCATTTATTTTGTGACACGTGTATGCCATGTTGAAAAAAAAGAAACTAACAAAACAATACAACTGTGTCTGACTGATAATATTCTGAGAAGTCATAAATCAAGACAGTTCTCTGAGTCTAAGGCGCCGTTTACACGAGGAGAAAACTGCTTGTATCTGCATAGTTTCGCGTGCGTATAGCCCTATTATTTACACGAGGCCGATAGAAACTGACCCCACAAACGATAACGGGTCCCAAGGTGGATAGATATGCAAACGAAACGCTCTGGGGGGTCAACCGAGTCCGTGTAATCACCTCTATACGAATATTTCCTGAAAAAATAACGATAGCCCCGCCTCTCCTGCTCACTGCTGTAGCAACTATCAAAAATAGCTGTGTTAATTAAACGCACAAGGGGTTCTTGAATGAAATAATATTATAAAAGGCAAACCAGAATTGTTAACGCCCAATATACTCCTTAAACAAAATAAACAGAGTCAGATTTCATGCATTGATCCATTATATTGACAATTTTCCAGCCAAACAACACAAACAAAATTAAAAAGTCCGCTCTGCGATACACCAAACTTGTCTTTACTGCCTAATCCAGGCCATTATTGTTCATTGCTCCTGCGCCTGTTTGTAGGCAGAGGACCGGCGTGTCCCAGAGGAGCAATCTCACCCGGTGTTTGTAGAGAATATCTCTCTTTCTGAGCGCGTCCTCTGCACAGAGACGTGCTTCTTGGTCGGTCGATGCAATATCCACAGATTCGGTTTCTTTCAGTTAACTTCCCCGTTGCATTTATCCATATATTTACATGCTGAGGAAATGACTATATCCCGCTGAATACCAGCAATCGCCACACACACTTCCTCCTGTCAGTAGCTACTGCTAGTGCTACTGCTACTGACCATGCTACAGATGTTAGTGCAACATCTACAGCTCCTCTACCACAACCATCAGCAACAAGTGGACATGGAGAATTACATGAACTACATGTTGCTAAATACACCGCGGGGCATAAACAGAAGGGTAGCCATGGCAACATTGCTGCGGGGCTGCTCCAGGCTGCTCTTCTTCGCTGCTTTTGGTGTATTTTGGCGGAAGTTACAGCGCCACTTACAGTCCCGGCATATGTACTACAGCGTTTCCAGCGGCCTCGTTTGAACAGACACGTTAAATGAAACGAATGCATGTGAACGGAAGACTTTTTTGAATACGCATACTGTGCATAAACGCAAACGTTCCCGTGTGAAGGAGGCCTTAGATTGTCTCTTAGCTGCACTTCCCATATGATCCTTCCTTTTATATTCAGGGAAAGAAAAGCCAGAAGGGAGGCACCTCTGATACGTGATTGAAGGATTGGTGTCATCTCGTTACTCCTGCACAATGTAGGAGTAGAAGGAAGTTCATCATTCATTCATTTGCTGCTGCTGCTGCTGGGAATTGGCAGAACTGCAAATTATTATGTTCATCCGGTTTGTTTTCGAGACAATGAGTTGCAAGAATCACTGACAGCCATCAATAATTAAGATTGTAACTATGGATTGATATCTGATAGAAGAACTCTTGTGCTTGTGTTGAATTGCAATTAATGGGTACTGGATGAAGAAACGTTATAGTTTTCTGTTGAAATTAAAAGAGGAGGGAAGGTAATCTTGCTTATACTTCAAAGAGCTGCATATGTTAAACACAATTCAATATGTTTGCAGCTCCTTTGTAAAATTCCAATTTGGCAGACAGAATTAAAAGTATTTTATAGCAGGTTTTGGTAGTTCTTTATTTTCTTCTCATTCCTTAACTTCCTGTCCCTCTAATTATTTTATCATATATCTGTTTCCGTCTTTGCTGAGTCATCGTTGTACTTGCACAGAGCCAGGCCTCAGAATGATATGCTGAATAGGAACCCTTATATCCGTAGCTGATGTAGCAAAAGGCCGAGGGACAGTTGGTGCAAGTAATGGAGGGAATAGTCGCCAGTTTGACTGTAATGACTGTTTGAAGCTGTGTTTTCATATCGTGCTCAAAGGAGTAAATGTGCTGACATTATGATGTCTATGATGTGAGACATTTTGGGACGTGGGCAGATAAGCTGATGTATCCACAGCTGCAAAGAATCTGACATTTTCCATCAGATCTGTGAAGTTAAAGAGGATACTTGGCGGTGGCACGGACTATTACCATTGCAAAAAGTTCCTCACAAGACAAAGAGTCCACCAACTCTGATTGCTGTCCTGTGTATTTTGGATCCTTCCCACTCAAGTTAGACCAGACAGTAGCCATCAAGCTGTTCATCTTCTCTGCAAATAACTGGGCCAAGGCTTGGGAAAAAAAGTCTTTCTACTTGGATGTCTTCCCAGAACAATTAGCCGAACCCACTGCCTGTTTGATTAAAACACAGATGAAAATTAGCTTCTCGCAGCAACTCTGCTGAGCCCTTTCCATGGTGACCAGTTTGGATGTCAAGTTGCACTCTGCTACTGTTGACTCATTCAGGGCATATGAAGGGTGTAACATATAAAAAAAAGTTGTGCGATCCACACTAATGCTGCTGACGCATGATGAATGCCCAAAGAGGCAGACCACAGTCATCTGACAAATGAAGCTTTCCCCGATGTGCTCACTCTACCTGCTCACCAGTTAACATTACCATGCAATCCTCGCTCAGTCAAGCGGGCTGCAATCCATACATATGTGACAGATAGGGCATAGCTATCAAAGCTGGCAGCCACGATAATTAGAAAAAGGCAATAGTCGGGGCCGAGAAGACCATTTCCCTGATGGATTAACAGCAATCGCTTACAGAAGCGTCCCAGAGCTGTTTACACTGGCAGTCATAAGGCAGATGTATTGAGCATCAGTAATGCATTTCCCTGCGTCCACTCCATCAAAAGCAATCGGCGAGCTAATCAACAGATGTAATGGCGTACAGTGGTCTGTTTCCAAACACAGCAGATGTATTATCATAAAAGAAAATAAGATGCGCAAACAGCACATCCGGTCCGTCTCACATACACACACGCGGAAAGACACACACACTGCAAACCAACTGGAAATGGATGACTGTGATGCCAGTTACCCAGAGATAGACACCAGGAGGCTATTCTTAAACCCCACTCCTGCTGTTTTAACAAGGCTCAGATCAGAGATACTTCCCTGGGTCCGATGGCCAGGGGTGGTGCTGCTTAGCTTTAGTGCCCCCCACCAGGTTGGCAGCTGTGTGTGAGGCATCCCGCTGCATTCTGTCTGGCCTTCATTGGTAGGTTTAAAGCTCAATAATAACTGGCTTCCATCACACGTCTAAAATAGAAAAACGCTCTGTGCTGGCATCACCTACGTTGCTTCACGGTTACTTCACGGTTGACGGAGCTATCTCAGTGGAAGGTTTAGAGAGGAAATATCACATATGCATGCCTACAGTACAGACACATGCTTCATAAATCTCTCCATGCTGGAGGCTGTCACGGCTGGGTGTCGAGATGGCACACTCGACAATTAGCTGCACATCTGGCCTGATGATTGAGAGAGTAGGCCAGACAGCTGGTACAGCCCTATCAGTGTTTAATGTGTAAATCTGGAGGGTCTTGGTACAACAGAGCCAATGCTGTCTTAGAGGGGGCGGGGGTATCAGAGGGAGCAGCAAGTTAGCCACTGAATCTCATGCTAAATGAAACGTGTGGCAAATAGCCTGTTAGGCCTGATGTGCATTATTCCTGCAGGGCCTGAAGCCTTTAGGAAAACACTGCAGACTGT
Organism: Trematomus bernacchii; assembly: GCF_902827165.1. NCBI lineage: Eukaryota > Metazoa > Chordata > Actinopteri > Perciformes > Nototheniidae > Trematomus > Trematomus bernacchii. Next base: position 2,557,641 of record NW_022987683.1, read on the forward strand.
ATGTGATACTCAGCTGAGCGGAGGGTGTCAACTCAAATGCTGGGTGCACAGACAAGTAGACAGCAATCCATAATTAAAATGTTCAATGTTTTTTTATTAATGATTTGTTCACTGTTTACTCAAAAGCAATTTACTCCAAGCAAACAATTTGGCTGTCATGGAATCCCTGGTACTACAACAAGATGAAATACTGTAGTTCTCTTAAAAGTAAGTTCTGACAAGACCTAATTAAAATGTTATTAAATGTACAACAGTGCATTACATTACTGCAGTGTGTACTATTGATCACCTTTAAAATACATTTACTTACCCTCCAATCATATTATATATCACAAAAACTTCATCCAGGGATTTTTCTGAAGTAAGTGAGAGCAAACAAGTGCAGGCTCTTAAAGCGGTAAAAACCTATGTCTTTATATGTCATTTACATTCATTCAAAACAGATTGTGTGTAAAGAAATATCTTTTAGCTACAGACCAGATCATTCACAGCAGCTGGCTGCAGGCTAGCTTAAATATAACATTTCCAGAAGTAAGAAACATTAATGTGGAAAGCACATTCATGCAAATTAAAATGTGCCTATGTGAATTGCAGTGACGACCATCACTTTAGGTCAGTGCTCTGCAGTGTGAAACAGTTATGAGAACATGTTATTCCTGTAATTGGCTTGATGGCTAGTAAAGCATAGGTGTAATCAGTCATTTTGTATAAGATTGCTTACAGAGTATGGATCCACATGCCTAATGAATAATATGTGATGTAAAGGTGAACCTAGGGTGAGCAGGAGAAAGGTGTTGGCTCATGTCATCATGCATTAATGTCAGTATTCAAAATCTAACACAATCTCCATTTTCGTGTTCTCAATAAACATTTCTTTCCAATAAATGAACCAATATCACTCAACATTTAAATGTAAGTTAAACGATTGAATTTATTTAATTGAGGGCTGTTTTTACATACGTGTATATGGTCAAAATATTGAATTGGGTTAATATGACATATGATTGTTTGTTGTCACGGATTTGACCTTACTTTCCCAACCAAAGCCTGGATCTTGCTTATTTTCCATCTTTCTGAAGGCAGTATCTGAAAGAGAGGAAGTACTAGATGTAGCAAGCATTTTGGAACGTGAACGTGACCTGAATGGTGATCTAAAGGAGGAAATGCCTCGTTGTAAAGCTGAGAGCTTGGGGAGCACCCTCCCTTCCACCATCAGCACCACCAAGTCCCCTGAACTTAATTATACCCTAGAATTATACAAATGAAAAATAAATATTTTAGATGGAACCATAGCCGTGGCTGGTGGTGGGTGAGCATTTATAAGATGAGATCCCCCGATCATTCTGTGGTCCTATTAGAAAGTGTAATGCCTGGCTGGAGAGATAATGAGGGGTAAGGTCGCACTAATATGCCATTTATACGTGGCGACGTTTCGTGACAGACACATGACGACGGAAGACCACTCACAAAAATGTAGAATCCTGCCAATATCACACTGTTCCACGTCATCACACTGAGTAAGATGCTTAGATGGTGACAGATACAGAGATCAAGAGATCTATCCATCCCCTATATGATTCAAAAATATCTAAAGCATGTAATATAAGCCATACGTTTTTTTTTTCATGTCAAGACACGTAAACTATGAGCTCTAATGAATGATAAAGCATATTTTTCCATTTTACAATCAACAGCGCTCAGAGAATACCGCCTTTTAAAAGCACCAGCTGCCGAATCTAAATGCTTCATTACGGTATCCTCAAGGTACATCCCCATACACCCTAACCAATCAATGTATGCTGCCATGACGCTTTGTAACAGCTGCTTTTATTCTACAAGGATATTACCGCATATGCAAGTGTCTCCTGACTTCATAGTTAGAGATGCGGGGCACGTCTTACTCTCCCTGTTGGAAAACGCTGGGAAAAAAGTGTCAATTCCCTCATCAAAAAACAACAAAGTTAAAACAATCTTTAATTAAACTGTAAACGTTCTCCCAGTGTCCTACAGCACGTGTATTAAGCTGCTTTGATGCTATTAGCTATAATATAAGAGGTGTTTATTAGGATTGTGCTGATCCTATATAATTAGTCAAATCGTTGTTGTAGCACGTCCTTGGGCTCGTGTTGACGGCAGCCATTTTGAATTAGCTGGAGAGAAATGTCAAGAGTTGACTTCAGTCCGATGGGAGACGTGTAATGTCACCGCAGCTGGGTTCAGCAGCATCTGATAAAGGCGGCATCTCCTGAATGCATTCTCCAGTGAGCCTTCCCTCCCACATGGGTGATTCAGCGTTCACCCAAAGGGATCCATCCGTAACCGTTCTCTTTGTATCTTTCCCTGCCCCTGTCCAAATATTATGCGACAAAACTGTCAAAGTGAAGACGATTTGGACCGTGTCTGAGGGGTGAAATATGCCGCATGTTATCGACAGACACCATATCAGCATCTTGTGCAGAGCGCCTGTCGTTGACCCTCATGTCTCTCGACTGTGTAACGCATCCTGACCCGGCGTGTCCCCCAGCCAGGCCTCATCCTGGGCCTTTCTCACCCTGTTGGTATCACTCTGCGCAGCTTAGTGTAGCTGAGGCCAGGGTGTCATGTAACCTTTCTCTCCCTATCAAAGTCACGACGGATACAACCTGCCCTGAGTCACTAACACAGACACACTGTCGCTCCACGTCTGCATCATTCCGTTGATATCTTTATCTCTTCAGTCGCGTCTTTGCTCTTATATTCGTTTTGATCTGTTTCCCCTCTCTTCCTAGGTCCTACTTATTTGGGTTTGACTCTTTGGTAATTTTACAACTAATATTTGCATTTATAGCAAATCTCAGACCACATTTGTTCTATATTGTCCACTTTTATGAAGGCCGATTGTCGTGACTGTAGCTGTTAGGTTTATGTTGTTTTTCAAATCTGCACCTTTGTCGTTTTCACTCCACCCAAAGTCACAATAATTCGACATTCATAGACTATGTCCAATTGATATAGGTATTTTGTATTATCAAAAGAAAGATATTTGGATACGGTACTTCACAAATAATCCTTAAACCTGGAGCTTTTCTGAGTGGGATTGGTGGGAATAAGCCGGCAGAGACACATTGTACTCGCCACTGTTAGTGAAGAGATAAGAGGAAAACAGTTAGCAGTTGTTTTTGTAACAGTTGTATTGAAGAAAAAACAACCACAGCATTTCCCATTTAAATGGACTTATCTTGACTCTTGCTGTCATGTTTTTAAGCACAGATAATTAGCTATCTAATCTACAAACCTTGTGTGTCAGTGTTTTTTGTTTGCCTTTTCTGCTAGAAGCACAAGACGTTTGGAGGGAAAAAAGGGGACGGGAGCTATAAAGCACTTGGTTGCGGCCACTTCATGCAAAAACACTTCAAAAGGAAATTATTTCATTGGCTGTATGGAAAAAAATCCAGTGGCTGCGACATCATTACAACAAAAAGGATAAAATATGTATTTAACTCCTTTGGGTCCTTGTCTTTTCTTTATAAAGAGCACATGTAGTGTAATTTAGAGAGCCGATCTTAATGCTGTAACAAAAACAATTTTAATTTAATTTGTCATTTTAATTCAAATAAAATGTCTTTGAGTCATGCTGGCTTCTATCTATATAGACTTTCCTTTACCTTTCTTCTATCCAGCCTCATTTATTTCTTGCCCTTTTTGTCCACCTTGCTCTGAAGATGGCGGACTTAATGCAGGTTCACAAAGCCTGGGCCCTGCCATGTATTTGTTCCAGTTAGACGGGGTTTAGCCAACTCTGTAATTGGCCCGTAGTTAATCCCTGCCTTTCTTTTAGCCACTTTCAATGGAGAGTAAATTACTTCTCCATCTCCCTGTTGCACAAATTGGTTTACGGAATGTGTGTTTTGTGTACGTGGTGCACGCTGTAAAAATAAGAATTATGGCACTCCCAATGTTCGAACATAAGAGCAGGCAGGTAGGTTTATGTCACTAGCGAAACACTAAGTGGAAGCAAGATAAAAACGTTGATGTAATAAAAGGCAGCTATGTAACAAAATCCCGCTGAGTCACTGTGTGATGGATGACATGCATGTAACAGCTTGGTAGAGACTTGGGGAGACTGTAAAACTCATTCACAATTAGCATCTTCGGGGCGCAAGGCTGTAAATCAGTTGTTGGTGAAGCATCCGTGTGAGGCGCCAGACGAGTGGACCATGCAATATGGATCTCCGCAGATACCTGCAGAAAACCAGATTAATAGTGATGGGAAGATGAGATGCCACAAAGAATTCATTATTCCTCGTCTTAAATAAATGAGCCTTGGGCTGCGACTTCACCGCTGCCACCTCAGATATAACACACGCTTTAATAAGAGCTGTCGGGCGCCGTGAGCCTGTGCGCGTTCATCTCCGTTTGTGTATGCACCTCTCTATTTGTGCTTGTGTGTGACTTCCTCATGCACTGCTCTTTGCAGCTTTAGATACAAAGGAATAAGGACGACGTGCGTTCGTATTGAATCTTGACTTTTAAGTGAGCTGTATGTTTGAAGCGCCGGACGTTCCTTTATTGCTTCCTAGAACGCTTACAGTGCACATATCACTGCCGCCCTGCCAGGAAATGCTGCTTATGGACATCTCATTGAGTTTCCCAAACGTTCACTCTATGGATTAAGCAATCATCGTCTGATGTATAACTGTCCATGCACATCTACACCGCCATCATTTTTTTTGGACTAACCATGCAATGATACCCTTCTGAACTGCAGTACTCTGGAGATGGCAGCTTTACAATATAATAGAAGATTGGACATCATTTACCATTTTATGTTGCTGCCATCCATTCATATAAGACGTAAAGCATTTGCCAGATATTATTCAGTGTTTAGCTCAATGGATACGTGACACCAATGAGGCCATAGGGGTAGTTGGATCAAGTACTTTGGAAAGAGTATTGAAATCTACATATTCAGATATATTGGAAGGGTCTGTTTATGTCCTTATATTCTGCAAGCTGTTCTTTGTGCGGTACGTCTCATTGTTGACGATAAGTATGAAGGAAAAGAAGCTGGCATTACCCTGCAAATGTCAAATGTGCAAAAAAACAAAAGCAAGCAGCTTCTCTGCAAGCCGCTGCTGATAGCTCATTAACAGTTTTGGGAATGTGCAAGTCTTCGTGAACTGGTTTGCAGATCGGTGTCACATCAATAGCTCAGAGGGGAACATTGTGTATATGTGTGTGGGCCATCTCTAAGGACCCATTGTCACTACAGCGCATATTAGTGTCAACACTAGGGTCTGATGACAGAGCCCTGCAGCGCTGGTCACACACACAAACACAAAAGGGGAATATACAAACCGACAATGCAGACGTCAAAATCTCTGCTTCTGTACAGAATGATGTCTCAGCTTTATTGTAAAAGCCTTTTATCTGCGTGCTCTAAGTCTGTCCATTCTAGTGATTGTGTGGTTTATCACTAAGGCTGTATCATCTGCCCAACTGTTTCATTGTGGACCTGCCCCCCCTCCCTTCCAGTCCACCCCCCCTTGCTGGCTCTTAATTTCTCATCATGCTGCTTGGAGCTGCCTGCCATGCTTTTGTCCCCTCCTCAGTCCCAGCCAAAATGGAAGCAGCTGGCTCAGCCTCTCGGGCACAGGCTGTAGGACGGTTATATTTACCAGGCCAGTAATTGGGGTGGCGAAACCTTGTTGGCGTGTGTGTCATCAGGTGTGGGTGGAGGATGAGGTGGGATGAGATGATCACTTTGCTCTTTCAAAACCAGTTTGAATCAGAAGGAAAAAAAAGGAAAATCATACTAATGAAAACAAATATTGAACTGGTTAATTAATATTTGGTATAATATATTTGCTTATCCAAATAATTAGATTTATTCCTAGAACAAATGCACTCCAATATATTAATCAAACTAACTCAAGTTTGGATTATATTTAATACCGTCAACAGAGTTGGCCTCTGACTCGCAAACAATTATGAATCATGAAATGTCTCTGAGTAAGAGCTATTTAGTTGCTACAGTATTTCCCATGTGTAAGTGGGAGGGTGTGGGTTAAGAGTTTTAATGAATGCAAAAGTAGGTTTGAGTAACAGCAATGGAAGAAGTGTTGTGTGTGTTTGTGCTGCTTGTGGTAGCACTTGAATCACCTTGGCAAACCCTTCAGAGTCAAACAAATCTCAGTGGGCCTTGAGCCACAAATGTGCAAGTCTAACGCAAAGCAGAAAAACTGGCTGCATCCCTTAACATTTGAATCAGGCTCCACACACACACACACACACACACACACACACACACACACACACACACACACACACGCACACACACCCCCAACCGCTCTTATTTGCATAAATGATGAATCAGGTCAAGTGACTTGGGCGCCTGTCACTCTATATCTCTAATGGAGGACTGATGGGTGATTTACTTTTTAATAACGTCTCACTTTGCACTAAGCATCTTTTCTCTGACTTACTCAGCCACTTCCTTTTTTCTTTCCACCTATTTTGCTTTATTACCCTCTTTTTCTGCACTCTGTCCTTTTAACCTCCCCTCTGGGAGACATGATTCTCTATCAGAGTGCATCTGAGTGATATTTCTGGTCTGATCACTAAAGCCCACCCGTCTTCTGAAGGGCATTGTGACAGGAGGGCTGCTGAGATGTGTGCCTGGACTAGAAAAGGCGCCCTGAATTTAGGCCACAACCACCTACCTTCCATTGAACACCTCATTTCAACTTTTCTTCCCTCAAAACTATCATTCAAGCTAGCAAACTACCATCACCAAAAGTGATAGTAATTATTTTGCCTCCATTTAAGACCCCACAACAAAAAAAGCCTCCAGGACCTTTCAATTAGTGATCACAGTCCTTTTAAGCACCTGTCTCCCTCTAGCTAGAAACACCTGGCCTTCCATCATTTGACGGCTCTGGCACAAGATGTGGGCTCTATTAATACGCTGTTTTATAGCACATTGACATTTCAGTGATGCCTTTTTAATTACTTTGATTGATAGTTGTGGATAGATGAAATCCATGACGATGGGTCCGGAGGAAGAAGGAGGGGAGAGACTGGGACGATTCGTTCAGTTGTGAATCAGTAACCTTTCTTACTTGGAGCTTAAATGTAAATGGTGCCCCAAGGGTGATCATACTATATATCAATGCCATTTAGATTCACGAAAGAATCGAATGATCCCTTCTAAGTGAATATTTCGATATGTTCTAACTCTGGAAGTGGTCAGGGAAGATAACAATTGAATGATTATGGCAAACATTACGCCTGTTGAAAAGATTGTTCTTTAAATCAAAGGACTATTATTCTCAAACTTCCAAATATGTTTTTGCTCTATCGTTTTAAAGTTGTATCAGATGTTGATTATTGCCTTTATACTTTCTGCCACAGTTAAAGGCTACAAGTTCAAGGATCAAATTAGCACAGTGTGTAGATGGCTAGGAGAGTGTGTCTAATTACAGAACCATCACAGGTACTTCCCTCTCTGTGGAAGTCACTCTGGATAATAGCTTTTGCTAAACGCCCTAAAATGTAAATGAACTTGTTTATAATTGTGTTGTGTCAGTGTGCTGCCCAATGCTAACAGCGCTGACAGCAGCTCTCCCCAAAGAACAAAGACAACAGGGCTGAGGGGGTTCTCCTGTGCCTTGTTTTACTCAAAGCTACTTGCCAAACAGGATGGAAGAAACAGTTACTGTCATGATAGGCAAGGGCTAATTTTCTATCAAATAATGGATGAGTGTTTCATGAAATGTTGTTGTTTCAAGTTTCCCAACATCTGAATATGACTTCAGACAAAAGTAATTAAAGCCAAAGGTAATGTAATTCTCTGCACAGAAAATAAGTGTTACCTTCTAAAGTTATTTGTCCCAAAGTAAATATATAGTAACATCCACTATTCTTAGAGATGTTACACATTTATTTTGCAAATCCTTCTTTCAGCAGTGAACTTTTATACTTGTCAAACGTCCCAGAAAATATTTTTCCCCAAAGCTTAATTCCTTGTAATCGTTGTAGGGCACTTTACATGTCTGAGCTTAACATTTCTTGATATCAAATTGAAATGGTTAAACGTCAAACACAGCTGTCTTTAATGGTCGGTTTATTTCAAACTGTAATCGACAAATGTTCTCTTCTGTTCTTTTAATAACCTGAAACCTAGAAAAATATGTTTTTTAGCACAGCCTTCTGTTATGAATGGCCAAGCCAAATATATATTAAAAAACAAAAGGAGTGATTCAGCCTAATTATAAAACCAATAGGATTAAAAAACAATGTGTCTACTCCCAGCTTTACTGTTAGAAATTAAATAAATTGAAAAACAAAGGATAACTAAATCAAATGCCACAGATTTGGTTGGCTTTCATTTGGAAATAAGGCTATATTCAGTGCAATCTCTTCTCCATGTGCACATCTTTGGTTGTGAATAATGGTTTCATTTTCACCAGTCAGTTGCCACAGCTGTGCTGGTTTATTCTGGTGACACGAACTGAGCGCTACACCCTGTCACCTCGGCACAGCAGCTGTAGAGTGCCAGCTTCATAACACAATTTACTCATTATAACAGCATCGGAAAGAAAATGAAAATATTGATATGAGAATATTGCATATAATTACTCCAAATATTACCCTGACGAACTCCCGCTTAGAAGCAGTCACAGAGCCTCCTACTCCGTATGCAGCCTTATATCAGTGTGGGGCTGATAAAGGCTTGAGTGTGTGATGGATTTACATACCTGTATGTCCACTTTTTTATTGCATTGTTTTTCATTTGGAAATGGTCACCTACACTATAACTATTACATAATATTACAGTGGCCAGTATATGGCTCTAACATTTCATATATGTTAATTTGAGACACCAATAAACGTCTTATACAAGAAAAAAATGCCACACTATTTCCCAAAATACCAGTTATACTTGACATTGCTGCTACTCAACATTCGTCTATTGTACCCATTATCTTTTTTTCAGCCACACAAATTCTGAACATTCTTTCTAGGAGTCTTTTCCATTTAACGAGGCCTCTCTCTGCCTGCTGCCATCATCATTTGATGTCAGACAATGTGAGCCTCTCCTGTGAAGAGCAGTTTTCTTGATTGGGATGATAATCAGAATCTCAAGTGCTGCACCTTTTTCAGAATGTGCTTCACACACAATTTGCTTCTTTTTTTTTCAAGACGTTGGCGTAGTTGATCATGAGGTGGGAGGCCTTTCAACCCGACCACAAAACACTTGGCATTTAAGTTATTGGAGGCAAAAATACAACATTCAATAATCAGATGAATGGCACTGAAAACCATTTTTGGGACAAATCAAGTGCCCTGCAGCTTATAAGGAGTGTTTCATAGCACTCCTCACTATGTCTTAGTAGGGTGTTTTGGCAATATTCAAACTAAACACTATTGTGCCCCTACTTAAATGCACTGCCTTAAATAAAGAAGAAGCTCCTTAAAGCATGGAATTAGATTGTAAATGTTCTTTGATTGGATTCCCTAATCACTTTATGAAATACTTTATATATTCCCTCACATCAGTGTTGCTCACTGAGCCATTGGTCCATGCTGTACTTGTTCTGATCTCCAGAATTTAATTCAGCTTTAATTAATACAGCAATGCTTCCGAGTCACTCAGAGGACAATGTTCACTTCTCACTCAGGAAAGTCTCTGTATCTCCTTGACTTAACAAAAGTTTAACAAGACATTTTTCTAGTTGGGGCTTTAGAAAATGTGACATAGTGTCATCTATGTTTGTTTTGAACTTCTTAGTAGACTGTTTATCTTAAGGATGCTGCATGAGCTTGTCTTAACAGCAATGAGATCCTACTGTTTTATTCTGATCTTGTTTGAACACAGACAGACCTCTGTTTCAGAAGCTCATGCAAATACAGTATTAACTTCAGAGCCACGCTGCAGAAGAGACGGAACATTCTGTTCAAGCTCTGCCTGAAAATGCTATTAGAGGCAAGATAAAGAGAGAAAGATGGAGTGAAAGAAAGATATCCATCTTTTATGAGCACTTCCCACTTCTTCCACTGGGCTTTCCGTGGCCTCTTCAACCCTCTTCGCTAATCCCATTTAGCAAAAATATAATCAGAAAAAGCCCATTGGAGTTTCTTCTTCCTCGCTCCCTTCCTGTGTGGGCTCAGCGCCGGATTCTACATCCTCAGTTTGTCTTTGACTCAGTCAGACTCACCTCTCCTTGTTATCAGTGAGGAAAGCCACCTATGAGTTGTGCTGTCCGTTCGTGTTGCAGTTGATCACTTGTACCTCTGTAGGTTTAACTGCTTGTTCATTTGTTGTTGTGTTCTATTTAGCCTTACGCCTTACAACTTGTTTAGATGTTCTTCCTATTGGTACATCAAACACACAGTTTACTGTCTAGATCATTACTTAAGACATTAGTGGCAGTCAAAAAGAAGACAGATGTGTAAATGATCAGACAGGTTGTAAACAAAGCCCAATTTTAGTCAAGCTTATTTGGAGCTGTTAACATTTCTCTAGTTGTTGCACTTCTTGGGATATAAGGGTGCCATTTTGTTTATTGTCTCTCAGCAAAATGCTTTTTAGTAATCAGTGTAAATACAGATGGAGCCTCTTATTTTGGACCCCAGCATACAGCTTCCTGCCGACTGCCAGCCAGTTGCCAGCCAGTTGCCTGCCAAAGACCAGTATTCAGGAATGTTAGGCCCTCCCACTATTCTCCAATTTCAGGGTTTAACCAGGAGATGGCGCTATATATTAAATAACTAAGACTTCGTTTTTCACAATAGAAAATGCAGATATTATATAAAAAACTAAAGTTAAAATCTTGTTTTTAATGCCCCAAGAGCAATAACATCTTGTCACAAGCTTTTTGGAAGAAAAAGACTGACTCAAGAGACCTGTAGTTGACTAATTACAGGCCTCAATAAAGTTCTGCCATTGGTTGTGAAAAACAACGGTGGACATAGTGGAAAGTGAAATTGACATTGTCGAATTTAATAAAAATACAAAATAATGTATCTGTGTACGTGTTTTACTATGTGATCTGCACTTATCAAACATCTAATTAAGGCGAGACACCCCAGGTGAATAGGGTATTTTTAACTTAAAGATATCAGCTAAATATTTCTCCAGTTAATTACTTACAATAAGGCAATTGTTTTTTGTATTACAAGTTTTCTGAAATATCATGTTTAAATATCCAAATGAACCATTACCTCATGAAATATGCGCATATTTTAACACATTTCAGGAACCGAAATCTGAACTTTGGATAAAGCCAGGATCAAAATTATTGTTTCATTTTGTAGTCATATTAGTATCTAAGGCTTTTACAGAAGGGATTTTGGATATCTCTTTGTATCACTCCATAAATCAGAAAATACTGTCAACAGCCCTAAAATATCAATTTTCACCATGTTTTTAGGTATAAAATGTTATATAATTCAGGCTATGAATTATATATGACCAAACCCTTCTGTAAAAGCCTTCATAATATTGATAGGAATATAACTGGAAGGTTTGGTGTATGTAACTGCTGAGTGATTCTACAATTTAGGGTACATTCCATGTCCATTGATGTCCATTGATGATAATTATAATTATTCTAACTATTTTCTTCAAAAATATCATATTTTGCCTATTATTGGAAAGCATGTTATAATATCACACAAACATTATGTGCATCCTATGCTTTATTTAGCTTGAAATGTGTCATGATGTTCTTAAATTGTCAGTTTTTGCTATGTCCGTTTTTCAGTTGAGGGTGTCTTGGATTCAAAATAATGAATAAAAACCATTAAAGTAAATTTAAAAAATGATTCATTTATTTCAAAAATGATGGGTCAAAATAGGGAAATTGTCAACTAGGTTACCTGTCAACTGAGTTACCCAGTACTGTAATAACTGTAGTAACTTAGTTGACAGGTAACCTAGTTGACAATTTGTACGACATGTAGACGTCATTACACATCATTATCAATGGAATTTTGCACTTCTGCCTTGAAATTAACATAGTGCTGATGGTTAATAATGTGTCCAGTCAACTATGTTATTTGCGTCAAATGTTTGACTTTCATTGTCAACTATGTTGCACCTCATTTTTTCAAATTTAAAATATCTAAAATAGTGCTTCTGATATCCTTTATAGTATAATGTATATCTACACAGGTTGGAGTTTTACATGACATCTCTTAAAACTATCAAAATGACCTGTATGGTAGTTTTATAATACAAAATATCCCTAAACTTAATGACAGTGCTGAACATATCACATGAAAAAACAAAACTTTAATACAATTATTTTTTAAACTTTAAAAAATCTTTGGATATATGGTAGAATAGACTCAAGAGCCTTTCAAATTTGATTTTACTTGAAGTGCAGGACTTAATCAAATGATTGTAATGACATCAAGTTTGTCCGTAACATAGTTGACAAACTGAGTAGTGAAAACATCCTTTCCCTTAAAATAAAAAAATATATAAAAATGTTTAAGCTTTGCAACTAGTGGATATGTTACACTGAGGAATATACTAACTTGAACCACTGATTGTTCTATCTATACATTTTATTTGGCATTAGTAAATAATTATGCACATTTACAGATATTTTACATGATATGAGTGATAACACGTGTTATAAGGGCTATTTCGCACAATAGGTGTGCCTTGAGATTTTTACTTGTCCTTTGGTGTGCCTTGGGCATAAAAAGTTTGGGAACCACTGCTGTAGAGAAATGTAAACGTTCACCATCCCCCACCCGCCTACTGTATGTTGCTTTTTGACATGTAAATGGTTAACTACCCCCCTCTGAGTGAATACCTGTTGTACCTGTCCGGGGCTAAGCCCATAGGACGATGCTCTGATGTCATCACCCTCGCACATTGGTCATATGTTTACAAAAAACGTTCTTAATATATGCTATATTTAGGGTCGATATGTGTTGAATTTACTTTAAAATAGCAGATCACTGTGATTCACTTCTCCGCGGCTGACAATTCACGAGCGTCTAACTCTCTCCCCCCTGTGAAGAGATATCACAGGGGGGGGTTGGGACACACACATTCCGATGGCCAATTCGTTTTAAACAAAGAGTGGGGTGGGGGCTGGTGAACGGTATGGTCAATGTTTGTAAACACTGTGACATTTTGACTTTATTTGATCATTTCAGTTAAAAACTAACGTTCATATTTCATATTACTGTTTTGCCTGGCTGGACCTGTAATTTACAGGAAAGGAGTGCACGCTACTAAAGAGACACGCTACCATAGAAACCAAACAATGGTGTTGCTGTATTGAAGTCCGAGTGGAAACAGTCATATTTGGAGCGTTATGTTAGAATGAAACAGCGAGGTCGTGACTCACAAAAAAAAAGTGTTACTTCACTAACTGTAAGCTTGTCACTCAGAGTAACCTACAGTTAACTTAACTGTTGGAAAAGAAAGATCAGAGTTAGGAGTGTGAACACACAGCTGAGAGCTGCCGTTTCATTCTGACTGTTTAAAAAACGGTAACAACGGACTATTTTTCTTAGCGGATGCATGTAAATTTAAATCAATACATAGAACTATGTTTTAAATCAATAAAAATATTTTCTAAATCCATAAAAGCATTTTAATTAATATTGGGAGTCATGTCGTTACTTTGTTGAGAATGTGGCCATGTAATAAGCGGGATAATTTGCAGCGACTTGGTCATTATGGGGAAAAATAACACCCAGGGATCAAGATCCCTCCGCGACGCGGAGGGATCAGTAATTTTTAGTGAATTACTGAGTTTAGGCACGTTAATAACATTTTAATGAAGTTGAATACAGTATATTCATATTTGTCAGTGATTTCATGTCAATTCGGCAAGGCAAACATAAACGATTAAATTAGGATTAAAAATCGAGAGCCGGCTGCTGTTCGTTACGGTAACCCAACTAGGACACTTGACACAGTGGCTTTTGGCAAAGCACACAAAGAAAACAAAAAAAACCGAGAGAGATGAGTTATTGTTATTACAACGTGACTTCACTATTATTTAACAACTATTTTTATTGGGTTCTTTTATTTGGGGTTAAGTACATTGTCAGAATAAGTGAGAAATGGATTTAACTTCTGTTAGACAGCTATCATACTGAATAAATATTTATGCAAAAATGTATGGCATTAATAATGTATATCTAATTACATTTAAAAATGTATGGCATTAATAATGTATATCTAATTACATTAACTGTGAATGTCTTTCATTTTATTTAAAATGAAATAAAATTACATAAAACATTTTCCATAAAAAAGTTGATTCAAGAACAAATCAGTACTTTTCTTATATGACTATTATTGCTAAATTTGAAAGGTCTTTACCAGCTTTGGAATTATATAGCACCTTCTGCCATCCCATCTCTACTGACATATGGATCTTAACAAAGATCCGCTATACATTAGTACCAGATATACTGTACACGGACATTTTAGTGAACCAGACCAGCTGTTTCCGCCGGGTCTTCGCTTCCCGGGCATCACGTTGTTTACAAGTGTGTTCAGATGCTAAATGACAAGTGCAAGTGACAATTGTTGTCGTCTTCTCTGTGAACGTTTTTTTCTCCGTTATTTTTGCCATTTTCAGATTTAAATTTCGAGCGGAAAGCTAACCAGGAAGTAATAATTACTTAAGCGGAGAACGGAGAAAGTAAACGTTACAGCAGGCATAACAACAGCCGGTGTTTATTTTATTATAATATATATCATTTGTTTTAAAGCTCAATATATAGTTCTATCCGTGACATATGGATCTTAACAAAGATCCGCTATACATTAGTACCAGATATACTGTACACGGACATTTTAGTGAACCAGACCAGCTGTTTCCGCCGGGTCTTCGCTTCCCGGGCATCACGTTGTTTACAAGTGTGTTCAGATGCTAAATAAAAGTTTAGCTTGTACTTTTGATACCCCGCCTCTCGGCACCACAACATCCAGTTTACTGTATTTCACATGAGCGATGTCGAACATTGAAAAGTCCTTATAAAATCTCTGTTATTAGATCAGTACTTTTCTTATATGACTATTATTGACTTGAACACTGAGAATGTATTTATTAACTTCAGACATTTGAAATATTTGAAATCAGATGAAAACAAACTGTAACGGACCCTGCCGTGTTATCTATGATTACTATGCCTTACTGTACATTCATAATTTCAGCCGGAGGTAGGTGGTAGGCGTTGCGGAGGAGCAGATTGCGAGTGAGGTGCCTGTTCTAAACGAACTATTCCAGCTGTTATAAAGCATTAAATAAAAAGTAAGCAAGGAATACAGAATGTTTCGTTACGTAACTTTGTTGAGAATGTGGCCATGTACATGTAATACATGGGATCATTTGCAGCGACTTGGTCATTGTGGGGAAAAATAACACCCATCCTGATCGTTTCAATGAAGTTGAATACAGAATATTCATATTTGTCAGTGATTTCATGTCAATTCGGCGAACATAAACATCAATGATGATGATTAAATTAGGATTAAAAATCGGGAGAGCCGGCTCGTTCTTTTTTTCCGACTAAACGTCTATTATTTAGAAGTTGATTTCACATGACTCCAGTGTGGAACCCCACTGCACCCCCTGGTGGATCAATGATCCATTGCAGCTGGCTTCACAATAATTAAATGTATTTATCATGGGGGCGGTATCAAGTCTGACTGGGGGCCGGCCGGCCATCACGGAACGTGCATGAACCGATCACGACCCTCGCACTTTAAACTGTCCAAAATAAGACGCTTCATCTGTATGTAGATTTTATTTTGAAAGGAGAACCCGACCCAGCGGCAAATCGGATTTGTAAAGTGAGGCTAAAAGGAACCAAAAAAAAAAAAAAAGATTTTCCCAATAGCCACTTTTTATTATTATTCATGCTTCAAACGCATATCAAAAATCTGAATCTAAAAAAATGCAGTCATAACGTTTTCACATTTCCTGAAGTGCTCCTGGCTGAACTGCTCATTGTTTCCAATCTTTTCTTTTTGAGTTTAATTTAGCCAAAACTAAAATAATGATACCTTTTCCTAAATCATCATTACAATGACATTTCATAATGAGATTGTTTGCTATCAGTGAGAGGCTACAGCATTTGTTTATGCAATACCGATTCCTTCAAACAAGGAGAGTATTATTCATAGGGATGACATGTTTATTGCTTTTACTGCTTTGTAACTCCCTTTTCTAAAAGTGCTGTGTAGATAAATATCATTTTTATTATCAGTGTAATTTATTAACTGCCGTAAAAGCACATCGTCATTCTCCTGTCAGTATTTTCTTAAGGTATGAATCCATCTATCTGCTTGTTAGTTTGCCCATCTGCCTGTCTGTGTCAGCAAACAACCAGCCTGTGGTCTGCCCACCGGCCCCGCAACCAACACTTTTTTCATGGCTTCATGGTGGTTTGAGGACTGCCAAGTGAAAAAAGAAAACATCCCAATCTAGGGCACGAGCTGCATTCCATTAGCTAGGCCTGCCAACCCGTATCTATTGATCTGCCCGGATTTGGGAGACTTTCTAACTTTATATTTTGAGGAGTTGTGTGGAGTGGGACTAGCGCCTCACTGATCTGACAGATAAAAACAAAGATGAAAGAGCTGCATTTAGGCACAGGCCCGGGACAATAAGCAGAGCCGAGCGGAAGGGGATTGAGCGGGAGATAAAGGGATGAAGCGGAGGATGTAGAGGAATGTGTAAGAGGCAGGCGTTTGCCCTCCAACACTAGTGAAGGTCATGAGGTTTAGTACAGAAAAAAATGGTAAACACCAACGACAGCCACAGCCGCTTATGCACTCACTTTAATTAAAAAGTAAGCACTGCGCTGCATGTTTCGCTGTGTCCACTGCATTCTTAATGATCCCTCCTTTCAGTAGATAAAAGACCAACGTGTCAACATGTCTCCGACTCCCAGCCAGGCCTGTGAGGCTTTCTCAGTTTGACAGCGGGCACTGCTGGCTTGCCTTCCTATCTCGAATTTCTGCCACTGGTTCCGGATCACTTGAAAAGGAATCAAACAGTTGACGGTAAAGGAGGTGACGGGTAGATGATTTGATTTCAGTTTAGATGGAAGGCTAAAGGTAAATATCAGTTTAGTTCAAATGACAGTGTTGTGTAAGGGTAATAAGGAAGTAGATAACATGAATTGTTATTGGACTAAAAGAAGATGTGTTCTTTTGCCAACCTTTTACAGCTCTCATTCATTATGGAGATTTTCCTCAGCCATTTGTTCTCCCTGTCTCCCTCCTGTGCTTAATAAGTTGACCTGGAAATGCATTTATACTCAAAAACTTCCTTAATTAAAACTGTCGCTCCTCTCGGCTCGGTGGCCCGTCCCAGCCCCTCAGCCGTCACTGACAGCCATTCAGAGCAGAAAATCTGTGGACAGCATCGCCGTGCTGGCGGGCTAATCTCTGCCTCTCACACCCTGTTTCTGAATTAACTGTCTTCATTATCGCATCCTCCCAGAAACTCTCCCTCTCCTCTCTTTTTCTATCATCCCTCCCCTCCTCCTACTGCATCTATTCCCTCCTCCACTTCCTCTCCAACCTCCTACTCTCTCGTGTCGCTCTTCCCTTCTTTCTCTCCGGCTCAGCCCCAAAAAGTAGGACGACAGCAGAGAGAGAGAAAGGGAGCTTTTTTTCTCCCCCTCGCCTAGAGTTGAGAAATGCTAAATAGCATCGTGAGTGGCCACAGGCGAGAAAAGGCATTTCAGTGTCAGCCAAATGATAATTGCATTTCAGCTGTGGCGGGGAAGGGGGGGGGGGGGGCTCATTACATAAGCAAAACACGAGAGCTCGCCATGTTTGGGTCTGGAGCTGTCACAGAGGTGTTTTGAAATGTAGCCAAGGGAACATGGCTGCGTTACCAGAGCCCGGCCACAAAACATTAAGTTAAATCTTTTTCATTAGCCCTCACTCACCTCCTAATGATGCCATGCAGTCATTGACAAACTACTGTAAGTGTTTTTTTCAGCGCAGTAGTGAGTGGTTTATGGCTGGACGTCAACCCTTAAAGCAGTAATTGATACTTTGATTTATTGAAGTGACTGACCAGGTACACCGTCATAGTCTGCCTGCTGTTTGCTGCTTGGCAGAAAAGCTGTACTCCAGTAGAGTTCAGCGTTGCTATAATATGAAGGGCACATTTGACCCATTGCAAACAATGTACAAAGTCTATGGTAGCATATTAGCTTTGTCCATCCAATTTAATTAAATACTTATGTCCTGTTAGCGACCAAGCTAAAAACATTCTAAATACAAGCTAGCTCAGAGAGCCATTGTGACCATGATTGTGACTGACTAGCTCCAGTATGTTCCCGGCTGGCTAGCATGTTAGCCGCTTCTATTGTTGTTTGCCAGCTAGCCTAGCAACCTTTTTGTGCTTTTTTGGCACACTATTGAATATGCTAATATTCATATAAAGTAACAGCTACATCAAAACCCTCTATATGTAACTAATAACATATTTTCTGACACCCATTATAACCAGTAAAACACTTTGCTAAATGAGGGCCCTGCTTGGTCATAACCTCGAGAATGAAGCCTGTTTGAGAAATAAAACTAACTTGTTTAATACATAATAATGTAGTACTAGTGATTTCTAAATCAAGTCATTTAGGATTGCTCTAAAATGGTTTATAACTAGAGATTGTTACTGTTTGATGCCTAAAATGTTGTCCAGGATGAGCAGGTATCCGATATGTATAACACAAAACCATGATCCACCGTTCTGTCTCTGTAGTTCCGACAGGTGCAGAGTATATGTGAGTCCAAATGGGGTTTAGCTTGCCAGGTGATCCGTCTTGTGCCAATTCTAGCCTGTTTCCCTCAGTAAGAGTACAATACAGGTTCTGTAGGGAAATTCTCCCCAGTGAGGACTCTGGGCAGCAGCCAGCACTGCTTTGTCTTGTAGATTCTGAGAGCTTCAGTGTGCATCTTGCCGACATTCTTGTACCATCCCTGAAGCTTGATTAATTATACACTAAGTTCATTTGGGCACTCTTCAAAAATCTAATAGTTTTCCCAGTGTACATCCCAGTGCACATCTGCTCCCTGTAACATGTAATGAATGAGTGAGAGGTTGAAGGCCACAGCTGGAGGCAGCTCCCCAACACGAAGTGAAGGTGTCCAGAGGTAGAGTACAGCTGATAGAACACTCCATCACTTGTCGGCCACACAGCAAGCCCTTTGATAGCCAACACTTTAGCAAGATGGACCATTCTATTGGCGAGGATGCAGTTAAGGGTCAAAAAGACTGATGGGCAGACACAGGATGTCAGACTACAGTGTGCTAGAGCCCGAGGAAGATGAAACTGAACAGAAAAGAAAGGCTGGAGGAAAGGCAGGAGGCAGGAATGGAAAGAGGACTCCGATGAAGACCTCAAATGCTTTCATTATTGGCTGTCAGATGCCAGCATGAGATAGAGAGCGTTCTGTAGACGTTGGGTCAGGACTCCAATCTCCAGCCACAGCACAGCAAGAGGGGCTGTGCAGGAAAAACAATTCACCACGGTTGACATGTAGGCAATGGAAAGAGACTCGGCACACTGACGCTCGTAAACAGAGACACACAGGCTGGTGTTTGTGTGTGTGTACGTGTCTGTTTGAGTGTACGGAGAGGCCTCAGTGACGTACTGCTAAATCCTGGAGAAGCACACTTGCACTCAACACTAATATGCAGCTAAGGAAAGCCAACTTACTCAAAGGACTGACAAGAAAAAACATTAATTCAAAATTCCCCTCAGCACACCAGTTGAGACATCACACATGAACCCCCACACACGAAGCCAACACACACTCATGTTTTAAGAGCATCATTCAAAGTGGCACATCATTGCGTTCCTCTCGAGACGCTATGGCCTCTCTTTCATCTCCGAGCTAATGATGTTCCTCTGCACCATTCACTGATGCCTTTCGTAATGACACATGGAGGAGGGGGGCAAGAAGAAGGAGAGGCACGTTGACCTGCTTTTTATTGAGAATAATGGAGTCAAAATGGCTCCCACTGGCTCCAATATTTCCCAGGTGGCTGTTTATTTATCACCAGAACCGAGAGCCGGAAGAACGTTCAATTCTCCAATAATGCCCACTCAGTCTGAGCTGAAATATCTCTGCAGGAAGATTGACATCAAAAGCATCCTTTCAAATCAGCAGGCAGGACGCACTCTGTCATTGTCTTATTTCATTTGAACATGTCAAGAGTGCATGCCTGTTCCAATACAACTATCTTATTCAGACTGGGTCTAGGAATGATGGGGTATGGTGGGGACCTACATGTGAACCTTTCAAAAAGAACAGGTGGAACTGCAATATTTGTATCCAGGAAGGAAATGCCTGTTTTGTCCAACAACTTTTATGCTCTTTCTAACTCACTCAAAACCATTTCAAGTTGCAATCCCATAAAGTATTGGAGTGAAGCATAGATTCAAGCACATCACTCACTGACAGTTTTACTCGTCATATAAAGTGATTCCAAAACATAACACAAAATGGACTTGAAACAAGACAGTCTAAAAGTTGTTTAGTGTGCACACCAACGCTTTACAGCTATACTAAAATATTCATTGGGCGGAAGCTGGTCCCAGACAAGCGGGACTGACGAGAGTGGATTTATCCATTTTGTCAGTCTACGCTTAGGGCCAAGACAGCTTCACAAAAACATCTCTTCTCCCTGGGGATTCAAAACCAAGGTTTTTCACCTCATCTCCTTCACATCTTTTTTATCAATGCAGAGCCTTACAGTGCTCAATGTGTTATGAAACATACAGCTATCCAGGAAAAGGACCTTACAATAGGTTTGCAGCAAAGGTTATCTAAACCAAAATCAGAGATGAGTTCTTCTGCCTGGGGCACTGAATGCCTTGGGTCTGGATGTAAGGCAATAATAGCTAAGCGAGAGCCCCCTCTGAATCCCAGTGGTGTTTAGATGGCTTTGGCCCCTGCAGGACGCAGTGTACTGGCATCAAACCCCGGCCTCCAGTGATCAAAATCATGTTTCAGCTTCCTGGCTCAATAGTCTCCTATTGCTATTCGCTGTTTCACTGTGCAGACAGATCGTTTTGTACTGGAGCCAAAATTCACCTAAATGCTATATAGATTGGTTTTAAAAAGACATTGCAGGGGCTGTGAATTAAGACTGCATTGGCAAATATCCAATCTTTTCTGAAAAAGATGTCTTGGAACTTACTTCAATGCAACTTTATTTTTAAAATGTGTCTCAATTAAACAGCTAGCTGCAGCCCATCTATCCAATTGAGCAGAAAGAAAGATTCCTGCTGAACAAAATGACAAATGAAAAACTCCACATGAGGATTATTTGTTACCCCTTTCCTTTGACGATCCCGATGGAGATGAATAATCCCATTTTGCGGCGTCAAATCAGCGAGCTATCAGTGGCTTATTACCTTTGCTCGATTGCTGTCTGTTGGATACGAGAGGGTCTTTAATAGAGAGCTCAGTGCCGGCGTCCAGCCATTGTTGATGGTGTTTGATACCAAATCAGTGCCCTCGGGCCTGGCTTATGCACTCTAATCCTCACAGAAAGATAAGGGACCTTTTAATGTGACACACACTCACACAGCATGAACAGATGAAGGGCGCAAACACAACACCGATGCATTAACATAAACACACACACACCTGTGGTTTCACGCTGTCTCAGTATGTGACATTATCTCTGACACTTGAACAAAGCACAAACACACGCATTGTCAACACACTTAGTGCAAGGTCTAAGGCATTTGGGTTATCTGGAACATTTCAATGTTATCTTCTGCTTGTCAAGATATGTGTGTGTGGAAGTGTCCTTTCTCCTCCGGTTGCTGATGAGTGCATTTGTTTGTGTTTCCATATATTACGCACAGGTTTCCTCATCTCCTTTCAGGTTGCTATCAATGTTTAATTTTTCCCCCTACTTCTTCTTCTTCTTCTTTACCTGCCATTTTCCCGAATGCTATTAAACATCTACTCTGAGCGATAGACGTGTAAACATTTCTCAATAAAGCATGTGCTGCTTCACACGCTAACAGATCAGCTGCTTCTATCAGTGCCGCAGTAATCAATCTCCATTATGTATTGTCTCCGTGCTCGAGGAACTCACACACACACACTCACTCATCACCCATCAATTCAGCTCTGTGTTTCTTAGAGCAAATGAATTGTACGGCGCACATTGAAGCAGCAAATTCATAATCACAAAAGAAATTAAGTCTGTTCTGTCAGCCGAACAAAAGCACACTAAAAACCTTACATGCATGCATTTATGTTTACTTAAATATACATTATGTACTATAAAGTGTGCTATTAGATGTGCAAGAATGATATTTTGACATCCAAGTGGGCATGGTGAGTGCTAGGGAGATAAATAGAATAGGCCAACAGTTCAAGAGAGATGCAAACACTAACAACTACAAAGAGAGGCAGGGAGAAATACAAGCTGGGTTCTATATGCAACATTTGATTTAGCAATTGTGAAAATGAACAAGCCGAAAAAAGAAACCGAACATTTGAATGAATAGCCTCTATAATACATATTTACAAGATGCGTGCTTTATTGGAATAGAAAGGTGTTTTATGATTAAGATGTTGAATAAACACTACATGAATATGTAAGGAGAAACCAACTGAGCCCCACGACTTTCATCAAAGCTGTCACTTCTAAGTATGACGCACGACAAAAAGAAAATATGACCAGAAACTCAATCAAGACCTCTCCTCCTACAGATGAAATGAAATACATATGTATTCCTATCAGCTCGAAACAGTCACCTACTTAGCATTTTCAATCCAAAAAAATATGGTTGGCACTGGCTTAAAACAACACTAGAGAGACAGACACAGGTGCAGTGAGACATGGAGACAGGGAGACGTAGGGAGGCTGGAGAAAGAAAGGCAGGAGGCTCATTAGGAGAAATTCGGGCAGAAGCAGTTCTGCAGTTTCCTTCTGCTCTGTAATTAAGAAATGGATTAATGAGAAAGACACACGCCTCTGCCAATGCCGCCGCAATAAACAAGCCGAGCAAAAGTTTGCTGTTCCGAGATGAGGCAGACTGCGGTCATGACGTTATGCTCATGACTTCTTGTCTCTTTGCATCCTTCTCTGTTTACTTTTTATATCATTTTTGGCTCTGATTATAGCAACCGATCTCACAATATCCTTCCACCCTGTGCTGATGCCATTAGCCTTCACCTTCTCTTCATTATGTAGGCTACTGGCAATTGGGGCATCCGGTGCATGCATGTGTGTAACTTATTTAGTACGAACCAAGATTTCATTGGTAGCAAGTAGACTATCCTCTTAGACTTTTCATACTTATGTCTTCGAAAAGTAATGCAATAGAATTCTTATATAATCCACTTTATCAGATTGTATGCAACCCACATAAAAGTGAACTATGTGTTGGCATTTTTATTTATCAAGTTAAGAATGAAACCATTCATCTATTTTGAAAGAAAGTTCAGTCAGTCACACAGAGTGCAAACTGTCTGCAGAGTGAAAGACCAGAATAGAGTTTGCGTTGCATATTTAAACACAGAGAGCGGAGAAAGGGGGGGTCAAGACTAGCGATAATGAAAGGAGCATTCTGGAAGTTAGGGAGGCAGTAGAAGGGAGTTCAAAAGAAGTTGAAGGTCAAATTGTTGGTGCACATAGAGTGTAACTAACAACATCGCAATAAATATTTTTATTCAGGACATTTCCCAAGCTTAGCAGAGATGTGAAAGCCAGTAGATAGAGATAAACATTAGCAAGTAAGAATCACACAGTGATTATATGAAAGTAAGTGAGTGAATAAAATACATGTTACTGTTACATTACTGTCCAGCATATCACGTAAAACCAGTTGTCAACGTGACTTCTTTTTACCTAGCTTCTGTTCGTATCAACTAATATTTACCAATTCCTTCTGTAACTTCCCTACATTAATAAAGCCACTTCCAGAGTCATCTTAAACCCTAATGGTAATGTTTTTGTTACATCATTTCCATACTTATTACCGCCACTTGCTAAACATTATAACCGAAACCACAAACTTAGTCGTTTTTATTGTCTTTTAGAATCTCGAGTGCAGCATTTATTTTTTTGTTGGCAAGCTTTTATTCTGAAACATGATAATGATCATTTGTATTGACACCAGTCGAAGCAAATAGCAAAGTAAAAGCAATTAAAAATTTGAAAAACACATGTTATGTTAAAGGGGACCTATCATGCAAAATGCACTTTTTGATGTGTTTTATACATAAATATGTGTCCCCGGTGTGTCAGGGAACTCACGCAGCGTCAGAAAACAAAACCCTCTCTCTTTTCCTCCGTACCCAAATCTCTAAAAACGGGGCTACAACGGAGCTGATCGAGATTTGCGTCCGATATGACATCATATCGGAAATGTAGGCTGGCTTTACACCCACGGCCCTATCAGAAACGTTGCTATCAGAAACAATGCCCGACTGTTTTGGACGTAATATGGTCGGTGTTTACATTAGCATCGCTAACACTCAGAGCTAACCTGTACTGGAGAGCATGTGTGTGAAGAAGCAGGAAATAAAAAGGAACTCACCTTGTGGTATAACCAGCAAGAGAGAAAGCCTTTGAGCTCCATACTGTTTCAGAAATAATCCTTGATAATCCATGATATGGCGTTTCATCACCGCAGTATCTGCCGGTAGAATCTCCCGCATGAGCTCAGCCCCCCCCTCCTTTTTTTTTGTTATCAATTTGTCTTTTTTTTTTTAAAGCTTTATAACACAAATCAGCACTTTTGAAACAGGAAGTGAAATGGAGGGATATGAGTCATGGCTAGAATGGGTGATCTGGTATTTTGAGCAAAGCACTTCATAGACATGTTTTTTATATATCTGAGACCTATGCTATTGCCTAAAAATAGCATGATAGGTGACCTTTAAGTTCATATAATGACTCATTTTACAAAATGAGCCGTTATATGCCCATCCAATTAGTTTCTTTCAAATAAAAGCGGTGAGCTGAAGATCCTCATAGGTACCACAAAGCTCACAGGCTGTTTGTACGCAGGTGTGTGTTCCTATCTTAATACA
The DNA here is from genome assembly GCF_902827165.1 of Trematomus bernacchii. Taxonomy (NCBI): domain Eukaryota; kingdom Metazoa; phylum Chordata; class Actinopteri; order Perciformes; family Nototheniidae; genus Trematomus; species Trematomus bernacchii. The sequence goes on from NW_022987683.1 coordinate 2,582,698, forward strand.
TCAGTGTGTGAATGAGAGCAGACAGCAGGTGGTGTGTGTCAGGGGAGGCTGTTGCGGGGGGGGGGGATCAGATGACAAGGTGTGCAAGGCTCAAGCGGAGGTTGAAATATTGTGAGGTCTGTGTGTAAATAGGTGATGATGTTCCAGATATTGTAGGTTCAAGTCTATTCCCTATTTGTTCTGTCTTTATCTCTTCAATACACACACTCACACTCACACTCACACACACACATTCAAACATGTACTAAAGCTAGCTAGCTGTCCATTAGGACGTATTTCTCTTAGACGAAGATGAACAACTCAAGAACCCCAGTAGTCATGGTATGGGGGAACAAAACCGTGGAATTGTTACATCTAGATTGCAACGTACTGTTACTTGACTTAATCAGATGTTCCCCAAGGCAATACCTTTCTTTTACTTCCAAGTTAATTCCACTCGCATTTGGTTCTGAAGATTTCAGTTCTTTCCCTTGGGATCCATATTGAAGTTGTTAGTCTTTTTAGCGTCACTTTCACTCATCGCTCCTCTCCATAAGCCCTGTCACTTGTCATAGAGCCTCAATCGGCTGTATTATTATGTGTTCCTGCATAGCTGACATTGATCTGAATGAGAGTATATGTTGTACTTATTATTGTCCAACCTATACAACGCATACTTTTGTGTACTCAGCGGCCACCACATTATCACCCCAGCATGGCCTTCTGTGTTACAAGAGCTGTACAGAGAGGCTGTTGTATTGTACAGTATTCAATATTCATGGAGCTCTAATTCAGTTACTTCTGGATGTCAGTAAAGAGCATGCACAATGCCTGTGCCTCCAGCCTGAGCACGACCCACTGAAGCAATGTTTGCATGTTTGGATGTCATTTCATTTCATGGTGACTGCATAGTGATGAGCTCGCATACAAATCTCATGTAGAATTGTTCGCATGCGTGATCACATGTATTACATGATTTCCGTCAAAATGCGGTGACATGAAGAAGAGAAAGCACGGAGCGTAATCCCAAGCCAAATGTTGTTTCTATTCGTCTCTGCTTCTTGAATCCATCTCCCACACAGGAGCGTCATAGTGGGGATTTCAAACTGAATCATGGGAACCACCAATCTGACACATGACCTAAATGTATACTGTAGATAACCGAGAACATTACAACCGTGTTAGACAGTTCTTTCTGAGATGTGATTTCTCTTTGGCAGCAGAACCTTCAAGACAATCTTTTATTTCTGTGAAAGCATAATTCTGAGGTTGAAAAAAGCAGCTTTTCTAAGGAAATGTTTTAAAAAAGGAAGATTGTTATGTTTATTGGCCATTTGACAGTAACAGAACACATTTCTAGTTTGCCGGTTGCCGTTTATTTATATCCACATAAGTATATTCATGATTTGAGATGATCTTTTTTGTCTTCAAAGCTGGTTTGAAATAACCCTGGATTTGTTGTCAAATCAACATGTCTAAATCCTGATTAAGTTAGCTGGAACATTACACACACACACACACACACTTACACACAAGCCCATTTTCAAATACAAATGGCTCACTTTGTGACTTACTAAAGGGATGCTTCACATTAAAATGCCCTCTCTTTCCTTTAGTGTAGGAATATCAAGCAGTTTACAAGTAAATGCTAATTTTAGACTCTAAATCAGTTGAATTTGTAGACTGTCTTTCCTTAAGTGAAGTGAATGAGAGGTTTTAAAAAGCAATCCCTTTCACTTTCAGACCCCTCCTTATTTGATTTGCCCATTTTACCCTCCTTCTCTCCATCCTCTCTCGTCTCCACTCACTCCACTGATTGGCTGATAAGATGTCTGGATAGGGTTTTCTAAAGAAAGACGCCGAGCGGCCGAGAGTGGCTTCTGTCTGCACATCGAGTGAGGAGGCTCTTGTATGTGCTCCCATGCTCCTCAAAGCAGTAATGAGAGAAGTGTGCAGCGTTGGGGAGACCTGCGATTGATATTTGTTGTCATTTTTTTTCTCAGCCTCAGAACTACCACAGTGGCGTGGCGTCTGTTTTTTATGCCTCAGAGTTGTGTGATGAAGCAGGCGACACACGCAAGGAGCGAGAGTAAATAGAGGCTCACGTTGATTCATCTTGGATTTATAGGGAGGTGGGTTTCGTGGGTGGGAGCCACGCACACACACACTGTACAGTAAGTGGTTCTGCCCTAGCAGTGCTAAACAAGGCCAACGGTCCACAGTTATGGACAGTAAATAGAGCAGAGCACAACCTGTAAATAACCAACCAACACAGCCTCATAAATCCTCCGTGTGTGTTTGTCTCTTTCTCATTCTCGACCATATGAACACACACCACAAAGGGCAGCAGTGTGTGTGTGTGTGTGTGTGTGTGTGTGTGTGTGTGAGATTGTGTATATTTACTGAACAATTTGAATTAATCCTGACCCTTGTTTGAGACCACACAGTTCCTTCACGTTTGTCAAATTAATCATCATGTGCTTTGATACACTATTTCCAGTCTATATGCTCGAGTAGATACCAGAGGCCAGAGGGATGTGACCTCTCTCTGACCTCCCTGCTTTTCCTCCACCCCCCAACCCTTACCCCAATCTGCTCCATGTCCACTCGGGTCAGATGGGCATATGTGCTCACAGTTAACTCTGGCATCCGTCCAGTGACCTGACCACAGGTCGCCCACTGGCACGGAAATCAAAGCCCAGACACAAGCAGGGCAACACATGCCCGCAGAAGCTTGCTGACACAGGATATTTGCCGGCCGGGGGTGTCTCACGTAGAGAAAATTGTTCTCCGCTGAGTTTCCTGTCTTTGAGCTAAGAAACATTTACAGCTCGCTAGGTCACGGCAGGATAAAGTTGCTGCATTCCTTGCTGCTATTGAGGTTCGATGGCGGAAAAAATGGCCAACATGATGTCAGATAAACATCGTTAAAATTGATGTTCCCTTTTGGTGCATTTACGATTTTTTACAAGACTGGGTTTAGTAAAAGCCCAGAGAGGACAATTTGAGTAGAGCAGATGAATTCTGCTAAAACGGATATTTATTGACCAAGCTCTGTGTTTGTAATAGAAAAGTACTAGTGGTGAGGAAAGAAAGCAAGTCACTGCAGAAGAGAGGAGAGCAGTACATGCATTGGTATGGAAGGTGTGTATACCTGTGTGTATACCTGTGTGTATGTGTAGGTGTTTTATCTGTAATTAAGTGTATTTTTGTGTGTCCATCGACATGTTGCTGCCCGTTGACAGAACAATCACAGTGATGTTTACACTGATTGATTCCCTGTTTTCCATTTTAAGTGTAATCATTACTTATTTTACAGACAGTTTTTAGGCACACAGTCAGTGTGTGTGTGTTTGGAGTAGTCCAGTTATACCCAGCCGCACAGGAGATGTGTGTATAGTGGACAGGGTGAAGAAGAAATAATAGGAGAAACAAATTGAAAGCCAAGCCGTGAGTGTTCAGTATCGCTGGCCTATCATGTTTTTGACACATGATTCCTCACGGTTGACGACCATTGCCGGCGGCGCTCTGAACTGGCACGGTTGGGTTGCTATGGTGACGGCAACAAGGGGGAAGTGCACCTGCGGCTGGAGAGACAGCGGTGTTTATCACCTGCTGGGAGGCCGAATCACACCTGGGTTGCTGCCCACCCACACATGCACAAACACATACTCATACAGAGGGAACCAACTTATAAAATAGCAAGTAGGAGTGTAAGGAAGTCAACGCAGCACCCAAGTGATACCTGATGGCCGCTGATAGCACCAGGAGTCGTGCATCACTTGCTATCTGCCCTGTCTCATGTTCACACGATTTCCCAATTGTTATTAGTGCAAACACCTGCTTAGATGATAAGTGTTGCTGCTGAGTGCAAGTTGACTTTTTTAACATCTGATTGCAGTTATCAATGTGGCAAAGTATGCTGTCTACAGGATCCTCTTTATCCTCCTTTTTTTCCTAAATATCAAAATACTTTCTAATTAAACTTGTAATGAGAAATACATTTTGTTCGTTTTTGACATTCCAAACCTTTGTATTGAGTTATTCACAGATAATGAGTACATGTGTTTTGCTCTTGTCTGGTTTAAATCTCCCAAATGTCAACTTTAAAGGAGTTGTTGAAAATGTGTTTTTGAACTTCTGGTGAGATTTATCATTGATGTTTTCAGACAAGTGAAAAGAGTATGCCCTTTAAAAGAATACATGTGTCAAAAAATCCTCTGAAAATGCAATGTGATCATACTAACAAGTGTGTGTATGCACAGCCTTATTCCTTATTACCATGAACACACACAGTCTAGTTTGTTTGACGTCACAATCTCATTCTCGTACTACCACAAATACTCACACAACACACTGCTACCTCCAGTTTGAGTAACCTTTGTTAAAAACCAAAGGGACAAATTGTTTAAGTGTTAAGTAAGCTTTTATTTTTGTTATTAAACTATATATTAGTGACTCGTTTTAGGGCCACAGACAGCTGGAAAAGTTCAAAATGATATAGACAACCTTACACATTGTTCCTTTATTAGATGTTTTCTGACACTAACAAACTATATCTCCAGCCTGATCTTATTAAAGAACATACATTCAGAGTATCCTCTGGACAGACACGATAGGCATGTCAGTGTTCAGTGTGTGCGCTCTGACGTCCCTGCTGTAAGTCTGAGGAAGAGATGGAGCCAAAAGCCCTCTTCTTTTCATTTAGTTCAAACGGAGGTCTTTGAAGACTGTGATGCCGTCGTGTAAACAAAAGTCGCACACAGCCGTCACTGCTGGAGACAGCTTCAATGCTTTATGAGCATCTTTGTAACTGTCACTTACAAAGAAAAGCTGTTTTTCTAAGCGCTTGCGTGCAGTCACAAACAACATTAGCACTGCTGTGTTTTCCTCTGCCTTTAAAATAACACCTTCATTATTCGACTTTCATCACAAAAGTGCACCACAATCCTGCATACATTTATTAAATAGAATATGATGAAAGCCATGTCGGGTGGAATATGAATGTATGTGCTTCTACTCAGACTGCTTGCAGCAATACTGTGTTAATATATTTTTCATCCACATCATGTAAGACTGTAAAAGCACTCACCCCTGCGCGACACCGGGGGAAGGGTTGAACAAAGTAATTTAAATAATGAATTATTCATTATCTGTTGCAATATGCCACATAAGGCAGTTGTTTGCACTGCTCAGCTCGGGACCTATATGAGATCATTAACTGCTAATTAAAAAGTTAAATGTGCTGTTTGTTCACAGCCAACCTGTTTCTACGCCCTGAAATGTAGCTGTAACATTTAAAGAGAATGATTAGATAACTGCATGGTCAGTTAACTTTGCACTTTTTTACATCACAAAATCTCAATAATCAAGAGTATTATTTTTACTCAGGGAGATAATGGACTGCAGCACCCAACTCTATCCCCGTTGTCTAATAGTTAAATTGTGCCTCTGTAGATTTTAACAAGCAATTTATTTTAATCTAGGAGCTAGAATTTAAATGGTGTCATAATCACTTACACCAGCTATTAATTATAATTTCAGTTTGCATGCATAGTAATGTATGTCATTGTGTAATTACCTTTCCGCTTTGAGGAGCATATTGACTTCATAAAGTTCACTTGTTTCATAGTTTAATTCCATTTTTATCTGCTAACCGAATTATCCACATCCGACTGGAAATATCTTTTTTGTCTTTTAATTTCAGTGTGAATGCTTGTTCTGAATTATTTTACCATTGAAAAGCCAGACATAAAAGTTTAGCAAACTCAAAGTCTCAATTAAATGTGACAATCTTTATTTCCTGATCCAGACAATGGCTTTCAAAATCCATTCTGGCAATGTTTGGTCATGCAGAAAAAAGGTCCAAACATACAGAAGCACAGCTCTCTCACCTGCGTTGTATGATTGGCAGTCATTTTGCTAATCAGGCTTGAGAAATGTGACTTCTGTGAAGTGTCAAACAGCACAATGACTCAAAAAGACCAACATTGTACATTTGGCTTTCAGATTTTTAGGAATTTATTGCAAGACAGGAATAAAATGGATGCTTGTATGCAGCGCGTGTTATTTTCAAGTTCTGAAATACAAGCACACAGAGTGAAAGATGTGTAGTTGAAATGAATGTGTGGACAGTAACTGAAGCTTATTGGGTTGAACAAGGTAAAGCTGCTTTGAAGCCTATTGTTGGTTCTTGTTGCTGTGGGCCCTTCTGGCTGGTTGTGTGTGTGCATGTGTGTGTGCGTGTGTGTGTTTACCTTACTTGTGTATCTCCCGAGTAACTTAAGCCGTATGGATTTGTTGTCTTGATGTTAGTTGTATCTAATATGAAAACCCAAACAATCTTAGTGTCTGGAATCCTTGTGAGTAAAGGCGAGATAAACAGATTTTGAAGCTGTTAGTTTGTGTTTTCTGTAACGTCAAATGCTTTGCAAACATGCCTTGCCCAAAGGACATGTACATCCACATAAAGCTTTAACAGAAACCAAATTCTATAGATGACTTACATTCTGTATGTTGTGGTCCATTCTTTAAATCTACTAAGGCACTACTTCCAAAATTGCTCCGTCACCTAACAAAATAACGATTTCTGAGTACTTTCTGATCATTTTGTTCAACCCATAACTCGTGGAAAGGTACAAGTAGAAACACACTTAATCTGAAGAGTCACTTGAAGAGTCAGGAACACTCCACAGGTTTCAGTTCTGGCTTTAGAAGAGCTTCTTGGGGGTGAAGGTGGCCTGGCTGGCACACTTGAATTGTTATGAATTATCACGTAAACGGTTACCAGGTTTGTTCAGCTGAACACAGACTTTGTTAAACATGTCTGTTTGAATCCTAAATGACACAGGCCATATTAAACCAGGGATGCTGCAGTTACATACATGTGCGTTTGGTCTTTCTGGTGGTGTAGAGTCATTAAACTTTGAGTAACAGCATGAATGCTTTGTCAGGGTACAACATTATGTATTTATTAGAAATTCTAGTCATTGTATTTATGTCGATTGATAATCTAACACACACAAACGCTTCATACTACATGCTCATCCACACCCTTACTTTCTGCCTCCCTACGTAAAGAGCACACTTATTTCATCATGGTGTAATTGGCGTTATTCATGAGGATCCGATTGATCCATGAGGACCATAATCCTAAACCTGTTTGATTGGATTGCACAGGTGTTCAGAATAAACTAGACTAAATACACCAGAAACAGATTAGGGTATCTGATGTATCCCTCCCAGTGTTTTGCTTGAACACAACATGTGCACAGTAGTGTACCAGCCGCCAGCTCTACAGCAGGACATACAGGAAGGGAATGAAAGGACAACATGGCCGACAGCCAGGGACAAAGGAAGGGATTGTGTTCACTTTATCCATGTTTGCTCAGTTTAGCGCAGGGCAAATATTAGCCAATGTGCTCGGCAGCCGTTCTTCTCTACTGGGCTTCAACCTCACACAGTGCCAGTGGAGACTGAAAGGCAATAAGAGAAAAGGGAGAAATGTAAGAGGAGCGGTTATCAGGGTGACAGATGGAGAGAAGCGAACGGCAAGTGAGAGAAAACTGAGACCAAATAATGAATGGTAAGATGAAAAAAGGGCTGAGCGAACACCATTTTTATCGTCAGAGCATACGTACAGTAGGTATTGGACTTACTGCTGAATGATATGGTAAATGTATATTAAGGGAAGCAAAGCATGGCACTTTCTTACTTTCACACAGTTTCTTTAACTTGCCAGGAAATGTGCGCTGTTTAACTTTCCAGAGAACAGATTGTATAATATGCACCATTGCTGTTTTCGGAGGAGGAAAAATAGGTAAAGAAATAAAACAAAAAACGGCCTCATGCTCTTGTTTTTTTCCTTCGTGGCTCTTTTCCTGCTCTTCTGAGGAAAGGGAGCGATGGAGCATGGGGAGGCAAAATGAGGCCGCCAGGACAGAAAGTGGAGAGGAGCAGAGAAAACAATAGAGACAGAAAACACTTTGCTCTTGATTTTGTCCGAAGGTCACACTCATTCCTTTCAATTTCGTCCAGCTGCCTGCCTCACTTTTCCTCAAAAGAGAGCAACGTGCTACTCCACAACACACACACTGAAACAAACAGTGTGACACGTATCTTGCCGTAGCTACACACAAAGTCACAACATTTAAAAACACAAAGAAATCTCCCATTCCTGCTCTTTCCTGCAGTGTATACTCAGGCATGACTAATGGTATGTGCAAACTGGAGAAGAGTCATTTCCTCTGTAGTCTGGCTGGTTCTTATCCTGTACTTTATAAAGGTAATTTCTAAGAGATAGGGTTGAGATATCAGTGTAGTACGGGTAGAGATTGGTTCTTTCAAACTGAGGCAGAGTACAATTGTATGCAATTGTATGCAATCCAAGCAGGTTCTTCTTTATTGCTACAGCTCTGTTTGTTGATAAATCTAATACGACTCATCTTGATCAGAATAATCTCATATTTTCCAATCACATTTAATAATCCTCAATTATATTTTGAACCGATCTAATCATTTTTCTAAGTTTTATTATACATTGTTCTCATTGGATCTTTGGGTATGTTTTCAAATGCTCAGTTCCAGATAACAATGACTTTGCCTTTAGGGCATCTTCACATTCCAGTAATATAATGTTATTTTGAAATACGCATTGTTGGATTAAGAAAGTACTTGAACTGTTTACTTTTTTGGACGTCATTTCATCTGTCCCACTAAAATATGTTTTCAATGTCTCCATTGGGATAAACAGCACCGTGGTGACAATGTATTTAGTGATTTGGCCTGATTCCAGCGTCAAGTAAGACGAAAACAAACACTGAGCAACCGAATTAACCCATACAATGTCAGAAAGGATTATTATTGTACTAAGCCACTGAACAAAAGACAGATTAAGCAGAGTAGTCAAAGGACTCAGGTATCTCATTTCACAGTTTGCTGACTCTCCAAGGCAGCAATGATCTACAAACCTATTTTGTTTTGAAATGACGCACCTTTCACCGCAGTCTGGAGATCAACACTTTCTCTGTGATCACTCCCAAGTGCATGTGGATCAATTGGATTCTACCAAACCCATGTTAGCAAGTCCAGTCAACACAGACATGAACCTCTGGGGAGGAGAGAGCTGCTGATGAGGGCAGACAGATTAGAAATGGAGAAAAAGGAAAGGAAAGGTAAAAGCCAAAGTGGGAGAAATAATAATGGAAGACACCACAAGGCGAGGGAATAGCCTTTCTCTGCTAAAGAAAATAGATTGTGAAGCTTGTATTGTTCTATTAGGCTGCAAAGCCTAAATTGCAACAACATTTTCAGTTTATGAGTATCTATTGCTAAAGATATAGATATATTGGCAGCCAATCTGAGGTCAGCTATTGTGATATCTCTATTACTGCTAATAACACTGATAAAATGTCATTCAGTCATTAGTTATTGATTTCCTTTTTTTCCAAAGAGAGGACAAAGTATGTCTGGTAGCAGAATCAGGAATAATTGCTTATTTTATTGGTTTATTGATTGATGAAGGATTATGTTGGCAATAGCTAAAGTACATTTTATACAAAAAAAGAGTCTGGAAAGGGTAACACAACCTGGATTGGACACTGTATTGGTCTTGTAAGCCTCTTTGTCCCATAGTAATCCACCCGACACATTTGTACCTGTGTCTGGGCCTTCGAGGGCTTTAGGTGAAGGGAGGAAGAGTGGGTGGACACTTTTCTAGCTTTTCCTCGAGCGTCACCACCGTGCCTCCCAAACCTTCTCTCTCATCTGTTTTTCACAATTCTGTCTTCAATTTAACTCCACAATGTTTATTTCGTCTTCTAGTTGTCTCTGCACCTTATCTCCATCAATTTCTGGTTTGTCACTTTTGACTTTGACGTCTCTTTGAAACTTTCACTTGATTAATTGAATCTGTATTTGCCAGGATGCCTTCCAGCACCTTTTAATCATTTTCCTTTGATAAGGCAGTGAAAACAGACTGGCAACACTTGGTGATGGGTATATGATACCCACACTGTAAGATACTGTTAACGTCTTCAAATCTGTGAAATCACTGCATTGAAAGTATTCGCTCAGACACATCCCATCCCAGTGTGTCTGTGTGTTTGTATGTGTGTATGTATCCATAAACCCTCTGCAGATTTGTAAAAAAAGACCAGGGTGTGTGGCCGGGCTCAGCGTTACCTCGCTCAAGGACGTTCTCATGTTTGCAAAAAATGTGTGTGTAAGCGAAAAGTTAGGTCAGATTTGAACCTGCAGATCTTTGTTCTGAAGGACACCATCCATCAGCAGTCACAAGGGTGCATATCATAATGGAATGAACTCTGTGTGTGTGTGTGTGTGTGTGTGTGTGTGTGTGTGTGTGTGTGTGTGTGTGTGTGTGTGTGTGTGTGTGTGTGTGTGTGTGTGTGTGTGTGTGTGTGTGTGTGTGTGTGTGTGTGTGTGTGTGTGTGTGTGTGTGTGTGTGTGTGTGTGTGTGTGTGTGTGTGTGTGTGTGTGTGTGTGTGTGTGTGTGTGTGTGTGTGTGTGTGTGTGTGTGTGTGTTCACATCTTGAGATTGCAGCCTGACACTGAGGAGTTTAGGAGCTAGGTGTTGACATGATCAGGATTATGGAGGATGATGTTTTGGCTGATTTAAATCCCCGTCCCCCCTCCGTCTTCAGCTGCTTCCCTCTGCAGTATTGTGGCTCGCTGCCAGCATGTGTGTACTGCGGGACAAATGGGCAAGCCCAGAGTGACTCATGCTTAGATGGGAGATTCAGACGCATACACTCACATATACAGACACCAAGTCATGTCTACCTCGTACATTTTTCAATGACATTCGATTCTCCGTCAGAGCAGGAAACAATAACTGGGATCACTGTCGCACAGAAAAGAGGGCTGGGGAAGAGAAAGGGAGATAAAGTACTATTAAGATGAGGAGATGGGAGAAACATTGTCAAGGTGACTGCTACAGATCGTGGCAAAAACCTAAATGAGTTGGCTCATCAGAAACAAAGCGGTGTGGTGAATGAAGCCGAGCATTTCCTCCCTGCATAGTGTCTCAGCTTTGGGAGTATGTGCTGTGTCGTTTGGGGTGAATATCAAAAAGTGAAGACATGAAATATGATTACTAGATAACAGTGTTTCTGATCCCAAATGTCTTTTAGCCCGGAGTCTTTTTCCGTCACACACACTCTGAAGATGTTAGGTGAACCGAGAACGGGTGATTTAGCCAGTGAGGAGTTTGCGTGTTATGCAACCGCCTATTTCATCTTACATAACGCTGCAGTTTCAGAGTGGAAGATTAGCCCCGCTATACTGTTTCCTCTTAGCAGATGCCACAGCCGATCTCCTCTCGCAGGCTTTGTGCATACATGTTGACAAGCTGATTAGCCGTATAGAGCTAGAATTACGCTCAAAAGGGAGATGCCCAGATACTGTATGACTGTATATCTGTAGCAAAAGCCTTTGGGATAGAAACATATCCACCAATAATGATCTGTAACTGCAATTTAACCTAAAAGCTGGCATATAAATTGCTCGCTGTACCACTGTATGAAATATTAAGCTGCCCTAAACCTCATAGAAGTGTCAGATGAGTGTGTGTGTCCAAAGAGAGGGGGGAAAAAAGCGGATTGCTCTTCGTTGGGCATCAAGTAAAATCTATTTATCACTCATTTCTCTGTGTATGCTGCTCCTCTGGCTGATTCATAAGCTGATAAATACTGCAGCTCCGCATACTTACACTGGTATGGCGAGTTAGACTGGAGCAGATACAGCCTATGGTAGATCATTATTGGGGAAATGAGAAAGCGGCTGATGAATAGTTTGCATTTCCAACACCCTATTAATATGAAATATGTCAAACTAAATCATAAGCCTCAGCACATTCCTGAACTGGTCAGCCACGTTTCTGGACCGTTTCCATGAGATGCGTTGATGCAGCAAAATGCAAAGTAGCGCGGAGTGATTTAAACAGCTGTATCTGTCGGAGTGTTGCTGAACACAGCCTCCAGTCCATCCAGCAGTTGTTTTCTCTTTTGTAATCTGCCAGTTTTGCGCTCGTGAATCAGATCTGAGAGGGAAACGCACAGAGACGTTCAGGAAATGCAAATAGATCAAGAAGAAGACATGTGTTTGTAGCTGAAGCTGTAGGGGTGCTGGGAGAATCGCGATAGAGCTGTCTGTAAAGAAATGAATACAAATCCTTCAAAAACGTGTTCCCCCTCTGTCTACTTTCCTCCCTCTTTAATTGACTACCAGTGTGCGCAGCGAAGAGAGAACTAGATCTTGACATCTTCAAAAGCGGCTTTGATCTCGGCACCTTGAGGCCCTGGAGGATCATCAAGGTTCCCTCTGTCCTTTTATCGCACGATGTTTCTCTCTGCCCCTTGCTCCTCCTCCTCCTCCGCTCCCTCTTCCTCGATGTGATCAGCGAGAGCTCTCTGAGACTGATAATCCTGATACAGAAACTGCAGCCTCGCTCCGGCGCCGCCTCATTCCCATTCCGCTCTCGTCAACAGCATTTACCTAGACGCTCCGTCGCACATCACAAGGTCATGTTGAAATATTTCGAAATGCTCTCTGCGTATTCCGCCGCTGCTCCTTCCCGGCTGCACAGAATTCCGAAGCCAATTCCCTTTGTCTTTGAAAAAAGGCAAGGAGAGACTAATGAGAGGATTACAGCAACTTTTATTTTCTGTTGGCAGCTCAACCGTCCTCAACTTCCTGTTGTATTAGACGCTGATCAGCAGTTTCTCCTCTGAGAGAATGATCTTTTTGTTCTTGCACCAACATCTTATATGTTTGACAAATGGTAAATGTACAAGGACAGCAATTTGTGCTTTAAAGTTATAATCATAGGTAAAGTGTTTGTTAACTTAACTCTTAACGAATATACAACTGACTAAAGTAAAAAAAAAACACGAAAAAATGTCCTTATCCCTGAGGCACGTACAGCTTTAAATGAAGGCGATTGAAATGTATTATCTCAGGCATCAAAAATCTCCTCCCCTTTATTACACAATGGACCCCCTACCTGCACCACTGATTGACCCTCAGAAAGAACACTTCAAATGAGCTAACCTTTGGATAAAAGAGCAAAAGCGTTACATTCTTCCTCCTGACATTAGCCGACAGCCGAAGCAGATTTAGAGGTACTTAGCAGTAGTTTAGAGGCTGTGGTGTTTAAAGAGCAGCCAGGGCTTATTGTCAGTTACCTACCATTTCAACGTTGCAGGCTTGACTGCTCCTAGTCATTCAAAGAGTCTTATTTCTTTCCTTCTGTTTCCAGAGATATGTTCGCTTAAGGGAAATGGCCATTAAAATGTCATTACCGCTGTACTAAAATCATTTTTGAAAAGCACTGGTTCCCAGCGGCTTCCCACCGTAATGGGCTCAATACATTCCCTCAGCACAGGGAAGAACCCTAATGTTGCGGAACACAAATGCTAATCTCTCTGTAAATATCACTCAAATTCACTCTCCCTTCTGCTATTCTGTCATAATAGCATGAATTCAGTCTGCTTTGCACCAGTCAATTGAATTAATTCTTCAGGCAAAGGTGCCATGATTATTCTAAGCTTCCTCGTGCGTGGGCTTTAATGGAGATGATCCTGGCATTTCGCACCTCCATATTTCTTCTTTGTTTGCGGTATCTCAAAGGTATCAGTGATTTCATTTTTAATTCACGTGCTCCTCATTAATCACTCTCTGACAGGCTTCATATTCACGTCTGAGAGTCAACGTTGGACTTAGGCATGCGTGGGGAGAGTGGGCGGAAATACAGCAAGGGCCGGTCCATAACATGAATCAATTGATTAAGTGCCTAAGAAGCTGGAAGCACTTTGCCATCTGAGACATTCAAAGCCTCTTTGCAGAATGAGATCATCTGCTGAGCAGTCCATCAAGCTCCACGCTGAGGAACTCATCCTGGTCTAACTTAGTTCATGAAGGAGAGACTCAGTCTGTTTCCTGCCTCCACATTGATCTTCTTGTGTATTCCGACTGTTCAACTGTGTCTCACATTCAACTGATATCTCTGCGCTATTAATCATGGCACCCAGCACTTGCGCCGCCATTTCAGCATGCTCAATTTATACCCTAATTGGGGTGGTCATGAGTGCATGGCCATACTGCGGCCTTGCCTGAAAAGTGTAACCACTTTTAACAGCTCCAAAGAGTGGTTGGGATGCACATACATTTGGCAGCGATTATACCACTCATTAACTTTCTGCACAACCTCTGCACTTATTTACTCAATTAACTTGCTATTTTAAGTTCTGCTAACATTGGGATGTTTTATTTGCCTTTTTTAAATACTTAATCTGCCATGAATAATGGAATATCGCCGCGAGCAGAAGCCTCACGTTCACCGTATAGAAGGTGGCAAAATAAATGCACATAGCTAATGAGATAATGGAATCAATGAAGTTGTTCGCTGCAGCTGGCAGATAGCGGGGTGCAAACTTGACCCAGTGTGCAAATGAGCTTGACCCGCAGCGACATCCAGGAAGTGTTACTGTCAATGGAAATGGGCGGCGGAGCAGTTTCTGCTCTGGATCTTAGAGCAGTGCCGAATAAAACTGCAACAGAAGATTTACTGCCAGACAGAGAATTAGTCTGTAATGGTGCTGTCTGGTGTGTACTCTGTATGGTTCTCTCTCTCCCACCCTTGTTCCAGGCCTCTCTGGTAGACAGTAACTCTGTAAATGACTTTGACCTTTCCTGGGACTGAGGACGGGAACCGCAGAGGGAGAGGAGAGAGATGGCGGGAGATGAGAGAAGAGTAGGCGGTTGACTGTAATAAACTCAAAGCAGTGGGCGGCTGTCAACACTAATAGATGGGAGAGAGGAGGGGGTCAGCGGGTTGATGAATACTAAAGGTGCCTGAGTCCTCAACAAGTACTCAGATGTTTTACCAGGCGGATGTGTGTGAGATCTAATCCTCAGAATCCTCAGGCTGCTGGCAGCGAGGGGCCTTTTTGGTGACTCAAGGAAATTATCGTTAGATTTTTGCTGCGGGAAATCTAAACAGCAACCTTATCATGCGTATTACCACGGCTTGATGACTGCAGTGTTATTGTATTGCATTGCAGTGTAACACTACTGTTCACAATGTGATTGCTTCAGCGTTAATGCAATCACACAGACACAGACATGATGATTTGCTTCTTTTTGTTTTAAATAGGATCCCTATTGTTCACTGCCAGCCTGCTAGATGTTCTAAACAGGTTATCTTTGGGCATTGATTGTCAGACAAACAGGGTATCAGTAAGAGAGAGTGTTCCATTTACCTACTGAATTGTGGTTTCGGCTTAGTATAACATCTTGCGACAAAGGTTCTCATAGAAGAAAGACACTAAAAGTCTACAGCCATGCTCACAATGACAATGCTAGCAATGTCGTGTTCAGCAGGTGAAATCCCTTTATCGTGTGAGCATTCTATCATTCGTCATTTAGCACCAAACATGAATGAAGTCATCAGCCAAAGTGATAGACAAAGTACAATTTTGACCTGATGACCATGCTACTTTTGAGCCAGGGTGTTGGGACGAGAGATTAGACAATAATGGAGCAAATGAAATAGTTAATTGTGTTAGTTATGGAGGCAATTCTATTTGATAGGCACAAATGAAAAACGTGGTTAAAGTTTTAAGTACCACTTGGTATTAGGCTCCCAGACAATTCTATTTAATATTTTCTTTTTATTATTACCTATATTCTTGAGACATATGTATGTGCCAACCGGACACAAAACAACAACAAACAACAAATATAATATCCATCCTTCAAACATTAGGGGGTATTTAAAAGGATATATTTTTCCACCTGTGACCAGTTGTTTTTGCAATCTCCTCATAATGTTCTCCATCATCTTCTGTCTATAGGAACGGGGAAAGATCGGCGTGATCTTCAACGTGGGAACAGACGACATAATCATCGAGGAGAGCGTAGTGATGGTGAGCGACGGCAAATACCACGTGGTGCGATTCACACGGAGTGGTGGTAATGCCACGCTACAGGTGGACAACCAGCCGGTCATCGAACGTTTCCCTTCAGGTAGGAACAGGGGTAGTTTGGGAACTATCTGTGTTGAATTTGAACCTTCAAAGTAATGAATTTGTAGATCAAATTGGTAACACAGTGGAGAGAGAAGTGAGCTTCAGGAAATACACATTATTCATGATTTCAGTCTCCCATGTACCACTAAAAGTGATTTTCATAGAACAATCTGTGAGAGCCCTGGTTTATTTATCAAGACATTCATATTTAGTCCATGCCTGCCTTATTCTAGGTAATTACAGGTTCTGGTCTGAAAGGCAGGAAGAGCCAAGCAGCCTTCCCGAGGCAAACAATCTCCCATCGCATAGCGTCCAGCTCTGCAGTGAGTCTGCCATTGTAGCTCCTGGCATTGTGCGGCCAGTATTGAATCAAGGCCAGCACCATGTCAATCTGCCAGCTAGGCATGGCTGTTGAACACAGCTTTTATGCAGGATACAGAAAAAGGACACTCGATGTTGTGAAAGCATGCAGAGGTGTTTAAAAGTCAGGCCTCAGATCCAGACGCAACATCATTACACATACAGACTTAAAAGGAGGTCAAAACACTCCATGAGTCACGGCTGAGTGTGCTTTTTCCCTGACTTGTTATTTAACTGAAATCATGGTATTCTATTACAGCCTGAATTATGAGGATTTGGTTTTTGCAGAAGCTCTCAGTTCATTTCTCTCTCCATTGGGTTCCGTTAGCTTCGTTCATGGTTGTTCAAAGGAAGACATTTTGCATTCTTGGTAAACACCAGTCCAGTGTCTAACCTGCATACTAAAATAGACGTTTGTCAAAGCCTTGAAGCTCTGGTGCATTAATCATTTCAATGTAGCCCATCAGTTTTCTACATTGATGCTGTCCGGCTGAACAATCGCAATCCACGATGAGGTCCACCTGCATTATCAAAAAACACTGTCTTTGTATCCTCATTGTTTCAAACAGCAGGAAGAATTGGGCTAATGCGGCCATGATATTTACTGCAGTTGACATAAAGAGCAATGGGACTGTGACATTCTCTGTCACAGCAGTGATCCTATATTTGGAGGCTTTGTTTTGGCATTGAGAGAAGTGTATTCTCTTGCTCATTCGTCAGCACAGCGAGGCCAGACCGAGGGGCATGCATCAAAGCCAGAAAAGGAAGTGCCTTGTGACAGTTTACTCTTTTCAGTTGTTATTATGATGGAAATGCAGCCCTTTTCGCAACAGCACACGCTCCAGAGAGGAGCCTTACACTAACAAAAGCTCTCACCGCTCAGGATAGAACAGCGAAGCAGCCTGTTAACAACGGCAAGTGAATGTCATCTTCCAAATGTGTTTTCTTTCATCAAGAAACAGTAATGCACAGCCCATATCGCATTCCTTTTATTCCACTTTCCTTCCGCCCTCCTTGCCGCTGTTGTCTTTGTCAAACATGTATTTCCTTTTCCTCTGCTTGATCAAGAATTGAAGAGTTGTTATTTTGTTGTTGTTTGTTGCGTTTTGTGTTTGTCTGCCGGGGGGCTGGGGCCCGTCTGAAGTTTTTAGGAGGTTATGGGGACTGAGGAAAGGAAATGGGAGAAGGAAACGGGGGTACTTTGGTGTGTAGAATAGCTTTGATTCATTTATGTGAGCTAGATACAATCGTAACTATTTTTGGGGTGCCCGCTTTGAAGGCTCCGGCACAAGCTTTGAAGGTTCCAGTCGCCGTCATCTGGAAGGGCGGCGTCATGGGGAAACAGAGATGTTACGCATTAGGAAAGCAAAACCTTGCATGAGGCTCAGGCACAAAAGGGCGGAGGAATACGTAGGGGAAAAAGTGAGAGATTGTTTGAAGAGGGTGGCAACTTCCTAACTGAGACAGGAGGTGTGTAAAGAGGGTGAGGTAATGTTTTGTAGAGAGGAGAAAGAAAAAGGAGAGGTCCCTTGTTGAAGTTCCTGTGACCCAGATTGAGCATATTTTCTGATTCTCTAAATGGTACAAAATACTCAATACTCACGACACATTCAGAACTACTTTGTTTTCTTGATTGTTGTATTGTAAAATATCTCCACTACCCTATCCCAGTGGAACACTGCATTCTAAAATGTCTATGTAGCCGGAATAAGAAGAAAATATAACAAGTTATCATGAAAGATGCCTCCAATGGGAAATTGTGTTAAGTGTTACAGGTACCAAATTTGAAAAAGCAGTTTCCTGTGAAATCTCCCTCCCAAAAGGGACTGTTGTGACCCACATGAGGCAGTCTCTTAGGGATGCTGTTGCGGCTTTGAACCCTGTCTAATATGCTGTCTATACACACTGAGTAACACTGAGATTCATCCTCACGTACACAATAGCCTTAGAAATGTAAAAATTCCTAAAGGGATAAAAAAAGAAGTAAATCTGTCACAGTTTAAGAACGATAGTGACAGTATCTTTCTTTATGTTTTTTTTTACACATATGTACACACTGTGTCATTAGGGTGTAGATTGGGAAGTGCTTACATTGCGTATTGGCCTTGGCTCACCAGCAGCTGGCTTATAAACAGACGGCCATAGCGATGTGATGTCTTGGGGAGACAGGATGTTGACAGCAAACATGGTCGTCTTGGGTCGGGCAAATTCTGCGGCAAAGCAACACGTCTCCTGATGTCACACGGTGATGTTTGTAGTCCTCAGGGAGTGTGTTTTTATTTTCCCTGTGCGTCTCACATTGTGTGTTTGTGTCAGTCTTGTTTCATGTGTGTCCGTGTGTGGGCATGTATGCATTTGATGGATAGAGAGCAGACCAAAAGTGTCAAAGGAGCACCCAGCCAGCTAATCCGCTGTGTCAGGTGTCCCCTCTGGGTGCCGCAGCAACAGTTGTTGGCCCTCCCCGTCTCCAGCATTCCCAAAATGGCAGACTGGCTCAATAAAAACATCTCTGCGTCACCCTGAGCACTTCAACCTGGCCACAGATAAAAAGGCAGATGTTAGCAGCAGTGCAATACGGACATTAATTCATGGTTACCGCGGGGTCTTAAAAAGTCTTACATTTGATAATCAGAATTTAAGGCCTTAAAAAGTCTTAAATATGATCATAAAAATTAGAAAGGTCTTAAATATGATATAAAAGGTCTTGATCGGATTTGAAAGGTACTTCTGTGTTGCGATCGCGTCTAAATGTGTTTTGGGGGAAATGTCCGGGCTGCAAAGTAACAAGTACGGTAAGAGCCTTTCAGTTCCCCCCAACAATTTGTATTGAAATAAATCAACATGGAACCAGTAATCACTAACTTTGTATCCCCCGGCCCCTTATCGGAGAACACCCAGCTAGTAACCTAGCAACCAAGCTTCAGCTAGCGAGAGCACGCTCGTGAACCGTTGCGCCGGTGTTATGCATGCCCGTCGAGATATGCATGCACCTCGCGGGAGCGCGCACCGCGTAAAGCAAAAACTCCCAGATTTGTACGGCAAAGTACGGTTTGGAAACGATATCATTTCCTTTTTGGAGGGCATGCAGTGGCGTAACTATCGGGCCCATGCAAACAAATAATTATATATTTTTAATATTTATTTTTTTTATTATAATTTTTTTTGGGGGCCCAATGGCATTGACCAGTTCACGCAGGCTTCAAAGTAACCAAGCAACCTAAATTAATTTGTAATTTGTCTGTCCAATGACCTTGCTCCCTTTCATGCAGGGCCGGTTTTTTGGCATAGGTCGCCAGATCTGGGAGGGGGAAAAACATTTTTGACCGTTGGTGCTCACAGGGCCGGCCCGTAGCACTGGCGACATAGGCAGTCTGGGGGGGGGCGCTGCGCTGGTAGTTCTGGGAGGGAAAAAAACATTTTTGACTGTTTGGCTCATCCTAATTTTCAGCCTTGATGTAACAACATTCATAATTAAGTCAAGGTAACACCCTTTTCACCGTCGGGGGGGGCCCAAAACAATATTTGCACCGGGGCCAATCACAACCTTGTTACGCCACTGAGGGCATGCATAACACGGCATAACACCTATTTTTTTATGCTGCTTCCCAAATTGGGATTAATAAAGTACATCTTATCTTATTTTATCTTTAAGGCTGTTAACCACCAAACTGCTCAGGATGTTCAGACACTCAGAGGGGAGGTCAGATTTAGTGAGTGGGGGCCTCCTAAAGCAATAATCCCCCTCTCATAACGAGCCAGCTTCCCTTAGAGCAGCTACAGCCTCCTTAAGAATCAAAGTAGGAGACAAGAGCTCTCATTGGTGTATATACCTTTGTTTGAGAGTATGGCATGTCCCTATGTGTGTGTATGGGGCTGTTGTTTCCTGATTGCCTTCCTGTGTCTCTGCTCTATTTCACACTTCCTCTCCATCTCATCACCGCAGCAGATAATAACAGTGTAAAGAAGGGAGCTTCTGGGTTTATACCACACTTGGCATTTTGACTTCATTGCGATGCCCCCTGAGCTTTACATAATCATTATGCTTTTTACAACCATAGTTTTATTGTCACCATCGCAGGGTATTGGCTGTGATTACCATATTTGGATGCCTCACAACCGTGGTATTACAACCAAAGAGAGCTCCGAGTGCCCCATCTTTCTTCCGCACTTAAGGATTCTTGCTCACTTGCTAGTATTTACAGGCTCTACCATAAAACCATTTCTTTGCTTTGGTTCCAGGCTGGGCTGCTGTGGAGTAGAACTAGAAAGAGGAAGTGGAGGGAGGGAGTGGTAATGCGTGGATGCAGGGGTCGAAGAAAGAGTAGAAGAAACGTAATAGCACCCTACAGAAAAAGTGCTTGGAATGCAGTGCTGCGAAATGATGGACCGAAGGAGAAGATGAATGGGGGGAGGGGGAGATAGAGAAAGAGAGGAGTGAAAACAAGAGAGGAGAGCAGATCCCGTGTGTGCTGGAAGCCAGCTGCTGTCACCGCTGTGATGGATGGGGCTTTGTATGTTACTGAATAATAAGCACTTCACAAATTGGATTGCATCACAGCAGGCAAGATTACATTCACCCCGTACAGTACGGTACACACAAACACACTCTCTGTAGAATTGCACGCAACCAGTAATAATTTCATAACTACCGCTACAGCTACTTGCTAACAAAATGACTTTCTGAGACACGACACTGTTCATGTTGAGTAAACTGTCTCTACACTTACACTGATCATACATCAAGGACAGGGAAATAAACACACTGTACAGAAACAGGGCTCCTGTCATCCCTGTTTTCATTCTGTAGGCATTACGGGGATGTGTTCAGGGTGAAGGCTGACCATTAGAGAGAGAGAAGAGAGGTGTACTCTCTCTTTGTGCCAGCGAGGTCAGCTCCAGCTCCCACTGAGCTGTTAAGATGTTCTAAGTCCTTGAATAAAGGGTCTAAAAGAAAATGGGTCAACAACGCTCTCGGCAGCTCTTCCTAGCCCTTTTTATCATGTCTCCACTGTCTCTAAATATCCATCATTGTCTTTGCGACCTCCACACTCAGAGTGAGAGAAAACCAATTGTGAATAGGCAAGGAAAATACACAGACAGTCTTGTGGGGGAGGTCTGCTTCCCTTTCGGCTACAGCAATATGAGGGAGCACTCAGTGGTGCCAGTTCAAATGATAGGAATAGGGGAAAGCTGCAGGTTGAGGACAGGAGAGGGCTGCACTCAAGACAAGACAGACGGATGATGACAGGAGGCATATGGACTTTAGCTGAGCATGGACTAGATTGCACTTCACTATTTAGACCTCACTTCACTATTTAGACCTCAGAGCGAGAATGATCAAAGCAGCCCACCGTAACTTTGATGGTAGCTGAGTATGCGGGGTGATGCACAGTTTGGCCTCGAGAACTATCTGTACTTTCTTATTTTTTATGAGCTTTGCCTCTCAGCTCGGCTCATTTACCTTTTATCTTCAACATGCACTACTGCATCAGCACAAGGCAGGTTGGTTTAAATCTATTTATACATGTTGTAATATGTTTAAATGAATCTATCAGGGCCAAACATCAAGTTCAAAACAATATTAAAGTATTAAATATTCACATTTGAGATGGTGGAAGCAGAAAATAATATTACATTCTAGATCATTCTTCTTCTGTGGATACACTAAGGCCTACCTTTGTTTTATGTATACAGGATAAACTTGTGTATATGAAAATACTGCCTCATATCTAATTATTTCGAGCAACTACTTTTATTTAGTTACTTAAGTGAAGGATTCGAAAACAGAAAGGCAATAAAGAATGACTGTCTATTGGCTCAGCTCGAACCATGAAGTAGTATTTTAAATCGATATTGGCTAAATTAAAGCAAACATTTAACATATACATTATTTCTCTAGTATTCAAAGTCCCCCAATGGGGAGAAACTGAACATGGTTGTCCCCATGGGCCATCGAACTGATTCAACGCATATCTGATATGTGTCATATTTTTCATTAATTTGTATTTAACTCATTTATCCAGGAAATTACATCAAAAAGTCAGCGGTAGTTAATTGACGTCAAGCTCAGGCACATGTCACTGATGACAGTTCCCCCTCATTGCGCGGGTTCTTATTGGGCCTCCGGTGCTCTGCGGCTCCTTCTGATTGGATCTCGCACAGTTGGAAGGTATCACCAATGATTGGCCTGTGGCTATGGGCTGACTGAGAGAGCGAGAGAGAGGTGACACAGCTGAGTAGAAGCGGAGCAGGAGAGGGAAAAGATTGCTTTGGGTAATTAGCGAAGTGACAACTTTGATTTCCACGAGTAGGGGGGCTTTCCATGGCTCACTCCGGCAGCCACCCTCGCACTAATCCACCATGGCCGAGATGAAAGGTGTTGAGGATCCCGCTGAAACGAGGAGAGAGGGGATGTTATAAAAAAAAAAAAGAGCGCATTGGGTTGATAACTGCTGCACAGATAAAAGATGAGCAGTTAGTTCAAATGTTGAGATATCATTCGTTTGAAATGCACGCCGACACGAGCGGTGGTTGATGTTTGGAACAAAGAAATATGGTGGGTAGGTAAATCGCTTTCTTTCCCCACGCATTTCACATGAAGAAACACAACTTGCCTGACATTTTGGCTTAAAAAAAATGCATTGCAAAACATTACATCTTTTTTTGTACATTTGATCCATTTTGATCCACTTGAGCCTTATTGTAGTAAAGCACATATGGCTGTGCACACGTTCTTTTAAACAAGGTTCATGTCTTATTTTCTTGACTTGGGTGCAGCCGTGTCTCTGATTCTGTCACGTAACTGGAACCCTAGAAATTGACTGGAACAGGTTTGAATATCTTTATTCGAAATCTGAGTTTTTCAAGTTGTTTTAAGGAAACAAGGACTTCATTAACTATTAAAAAGAAATACTTGATAAGATGATCATTTGTGCAGGGATGCATTTAATAGCACAGGGTTGCAGTGCATAGGGCAGTGGTGAATTATCCCCATCTGCTCCAAAACATCCAGTAGATATGAGAGCAATCCATCCAAAGTTACCTAATGAAAAACAGAATGAGGCTAGCCTGACAGAGAGAGGTAGGGAGAGCGGGATGGCCGGTGGCCAATCGTCTCCAATGTAATCTCCATTCTTGTGGATGGATTTCCGATGTGGGTGTCCTGTACAAGGGCATCTGGCTGCCTGCAGAGCTACATGATATACAGTTGGCTCCTTGGAGAGTCTCCACACACACTCACGTGTACGAACACAGACGCTCACACATGTCCTGATATAGAAGGAGACAGGGAGCGAGGAAGAACAGTGTGTGATTCATATACTGGATTATCAGCACGCTAGGATCCGGCTCTCCAGACAGACATGGAGACAGACACTCTACACTCGGAGCACGCCACAGTCTCTCAGCCGCCCTCCACCCTGCTCTGTGGCTCCCTGAGGTACCAGTCAATCAGCATGCCCTTGCCCTGCCCCTAGCACAGCAGCTGTGATACCCACCCAGGAAGGGTCCCATCATGGCTGTTAATCCGCCCCTGCCACAGGTGCCAAGCATGGGGAGCAGGAGGAGGACAGAAAGGTGTCTGGCTTCCAGAATGGAGATACCACCAGTGTGTGTGGGGGGGGTGGCTTATAGGGTCCAGAGCCGCAGGCATGTTGGCTGGCCAAACATACATGAATATTGTAAACCGGTATAGAGCAGCCACTGATGTTTTCCTTCTCATCCAGCAGCCTCCATGAAGCCAATCATTACAGTACATTATCAAAGTGGCAAACATATCCTGTCTTTCAGCCCATAATATGTTACAAAAATGCTACAAAAAACTAGAATCCTACATTTCCCATGATGCCATCAATAACATCTTTCAACTTTCTTTTGCTGACTGACCTATTTCTTAAAATCCAACACCTCAAGATTCTAACGTAGGCTTTTTAATTGTAATGTTTCATCTTAAGCGATGACATTGCAACAGCAACAGGGTTTGTTTTCTCAGAATTCACAAAATCATCAAGAACTACAGAAAACATTATTCAGCTGTTCAGAATTTTTCTTTTTGAAAAGTGATGTTTTGTGGACATTCAGTCGAATGCTTATTTTTGCATATAAACATACCTTCGATTATTCTAATTGGGACATTAGATAAGATCATATACCTCAACAGTTAGGTTCCACTGTTTGATTTGCTAGTTGATTTTTCTCTCTTGTATATCAGTTCTCCTTGAGTGCCAGGTGAGATAGCATTGTTCCGCAGTCTTTAACATGGAGCAAATGTGGAAGGAGTGGAAGGAGTCTGATAATGGTGGCGAGGGACAATACAAGGGCCCAGCTGTTTAATCTTTCCGCCCATTCTCATGCAGAGCAGGCTTCAGATGGTGGGGAGGAGAGCGAGAGGGAAAAGGTTTCACTGGTTCACTCAGAAGAACTTATTTCTCTAAGGATCCTAGCGCAAACAGATGCAAACAAACAAGCAGGACACGGAGGAATTTAGATTCTCTGACAGCGCGGTGTGGATGACACAAACATCAACAGTCCAACAGAACCTTTGTGGGATTGGTTTCTCATGGCTCTACGTCATTTGCTTTCATCACAGCACATTATGCTCTCCATGGTTTCCAACACTTAACGACTTTTCTTCTCCTTGTCCATCTTTTTGTTTTGAGTAGCTGCACTAAACCATTGTTTGTTAATTCCTTCGCCATTCTTTGGTTGTTGATGAGGATGTTGTCACTCACTATTGTTTTCCAGACAAAGAATACACACACATTTGCATACTGTACACACTCACTTCACTCTTATTAGACTTGGTGTACCCCCCCCCCGATACACCAAGTCAGACTTTGTGTGTGTAGTAATGAATTGCAGTGTCACACAATGTACCACATTTAATCTCCTAGTAATAAAGTCACTCTGTTACCAGGCAATGAAGAAGGATGGAGGGAGTGAAGGTGAACAAAACAAAAGGAGGATTAAAGGGGGCAAGTGAGGGAAATGTGGGAGGAAGGATAAGTATGGAAGGACTTTGGGTGAAGGGAAGGCACACAAAACAGGAGGGGAGATGTTTCAGGGGAATGGTTGAGCTATAAGAGGATGTGGAGGAAGAAAGAAGCCATAATGGAAAAGGAGGGATTTGAGAGACAAAAAGAAGTAGTGAAGGTGTAAGGAGAGAATGAGGCATGGAAGGAAGTAGTGAGAAGGAAATGAAAATGGACGGAGGGTAAGAAAAAGGATAGAACTAAGTGTGGATGAATGATTGTTTGAGAAAAAGGGAAGGACAATGAGGCAAGAAAAAGGAAAGAATCAAGAAGGAATTAAGAAGTGAGTATTAAATAAGGGAAAGGGATTAAGGAAAGAGTGATGGAAGCAAATCAAAAGGAGCATGCTGCAAGGATGCACAGAGGGAGAGGAGGGGGAAACCATCTGACTAGTTCCTGACTGCAGTGCTCAACCACTGCCACTAGAGGGAGAATGACATCTCCCCAGCTGATAATGATCATCCACTGTTACTCGGTTGATCAAATGGATCCTACATGAGATTACTGAAAGTGACTGCCTCAGTGTGATTCACACAAGAATGTAAGAAGAAGGAGGTGTAGTCAGATTTGAGGATGAGCTAGCAGATACGGCAGTAGGAGAACATGCAGGATTGATTCATCTCACTAAGGACTGCTGCCTCCCACTATTTTCCCTTCACTCTGTTATTATTTCCATCGCCTTTTCTCAACAACCCCCCCTCCATCGCTGCCTGTCCTTCGTGCTACCAGCTGCTTCTGCCTCTCCTTCTCTTCTTCAGTGGATGCTGCAGAGTGCACATGTCATGTGTTTTGCGGTGCACTGTAATTGCTTGCACTGCTTTTCCAAAAGGCAGGGCAGTACCTGGATAATCTTAAGTGCGGTGTGAACGCATGCATGTGATTGGTCACACTAACATGCTGCTATACAGTTCTCAGAACAGTGTGCTGCGTCCGCGGATGGCTTTTAGTCACTAGAAACTACTGGGAATTGTTTTTTTAAATAGCTGTGAGATTATTCATACTCCCTGTGGGGTTAATTGCGGTGGTTCTTTTGAGGAGCATTACTGGCAATTATTCATTATAGAACTATGAAAACATCCACAAACAATCGGTCATTTCCTGTACCTGATTGTATGTTCTCACCCACATGATCTACAGGTGCAGCATATGAATGACACTGAGTCATATAATACTTTGGAACTGACTCTTTGCATACATGTTTGTCTTCTACATGCTTCTCCGTCCATCTGCCACCTATCATTCATTCCATTTCCTGCTTTAATCTCATGTTTTTCACAGTGTGCTTCCCCATGAAAACCACTGTTCATACACCAGTATACACACTCCTTCTCAGCCTGTGTGAGATATAATTGCGCAGGCAGGCGTGGGTAGAGAGACCCCTGGGGAGTGGAAGTAGGTACTGCAGAAGTGAGAGGTGGTCTATTTTAGATCACTGCAGCAACACAGAGCAGTGGGGGGAGCAAAACAAAAGTACGCTAGTTAGGATGCAAGATACACACTTAAGAGCTCGTCTGTTGAGACTTTAGACCCAAACTCTGTCTCTCTACAGACGACTTCATCAGCCAAAAGGCTCTCCAACATTTCATGTCCGAATCATGTTCAGAAACAAAATTGCTCTTTTAGTTGTTAAACTTTTGAAGATTTGGTTCAGGGTTGGTTTAGGGCCCAATCCCAGCTACAGTTTGTTACTGAATCTGCAGTTACATATTTAGCTAATTTAAGCTAACCGTGGCTAAATGTAACAGGGTCAAAAATCAAAAGATGTTATTTAGGAATCCTGCATAGCTTGGCTGTGTGGTTCTAAACCCTGCATAGAGCTCTTAGGGTTTCATTTGATCTCCCTACATGTAGTAAGTTACACTTTTTTTTTAATTCAATTCAGTTTTTTTAAGTAATGACGATAAAGGCTTTGTTGCTCGTATTCTGGGAACTCCACTGAACTTTGTCCCGCCTCGAGGACCCCTGAGGAGTCCTGACCCCATTATTTGGCATGACTTTGCTTGCATAGCCTATGATCTTTGAAGATTGCCATTTGACAAAGACAATAAATCCTAATTACATTGCCCCAGTCTTCATCAAACCCCCAGCCTGGCCACCATCGCCCCTAATTCCAGCTCTGCCTCTATTGACGGTGCTGGAGATGTACGCAGCGTGACCCGGAGGTTGATTAAAGTGAAGTGAGGTATAATAAGTTAGCACAGCGGTGAAGGAACTTCTCTGACACGCTGATGAAGTGATGCTAATTGCCAAGTGCCACTGAGAAGTGCTCCATTAATGCAAAAAAAACGGAGAAAAACAGTGCTGACACTCTCACTTTAGTTGAAGTGGAAGAGTTGGATCAAAGTGAAATGTGCTCCAGGTGCGGCGTGACATCCTGTTGTCAGATTTGGGAGGTGAGGATTTTCTAATCACAAAGTCTTTGTGTGTGCAATGCGACCTAAAATATGTCTTCCTTGAAACAACCATGAACTGTGTTTTAGCACTGTGTGATTATCTCATGTGAAATAATAATGCTATCATTGCTGATGTGAAATGTTTTATCTGCTTTATTCTTTCACAATGTAGTTATTCTGTTGGTAAATGAAGCTGGTTTTGTATTTGAACTTGACTAACTGCTAATTCATTTTGAAGTGTATTCACTTTGCGGACAGCTATGAGTTTCTACAAATGTAACCATATTATATCTAAATAATTCATAAATCTGTTTAACTTGTCAGTGCATTTAAAAACACTTAAACCTAAGGTAACTAGAATGCTGTTAACTTGTCTAACCAAACAAACCAGCCCAAAAACACATCCTCAAGTTCTTCCTGTCCTAACTAAAGCTGATTTAAACATTTGCTAAACATTTGCCATGTTGCCCCTCTAACCTCTAACCTTTCAACTTCCAGATTTCTTTGTAACCTCTCTTATATTGTCTTCTCCAAATTTCTTAAAGGGAACTTTGATAATGAGCGCCTGGCTATTGCTAGACAAAGAATCCCATACCGACTTGGTCGGGTAGTTGACGAGTGGCTACTCGACAAAGGTAATAAAATACCCTTTAACTCCACTAATGATCTCTAACCTACCGTTAACCACCACTCTGGAGGAGGTGCAGTGCCACGCAACAGGGCTGAATGTGAGTTGGCTCTTAACAGACCTGGTCCCCTAATATCCAATGCAGATTTACCAAAAACAATAATAAATGGATTATCTATCCTTATTCATTACATTTAATTATTCCTAAACTCAATTGATATCTGAAAATAAACCACAAACATTGTTGGAAGAAAGATTGTTTTATATCATACATGGGCCCTAGCTTTACATCCCAGTGTGCCCAGTTGAGGCACTTCACTGTGAAATGATTGGTTAACATAATAATGACATTAAAACATGTATTATAACTCCATTCCCTACAATGGAATGCAGATATCCAGGGGACCATATCCAAAGCACCTTAAACTGGGGCTGCATCTCTTCAGAGGAATAACTCCCAAATAACCCGACATAACCCCCTAATAACCTAACTACATGTAAACAGCCTCTTGATACCGTCTGCTTCTTTCCTGTGTCTTTTGTTGGCTGAATGTGACTTTGCATTGAATATATATATATATATAATCCTTCATGAAAACGAAAAATATAACTGGATTTCCAAGAAGAAAAAAGAATTCCCCATGAAGTCACTAAAAGTTAAAGGGACTGTTGAAGTGTTTGTTCAGTAATCGGTCTAAATTCATTTGTGGCACGTGGGCGCACATTTCCGCCCAACGCTACGCATAACTAGAGCCTTAAGTGATGATTCTTTAACCCTTTGAGTGCCGAATGTCCCAACCTCTTTATCTTGTGCCGTGTGTTTGTGCTGCTGAAGGTGGTTGATTCTAAAAAAAAAATGCAAAAGAGGAATATAATAGCAATACCACTAAACAAAGTCGAGACTTAATCTTCTATGTTGCATTGAATGCATTGCAGGCATGTAATTATCATGCGCTGTGCATATTGTGGAGTCTGGATTCAAACAATACGGTACTTTCTACCATAATAAAACCTAGTACAGAATGACATTTCATATAAAATGTTTCGTTCTGGCGTAGATGATCAGAATATCCAAAGACTTTATAGTATCGTTCGCATAATCTTTTCTATTTGCATAAAAGATCTATTGAGATTATCATGAATTTAGAGCTTCAAGCATAAGCCAATTAGCTTTAGGGGCTCCTTTGAAACGGTATTGTGAACAATAAGACATGCAGGGTAGAATTCAAAAGATACAATTGTCTCTGAGAGCAAACTGAAGTATTCATGCGACAGACAAACAAGATAAATGAAGCACTTGCATATTTATTTAATGGAAACAAAACCATCCTTGATTTAATCTCCAGCTCCTAAGAAGTGACTTCTCTGCTCTCCTCTTGAACAGTGGCAACACTCTTCTGCTGAAGGTAGTTAGGACACACATACAAATCAAAAAGGCTTGGGTAATTAAAGTTGAATGAAAAACTGGATCAATAAAAAATGACTTATCCACTTATAAAATGATTTGTGCATGTCATGAAAGTCTAAAGAGAATGAGCTTGAAACAGAATGTATAATTCTCTTTCTTCTTTAATTTGAACTGAGACTGCATCCAATCATTTAGATGAGAGCTGTGAAGAAGTCGAAGAAGAAATAACATGTTATTCCCATCCAACCACGACTGAGGGCTTTGATCAGGGATCTCAGAAAAATGTTATTTGTTAATTTGATAGGATTCAGTCATACACACGTGATCGACTGAAGAGGCACATTCTAAGATTCTGTTACACTTGTTAGTCTAGATAATGAAGGGGATTAGCGGACATTTCAGAGCTGAAAGGGTTAAAGCTTTTTGTTGCTTTGATAAAAAGAAAGTGGCTCAAACTCGAGAAACTTCTAAGCAGAATCTAACCACCTAACAGCAAATCAAACTCCACCCACACTAACCACTGAGGGCTTCTCTCATCAATCCCCACCCTCCACTTCAAATTGAAACAATTGGAGAAACCGTCCCAGCTCTGCCCTGCTGGTGAGAAATTCAGAGAGCTCTCAGTTATAACCATGTTATAAATGATAACATTCAAACGCACCTGGATGTCAGTATTTGGAAGAACTCGTACGGCGTTCCATCGAAACAAATAAAAAGCTAACTAAGTTCTAACTGCTACTTAAAGAAACAAATCTGCACCTGGCATCTTCCTCCCCTTGTGTCCACGCAAACTCAGAGGGTTAAAACAACAAATAACTGAACACCAAATTCAAAAATGACGCTGGATCATTCCAACAAAATGTGTTTTAAATGAAGGTCCCTTTAACATTTATTGTTTCACCCGTAAGAAAAGTATTTTGAATGTATTGTTCTACATGTCTTTGCTGTGTGGGGTGAAAGGTGTATGAACATTTGAGTGACAGACTGTGTGGTGTTACTGTGTATGTGGGGTTTTAGTGAATGCCTCAAAGGGTCATGTTAGTGCACAAAACAATCAGCCCAGAGGGTCTCCTCTCCACGTGCTCCAACATCTCATCGCTACCTCAACAGTACCATTTATCTCAAATGTTATGTTCATCTTTGAAAAGAAACACACTAACAGAACTAATTGCTTACAAACGCCCTTCCAAATCGCTGTTTTAGTCACTATGGGATATGACGGAAGGCATCGGAGCCAGCAATGTCCTAGAGGGAGCAGAGCTGTGTCACCGCATCTCATTCCGAAGACCTTATCCAATCTCCTCTGTGTGTGTGAGGCAGATCAGAGAGAGCATCTCGGGCCGACTCTGTGCCGCTGACTAAATCCAAAACGGCAGCCATTACAGGGACCCAATGGAGGGGAAAAATCAGGATGCCAAAAGTTTTCCACTGAAAAAGTTACTCTGATGCATTCCCACTTTTCCTGGCGTCTTCTTCTCGCCGTGTGATGGATCTGTCGCTCCAAGTGTTCTGCTCTTCCTACCTTTATACCTTTTGTTTTCCTTGACTGTCAACAGCTGCCTTCACAAAAAGTAGGAGGCTTCTCTCTACTAGAAGATAAAGATTACAAACACCAAGCCTCCCTTAAACAGATGAGCAAGAAAGCCAATAAAGCTCCCCAAAGAATTGGAGCATATATCTTCTTTTGACAAGGCGTCTATCCCTCTGGAGCTTTCCAACAGCATGCCGACCAAGCTTTGAGTGGAATTACATCGAAAAATGCCAAGCCTAAAAGCTAGAACCAGGTTTTAATGTTCAGTGTTTAATAGTCTGGTGTGAGCTCCCCCAATCAAAGGCAATCAAGTCCTCCCACTCGGTGTGGGGCCGTAGCCCAAGTCAACGTCTCCAGGCCAGGCAGAGGTCCAGATGTTCTATTCATGATCCCAGCTTCATTTCAGAGATTCTCTCACATCAGAGAGTAAATCCGTCTCAGTCTGTCTTTCAGCAGCTCCATGTTGAGCTTTGTCTCCCGCTGAGTTAGTATCTTGCTCTCATTTAATCTCTCTGCGCTATTATGGCTATATTTTAGGGAAGATGGGGGGGTAATTGTATGAATTTTTAACATGCTTGCTCATGAGTAAAAAAGTGTCTACAAGAAAGCGGCTCTGTAAAAAAGGGGACACTTTTCTGTTACCATGAAATAGCCTAAAAAGAGAGCAGTCACAGCGGCAGTGAATACAAGAGAAGATTTCCCCTAGCTAACCCCCGTGCGATCTCTCTGTGCTTCTCTGCCTCGACAGTATCACCTTCTTAAGATCAGATGTACAGATATAGTATAGAGATAGAGCCACATCTGATTTTCCAATCTACTGTCTCCGGCATCCTGCAGTCTTACCACCACATCTCAGCGGCCTCCCCTTCCTTTAAAGACCCCAGGGCTCCACGTTGCCTCCAAAAGCTTTCAGTCGAGCTTCATGCCGCATTTGGCCCCTCATCTCCATTGTCAAACACAATTAATTCATAGTGTTCTGCCCAAACCAGCCTGACTTCTGAGGAGTAAGAAAGCAAAACGCTCTTAATTACCAAAGAGAGCCTTGTGCCGAGGAGATAACTTTGGAACACTTTGTAATCGACTTTGTCAGCATCCCACCCCACCCCCATTGTGTGCGACTCTCTCCCTCCCTATTCTTTTTCTTTCTGTAGAAAAAAGGAAATGGAAATGGTTTTGTTGATACTAGAAATTCTGCATGCACCCAAAAAGACTGCGTCCAACTTTGTGTTCTGCACATCACAAAGCAGAGTATTGACTGAGGTGAATTCTGGGCCATCCCTCCCACCCTGCAACTCAGCTAAGAGAAAACATTTCAGATTGAAGCTCCTCACAACCATATGGCACCCCTCCTCTCTGAGAGATAACAGGAGTAGAAGGAGGATGAGAGCGGTGTAATGATGACGGTGGAGGGAGAGAGATACCGCTCTCTCCAGCTGCAGTCCCTTTCATATCCCCTGCACCGGGGATAGGATGGTTACACTTAGATCATCCTCCCCCCTCTCCCCTCCAATCTCCCTCAACCTGCCTCTGACAATCACTTCCTCCAGGTTAGCTTCTCACAGCCAGGGAAAAGAGCTTAGCCTGGAGAGAGCGCAGTATCAAGCCTCCGTCCTATCCTGTCCTCTACACCGACAGGCTGGGCGTCGCAGCAGGCACACAGCCATTATTCCAGAGCCTCTTGACAAGCAATCTGTGCATTAGCAAGCAGAGCATGGCCGAGCCCAGCCCACTCTCCGGCTTGGCAAAGCTTAGCTAGTAATTACTGACCACAACTCATCTGAGACAAGCCACTTCTCAAGAAAGAGTGTGCACGATGCAAAGCTGCACCCGGAAACTTGCCATGCCTGCTTACCTGGACAATTTACTTTTGACCAAAAAATAATTTCTAACTGACACCAGACAAGAGTGATGCAACCTGT
Source organism: Trematomus bernacchii (assembly GCF_902827165.1). Lineage (NCBI taxonomy): Eukaryota > Metazoa > Chordata > Actinopteri > Perciformes > Nototheniidae > Trematomus > Trematomus bernacchii. The sequence goes on from NW_022987683.1 coordinate 2,615,991, forward strand.
ACCCAACAGATAAACCCTTCAAACTCTGTGGCCTGTATCAAATCCTCAGGCACACAGGAAGTGATGGCTTTGACATGAAACTTATTTTCTAAAGCCAAATCTCTGTCAAACCAGACACACTGAAATTGGAGAATATTTACCTCCCGTCTTTTCGTCTTGTTTTGGGACAGTTCTGTCTCCAAGAACTGGTCAAAGAGCAGAGATACAGGAAGCTATCGTCTCATATTCACAGAGTATTTAACCCTGTCAAAACCACGCAATTCATCTGCACCTAAAAGAGGGTATTCAAGCTGGAGGTGACTTAGCAGGCATTCCATATCCTCTAAATGGAAGGCACTTTCAACCGACTCATCTTCCTCCTACTTCTTTCTTACCATCTTACTCCCATTTACTACTGTAAGTCTCCCTCCTTCTCAGCCACTGTCTTCAACTGCATGATTCCTCTTGTTCTATCAAACCTGTCATCCCTCCTGCACCCCCTCCCCCTCCTCTGTGCCTCGGCTCTGTCTCTTTGACATTCTGTCCTCATGCAGGCTCTCTCTCTGTCCTACCCTTCTGTCACCCTCCCTTGCTCCTGTCCCCGGCCTCTCAGTCCCTGCACAAACCCCTCTTTCTATAGTGTCTCTCTTTCTCAGGCAACTCCAAAGCTGCTCTATAGCAAGCACCCTGAAGAGTATAAAAACCTGTTACATATCACTTCCTTTAATAGTGATGATTGACTTCATATTTCCCCCTGATCAGCCACCAAGCCCTCAGGGTGATCCAACCAAAGGCTGATATGATTGCGGGTGATTTAATTAATACCTTTAGTTACGTTGCAGAGTTGAAAATGATTTGAATTATAAACCATTCTTAAATGAGACTAAGTGACACCTTGAGTAACATTCACCAGCTAAACTGCAGTACACAGTCATTCAAACTAGCTGCACCTTTACCAGCTTTGAGAACACTTTAATGATCAATCATTATAAAACATATCATGTATATTATTCTGAAATGGACCAATCTGCACAATGAGTACTCCTCAGACGGCTGCTCCACTTCTTTATCTCGCTTTACTCTGTTTCCAGCATGTTTCTATGCATACCCCTTCATTACCCAGAGCTATTTTTACCCAGCTTTGTGCTGTTCAATTCGAGGGGCACTGTGTGCTACTTTGTGCATTCCATATTCCCCTATGGATTTAATGTAAAGTTGGTTCATGGATTTAATTTAAATAGGGATGTGCAGAATTAAAAGGAACTAGCTTCTCATGAATGAATGACATAGATAGATAGATAGATAGATAGATAGATAGATAGATAGATAGATAGACAGACAGATAGATAGATAGATAGATAGATAGATAGACAGACAGACAGACAGACAGACAGACAGACAGACAGACAGACAGACAGACAGACAGACAGACAGACAGACAGACAGACAGACAGACAGACAGACAGACAGACAGACAGACAGACAGACAGACAGACAGACAGACAGACAGACAGACAGACAGATAGATAGATAGATAGAATCCCTTAAAAACAAGTCTGATAACTCAAATTAATGTGCACCACGTGTGCTGTGCTTTCTACAACACACACACCCAGTAAGCCACGCAAACACAAACAAAGGCGTATGTAAATAAATGTTGGGCGAATACACACTATTTGAAAAGGCCAACTATCACACAAATAAAGGTCGTTTCCCTGACATATTTCATAAGTCATTATATACAGGCACACACAGCCTCTCCTCGCTGCCGTGCCACATCCAGCTCCGTCATATTAAGCGCAATGATTGCTTGTCATGCAGAGGCTTCTTCTTCTCCCCTCCCCCCACCCAGCTCCGGCCTGCCGCCCAAATTGGCTCTAAAACCACATGCCACTTTTGATTTGACCTGGCAGACCCTGAAACAATAACTTCATCAGGCCCTGTTAGAGTCTCATCCTGACCAGACAGCTCCAAAAACAAACACTGATTTCCCTTCATCTGGTCAGAGGGCACCTTTCGTCTTTTCTCGCTCTGTCTCTGATGGGATGAACACATGGCTGTCACAGAGCTCGCCGTCCCGCATTTGCTCGTTAGCGAAGAAGGACATCTTCACATGCTGTATTTGCAACACATAATTATATAGCTCATCTGACGGATTCTTGGACATTTACATGTGCAACAACTTTGGAGGTATAACTAATCCCACCTTCTCTGCATCAAAACCATAAGCCGCTTGTCAGTATGGCTTAAGTATGGCCGTGTTGCTGTCTCGGAATGTAGCTGTGACACCAGAACTCTTCACTCTTCAGGAGAAAACTGTCTGAAGTGATCATCTGACTTGGAGTCGCTACTCCCATGCAGGGAGGGTTTGGCTTTCTGAAAGGATCTTTAGCTGTTTGGTAAACCAAGAGGACATTCAGTAATATGGATGATGATGTGTCCTCAACGTCCCTGCGTTCCATGACCCTTCACTGGAGAGCAAGGTCCGACTGGGGCTTGAAATGGGAGACCCTCTGGGCTGATGAGAGGGCGTGCATATATGAGTCCTCTTGTCAAGGACGCTGGAAGAATGATAAACGGGGCAGTAAGGTGGAGTGAGACTGTTAGTGTGCATTTTGAAGTGTTTTTGAAGGTGTGTAGACAACTGTGTTTTTTCTCCTGTATTTTCCTTGCTGATGTCCACAATTCGACAATCTGTCCCCTCCATCCATACCCATTCCTTTTTCTCTTTATAACCTCTCACACCAAACATGCTTACTGATAATAGAGTGAGACTCAGCCATTATGTCAACAGTGCATATGCCAGACTTTCAGTCTCGTCATTATGAAGTGACGGGCCTAATGATCTGATAATGGGCTGACACGTGTAATGGCCCATCTCAGTGGAATAGATGCATCTTTGCAGAAAAGTCCCAGAAACACACACATACTAAACATGTGGTTTTACGCCCACACACACATAAATGTGTATCATTGGACATTAATCGTCTGATAGTACCGCCCACCTGGGTGTTACACATGTCACGACGAGGGCACTCATATAGACTTATAGTAAATCATAATTACAATGATGAAGGACCCTTTCAGCCGTCTTAATTGAAAACAAATGGGACCCAGGCCTGTCCCTAGTGTCTCCATGCTGATGAGTAGAAAGCTTTCCTCACGGGTTTGCAATCCCACAGAGAAGACAATAGAAGCATTTCAGAGATATCCAGAGGATTCATTCGTCACCATTATACACAATTACAAACATGGAGGATGTACACACTTAGTAGCTGTAGTATTTTATACTTGTGTAAAAGCAGCAAATCTGCATTCATCCCATCAGGTCAGAGGGGTCTCTCATTTCAGAGGTTTGTACCCTCTCTCGAGTCTCTACTTCGTACTCAGATGCACACATTAGTGTAGTATCCCTTTCACAAACAACACACTCCCTCTTCCCTTACACCAATTGATTTATCCATAAAAGCTCTTTGGCTTCTCCCGTCCTTCTTCTCTAAGTAATTACCTCATCAGGTTTGTTTTCAACCCACATCCCTCCCAACAGTAACAGTACTCCCCTCCCTCAACTCTCCATCTTCCCTCATATCCACATGAACCACAACCGGGGTCAAAGCTAGCATCATTCCAAGTGGCATGGTGGGATGCCCCCAAGGAGAGCTGGGATGCAAATAGGGTGGGAAAAAAGTATAAATAAAACCATCAGCTGAAGGAAATACAGGAAGAAAAACCACATCTGTCAGACCGCCCCCACTCCAACCCTTCACCACAAGTCCTGGTAACACATTAGTATTGGACCCTGGTTAAATGAGCGACCCTATCCTCCCTTCATCCATCTATCCATCCAGAGGAATGGTAATGACCACGGAGAGGCAGAGCCCCTGCTGAATTAAACATTTCCTTCCAATGAGGATCTGATTTTCCTCCTTTGGATGCCGGAGCAAGGCAACATTTCTTTCTGCTGGCAGAGGTACTTTATCATCGTGCAGCTCAGGTGCATTGGAGGTCAATGACACAGACCCAGCATTGTTCTAATATATTCCATCTCAGGGCAAATTAGATGCATTTCGCTGTGAACCCTCAGTTTCAGGGTCAAGCCGCAACTGCCCCCGCAATTTATTTGACTGCCAGATTCAGGCCGCCTTTTCTGAGGAAGCGGCACGTGCCTAGCCCCATAATGTCTGCAAAACCAGGGTCCAATCTCCCTAAAGTGTTACCCAGGAAATCCCATGTGATTTCAACTATCTCCCCCGTTCCTCTTTCTGTACCTGTGAATTACTTTCTGTTTTTTGTGCAAGCTAACCCAGGGAACATGACTGATTTGTACTCTTTGCTCTTTCTCTCCCTCTTTCCATGGTTTCTCTTCTTCCCTTACCCCTACTTCCTCTTTCTTCTTCATTTCTTCCTTATGTCTCATATATCAGGTCGCCAGTTGACCATCTTCAACAGCCAGGCGTTCATCAAAATAGGTGGTGGAGAGAAGGGGCGCCACTTCCAGGGTCAGATCTCTGGCTTGTATTATAACGGCCTGCAGGTGCTCAAACTGGCAGCCGAGGGCGACCCCAACGTCCAGAGCCAGGGCAACCTGCGGCTGGTGGGGGACGTGCCCTCGGTGCTCACCACTGACACCACCTCCACCACCCCGCTGGCTGATATGTCCACCACAATCATGGAGACCACCACCACCATGGCCACAACCACCACCCGCAAACAGCGCTCGCCCACCATGAGGGACAGTGTCACACAGGTGAGCAGTGAAGAGTGTGTGATCGACGCTTGTGTCCACGACTCATTCCATCCAGCTAAATAGACCATAGCTAAAAGCTGGCGTTTGAGTCACTGAGCCAGCGCAGTATCTTTTAATTGACTTACTAAAGTTTCAAAAGTGCCAAAAACAATATATGCAAGATTGAACAGCTTTTGGAGGACTAGATGCACATTTCAAATAATTGTTTACGTCCACTTCCAGGGCAACAGTCTCATTTTCAGTGCAGTGTTTGTAGCCCTCAGATTGCCCTCACCCTGAGGGGGAGTCACAACAGTTTTGTGTGTGGTCCTATTAGCCCAATCAACACTGCAATTTTTATTTGCTATTAGAAGATACAGCTGACTAATCCCCAGACATGTTAGGCTGCTGGAAATAACAGAACACCCAGGCAGAGCAACAAAGCCTGGAGGAGTGGACAACGTAATGAAAAGGAAAGCATGCAGCAGTAACAGCACAACAACTCTGGCTACCATAAGCTTATATGTATGACTCTCCCTCACACCCATGTGAAAGACTATGATTTATAGGCTGATGATTATGATTATCCCCATGCTAAGTGTTGCCGTTACCTTCATGCTACCTAACAATTAGCAAACATTAGGGGAGTGCTGTTGCCCACATACTGGAAAACGGAAGAAGCAGGTCATCCAGACCCACTCCTCTCATAAAAAGACATAATAACAGGCTCCATGTGCTCCAAGGGAAGAATATGTTCTAGTTCCTGGCCAGTATCATTAGCTCTGAAGCTGTGTGCTGTGCAGAAAACACCTTGCTGCGAAGCATTTAAGAGTAATTGTTGCTAGAAGTGCAAGCCTTTGCCCCATGTCTACGACAGTATCTACATTATGTCAGCTATTTCTGTACTGTAACAGCTTGAAAGGCGTCATTTCATACTGCCAACTTCAACTGTCCAGCAAACTTTTATGATGTTGCAGGAAACCAAAAAGATGAGGTCCCAATTAGCAGCACTATATTTCTCCCATTCAGTTGTGTTCATTAGCGCTGCTTCATGTCTACCGAGGCTCATCTATGAACACTCGTGTCGTCCATGACTTCCTCCATCAGCTGATTCCGGATATATTTCGACTAGCCCTTTATCATCGTCTCAAACCTTTGCAGAATCCATCCTTTGAAAGTGCTATCCGTCTCATTTTGAATGAACACAGCACCGCCAATTAGAGTGAATTCAAGGTGAGGCTGTTGATGGCACGAGTGCTCAATCCATGCCACTTTGTATTGCAAACACACAGTTCAAAGAGAATTGGAATGTTGGTTTTGCATTAACGCCTGCTCCTGCTTATTTGTTGTTGCTCATTTTCCTTTGCATTTGGAGGAAAGTCACTTAATGAAGCCTCATCAAAGCAGCGCTCGGATTGCGGCTGACAGAAACTATGAAAGTGTTCCTGTTCAGCCAAGCATATTCTCAGTGGTGGCTGAGCCTGCCATGTCATTACGAGCAAGTGAGCTTTGGGGGATTTAAACATTGGTCAAAGCTCCTTTAAAGACAGTTGGCATGACTTATTTAGATGAATGGTATGTGGTTTATTATTTCTGAGTTTTCTTTCTAAACATGAGATCAATGGAACCTGACCCAAGATGTCACATGTAACCATCCCCTCAGTTCATTATCATATCTCTGGCCTCCAGACTTCTTGGCGGAAGTATTCTTCCTTGTTCCATATCATGAGCTTTTATAGCAGGGGTCTGCGATTGGGAATTGGCAGCCATAGACGGCCCTGTTTGATAAGTTCTCTGGAAGTATTTTAGTACAGCAAAGGACTCTGAGCGCTGTCTTCTTCTACAAGCCTTAATGTGTGCTGCATTTGCTGACTGACGTTCATGCTGGCTCATAAAGAAGCAGACTCCCACCTTTAAAGTGCCTTTTATTGCTAAGAATCTATTTTCACCTAGTGTAGACATATTGTAAGTTCTTACTTTATTATTGTTATGTACCCAGTGAAACGTAGTTTATTGTCACAATGGCCTAGAATTGCTTTAAAGATATGTGCTTGAGAATGAATATCACCAATGAGTCACTCATCCACATGCTGTAATGATCCAAGATATTTTGCCCTGCGCACAAAAACATAAAAGCATTATTGAGGCGTAGAGTTGGCTGACGCAGATCATTCAAACGGTCCCAGTGTGACTGAATAATATTTATTCTGGAATTTGGGAGGCGGTCCTGAAGGCCTGGCAAGCTCCTCTGCTCCCCCTCGACAGACAGTAAATGAAAGGGGAAATAATAAATGTTCCTAAAACTGTAAAGTAAAATTAAGCAAAACGTCATGAAAGGTTTGGGATTGAATTAATTTCTAACTTCTGTTCAAATGTGTGCAGTGGGAAAGCGTGTTGAGCTTCACTTACAAACAGCATGGTGGCTGTAGTGTGATCATTGGCAATTGACAACTTTTACAGATGAAATGTTCAATTTGTTTTTTGCATTTATTAGTGCATCTGAAGAAAGGCAGGAAGAGGGTGGAGGCAGACGGGGTAACACATGCAGCATATTGGGTTTGACCCTGGGCTGCTTGAGCAAGGCCTAATTGATTTTGTACATGAATGTGGAAGCCGCTATTTGTTCTGATGAACCCAATGGACCCAAAATTGAAAGGCAATGTTTGGAACTTTGGGCAGTTTGTAGATTTTAAACAGATTTATATGTCTCAGTCATAAATACTGCACAAAATAGAAAATCAGTAACCATGCTTGTTTAACTTCAACATATACAATAAATAAGAGGATTGGATAAATCTGTGATAGTTATTTTAATCGTGTATCATCCTTTTTTGATCTGAAACTATTTAAAGAAATATTGAACTTAGGATAGGATAACTTTAGGGTCTACAACTATAAGAGAAAGGAATTGACACCATTATTTTAACATATAGATTGCAGCTGTGACAGTCAGTGCTGTGCTATAAAGACATACATATATATGTCTTTAGAGTATACTCAGTCCTTGGGCATTTAATAATCTATCCTAAAGAGCCTGTGGTGTTATTTTGTGCTAGAGCAAACATGGTAATAGCATTTTAAATACTGCGATTCGGCAAAGCTAACAACTATGGAGCTCTAATGAATATCCCCAGCTCCCGCCAAGCCACAGCGGAGACAGGCCAGGGTGGCGGAAAGCAAGAGAGCGGAAACACACATTTCAATTTCTCCAAAAGCTCTGAGCTACCCGCCGCGCTGCAGCTTTGATCATCGTCAAATAATGTTCTTTGATGCTTAGAATAAAAGATCTACCTTTGATGTGTGTGTGTGGGGTATAATTCTGCAACCCCTCCATACTGTGGGTTTCCATGAAACAGTTGGGAGTCGTCTCTTGTCTCGCTCTGACCCAAATGTTGTGTTTGGGTGTTATAAAACTAAGATCACAAGCTCCTGCTCGCTGCTCCTGTCTTCAGTCGAGAGCACTCCCAGGTGCTGGAGATCTCTGTGATTGGCTGGATGGATGCAAGGTGTTTGAAGTTGTCTCCTCGTGGATTCAACTTGGAAGTGGATAGGAAAAGTTTGGACCAGGTCAAACGGGAGTATTAAGCTCCTCCTCCAGCAGTGCACTGGGTTAGTGGGCCTCGTGACAATTAGTTATGTTCACTCTGCGTGGATGCTGAGGCCGATTCAGCCATTTGACATTCAATCAGCAAGTAATTGTGTTATTATGGCCTCAAGCACTCTGCCGTACTGATGTCCAGGTCGCTCAATTTAAAGAAGTGCACATTTAAATTGATTCGTGATGTTCCGTGTTATTTGGAGCGAGGAAAACAGTAGTATTGCATGGATGGAATAGAAATGTGAGTGCATGTTTAACGGAGATGTTCATTCGGCCAATTTGAGAGCCAGGTGATGTAAACAAACACACACTGTGGTTATGAAATGATTACATTTCAGGGGGGGGGGGGGGGGGGGGGGGGGGGGTCAGGGTACAGCCTTGTGAGTCGTGTAGTAGGAAGCTGGGTCCAGATAGACACACATTGATTTGATTGGTTGGTGTTTGGCCAGATGCATTTTCTACTTTGACTTCAAATCATACAAAGATAACTACTACTAATAGGAAAAGCAACTCACCATAGCATTGTTAGTAAATGTCCTACTACTAAAGCTGACCAACAATAATCATCATGTTACCTAAGAAAACATTTGTACCTTCGATCTTTCTTAAGTTGGCCTCTCCTTGATTATCTTTTGTGTCAGTGGAGAGGAGAGCCTCGCTGTGACTTCTACACAATCCTCTCAGATGTTCTGTGTATCCTCTACTCCTATCAAATGTGTCCTGACTGTATCTGCTCTGCTTTGTGTCTCTGTGCTTTCAGAATGCGGATGACCTCTTGGTAGCATCAGCTGAGTGTCCTAGCGATGACGAAGATTTGGAGGAGTGTGAGCCTGGAAATGGTGAGTCAACTCAGGAAGTTCTGCCTTCACAATACTTGCTATCCAAAAACAAAAGAACTCGCCTAGACTACTGCAATCTCCCTTCCTCCACTTTTACGTGACGGCAAACCTCTCTGTATGCAGCTCTGGTTGTCCATGTGTACCCTGAACCCTTCTTTTGGTTTTTAAAGCAGCAGCCACTTCTCTGCACCGTGGTTCATAAATAGCTCAGCCAAGTGGTAGTATCTGGCGTTTACCCTGCTGTTGCACCAATCTCCTGCCCACATTTTAACAAGACAGGACAGTTCCAGCGTGGAAACGCAGCTTGTTCAGGCCCGGTGGCTGTCAGTGGGAACAGAGGGTCAGCTAACGTTCTGACGCCATGACAGGAGGTGCATGTTAAAGGCCATGCGTGTCACTCCCTGCTCTGTGCTTTCTAGCTCTATTAGGCTGGTCATACTTGAACACTGCCAAGAACCACGTACAATAAAAGAATGCGCTTCAAAGACTACTTCCTCGACAAAGTTGTCAAAATAAAAATAGGCAGAACTACATTTAAAGCCATCTTATCCTGAAAGATTGTCTCTGACTAGATATCTGTTGAATGGACAGATTTAAATGACTGTTGTGGGCGAACACTTGCCTCAGTGAAACATATTATTAAAACTTTGTGAGTGCACTTGCTATTACAGTGCTAACTTCTTGGAATTCAATGAGCACAACATTTTTTTCTTGAAAGCCATTAATAACACCTGGGGCGTTGGCAATCTTTTAAAATGGGTTCATAAATGCGCACTTGCATATTATAGATCGCTGGGTAGATTAAGTCAAACATATTCTGTAAAATACATGAGCATCTTAAATGAAACATTGTTTATTATTAGATTCAAAGGAGGAGAGAGGGACTTTGCTTTGAAAATACTTCAGGACTCTTTTGGACACATTTAGCATTTCACAAGAGATAAGTGAACAATTAGCACATGGCGACAGGATTAGAACTCTCTGGCGTTAATCATATCACACTCGGCTGTCTCTAGGAAATAGCATATTAAGTACGCTTCATTTGAACACATTGTCACTCTGCCAAAAGCATATAAGTAGAGACACTTTATACATCGTACCACTTTAGTTCCCCAGACCCATCCTCGGAAGAAATTTCTGCTGAAAAAATAAAAAAGGCTTTTGCAAAAACAGAAATGTAAACATCCTTTTTAAATGCCTCAGTAATCTGAGTATGGATTGGACATGATTAAACAACATAAAGGCCAGATTGCCACCAAATCTCTTGAATGTAGACAACCTTGATTCGACAAAAGTGTCAGCAGCACAATGTCTTACTTTGTAAAAAATAAAAAATAAACACTTCATTTTCCTAGATTTAAGTTTTTTTCAGGAATGGGGATTCAGTGGTTTGAATAGAATATATGTTGGACTGCAAATGGCTGGAGATTATAGCAATCGGTGTGTTTGTGTGAGGAGAACGGCTCTGAGCCTGTGCTGAGAACTGGAGAGCAGCATTCTCCTGTGGTTTACTCTGTAGGTGGTGTGGACCGAAATAGAGACTCAATTCCCTTCTTATCAGAAGGAGAAATGAGAGTTTTTCACTGGATGCTATGCCCAGGCTTAATCTCCCATGGGGAAAAACAACTCTCTCTCAATGCCCACACAAACACACACATACAGTGGCAGACATGCTCCCCTTACCAGACAGACACTTGTCTCTCTCTCTCTCTGTGGGTGTAAAGTTTTCTCTCTCCTGAGAAACAACAAACATTCTCCGTATCACACCTTCCAGATGCCACAAGAGTTCCAGCGTGGCGAGCCAGCCGGGTCGGATAAGCCTCGGTGAAAACTGTTTAGAAGGAGAAGAGAATCAACATTGTCCCCTCTCCATCCCAGCTCCACATGCCTGTCGCCATTGTGTGAGAGCACCAATTCCCAGTGTTTTTCATTTCATGACAGAATGCAGCTCCTTTTTATTGAACTGCCTTCAGGAATGAAAAATGTTAAGCCGGAGATTTTCTATTAATCCGAGCAAGATATGATGCTGTGAATTCAGGGATCGATACTCCTTCCTACAGTACATACAGCTGGTCACCTGCAGAGGTACAACTGTGCTGTTTCAAAGGGATGCAACTTGTTTTATCACAAGTGCATTCTACTAGGCGGGCATTTGGAGCTGGCTGGTGCTAAATGATGACCCTCAGACAATGATTTGGGTGCAGCCACATTCACACATTTGCTGAGAAGCTCAGAGTGAATGCAGAATAGACAAAAGCACAGGGCACGGAGGAGAGGACCCCGATGAAGAGATGAGAAAGAGCTGGGAGCGCTGACCCTCTTTGAGATTTGTGTCACGTTACTTTGCGCTCAAAGCAAAACAGGGAAACGGGGGGAGGAAAAGGGGAGCGTGCGAGGGGAAGAAGAGGAAGTGAGAGAGGAAACAAATTTGAGAGAGGGAACAGAGTGAAATTCTCATCAACGATTCTCGGCTTTCCCAAAAGGCTAATTAAACTTTGACTCTGTTAGGGAGCTTTAATTACATCACCCAATTAAAGCTTTGCTTTTGGATCCTTCAGTGCTATTAATGAGCCGCTGTGAGAAGAGTGACAAGACCTAGGAAGTGGGCACAAAGATGAAACATGTACTGGGAGAAGACACTCAAAAACATATTTGTATATCTGCATGAACACGAGCATACATAAGAAGCCATCCATAGACACTAATTGTATTCACAGTAATACAGAATTAGAGAAGATATTATACACACGTCTGTCAAACAAGCCTGTCTCATTAAATCTCTTTCATTTTCTCTCCATTCTTCACTCTACCTCAGCACGACCTCACTTCCCTTCTCTCTCTCTCTCTCGCATACCTCCAAGCTACTTATCAGTCCGAGGATATTGTTTATATCGCTTTTACTCTGACAAGATCAGAGCTTTGAGGATCTCCTCAATAATTCATCAGGCGACATGCTATAGAGGCAACCTGCAAATGTTCTTTTTAGGTCGGCGAGCGAACCTATAAGATTGGATGATGGATGAGGGATGACCCAGAGCGCTGAGCCGCTTACCCAGTGTGACTCACAGCTGGCCTAGGATCAGACCCACTCTGCTCGAGAAGTTTGGGTGTCAGTTGTTTGTCAGCGTGATGCTTTATTGATCTCCCTCAGCTAGCCGTCCTCCACAAGTAAACAAGCCCAGGTTTGTCATACAGGTTAGAGACTGGCAATGTAGAGGATCGAAGCAGTGTCCTCTGGATGATCTCTACACAGCACACCATCCACAAACTGATTTCAGAGCAGCGGTTGTGACGTTACTGCCAAGCTCAGTCTATACCCCCCCTCTGCTGGGCTTAAAGACTTAAAGTGCAGTGACTAGTATATAAACATTCTTCTGATTGGACCAAGTTCTGTAGAAGAACACTTCGCTAAGGCCATTCAGTGTTAATGGAAGTCAAAAATACATTGTGTATCCACCTGTGATTCAGATCTGCTTTTCATTTGAATGGGGTCTTCCTTGGACCATGTTTCACCCTTCTACAAAGTTTAATAAACATTAAGCTCAGAGTTTTTCCAAAATCAATCAAATTAAAGCTAAAACAAATCCTCAGCGGCGAAGGTCATAATGCTGCGGTAATAATGCTCTGAAATCACAAGTACCAAGAAGAGAAAAGTAAAATTACAAATGATAAAATATGGGAACAATAGAAAATACTAATTATTGAGTTATAATGTATGACAAGTTTATTTGTAGAGCAACAACAAGACAATTGAATGTTTCTGACATGATAGAAAGATATCTGCATTCAGTTACAGATCAAATAAATAATCCTTAAATTAAATAACTTGAATCAACATTTAATAAAGTCAGTATTTATCTAGCATTATATACCATACATATATTCACCATTTATATGTATATGTGTTGCCTCCATAGCAAGGATTATTCAGACGTCTTGTAACCATTTAACTTCCAAACTAATTATTGGTGAACTTAATCATGATTGAGTATTGCTATTGTAAAGCTGTGAAGTATTATTGAAATAACATTTCTTATTGGATGTGACCCTGGAGCAGTATATGGAGAGTGTTAACATTTCAAGATGTCACCCCAAGGAGAAGCTTTCAGTAGAGAAGAGAGCAGATGTAACGTTCATTTGTGAAAAAAGAATGCTGCCAGTTTGAATGATATTCCCTTCAGTGCACAATTAAGAATCTGATGGCATACAACATCATATTTGTTTTTGCAGTAAATGCTGTTGTAATCGGGTATTCTCTCCATGTGTGAGATTATACCACAGTGAGGTTGAGACCCGATTGGGGCAGGGCATCACTTTGTTTCATAATAAATCATGTTACCTGAAAGCGACAGCTGTAAATGCGTCACATATATGAAAAAAACATGTATTACCCCCCTCTCCCGTTGCCCAGATTATATTATACATGTAGCTATTGTTTATTGAAGCAAGCTAGGAAAATATATTATTCTCGGCCACGCGGCTGGATTTCCCATCTGCAGTCCAATCAAAGCTGAATTATAGAATGCTCAAACTCCAAAACAACCTTTTCGCTCTAAATATTTCAAATAGATGTGAGCGGGGCGACGTGAGCGGCACAGTAACGATGTTTGTCAGGAGAGCCACATAGATGCATCAGGATCCATCTGCCCTGGTCTCCTTCTGAGTGAATGGAGGGGATGAGTCATACTGGCAGAGTGGCGTGTGGGTAAAGATAAAGAAGACATTTCATCATGTGGGCTAAACGTGGCTCCACTGCCTCAATCGAGTCAATCAATCAGCTGAATATCTTTGAGTCTGTTACATTACAGACTAACAGTGTTAATGAAAGAGGCACCCCCACACTGGAATCATGCTCAATGTATTCCTCAACCTTCCAAAACATTCAACCAGTGTTAGTCGTTATGATGCTAAATTAAATACCTCAATATCTCATGTGAGTTACAATGATATAATATGTTACAAATCTATCACCTGATTTTCTTCAGTACTGGGAACACGTGCCTGTGGGTATTAACTGAGCAATCCGAGCTGCATACAGAGAAAAGAGGGTGCTGTCGTGGAGAAGGAAGAGCCAATTGAAGCTGTTGATTGGTTGACACTAAGGGTGCAGTAGGCTTTGGTCACACAACAGGAAATGAAGCGATGGCTCTCTTGATTACTGCCTATAGTGCTGAGACGGCTCTCTGTGTGTGAGGGCTGAGCTTCATTATGTTTCCAGTAGCCTGTCATATGAGATAATGTCCTCCTGGCTTTGGCTCTAATAAACGCAGAGTACGGCAGAGTGATGGGAGCCATTTGTCATAACAATATTTTACTGTTAAACGCTTGTATATAAACATTTGCCTCCAGAATATCTAAAATAATCTTCAGCTCAGTTCTATGGGTTCATACGAGGGAGACAGAAACACTCGAGTTAAGCAGTGTTTCTGATTCTGCCACGATTGCAAGAAGTTAACAATAACAAGTCCATCCGTTTGCAGTGTCAGCCGCACACTGTAAGTGGGGCACAGTGAGAGGTAATTGGGGGGCTGCAGGTAGAGAGCTTGAAATTGCACTTGCAGCATCTCTACCATTTTCACAGATAGTGACACCACCGTCTTCCATTACCTTCAGTCATATGTACATACTGTATCTCTGAGGAATATCTAGCAGATGCCCTACAGTTTATATTATTATTAATAATTGCTTGTAAGCGCTTTGAGCACCAGGAAAAGCGCTTTATAAATGTAATGTATTATTATTATTATTATCTTCTCCTGTGACAAGTTATCTCGTAGATTTGTAGGAATGAACTAAACTAGTAAAATTGTCCTTTGTTCGTCAAATGTGACACCGCTCTCTGCTGTCCTCTCAGCCTTCAAGGTGAAACTCAGCCTTCACACACAGAAAGAAAGGAAATATAATGGAGAGAAATAACTTGAGCATTGCCATGGAAACTAGAAGGGTTGAAGAACTAATGTTTTTTTCCCGTTTTCACATTTTGCTTCATTTCAAGGCCTGTTTCTGTGAAGTGTGTTGTTAACTGCTGCTGTGTTTAGAGGCTTGGTTAACCCAGCACATTGCCCTTTGTAACAAAGCCTTTGCCATTCTCTGAGTGAAAATATATGGTTGTGTAACTGACTGAGGTTTGGGGGGGCTTGAGCGTTGCTGAGCTGACAAGGTCATGGGGGAGTTATTCCAAACCCACCCCCCCCCCCCCTTAAAAAACAACCCATAATCCAACCCTAACTCTGATTTACCTCATCAAAGGAACAAAAAGCCACAGTCATGATTTTATGCTAGTGATGTTGGCCTTTACTTGGTCATGTTTTGCTGTTACCTTCCCCTTTTCTAACCCAAGGATGTTCAATAATCTAACCCCCCCCTCCTGCCATGTTTTCAAATGTTTCCTTGACTGTTAACCTAACCTAACAAATATGCTAGACTTGACAGTCAAATGTAGTGTATAACCTGATATTCTGCCATGTTCTTTTAACATACTCCCAATATGTTTAACCCTTAACTCCAGCTGTGTAACTTTTATAAGTAATAATGTTATACACCCAATAATTATTTAATTTGGGTGTCCGTATCACAGTGGGCTCAAATCAGATTACGTAACTGAAGTTTGACAACTAATTCTGGCTCATTAAGACTAACTGTTGACTTGTGTTGGTGGCTGCTCACTGTTACTGTGCTGTTGGGAGGGAGGGGGGGGGGCGTCAATGTGTAATCTCTCTCAGTGCTGTAGTGTGTGCTGAGAGCTGGGTTAGGAATGAGGGGCAGCAGTTTCCTGCAGCAGCTCCTGAGGGCTAGCATACAGATTAAGCTAATTAGAAATGAGCCATAGAAACCCCCATGCCCAAAGGGGGAACTGGGATTGAGCCCATTCTTCATGAGAATTCTGAAATAAGCAAGAATGAATTATTCAAATGTCTTAACGTGAGGATTATTTATCACCTATTACAAAATAATCAAATAAAGAGGAGAGGAGGTAACGACTGGGTGGGTGGGGGGGTTGTTAATCACTATCCGAGAACAATCTTACACAGCTTTCTTTTTGTAATTTTTTTTTCATGCAAAAATCATGCGGCCAATTTGTTGATGTAAGTGACCTGAACCTCGTGGTTTGCTATCTTATTTAACCAATCACAGCAAGACACTGAGCGCTAGTGCAGTCAGCATAGGTTAGCCTAGCGTTAGCAGTGAAGAATAGGCTGTGTAGAGTGATGTTAAGTTGTTCAGTGTAATATGTAGTCTACTTTTATCCTGTGTTAGTCATATAGCATGTAGGTCTATGCAGCATAGGTCAGGACAGGTGCAGCTTTCTGTCTTACAGCTAGTATTTACTCAGCTCAGAGTTAGTCAGCATATTACCTTTTTAAATAGAACAGACTAAACTTATATACCTAACCTGATGTAAAGTGTTAGTGCTGTTCTAATTCTGGTGTTCATTAAAGTGGTGTTCTTCTGTTCATCTGGAGGTGGGCTCTCTCCCCGGCGGTCTCTAACACTCTGTTTCTCGTTGTCTCTTTCTTGTCCTAGGAGGTGAATTAGTGTTGCCCATAATAACGGTGGACTCCTTAGCCCCCCCATCCATCGCCACACGCTACCCAGTAATCCCCCCGCCCCCAACCACCTACCGCCCTTTCCTCACCTTGCTCGAAACCACCAAAGAGTCCTTCCCCCTGCCAAACGGCCGGCCCCCCTGCTCCCTGGACCAGGAGGACTGCGGGGAGACCATCGAGGTGTCGGCGTACGGCTCGGGGGAGATGACCGAGTCTGATGACGAGGACTATTACAAAAACTCCCCCCTGGTCACCGACAGGACTGTCCTCCCCCCTCCCCCAGGCGTGGATGGCAGTGTCCAGAACCCCCGGGACCGCCATTTCTCCCGCTCGCCCAACTCCCACCGCCCCCCCCTGTACTCCACCCCCACAGCCAACCCCGAGCAGCTCAGCCCCCACATCAAGCCGGCCGCCGGCGGCAGCAGCAGCAGCAACAACAAGATCCCCGCTGGGAAACTGAACACCCGGGACCAGGTGCTGCTGCCGCCGGCCCACCCCTCCTCAGACCCGGGACACCGCAGAGTCCCAGGAATAACATACCCACCCAATTTCCCCCATGTTCCCACTCCAGACCCCACGTCTCCTGAGCGGGGGCTCCCGGGCGCCGTGGAGGTGCAGCAGTCCAGCAGCACCACGGGGATGGTGGTGGGCATCGTGGCCGCCGCCGCCCTCTGCATCCTCATCCTGCTCTACGCTATGTACAAGTACCGCAACCGCGACGAGGGGTCCTACCAGGTGGACCAGAGCCGCAACTACATCAGTAACTCAGCCACGCAGAGCAACGGAACGCTGGTGAAGGAGAAACAGCCCAGCACTGCCAAGACGGTCACCAAGAACAAGAAGAACAAAGACAAAGAGTACTACGTCTGAGAGCCGCCGCGACACACTGAGACAGACAGCAGCTGCACCTAGAGAAGGGAGGAGACCAGAGAGAGGAGGGGGAGAGAAAGGCAAACAGAACAGAGGGTAATTCATTTCCTACTCAGTATTGTCAGGTGGCCATACATTACCTATTCAAGTCTAATCAGAGGGAGGCAGCAGGTGACATCATGCTTCTGCTCCAGCATCTCTTAGATTGATTTGACTTCTTATTAAATGTTAACCACGGGGTGGAATTAAGGAAAGGCCTCACATCTCCACACATACTGTGCCAACGACCATGTACCAAATGCTGATAAAACAGTGATTTATGTCAGCACATGACAGGTTAATTAATATCTAGAGTACTGTAGAAAGCACCACCATCAGTATTTGTGTCATGGTCTGTCCTTCATACTGAGGCGAGCTTGAGTTCCCCTCCGACAGTATCAACATATTATTTTCCACCTGTTTGAATGAGTAACTCGACATGGCTCTGTAAAATCAATATACTGCCAGCTTACAGGAACATCGTGTCAAACCCAGCTCCCCCTCTGGAAGTGTTCCACGTCTCTGATCTCTTACCTCCCGTCGCATCTCTCTCTCTCTCTTCCTCTCGTCGGATTGTGCGCTCTGTTTCTCTCCTCGTCCGGTGCTCAGCGGCTGATGCAACGTAAACTCTGCCGTGTTTCAAGCATGTAGTATTCATTTACGAAAAAGAGATAAAAACTGTTTTTCTTTCTGTGGAGTTTAAAAAAACAAAAAATACGATGATTGATGATCATAACAACGTTAAACGTAGCAATTATGTGAGATACCACTGCTCCAACATACCGGATGCTAACTTGTACGTTTAGCCGCCAAAAACTTGTTGAGGCCAACCCCCTTGGTCGTCCTTTGTTCCAGCAGATCTGTGTCATGTGTTTCGAGGCTCCGAGGCGCCTCCTAGTGGGCCAGAAGAGAAACTGTGTCACGTCCTTACAGTTACTAATAACCGAAAAACAGAAAAAACCTCCAGCAGTCAAGATGAACTCTGTTCTATATCATTATAATTATATGTATAGACGTTGCAGAAACTATGGACCTAAAGCTTGAGCGAGTGGAAAGGAGAGTACGCTGTTAATGCACAGCAAGACAGACTTTAGGATTTGTGACGTCAGAACAGTAACACAGCCCCTCTCCCCTTCCCCCCCCTCCCCCCCTCATGAACAGTACGGCTGATGCAGCCATGCTGCAAGACTCCGTCACTTTGGTTTGCTCTTTTCTTTTTTATGTGAGTCTTTTCTCTGGTGAAAGAAGAGACATTTTAGGGAAATTCCTAATTAATTCTTGCTGGAGTTCTGCTGAGGAGAGACATACCTTGCAGCTGAAGAAGCGACTGTGTCTTTCCCCCCCCCCCCCCCCAGCCTGTCTGGACTGATGGCAGCCAATGGGCAAAGCAAACTCTGTGGGAAGAGCACACAAACAAAATGTGAACGGCAGTTCCCTGGAAGATGTACAACAGAACTCTAGTATTCCAATTTTCTCAACTCTATTAAAAAAGAAAACTGTACCATGAAAAGAAAAGAAAAACCCTGAAAAAAGTTTGTGAAATGTCTAAATATTTGACTCTCATCCCATTACTAAGAGAAGTGTGTTTTCCCTACTATCATTCCTGTTTGGAGAAAAAAATGACTATGATTCTGGGAAACTGAAATGTCTATGTATTTTCTTTTGGTAATTGAGCAAATGTGATTTGGATTATGAAATGAAACCATGAATTCTCCTTTTATTCCATCTGTCATCCTCGATCTAATTTTTCATCCTGCATCTATTCCTTTTTCTCTGTATGGCACATCGTATGTCCCCATACCGTGTGGAACAAGGCTCTGTCCATCCTTCATGTCTTTTTTTGATTTCTTTTATATCTAATTCTGTCTTCACGGCCAGAGACGAGATGGAAGCCATTTCATTTGACAGGCTCCATCAATTCACTGTCCTGCCACGTTCGTCTGGTTTCTCCATCCCCAGCATACTCCTCCCAGTATCTTCCTGTTCTTTCTAAATGTTATTGTAAAGTGTTCCAGTGAGATGACTCTAAATATGTGTACATTAACAGAGGGAATACACTTGGTTATATACTTCTTACTCCCTGTGTCGCGTGGTCTCTTTATCGTGTGAGTGGACAGTTAAAAAAAGCAAACTCAACCCACCGAATCTGGGTTACACTTAGTTTACAAACTGCAGGTTAAAGCTACTATATGTGCAGTTTGATCATTTGGCTTGGGGAGTTAACAATAGTCTAGATAATCTGTGCTGGGAAAGATGTTTGCTCACCAGCGTTATTTAATCAAGCTCAATTCTAAAGCGTTTTGAAAATGTTAAAGGAACTCGAAGATTGGATTCCTAACCATATGTGGTTTTAGTTTGAAGACCTCTAAGATAATGGACAATTAAACCTTTACAACTTGCTGGAACTAATTGAATTAAGTATTAATTTACTTTATGGTAGACAGTAATTCTGCAGTTTGAGACTGATACAAAGTGCTAGTGGTGAATATGTATTATCACTTACCCAAAGCGAGAGGCCTGGGACTTGCTGCCGTCTGAATTGAAACAAAGGAAACAGGTATCTGCTAGACTGTCGTGCTGCAAACAGACTTCCTGTATTTTATTTAAAGCTACAGTGGCAGAAGGCCGTCTTTGTTCAAGAGCCAGGGTGTTGCTTGTCTTCAACACTCCTGACTTCACACCCTATGTTTTACAGCTGTTGCTTGGCACACGGGAATAAATATATAAACCACAATACACACATCTTATTTAGATCCTCCTAACGAAGACATTTCAACACCTCAAACTTTATTTCTTGCACTTAAAGGTGGGGTAGGTAAGTTTGAGAAACCGGCTCGAGATACACTTTTTGTTATATTCCATGGAATGCTCTTAACATCCCGATAGCAATGAATATCTTAAAGGGGACCTATCATGCAAAATGCACTTTTGTACGTCTTTTATACATGAATATGTGTCCCCGGTGTTCCAGGGAACTCACCAAGTGTCAGAAAACACAACCCTCTATTTTCCTCCATACCCAAATCTCTAAAAAAGGGGCTGCAACGGATCTGATAAAAACTGATCCAGATTTGAACACTGTCCTGACGTCAGGACTGTGGCGCTACGGCTATTGGGCCAACTCTCCACCTATCAGGGGAATGTGGGGTTGGGCCACGGTCGGCCATTGCCGCTCGAAAGCGCTGAAGACGCTGTCGTACATATGCCAGGCCTGTAAGTGGCGCTGTAGTCTGCCACAAAAGCAGCGAAGACTTCCCGCCCATGGTTCTTCTGTTTATTCTCCGCTGTGGCTTTTTTTCTCCCTCCCCGAGGCAAGCGTTTGCTGCCGCTGCAATGCAATCCCTCCCCGTCGAGGCAAGCACTGTAATTCTCTCCGGTTAGTCCACCAGCAGATGACAAACACCCACCTCTCCGCCTCTTCCAAGGAACGAGGGGACCGTGCGGCAGAGTTTCAGTTTCAGTTTATTTCGCCAGTCAAGATGTCCGTTAAAGTTTAAATCTTCTGGACAAAATTAGAAAAGTGAAGGTCAAAGGTCTTCTTTGTTATTTATTGAGCTTTAAAACAAATGAATAACGACACTATAGGCCTATAACAATATAATAAAACACGGAGGACGAAGATCTTTTTTTACCTTACCGGTTTACCTTGGTTGGTGATTGGCTAATGGTTACACAAGCCAAAACATCGTTATGACATCATAAAGTGGCCAAAATCTGATCAGCTCATTTTCAGACAGGTTTCTATATAAATGGATCAGGACAAAAAGTGAGCGAATCTTTTTTCCTGAAACTTTCAGAATCTCTTTACACATGCTGATGTAGAAGAGACATGAACAAAGTTGATTTTGCATAATAGGTGACCTTTAAATAATGTATTATTTAGGCTTCTTTCTAAAATATGTAATTTACTTGTAAAACTGGAGGTAGTCAAAGTATTTTCTCTGCAGTTGAGGTAAACAAAAAACACATTTTGAGAACATAATGGACTGAACACATTTGACAAACTTCAGCAATATCATTTGGAATCTGTTGGTTGGGATTAAGATGTGAGAATAGGAGTTTCTTTCCAGTGACACAGGCCAATTTGACCTACTTAAAAATGATCTGCAATGGCTTATCAATACACAATAGATGTTTCCTTCTGGTTGGCAGAGGCTGCTGAAGGAGAAGCCGTGTGAAGTGGACTGCACCAGCACATCAGCATCTCCTGTGAAAAGAGACAGGGTTAGCCACCTTGGTCTAACATCCCAGTATCAAAAAGCTTGCTTTTTTTAAACCTGGGTATATGATGATGGTGATATATGATGCACAGCTATCCGATCAAATGATCTTAGTTACATGGTCATTTAAATTGGCAGAATATCCCAGCCATATTGTTGTCTCTGATCTGTTATTGACAGAAGAAGAAGATCAAAAGTCTACAGTCATGCTAACGGCTCTGTGAGGCTGCACTTACATGTTAACGTGATGTCAATGACAGTTCTCACATGCTCATATTTAGAAGGTCAAATGTTAAATTTTTAGTACAGCATAGCAGATGTTTTTGTCATAAATCAGAGGATAATCACACTGGGGGTGATAGAGGAAAGATTTAGGGGATCAACAACCAAACTAATAAGAATTCCTCCCCTGGGCCCTATGAGTATATGTTTCCGTACTTGGCATCTAATAGAAACATTTCACTGAACCTGTCCACATCATACATTTTAAACATGTAAAAAAAGTAACTAAAACATGAGAAATATTGCACATGTACAAATACACAAGCATGAAGTGATCATGCAGCAAAAACTAAAGTAGAAGAAAGTCAATGATGATCACCACGGGTTATATTCCACACCTCTGATGTGGAAGCGGTACCGTACAGACACATGTCACATGATGCTCAACACAGCTGGGTCAACAGCAGACAATGTGGTTACTAGTGTCAAGGGCAACAGTCTTGGTACATACAGATATCATATCACAATCAATAAAAGTATATACAATTACATGTTTTAGGGCTGCTAGTGTACAACAGAACATTTTTATGGAATACTATTCAGTCAAAATTGTAATGCCGTACTTTTCTTCAAAAATGTTGTCATGTATGTTAGAAGCATTTTAACTTTTTTGAGAAAGCTATCCTGTATTTTTATGGGGTTTTAAATTATGACTTTTTTACTGCAAAATATCTCAAAGCTTACTATACTGTAATGATATAATATAATGATATGGCTCAATATACCAAAGCCTTTTAAATAATATATATATAATATCCCATGGCATGAAACTATGACATTTTTACTTGTTGGTAATAAAAAAAGTCGTTGTTGCTATACTATGACTTTTTCTAATATTTCCTACGTACTATACTATGGTTTAATGTATTATATTTTCCACATACAATAATAACAGATTTTTTGATATTTTTGACAGTGTAGTAATCAGAGTTTCCGTCAAATTGACGGACTTTGACCGGTAAAATATGCTGAAGACCGGCAAATCTAAATCTCTCCGGTCAAAATAATTTCACCTTAGCACAATACCGCATCAGTTGCGCCACTTATGTCACAGACAAGAATAGTATGTGACAGACAAAAGAGTATGTGACAGACAAGAAGAGTATGTGACAGACAAGAAGAGTATGTGACAGACAAGAAGAGTATGTGACAGACAAGAATAGTAAATTCTAATGTCTAACACTTAATGTGGAGAAAGAGATGTCCTGTATGGGTTGATTGTGCGTTGATCTTTTGTTAATGCCTCGGGGTTCCGGTGAGCATGTAAACAAATGCATAATGCTGCGCTATACTTTGCGGCCTCACCTGGTTGCATAGCGACGCTTATTGTTTAGAACTAGCTAGATCTGAGCGATATGGACATAAACGTGAGTGAAGTCTAATCTGACGGGAGAGAGAGATCAGCTGCTGCTGACGAGTCGACACGCAGCTCTGCATGATCACCTGCAGTGGTGAGCGGAGCAAAACACACTTCAGGTTAGAAAATTACACGTAGCTATTTTAATTACCTCTCAAACTACCTAAACTAGTTATAGATATGTTTATCTTTACTGTCGGGTCACTCATTACTGGATCCGCGAGCTGCACGATACTGACGGGCTGTCAGGAGAGAGAGAGAGAGCGCGCCTTTTATTATTCCCGTGTTATTATTCCCGTGTTATTATAAGTTACTGTACACTTTTGAATAATGTAGTTAAAGGTGGGGTAGGTAAGTTTGAGAAACCGGCTCGAGATACACTTTTTGTTATATTCCATGGAATGCTCTTAACATCCCGATAGCAATGAATATCTTAAGTGCTTTGACAAAAAATCCATACAAAAATGTCATCTGTGGAAGCCGTAGTACTGTAAAAAGCACGACCAATCATTTTAGCCGGCCCGGCTAAAATAACTGGATGGCCTACCTGCCTGTCAGCCTTCCATCGGGGCACAAACTTATCTCGTGCCCTCATTGGTCATGTTCGTGTGTGTTGGAGGAGGGGCTCTGTAAGGAAGTGGCAGATTTTTTCCGGCTGTCTATTTTCAAAATCTAGCGCACTCAAGCTGGTTTCTCCAAAATTACCTACCCCACCTTTAATCTACTATAATTAGTTTGTTTAATATCGAATCATATCAATTTGTTTTAAAGCTCAATAAATAACAAAGAAGACCTTTGACCGGCACTTTTCTCATTTTGTCCGGAAGATTTAAACTTTAACGGACATGTTGACCGGCAAAAAAAGGTTCACGGAAACTCTGTGTAGTGTAGGCTACTTTTCCACACACACAGTTAGACATTTATTCTGAGACATACTATCTTTGACTAGGAATATTCAGATCGGATTTTTTTGACACGCTGTACTATAATAATAATAATAATAATAATAATAATAATAATACATTTGATTGATATAGCACACTTTAAAAACAACGTCAACTCAAGGTGCTTCACAAAGCTATGTATATACTATGTTGTTTTTTGCATATTTTCGACATAATATACTATGTATTTTTTTCATATATTCGACATCCTATACTAAGTCGTTTTTTCTGATATTTTTGACATACTATACCAGGGGTGGGCAAACTTTTTGGCTCGGGGGCCACTATGAGTTTTAAATTTGACAGACGGGCCGGGCCAGTAGCAGATCGATAAAAAAATATTTAGCTGTCCACTCCTCATTATACACTCGGCACTCAATGTTGACTTTTCTTTTCTTTGGTCCACTCATTGTTACAGATGCGGGTTCAAAGGTGAATTATTGCGTCATTGCGTCATCGTTTGCGTCATGACGTAAACATTTACGTGCCTTCTTATGACCCACACAGAGTTTTACGTCGCTGATTTTCTCCGCAACACCGCTCACAACAACATCAATAGAGGACTGCGTCGGGTAGTTTTTAATTATACGAAGCCAGATTAAAGTAAAGAACTACATCTCCAACCTTGTACCTTTCTCCAGAGTGCCATGGAG
Organism: Trematomus bernacchii; assembly: GCF_902827165.1. Taxonomy (NCBI): domain Eukaryota; kingdom Metazoa; phylum Chordata; class Actinopteri; order Perciformes; family Nototheniidae; genus Trematomus; species Trematomus bernacchii. Next base: position 2,641,045 of record NW_022987683.1, read on the forward strand.
CATTGTTTATTAATGTGGTTCAGCTGCATTACTGCCTGCTGCAGTGCTGCTCGTCTACCGGAGTTTATTCTCCCGTTAACTCGCGGCAGCGGCCGCTGTAAAGTTTTCATTGTCTGACTGTCACACAAGCAGCTGATAAATATCCCCCATCCCCATCAGTGAATGTGTTTTAGTCTGAAAGCTGTTTGGCATCACAACGCTGTTATGAAAGTTTCTCTGGCATTCTACAGGTGATGTTAGCATAGCAACCGAAGCTAATCAGACTATCTTGACTACTTGTTGCTATCATATTGTGGCACAAGCCGTTTTCTACACGCATATTTTACCGGCGTAGTTTTCGTTATGATTTTACTTGTGATGGCCACATGTAGCCCATGTATTGATTCCATCCGATAGCTGCAATAATATAAAACAAAAGGAAAACGTCTGCCTCTTCACAATGATCAATAACAGTGAACGGATGGTCATTAAAGTAAGGTAAAATAAACAGAATCACACTAAGCCTGGTTAGTGTTGCCTGACTTTATATAAGTGTTTTTTATAAGTGTGTGGTCGCGTTCTAGTCACTTTGCTCAGCGCTACTGCTTGTTACAACGTGTATTCGCCGTACTCGCCATGAACTGTTATTGCTGCTCAGGTTAATCTCGACCCCCTCCAATGTAAGCGTGACGTATTTGGTTCTTGGATCTTGCCGGGTTGCCGAGTGGGGCCAGCTGAGAGAATAGACCAGACTCCAGCAAAGGTAAATTGTGTCTAGAGTGCGCCATCTAGTGGGATCAACTGAAATGCCGGGTATTGCAGGGAAAAGGCAAAATGAATGCGGTCTTTACTATAATTTGGACAATTTTGTACCAATATTCGGCGGGCCGGATTCAAAAGCCCAACGGGCCGTATATGGCCTGCGGGCCTTAGTTTGCCCATGCCTGTACTATACTATTAATCTTTTTCAAATGTTCGACATTTCGTGAGAACTATGTCGTTTTTACACCTCCAAAGGTTCGATAAGTTTGAATATCCTGACAACCCTTACCCTAGATTCCACCGGGTCCGTCTGCGCCGCGTTACGGGCGCGTTACGGCTGCGCCGCGGTGCTCACGGCGATCGCGGCCACTCTAGTCAATGGGTGCTATTCCACTACACGCGGCGCGTTACGGCTCAGAAGCGTCCCAGAAGCGGCTCGGCGCAGGGCTTCTCTAAAATTAGGATCGAATCCTATTTTTGTCGCGGCGCAGCCGTAACGTAAGGTCGGGCAAGCTTTTTGAAAAAAATGTATTTGAGTTTGTGTATTATTTGAGTTTGATGCATACAAAATACTGTAGCCTACTGTATGATGATTGTTGAAAATGCACTTTTACCAAGGCCAGCACGACCAGTTGGTAGAGGCTCAAAAAAACAAAACTGTGGTCAGTCAAAAAAAATAAAAATGGTTTGTGGTTATTTGTGTCCTATTTGATAAAAAAATGCAAAGAAATAATTTTTCCATAGATTTCTTCTTGGTCTGGCAGTTAAAGGGTTAAAATATGATTATTTCTCTGCCCCTAGTTCGTTCTTCGCAGATTCTTCAGTCTCATCAGCCTCATCTTTCCATCTGTCCCAGTCAACGCATCAGCCTCCAGCACACTTTCAGTGTCTGGCTCCATAGAGATATTGTCCTGATGCTGTACAAGGGTGATGCCCCATGATCAAAAAATGATCCCTGTAGAGCAGGGGTGGGCATTTTACGGCCCGCGGGCCACATCCGGCCCGTTGGCCGGCCTTGGCCGGCCCGTGTGAGGTTGATCATAAATTATAACATAATGAAAAAAAACAGCAACCTTTTCAAAATAAAAGCAACACAGCTGTATTGCTTGCATGGCGTAAATACTTTTCTAACTGTGTTGCTTTTATTTTGAAAAGGAAGCTGCTGTTTTTTTAATTTATTTACGTAAACGCGCATGCCGTAACAGCTACGAGTGATGCTGGCCGGCTAGTCCTCGAAATGTCCGCTAAGGGCAAAAAAAGAAAGATCGATACTGAATGCCGCGTTTTCAACAAGACATGGACCGCTAAGTATTTATTTACAGAAGTGAAAGGTAAAGCTGTGTGTTTAGTTTGTGGTGCGCAGGTCGCTGTGTTCAAGGAGTACAATTTGAGTCGCCACTATGCTACCAAACACGCAGATAAATACAAGAACCTGTCTGAGGAAGAGCGGGCAAAGGGGTCGGATGCTTTGCTAGCTAAGCTGCAAAGCCAACAACACATTTTCACAAAACATTCCACATCCAGAGATGCAGCTGTCAAGACGAGTTATGTCTTAAAAGTAAACCGTTTTCGGAGGGAGAGTTCATTAAGGAGTGTTTGTTGGACACTAATATGCCCGGAGAAAAAGGAGGCATTTGAGAAAGTGCCGCTCTCCCGACGCACTGTTACGAGGAGAATTGAGGACATCGCGGGAAATCTGGAGCTTCAGCTGCAGAACAGAGCGGTCAACTTTGACTTTTTTCCTTGGCTTTGGATGAGAGCTGCGATGTACGTGACACTGCCCAGCTACTCATCTTCCTACGTGGGATAACTACAGACTTCAAAATCACGGAGGAGCTGGCAGCCATGCAGTCAATGAAAGGTACAACAACAGGGAGTGATTTGTTCACGGAGGTAAATGCATGTGTGGAAAAGTTGGGACTGAAATGGGACAAGCTGGCAGGCGTGACAACGGATGGTTGTCCAAATCTGACAGGGAAAAATGTTGGACTATTGAAGAGAATGCAGGATAAAGTGACAGAAATTAACCCTGAGCAGAAATAGGTATTTTTGCATTGTATTATACATCAGGAAGTGTTGTGTAAGTCAGTGTTAAAAATTAACCATGTTGTTGATGTTGTAACTAAAATAGTTAACTTCATCAGGGCAAGAGCATTGAATCACAGACAGTTTGTTGCACTTTTGGAGGAAAGTGAGACTGAACATCGTGACATACCCTACCATGCAGCTGTCAGGTGGCTCAGCCTGGGCAAAGTGCTGAAAAGAGTATGGGACCTGAGAGAAGAGATTCAAGACTTCTGTGTGAAGAAAGGAAACGACATCCCACAGCTTTCAGATGCAGACTGGATGGCAGACCTTGGTTTTGCTGTAGATGTGACTGCACTAATGAGTGAACTAAATGTCAAACTGCAAGGCAAGGGCCTTTTTGTGCATGACATGTACAGTGCAGTGAAGGCTTTCATGAGAAAGCTGCAGCTTCTCTCAAGCCAAATGGAGGACAACATTCTCACGCACTTGCCAACACTGAAGGAAGCCACACCATCAGCTGATCACCTCCAGAGGTACTCATCCATGTTAGAAGCACTGCATGGTGAGTTTTCAAGGCGATTTAAAGACTCCAAAACAGTTGAGAATGAAATGAACATTATCTTTTCCCCATTTACATGCCATGTGGATGATGCACCCAGTGATGTTCAGCTTGAACTCATTGACCTGCAGTCTGACACACTTCTGTCAGAGCACTTTAGGTCAGTCTCACTGCCTGAGTTTTACTCTTCCCTGAAAGAGGAGAACTTTCCACACATCAGGAGACGTGCTCAGAAGATGATGGTCCTCTTTGGATCTACCTACATATGTGAACAGACATTCTCAGTGATGAAGTTCAACAAATCCAGATACAGATCCTCTATCACTGATGATCACCTCTCAGCTGTCCTTCGCATATCCACCTCAGACATTGAACCAGATTTCCGTGCACTTGTTCAAGCCCAAGACAGACTGGATTTTTCTCACTGAACAAGTGAAATTAACTGAAAAACAAAAATCAAAAGCACTCATTTCTTTTTGTATAAAGCTGATTCATTTCTTATCTTTAACATACTGTAAAACACCTTTTCAGTATTGGTATATTGAGCAGAATTAAGTTCAACTTATTTTTGATTCGGCCCCCCAACACAGCTCGAGTTTCTGAAGTGGCCCCTTGTAAAAAATAATTGCCCACCCCTGCTGTAGAGTCTGAGTGCCACTGACCTCTACATGTCACTTGTTAGTTGCTTTTACCTTAAAGCGACTTACATACACTCAATACTGTGTAGACAATCCTCACAGGAGCTATTTGGGGTGAAGCCCAGGGACACAACGACATGCTGACTGCAGTGGGGATTGAACCAGTGCCCCCCTGATCCGAAGATCAACGCACGATCAGCCACAGCCTCCCTAGCCATATTATGTCTGTCATTAATGTTACATCACCCCTTATAACGATTTTCTTTCCTTTATTCTCTTTTCTCTTCTCTTGACTAAATTAAAAAGTCCAGTCTTTAAGTAATATTTGAAGTCCTTTTCCTGCACCTTTTTAAGGCTATGTTTGCAATATGTATTCAAAGGTCACTTATTTAAATAAATGAATATCTGAGGTTAGCAAACAGATACTGCCTTTATCTAGAGAGCCAATGACACCCATGAAGAATTGATCCTTCTGCAAATCTTTTCATCTGCTTCAATTGCCATGTGTTTTCAAATTGAAAATAAGGCACCAGAACATTATACAAGATATATATATATATTTTAAAAGGGACCCGTAAGGCTTAATCAATGTTATATATAGATCTTTATATAATATCAATATTATAATAAACTTTAACCAAAGTCAATTTCAGGAGTGGTGTTTGACACAGTTTAAGTTCAATTTCAACTATTTTAGTCTTATATTGACTCAACCTTTTTAAATAATTTACTTTCATTTAGAAAAGGTTTTTCTGAGAAAAATGTACAAAAAGATTGAAAAATACAAGTTGAATAGGACGATGTGGATCTATTTTCTCTCACCTTGTAATTACACAATCAAAGAATCTATAATACGGCTTTGGACTTCACTCACCAAAAAACATTTGTTTTTATGTTTTGCATTTGTACTATTTTGTAGTCAATTTGGACAAATATCTGTCGAACTAAAAATATCCTATGATTGCATATGGTGTGAATATGTATACCCTGCCCACTCAGTATTATTTTAGATACAATTTATATTTTAAATGTAATGAAAAAGCCAACTCAATAGTGTGTTAAAAATAGACTTTAGGATATTGTAAAACAACAAACTGCTATATAATGTATTCTTAACCCTCCTTTATCTTCACATTTGCTTTACACCCTTTATCCTTGGTGGTCATTTTGACCCCAGGAGTTTAAAGCTCAAGAAAATGATCATATTCAAAATTGTTACCAAAATGTACGTTTCAAGTACTTTATGTTTCTTAGTTGACTATCTAAATATTCATTTAAATAAAACACTACTAGCCATTTTCATTACATTAGCAGCACTAAACGTACCCTGTTTTTCACGTGGGGAGCCGGACCAAGATAACTTTCCATTTTTGGAAAGTAATGTTTCTGCTTGTGTTTGACAGACAACAGGAGCATCTGCATGGGGTATTCAGGGTGGACAATTTGACAGAGGATTTCTCTGAAAGTACAAAATAAAAGTACTACTTGGACTACTGAGTCCAAAATGATCAGTCTTCGAACTCAAAAGTATTTGTATTGCTCGTCACATATAGCAGCAAGACAGGCATTGTTGTACCATGGAGGGGACTTTGACAGGAGAGTATCAAGAAGTACACAGTAAAAGTATGTCATAGTATTTGGGATAGTTACAACTGATTCCAACTTCATCAGTCTTATGAAAAACGTATGGCCAAAAATAATGTTATCGCTCATCAAAGATAGCAGAAGCTTGTCAGTTTTGCACTGTGTAAAGGCAAAGAGTTAGAACCTTTATTTTGAAGAGTACAGCGCAAGCATAGGGCAAACTAGCCAATCAGAAGCAAGGAGGCACTGGAGACACACCCACCTATGGAAACGAAACATTGAGTGGTATACTTGTTTTAACAGTAAGAACAGAAAAACGAAAAAACGAGCTGAATTGCCGTTTTTCCGTTTTGGGGCAAAATTGAAAAACAAAAAAACGACCCATTTCTGTTTTTGTTTTTGTTTCAATTAGAACTAAAAAACAAACGGTTAAAACGTACCTTCGTCTGACTTGTACTCTACATAATTATGTTGAGCTCATGGTAATCTAATTCAATAAACAATAACTGCAATGAACAGATAGCATTTTCTGACTCGTAAAATGATTGGATATGGTGTAATTTGGTAAATGATTCTGTGTTGAAAAATGTATATCTTTAAAAACTGCGTTGGTGTATTAGGGCGGGCCATACTCATTTTTTTTTTTGTAAATCGATCGAGAGGGGTGTTCAAATAACGTATTTTGGTGTGCAGAACACAAATCTATTTAGATTTATTTATTTTGAAGTTGTTGCTATGGAAACAACATGACGGAGAAAAAAGTAATATCTTCTACATATAATAACGGACAAAGTAAAGAATGAAGTGTATGTTTAAATGTTAGCACCCCCCGAAGAGGCTCAAGCTCTTACGTTGAGTCTGGAGTTTCAATACATTCGGAATTTGACCGTGTAAAATGTCCTCTTGGGTTACCGTACAGCCAATGCGTGACGTCATTGGTAAGCGTAACGGACCCCGAACACATCTAGGGTGTTTCTCAATCGTGAGTAAAGCTACTTCAGAGCCACTATTTCAAGCATACTACGTCATCGAGTGCCGCCGAAGTACTGTTCCAATCTCCAGTATACCTGGAAATCTACCGAGCCCGGCGTACTCCGTTTGGAGAAATATCGAGTCTGCACATGAGTAGACTTCGTGGTCTTAAAATCCCCACAATGCTTTGCGCACGGACCAATTTCCCGAAATCTGTGGCGGAAGATGTAAGGCGGGGCCTCTCATATGACGCACACCTGCACACTTGCTAGCGTGTTCCACTCTTTGTCTTCCAAATGTCAGGAAGTATTCTTGACTCGCTTCTGAAGCAAGATGCTCGGCAGACATGTGCTACCAAGCAAGCGTACTCGCGATTGAGAAACACCCCAAGTAGGCCGAACACATATGGTACTTACACCGGCAGGCAAGACGCTCCGCTTCTGAAATGCTTCTGAAACGCGCCTGGTAGGGTATGACGCCGGAGGAGGCCGGACCAAAACCGCAACGCGGCGCAGACGGACCCGGTGGAATCTAGGGGTTGAATATCTTGACATTTGTTACACACACTCATGGTCCATTTTATGGTTATTTGTCCAATTTGTTGGTTTATGACCAAATACCTGCAATAATAATGAATCTCTCACCGGCCTCAGTTGTGATCAGTGCTATTCAGCAAATATTAGTAAGCTAATACCAAGATGGTAGATGTGGTTAACACTTTTACTAGCTTAATGTCAACATAGCTTCGTCTCTATGAACACTAACCCAGCACAAAACATTGGCACTTCTACTCCCCCAACAGCAGGAGTTCTGTGCAGAGTCTAACCGGGAATCATTGAAGCCTAAAGCATATTTATATGGAGATAAAGCTGATCAGTTTGCCAACATTAATTCATATATAGGCTCTTTCTAAATGACCTCAATATTATGGGGATAATGTGTACTGATATGTAGTATTTCTTTTCTCACAGTCCAATATCCTGCAAAATATATCTAGGTCACAGTTGTTACAAAAACATTATTTAGGGGATTATGACAAATGTTATCTCAAATGTACTCCCAAAAGAATTCAATACATAATTTGTCAGCCAGCAAGTTCAGCAGCCAGCAGGATATATATATATATATATATATATATATATATATATATATATATATATATATATATATATATATATATATATATATATATATAGTCAATGGATTTATATCCTCCTCCATGCAGGAAGATTTAGAGCCTTCTTCAGTTCAGGAGTACACACAGCATTAAGGAATGAAGTTGCTTTGGGCTAATTTAAGCTGTGCTGGCAAATGATTGATTGTATTATTTGGTTTATTAAACATGGATAACATTTTAAAGTTAAATAAATAGTTTTGTATCATCTGTCATTGTGATCAATGTGAGCAATTTAGTGCCTCCTCTTCCCAAAGAGAGTGATTCCTCTACGATCCAGGTTTAAAAGGTGTCTCAAAGGTTATGTTTGGGATCCCTCCACAGGGATTGACTCATCACACAGAGAGACTGCATCAAGTCTGAGGCTCTGTTTGTATATCTGGAGCTGAGGTTAGAAAAGGTAAGGGGGGAAGATGAACAAGACTCCATTTAGTTTGGAGTTTCCTCCATATTTCATCATCCAATCTTCTCTCCAACTGTGAGATGTACCCCATGGCCGCTTTTCCCGTTTACTGACCAACCTGTCAACTAGTCGCACTATGATAAGACATCTCAAATATTCCCAGACTGAACTCACACTCCTCCTACAGAGAGAGTTTTTTATCTGGCCTGCTCTGCACTTTATTCATCAAATTAAAAGAAGCCAAACACAAAGCAGTGACACAATTTCCCCACCGGCGGAAAGCTTGGCTGTAAACATGCCGGAGAAGTTGGCTTCTCAGAAATAATACAACATCACTGGTTAGACAATCAGCGATGACAGCATCTCCCCCGCCATGCAAATCATCGGCATTGTCTCATATGTGCACAGTATCAGAGAGACAGCTTCAGACTGTTTGTTTGTGAGGAAAAGCTCAGATGGGCTGTGAGAGCTTTGGGTGTTTGTCTTTTCAGTGTTTAAAAATGTGTGATCATGCACCCTAAGGCGGTGTTTCTGATAGAGGGGGGGAGTCCCGCAGGAACGTTTTCCCTAAAGACAAGCAGGCAGGCAATCCTCACATTCTGTCATCTAGCCGAGTACACATATGTGTCCACACCGGGGACATCCTGCTGCATTACAAAGAAAACAACACTTAAAGGTCCCCTATTATACTCTATTTCAACAATATATTACAGGTCTCAGATATGTACAGAACATGTCTCTGAAGTGTTTGGCTGAAACACCAAACACTTCATCGCAGCATCCCATAAACCCCTCTGTTTCAGCCCTGTTTCAAAAGTGCTGATTCTTTGTCTGTAGCTGTAAATGCTGATGAGCTGCTGCTGGCCACGCCCCTCTGAGAAGGGATTGGTTAAAAGAACACAATGGTGGTACCTTGTTGGTTTTTGGCTAATGGCTGAACAACCCACAAAGTGGTCAGATCAGCTCATTTTCAGACAGGTTGTTATATAGATGAATCAGGACAAAAAGAGAGAGAGAGAGTCTCTTAACACAGAGGGGACACATATTTATGTATAAAAGACTTTTTGCATAATAGGTGACCGTTAAAAAACTATAAGACTAACACAAAACTTTAAATGTATACTGATAATAAAAAGGTATGTCGGTTATCACTGGATTACAAGTGCCGTACACACATTCCTGCAGACTATTTATCGCAATTCAACACAATCTGTTGCAGAAAGCGACAGGAAACGTAGCAAGTTGCCAGCAAACACAGGGAACTGCTGGCCAACTGCGTGGTAAAGCTGGGTAAAGCACATCATTTAAGAAAGAACATGCATTCAACACATTTTAGCCTTCAGAGATACAGGTGAGAAACGCTGGATGTTGTTCACAATAAAACAGGCTAATAATGCACTGCCACATTTTGTACATGGAGTAACTCTGACAAATCTCTTGGAATACATTCATCGATTATCACATGCAGGGCCTGACACGAATGGTTGACACTTTGCCATTGGCAACCATTCGGAGAAATTGGCAGCCAATTCTTGGCACAAAATATAGGGACAAAATCCTGCTAGAGGATCATCCCAAAATAAAATGCTGCATATGTTGCATTAGTGATGTGTCAATGGGAGACAGACAATGCTGCATATTATTCATATGATGTAACAGTGGGATAGAAAGTAACAGTTTTAAAGGTTAAATAAAGTAAACAGCATGCTGGCTTACTGTGTACGGATATATTACAATTCACAGTCAGTCAGTAACAAGCGCAAAGGCCAAATGTCTTGTGTATTTATCTGCATCTAGTTTATTTACTTATCTCATGATATTGCTACTAGATTCCCCAAACATCTGCTGAATTTGCGTAATGTCTATCAACTGCGTATTACATAATTACTCAGTCAGACCGGGGCGTGTTCTGTGAGTAAATGTGTACATGCTCGCCGGCGGGCCTCTAACATATGCTGGACAGTGTGTGTGTGTGAGTGTGTGTGTGTGTGTGCCTCTCGGCGTGAATCCCAGCACTCGGCTCCGATCAGCAGCTCTCCAGGAGACAGCTTCTGATAAGCGCTCCTCGCCAAGGCGCTCAGTAGGTTGGAGAGGGGGGGTTTTGTATGATGACACCCCCACTAATCTGGGATCTGTTCTAGCACCGGGAGGTCCCTCTGGAGCAAAACTCTCCTACTGCACTCCATGTCTTTTTCTCTGCTCTTCACTGTCATTCTCTCATCCTCCCTCCTTCCTTCCTTCACAGAGTGCGTCATGGAGTTTAAACTAATTGACAGCACCTTTTGGGCATGACACAAATAGAGCCTACATTTACAAGTCAAATATGTAAAAAGGGGCGCTGAGGAAATGAGTGGGAGCAAGGCAGAGCTGTGAATACAGCAGTAAGGAGGAGAGAGTGAGTCAAATAATGTGAGAAGGTGAACGGGGTAACAAAATGGGGCTGAGAAGGAGCTGGAGAAAATCGAGAACAAGTGTGTGTGTGTGTGCAGTTTGGACTAGTGTGTTTATGTACAGTATGTGGGTGTAATCGTGTCCCGTCGATGCGTGCAAGTATATGTGTGTTTTATACAGTAGGCGGAATGGGTGTGCCCATGCATGTGTGTATAAAATATGGTGACACAAGAATTAGTGTGTGTGTGTGTGTGTGTGTGTGTGTGTGTGTGTGTGTGTGTGTGTGTGTGTGTGTGTGTGTGTGTGTGTGTGTGTGTGTGTGTGTGTGTGAAAGTGGTTGTCAATGCAGAGATCCAGACTGCAGGCAGAGAGGACGATGATGGATGAACAGGTAGCTGCCTCCAAATCTACACCTCTGAAAGGGAGCCGTACGACACACAACACACCAATCTGTCTGTCAGCGGAGTACACACACACACACACACACACACACACACACACACACACACACACACACACACACACACACACACACACACACACACACACACACACACACACACACACACACACACACACACACACACACACACACAGTGTGACAGAGGGCTGTCTGGGGGGGAGGAGACATACGTGCAGCGAGACTCCAAAGTCACTCAGCCTCTGAGAGGGGACTGCGTGTTGATGAGTGCATGGAGAGCCGTCCCTCCCATACTATTTTTGCCCTGTTGCCATGGCAACCATCATCCTAACGCTGTGAGGTGTTGACCACACCGCACAGCTTCACTCTATAGTGAGAGCTGGCACGACTCCCAATACACCCCCCCCCCCCCACACACACACACACACCCCCCCCCCCACACCCACACCCACACCTGACCAGATCCCCTAATCACTCACAGTATGAGATTATTCATGGCTTCAGTTATGGGGAACACATTAAGAACAAATAGAGTGACTTGGTGCTCATTAAAGGCTATTCCTGATAGGCTCCATTATAGAACGCTCTAATTAAACAGCCGCCGCATTCAAGCAGCATCCGACGGACCTCCGAACACACACACCTCCATCACTCTCTCTGTGTGCGTGTGTGTGTGTCAGGATGGTGTAAATGCATGAGTTAATGAAATGCATTGGATCTAAGGTGAGGGTGTTTAGGAACAGAATGATGAGCTAAACTGTTTGGGTACAACGAGCTGTTGTAAGTGATGACAATTAGCTCCATCATTGATGATGATGTGTAATGTGAATAACCCACCTATTAGAAATAAGAGCTTTTAAGGCCAAGATTATGTTTTGTGACCTTATATTTATAGCAAATATAGGTGTTTAACATTAGCATGACACAGATTTATGAATACATTAAATAATCCCTAAGCATTAATGAAACAGGTTCTCTAAACTGTGATCAAGTATTTATTTAAATAAATAAACAAACAAAAATAGAACATTTTGTCTGAATCTTTACAAATCCTAAGTGAAAGGTTTAAGGACATGGAGCGGTTGATGCTGAGTGCAGGACATAGTTACCGTTCAGTATGAAGCTAATTGTATTTACACACATATAGGACCAAAAGAGTCCATGTGCAGTTATGTGTTTCTACGTGTTGATCATAGAAGTGTTTTAATATATACATGTATTCCTTGCACCTGTTTCTGAATGCATGTGTGATCATGTATGACATAGGTGTGAGAATGCAGCTGTATGTGTGCTTTTACAGTACATTAGTATCTGTGACTCACACATATTACTTTAGACTGAGAGAGATGTAATGGCTTCAGCTAACATTTCACAATCAAAGAACACGATTGAATCAAATGAAAGTGCGCATGTGATATGAGAAGGTGGCAATGAGGAAAATAAAAGGCTGAATGGAACTGGATAAAGATGCATTGTGCCATGCCATATTGAATTACACCTTAACATTGGAAATATCGCTGCTGATTTGCTTTGTGTGGGATTGTTTATCACAGCATTTCACATCGCTCACAGCAGGGTCTGAGGAAGAGCTTTGTTTGCAGCCGAAGAGGCTTCCTGTCTCTCTTCTATTTCATTTAAAAAAGGGGACTGCTGCTATTTACTGAGCCAAAATAAGAGTTGCATTTGGAGATTCATTCATTAAGAAACAGATGTTTGTATCATCGCCACAACACACTACTTTTATTTCTGACTAAAAAGTCTTGGGCTGCTGCTGAGTCAAGTGGAAAACTTTGTGATAAAATGGAGAATGGAAAAATATTCTTATCAGTGTCTCTCTGTTTGGGTTAATTAATCAAATGGTTTCTTTTTACATCAGCCCAACCCCCAGGCTCAGGCAATACTTCATGCTTACTTTAATTGTTCAACTAAAACGCTATGACATGCACCTGTCTGTCATGTATGGAAAGCAGGGTAATTAACACATTACTCTCCTGAGATCTCATGTACTCAAGCATCACTGTCACACATAGACACAAGATTCACATGTGACAACATATAAAAAGGATTGACAATTAAAATGGGCCTGGATTTCCTCATCAACACCTCCTGAAGTGTGAGTTTCTCCAGGATACACAACCTAGCAGCTGCAAACGTATCACTTAGGCCCAATTCCAAACCACACCCTACCCACTCCCACTCTCAGCTCAATGAGGCTCCCTCCTGTCAGATGGAGGGAGTAAAAACAGCGGCAAGCTTTGGGACAAACTCCCCTCTCTCCGGCAGAAACAGGAAATGCCGTAACTGTATGTAACAACGGTTTCAAATCAGCTTCTCTTGGACAAAAAATTAAAATGAATAACTAAAATAAAACTCTAAACATCTTTAATTGTGTTACTTTTAGTTTTAAACCTGATGTTTATAAGCTTCTTAGTTTTTGCAACAGTCTGTAAATATACACAACTTTATAATAAAATGCACACATTTGCCTTTTTCTAGACTAACCACAGGTATGATCCTAAGTTAAAATCATATGAGGTTATCATGAGGTTGTTAACATCGCAATTTATCAGTGGATGTTTGCTGGAACTACTTGTTAACAGCTTGTTTCCTGACGGACACACACAGCGTTGAGACCGGTCATGTAGTGCAGCAGGTGAAGTCAGCACTGATGCAGACTCGCTGTTTGAGGGCTTGATAACCCACTCCCCCTCCACACTCGTTGGTTTGGAACAGCACTTAATGTGGCGGACCCTCCGCACGAACCATAGACTGTATATATAAAGAACGCGCAAACGGAGGGGTAGGGGTAGGGTGTAGGGGGTGGATTGGAATTGGGCCATAAACTCTCTAGATTCAAAATGTCTGTCGTTTCAAACACCATTTGGCACAGCATCTCTACTGGGTGTTAATAAGATCTCACGTAGTGACATCACACATATAATGAGATCTATATTCCTGTGTGTTGTCACATTAGTCATCAGTTACAGTGTCAATGAGCTTTATGATAAAATAATTAATGTGACAAATTAACGATATCGACGTCATTATTCCTGCTACCATTATTAAGTGTCCTTTCATGTACAGTAAATACTTATAATTACTTATTTTTTACTCTTTATTTGCATTTTTTATTTTTATTTTTTTATCTCTCAAGTCTCATAAGTAGGAGTGAGATGGAAAAGTACTGGTTGTATTATTTATTTTATGTATGAATGTATTGTGTATAACATAGGAGGCGACTTAAGGCCCGGACACACCGAGCCGATTTCGGCCGTCGATGAGCGTCCTGTCGCCCTACTCAGATTGGTGTGTCCAGCACCGTCGGGTCTTTTCGGCCGTGCCGACACCTTCCGCTCCCGAATCAACATGTTGGCAAAATAAATCACTCTGATTGGCTGTTCAGCTGTTCAGTGCATGAGAAGCAAAACGGAAGTGAAGAAGGCACACAGAGACGGCTATTATTTTTCATTCATTCTTTGGTGTCAGTTTGGTGTGAGTGATAAGGAAAGAGATGCATTAAAGAGAGGACATGAATGAGGAGGAGGAGGAGAGGAAAAGGGTGAAGGACCCCAGAACACAATAAGCACAGAGGAGGGTCAGCTCCTGAGGTCTATATACAGCCAACTACTCAACCAATTTATTATCTCCTAAACGGGATGAATGGACTTCCCGGATTTCATTTGGATAAGAAATGAGGCACAGCAAAGAAAACCGATCCGTCATCATTTCCCTCAGCTCAGGACAGGCTATGAATGGCTGTTAAGAACACCATTTATTAAGGCTTACGCTCTACTATATACCCCTGGTTCCCCTTAAAATGTTCAATTGCACCACTGCTGGCCATGAATCACAACATGGACTCTGAAATCCCCGGGGACAGAGTCTCAGGAAAATAAATGAAGTGCACCATCAGCCCTTTGCAGCGGCACAGCCTGCTGGAGCTGCTCAGATCATAGTCATTTTTAGGCTTTGTTTTGCTTTGTTTGGCATCGGGAGGATCTGAGTATATTCTCTTTTGCTTCTACCAACATGGGTATTTTCTGCTCTTTCATTTCATGACAGATTGAGGTTTTTATTGAACCTACTCTATAAAAAAAAAGCATTGAGCTATTATTGGTTATCTTTGGTTACACAAAATGGTTACACAAAAGACATAGAACTGTGGACACTATTTGTAATAGAAACAAATGATTGGGAGATGAATCAATAATGAACATAATAGATGGTTGCAGCCTTGGTTGAAATAATATGTTAAGCAGTACAATCTCAGATAACAGCTTCCACATGTGGAGATGTTCTTCTCTTAGTCACATATTAGAGTCAATTGAATATCATTGGTCTACCGACAGTGGTGGGCCAAAAGAAGGAGAACCGTTTGTACTCTTACATATCACTTCAGTATTTGCCTGAAGTATTGGTCATGCTCTAATTTACATTTCATGTTTCATTAAGCGTATCTGCTACTTTCTCACTGTATGTGGAGATGGGCTGTTGATTGACCCACTGATTAATATGAAGCAAGGATTTTTTTTTTCCTACTGTAAGTCCATTTCATGTCATGAGAAATGAGTGTGAAGGAATATCTAATCAAGACAAAAAGTCAGGCGACTGAGTCATTACTTACAGCGCTGATACTCCGTCTTGGTAATTGTTATGCTGCTGAATGGCTGAAGGCAACTGGATTTAGAAAAATGCTTTATATGTTAAAGTCACATCCATTAGTAAATTAACCTAAAGATCTGATTATCCACAATGGATTCACTACGCAGTAATTAGACCGAGCCGAGTGCCCAGCGTGGTTGAGTCATTTTTTATCTGCCGCCCTATAGAGTTACATTAGAGCTGCTCGTGTCTTTCACAGTCAGCAGGCTGCAGGGGAGCTGCTGACATACAGTATCCACTAAGATGTATTTATCCCCCCACTACTGGGGACTTCTCAAGCTAAATTAACACCAAATTGCGGCTGTCTCGCTCCGTTTTGGTCACAACAATGAAGCATGTAATTGTTTTGTACACATGCACGAAGGCCAAGTGCAATATTTACCCTGCAAACACTTCGCAAGTCTTTCATGCATGCAGGCACATTTATTCAGGGCTCTCTTATCGGGTGCCACAAAACAGGCAGGTTTTAGTGGCGGGGTTGTGCTGTGTAATTGTTTGTGCACCGCTGGCCTACACTTCACAGCGCTATCTCGGACATGCTCCTGTTGAAGGGTTGGTTCTGAAATCAAGCCGGAGCGAGGATGGATACTTGTTTTCTTTTAATGCAGCGATATAGGCCCAAAAACAGAGGACAATTTGGCACGGAGAAAAGTGAAGCATGTTCACTCAAATTGCCAAATAAATCTTTGATCAGTAAGAGGCAAATATCCCCACCTCGGAACGTCTGAAGGAGGCTGTTCTTAAGCAGTGGTGGAAGAAATACTCAGATGTGTTACTTAGGTAAAAGTAGCAATACTACATTTTAAAAAGTGCTATGTTACAAGTAAAAGTCCTGCATTCAAAATCTGACTTAAGTAAAAAAGTATCAGCATCAAAATATACTTAAGATGGGGACTGTCCACGACACTATAGAAATAAACTAAACTAAACTAAGATACCAAAAGTAAAAGAACTGCTTATGAGTAATGGCCCATTTCAGGATCGTATATATGTATCGTTTATATATTGAATTACTGGGTTACTTCTCTTGCCCTATTTTATCTGTTTTATTTGTTTTATGTCTTATATATATTATATTATGTTGAACTGTTGGAGGAGCCTGTGACTTCAGTTTTTCATTGCCATATCTACACTGTAGCTAATGTGCACATGACAATAAAGCTTTGAAATGGAATACTATGATGATTATTCATGTGTTTTTAATCACAGCTGGTAAATGTAGAGTTAATTTGAATAACTTTATATACTACTGCTTAACCTTACCTTAACCTATAAATATATGTCAACGTTTATTTAAGAGTAGATTTATATTATGTATAAGCTAATAATCTAAACCTTTAAAGTAACTAGTAACTACTGTAGGAGCTGTCAAATACATGCAGTGTTTCCCCTATATACAAATAGTGGCGGCGCACTATGCGCGCCGCTGCTAGGGGGCGCCAGCCAGGTACCCAAAAAAATAAATAATAATAAGTGGCGACCATTTTTCATTTTTGATTGTTTGTTATGTGGATTTGTAGTATTTGTGTTACTGTATGTTCAATAAAGGTGTATTTTTGCTAAATCTTGAGACATTGCCACTGTATGGCAGGGCCGATTTTGGCATAGGGCGCCAGATCTGGGGGGCACTGCGCTGGTAACTCTGGGAGGGGAAAAAACATTTGACCGTTGGCGCTCATCCTAATTTTCGGCCTTGACGTAACAACATTCATAATTAAGTAAATGTAACACCCTTTTCACCCCGGTTACACTTTTCATTTGCCCTGTACGATGGGCGCTGTAAGTGGGGGATGTTGGCTTATCAGGCGCCCGCAGCTCACAGCCAAAGTGCGAGCGTGGGAGCGAGAGAGCGAGCGAGGTAGAGAGAGAGAGAGGGCGCACCGGTACCGGCGCTGTTGTTATTAGAATCTGGTGCTAGCTGCGCTTAACGGATTTAAGAAGTAGATGTTTCTACAACCAGGGTGGAGGAGAGCTCTCCTGTCAGACTGAGAGGCTCAGTGAGGTAAAGGACTCTGAGTGTTTAGATAGTTCACTTTAGTCTAAGGCCCCGGCTCCACGGGAACGCATACGGCAAAACACATAGGAGTAACGCAAACGCAAACGCCAAAAAGCTTCCGCCCACACGCAATATACACCGGATTGTGTCAAGCTCCACGAGACAGCTCCGTTTAGATCCAACCGCTGGAAAAGCTGCAGTACATATGCAGAGCCTGTACGTGGAGCTGTAACTTCCTCCACAAAAGCAGCAACTTCCTCCACAAAAGCAGCGAAGAAGAATGGTTGTCATGGCTGCACTTCTGTTTATTCTCCGCGGTGGGGGCCGAGGGATCCGGGCAGAGTTTTTCGCCGGTCAACGTGTGTTAAAGTTTAAATCTTCCGGACAAAATTATAAAAGTGCCGGTCAAAGGTCTTCTTTGTTATTTATTGAGCTTTAAAACAAATGAATAACGACGATATAATGATATATAATAATAAAATACACGGAGGCTGTCTCTTTTTCCTCTCTTCTGACAGCGTCAGTGTCTGTCTCATGCAGCAGCTGATCCAGTAATGATGACTCGACAGTAAAAATGAACATATTTATAACTAGTTTAGGTAGTTTGAGAGGTAATTAAAATAGCTAAGGGTGATGATCTGACTTGAAGTGTGTGTTTTCCTCCCGCTGCATCACAGCGGGAGGAGCTGCGTGTCTCCGTCCTGTCAGATTAGACTTCACTCGCGTTTATGTCCATATCGAAATAAAGATAAATAATCTGAATTCAGTGTGCAGTGTACTTTTGCGGGGGTGAGCAGCAGAGGTGGGGAGAGGCGGGGCTATTGCGTCGTCATTATCAGAAACGGGTGACCGTATAGGCTACCACACGGCCCCGTTGGACCCCCCAGAGCGCTCCGTTCCCAGATCTATCCACCTTTGGACCCGTTGTCGTTTGCAGGGTCCGTTTCTACCGTTCTGTTACGGCGTCGTCGAGCTTAAAGGGCTATACACAAGAGAAATATGCGGATTCAACCCGTTTTCGTTCCCGTGGAGCCTAGGCCTAAGTTATCTCAGTGGGTCTCAAACGTTTTGACCACAAATTATGTAAACACATATTTCTAAGGCACTCCTTTATAATTATTAGGATAAATAAAAACAGGTTTGAAATCATTCCAATGTATACTATAGGACAGTAAACCAAAAATATCGTTTAAAGTTGGAGAGATACAAAAATATGCATAAATAAATAAATGTTAAGGTAAAATAAGATATGAATGAACAACAAAAATAAAATAGTTACATTTATTTGTTATTGTCTATGGTAGGTTATTGGTTATGTTATTTGATTATTAAAATGTAAACCGATCTTTTTCAGATGGGTGTTTTAGAGTTGTACCCCCTAGATCAGGTCTCTAGTAATTGTGTGCTCAAAGTGCACCAGATAGAAGCATTTTACTTTATGTTCAAAAAAATCTTTCCGGGGGGGCATACCCCCGAACCCCCCTAGAGGATGTGACGTCCACCCCCCAATTCAAACATGTTCATACAATACTGAATACATTTGAAGCCATTTTGACGTATATTACCTATGTCAATACGTTTCTGTTTTTGTAGTGTATTTGTCTTTTGTAGAGATTTTTCATTTATTCTTTATATATAAAATCTCGCCTAGGGCAGCAAATTGGCTAGAACCGGCCCTGGTACTAGGCCTCAAGAGCCTTTCTTGTGCTGGCAGACACATAGAAACAAATTGGCGGGGCGCACTTCGCACGTGCACATACTCAAAAATTCCACGCGCTCCGCGCTCACATTATGCTGGGCCCACGTGCCTTAGCACCGCTGCTATGACTCCATCCTAGGGGAAACACTGACATGTAGTGGAGTAAAAAGTACAATATTGGCTTTTAAAATGTAGTAGAGTACAAGTATAAAGCAGCATACAGTAGTTGAGAATACTCAGGTAAAGTACAAGTACCTCACAGTTATAGTTCAGTAGACTGGAGTAAATGTACTTAGTTACTCTCCACCACTGCTAATAAGTGGCGTTTTTGCAAAGTCCATAATAATAGAAAGAATTAACAGGATTTAAAACCACTTTTCCCCTCACTCCTTCCTGACTGAGGACTGTGACATATCTGAATTCTGCATACATTTCCATAAAGGCACTTTAGTATGTAATTTCCATGATCTCAATCTGTCAGTCAGCCCTGCTCCGTGAGCAGCTCTCTGCGGAGGGAGGGCCCGCTCTCATCAAAAACATTGTTAGCCAGCCCCCAAAGCTATTTCTGACATCGGCTCGTCAAAGGGCAAATGCATGCATGACCTCTGACCCCGTGCACTGTTGATATACAACCAAGCCGGTGTGAGATGGGAAACACAGCGGCAAAATGACAGTGATGATTGCTACAGCTGTAATTAATAGAAGAGATGAGTTCTCTCACAGTGACATGCTCCCCGGGGGCTGCCTGAGCACCGACACATTGCCCTCTGGTGGCTGCATCTGCACAAAGATGTCCTTTCAATTCAGAGCACAGCTAAATGTGTTTGTTTTATTTACACTTGAAATGTGACAATGGCATGCAAATGACACGGATCTCTAAAACAGACGACACATTTAGCTACCGGTTAAATGACTTCATACAGTATTCCTGGAAAAAAAGGATCTGTTATCCATGGCTGGAGATGTTTTCCTTTTCAATTATTTCTGCACTGGGGACATCTTTGTTCCAATGTCAATTTGCCGTAAGCCAGTCTTATCAGACGACTGGCTTCATCCCTGCTCTGACTCACTCGTTACCCTCAAAAGGACATTGTGTAATTTGGCTGTGAAAGCGCATATCACACATCAGATTGGCAGTGGCACATAACAGATTTAGTGCCTGAGGTTCGGACGTTTTCTGATAGGCTGGCAGGAGAACTGTTATGTAAAAAGTTCATCGAATATTATTAGTTATTAGTTCTGTTTTGCAAAGTTATGATCAGACAAAGGGCAACAATGGCATGTCTTACTTTAAAATGTAACACTAAGACTGTGTATATTTATTTATAAAAGCTAATGCACATGTTGAGACTGGAGACAAAGTGACTTTGGTACTTTGTTTATGATGCTCATTGGTCCCCTGTTTTTAGATCAAAGAAAACCCCTTAGTTGGATCTCAAATCATGACATTAATTCCAATTTGGCTTTTTTCAGTGCAGTTCAGTGGCATTTGTGAAAGTAGTTTAGGGGCCGAATTAGACATTTTTCATATTGGGTTTATTTCTAATATTGATTTGATGACGTAATAATCAGTTTTTTGACTTTTTTTTTCCTGTGGGAAAATGATTTCTGAGGTTTTACTGGAAAACCTGTGTAAACGCAGCCTTGGCAATATTAATATTGACGCTCTAATAACAGAAACAAGTATTGGAAGACTTTTTCAGTTCAATTGAGTGAAGCCTTGTAATACAGGCTCATTACACGTCATGTCACTTCAGTGGAGGCTCCCAGGAAATCGTTTTTAGAGTAGTTATGGGGTAGAATGTTGGAGACTCAAGAGTATTTTAACTGATGATCTGAGTTAATAAAACAAATTATGCGTAATTAAAAAGAAAAAATTGGCATGCCACTTTTACTCATTTAATTATAACAATGATTAAACAGTGTGCCATGCCCACTCTCACCTCTAAATTAAATTCCCATTAAAAAAGGTAAATAAATAAGTTGCTAATCCTTTTTGTTCCAAATATTTTGACATCAATTAATGATCAGCTCTCCTGATTTAAAAAGCGTCATTAAATATTCTTTAAAAACTTTTTTTTCAGCCTGCAATTACTTATTTCTTTTTTGACCACCATATTGACAAAACCTTTTCAGATGAAATGGTAAACGTGTTAGCAAATAGTCGCTCATGTACACAACAACCAGTTATGGAACAACATGATTAATCATTTGGAGTTGTGTTTCAGTCCACCTGATGAACGTAAGTCTAATATTCACAGTTCTTAGCTCTGTTTTCAAACTTTACAAACTCCTGAAAGACAATAACAGCTTCATGAGAGCGGTGACAGAGACACAATGGAACAATGGCACCTTCTGCTTCATTCTAACCGCACATTCTTCATTCATAAATACAGTTTATGAGTGGGAAAAGTTGTTTGCGTGGTTTTTGAGCACATGTATAATTTATCCATCTGGTAGCAGATGTTCTGTGTGACTTGCCGTCTCCAGAAGAGACACCATGGAGTGAAGGAGGCCCCTCTGATGTTGGTGACCTGGTTGGGCACGCTGAGACACGGCTCTTTACTTCCACTATCTCCCTTCTAATCAAGTCTGTCAGTCAGCAGGAAACACAGGGAATGGAGAATCAGCTGCGTCAGCGAGGACGTGCTGGAGGAACGCTCTGACCCTGCTCTACTCTGGCCCAGTCTCCTAGGCTCTTGTTGCCATGGACACTGTGAATGAAAGTCTGTAAAGCGCAGTGGTGTGGCTGCAGTACCGTCACACTGCTGCTTTCTTACTCAAATAATTATTTGTAATCGCATCCTACAGTGTTTACATTTGTATGCATATCTTATATTTAGGAAGGGTAACATTTATTTTTAAAGATTTCATATATTTATGTATTGTTGTTGACAGGCAGACAAAGTTAGCAACTAGCTGGGGAACGTGTTGTAGCATTTAGCAGCTAACGGTTCAGATCTTTGTCTCAGAAGACCATTAAGAGAGACCAAACTATGCTCCAAGAAAAGTGAATATTGAGCTTGCATATATCATGGGACCAGAAACACAAACGGCCAAATGTTGCCAATTTGTTTGCTTAAATTTGTAATTTAGCATTGGTTTGGAAAAAAAAGACACAGAAAATTAAGATAATAAAGTTGGAGGAAAGGAAAATGTTCTATATCATATCTCACCCCTTTAAACATTCGTTAACTTTTGATATCCTAAAACAAAAACGTTATCCCCCCCCCCCCCCCCCAATAATTACAAAAAAAGTACTTCAGCACGTCAAGCTTTAATTAAGATTAGCTAAAACAATCCAACAGGTTTAAATGTTAACGATATCACTGACCTTTTGTTAACGATGTTCCTATATTATCCCCACGTGTAGTTTGACCCCAGACATCTTCAACACTGTAACATGATCTATGTTAAGCCCCCATCCTCATGTGCAGAATAAACTGCTCAACTTTAAATCTTTCTATAGCTAAACTGATCAAAGATCATGCTCTGCAGGCACGTGCACACATAGACATCAAAGTGGGCCTGAGCCCCTGCCCTTTTTCTTCCTCCAGAGAAAGTGCCCTTTTTTTCCCCTTTTTTTATTTTTTATAAATGAATATATATCTACTGTTGTTTGCGCACAGTTTCCCTTTCCAAAAATATATTGATTGAATACAAAATTAAAATATCAGGTCGGGAGATTAGACTGTGAAGTTCCGTAGCTCTCCCTCCCTCCACGTCTCTTGCACAGCAGTGCGGACATCGGCAGTCCCTTCAGACAGACAGGTAGCAGCACCTCCCACTTTACTGTCCCATGTTATGCCGGCTTTTCTTGGCTTATTTTGAAGGTGAGTGGGGAAATTACTAAACTGCCAGTGCCTCGAGTTTACAGCTTTAGCTAAAAGACAATAACAAATATAGTTAACTAAGGTAGGCTACTAGCTAATGGATAAATTAGCTCAAGATTTAGTTAAAGGTAGGGTAGGTAAGTTTGAGAAACCGGCTCGAGATCGCTAGAATTTGAAATAACACAACCGGAGAAAATCTGCCACTTCCTTATAGAGCCCCTCCTCCAACACACACGAACACACACATGACCAATGAGGGCACGAGATAAGTTTGTGCACAGATGGAAGGCTGACAGGCAGGTAGGCCATCCAGTTATTTTAGCCGGGCCGGCTAAAATGATTGGTCGTACTTTTTACAGTACAGATGACATTTTTTTATGGATTTTTTGTCAAAGCACTTAAGATATTCATTGCTATCGGGATGTTAAGAGCATTCCATGGAATATAACAAAAAGTGTATCTCGAGCCGGTTTCTCAAACTTACCTACCCTAAATTTAAGGCAATTTATCATGGGCATACAGGCTAATGTACTGTACTTAAGGAGAGACACTACAGGTGAATACAGTAAAATGTGTATCTAATAACGTCATCACAATCGCCACATTGATATGCAAATTAGGCGTTAACTAGGCCTAATTAAAATGCGCGAATTTGCATGCAGTTACCAAGGCATTGCAGGTGAAACGGATAAAACAAAAAAACATATCACCTCACAACTTCCCCAGATAGTTACTTACGTTAAGTCAGTATTTTCCCCTGAAATGTTATGTTTAAATGCAGATTAGCTTTAAACCTATAGATGAATTCAGACATGGTAGTAAAACGAACACCATTTATATGTGTTTCTTGGAAGTTTTATTTCCATTAGAGTGAAAGAAAACATGGAAGCAAAATAGACCAAAATAACAAGTACATGAAAAAACGATCTTTTTGCCTGTAATGTCCTTAAACAGTAACTTCATCATTTTGATTGTTGGCTGCTCATTTAATAACTATTAATTGTACTAGTTTGTTGTCTGCTCTTGTGCTTAGTGAATACTAAAGAAGACCATTGTCTCTGTGTTAGCTGATTATTTTGTAGAATTCTATTGAGTATTAAACAATTGCGTGACTGTGAGGGTATTCAAATAAATTGGTCAGAGATGTGCAACTATATTTAACTTTTTGTTTTAAAACATTTTTTTTTAAAATGATTATGGGAAGTGCCCTTTTTCTCACTTGAGCACCCGCCCCCCAAAATGTCTGTGCACGTCCCTGATGCTCTGCATCTTCTATATATGCACAGAGCTGAGCTTCAGCTGTTCTGATGTTAGCTTCAGTTCTTTAATCAAACCTGGCTTCCTCACGTTAGGGTCTTTTATCCCCCAAAGAAAACCTCTTATAAACATTAATAAAGAGTGAGAAGGAAGTTCTCTCCCTCAACTGCTCTCTGCTTAGCGGCAGAATAATTAAACTTAGTTCTAGTCTTGAAGCCCTGGAGGAAAAAAAGAAGAAGAGTGTCTGTTGCAAAGATGAGAATTGCTTTTGGCACTTTTAACCGTCTCAATCCTAGAAAAAGCAATCTATATACATTCTCCCAGAAGCAACATCAACATGATTCAAGCTGTGAACTATGATGTGAAGAGACCATAAAGGTTTGGAGCTGCTTCAGGGTCTGGACAGCCCACACCATTGAGCATTCAATGAGGTAGAAGCAGGAAATACTGCAGAAGACTGTAAGGGCAATAGTGAGCTGGGTAATATATGTTTGCACTAAATATTGTATATTGGCAATAGAGACTGCTTAATATCTTAAAGCTTAATAAACATGGATGGCCCCAGAAACCTCTGTTTACTCAAGTACAAACATTTACTTGAGTAAAAGTACTCATTCTGCAGTCCATGAAGTTTCAAAAGTAAAAAGTACTCGTAACAGAAATAATATTTTCACACTTTTATATATTATGGTTATTATATTATCCTGTTTTTATACATGTAGGAGCATGTAGTGGTAGTTTGTTAATGTGAACCAAATGTAGGTACTTTAAATTCTGTGTAGTAGTACATTACTGCATTATACAATATCACCATATCATGTGTTAAAAAAGTAACAATGAGTGTCAAGATAAATGTAGTGGGGTAAAAAGTACAATATTTGTCTCTGAAATGTAGTGGAGTATAAAAAAAGCAATAAATGGATAGCCTATAACCAAGTAAAGTATTAATATGTCAAAAAAGTACCTAAGTATAATACTGTACTTGGTTACTTTCCACCTCATATGGGACATTATGGAACACACAGTAACATGAAACAGTACACAATTTAACAATTAATGCCAAGGACCCTTAATTGCAGGAAAGTAACTAACTAAAGTAGATTAACTCTACTGTACTTAAGTACAATTTTGAGGGACTTGAGTATTTTAATGTTTTGCTACTTTTTACTTTTTACTTTTACTCCACTACATGTATTTAATACCTTTAGTTACTTTACAGATTTGGATTAATGA
Organism: Trematomus bernacchii; assembly: GCF_902827165.1. Lineage (NCBI taxonomy): Eukaryota > Metazoa > Chordata > Actinopteri > Perciformes > Nototheniidae > Trematomus > Trematomus bernacchii. The sequence continues at coordinate 2,666,636 of NW_022987683.1, forward strand.
TGTGAAATAAAATCATCTCTTAAATCAGACTGTAGTTCCAACTGGAGTAAATTCACAAGCTACAACTTTGTAAAGTATACAAAGTCATTAAAACTAGCTGCACCTTTACCAGCTTTGATAACACTTTAATGATCAATAATTATAAAACATAGCCTATATATTTCCGAAATGGACCAATCTGCTACTTTTGGTACTTTAAGTCTATTTCAATGGTAATATTGTTGTACTTTTACTTGAGTATCATTATGAAGGCAATACTTTTACTTTTAACAGAGTATTTCTACACTATGTGCAAGATCTGAGTAGACTACTTTTCCCGCCTCTGGTTAATCGACAGCTTGTAGTCTTTGTAAAAGAAACATGTACTCACCGTTTACAGAAGACTGTCAGCCTGACCGTCCATCTCCTCAGTCCTCAGCCGTGGTCAGCACTCCCCTCCCCAGGTATGTTTTAGTGGACTTTAAGCACCAAAAAAAACCGCTTACACACAGCTGCATATGCCTCAGGCTGTGGTGTTGTCAAAGAGAATTAAAAGGTTGGACTAAATCCGGTAGAATCTCCTGGTATGGCCTCAGAAACAACATGGCGGCACTCCCATTTTGTTACTTTTAAAAGTGAAGTTCAGAAGACAGAATATCACACACTTCGAAAAACTGTTGTGAAAAATAACACAAAAACGCGCACAAACTTTATGTTTGTACTTTGAGGTAAGTGTAGTTTAATCTAAAACACCTGTAGGCCTACAGCCTGATTTGACATATTGACGTATGAGTGTTGAGCGGATCATCTTTGGTCAATTTTTCAGACTTTCTACAATTATTTATGTTTAAGGTTTGATTAAAAAACGGTTATAATATAATACATTAAAAAAACAAGAGGACATTTTCAGTGGGTAGTCCAGTCCTCAAGTCCTCACCCTGTCCTCACCTGCCATAGCTGTAGAGCAGCAGGTCTCACAAAACATCATTCCCCTCACTTACAGGAAGATACGCACACATTCAGAGCCATTATTTCCACTCAACCATAGTCTTTCCATTTGATGGACCGTAAACGATGTGAAAAGATGTCCTAATATAATGGGACATTTTCTTCTTTTAGATTTCTTGATACAAAGAGCTGCCAACTGGAGACCAAATGACATCTGACCCCAAAAGGTGAATATGAAAACGGGACATGTGCAATGTGTTAACAATTCTGGGATGAAGAGTCATTTGGTATGGACATTAATCAACATTTTGGAAACATTGTCAAGTAAAAAAAATCTCTTGATGAGAAAATGAAAATATTTTTTTTAGGGATAAAACTTTCCTTAAAAAAGAAATTCACTAATTATAAAAAGAAAATGGAGAATATACGTTTTCTGATTAATCTCCAAATGGTATTGTGTTTTTGACAAATCAGAATTGAGCAACCCAAGTCTCTGGAAATCACAAAACAACATTTTTTTCAACACCACAATTCTCAGTTACCTCTATCAAAATAAATAAAGTCACAAACAAGTAAGGAGTGTTACATTTTATTTGGTCTCTTTTTGAGCTTTTTCCTTTTTATTTTTTTTTCCACAGGTTAAAACCCATTATAATAGTCAAGAGAAATACAAACATTTTCACATACTGTATACAGAAATAGTCCTCTTGACACACAATAAAAACAGTTGATTAGGCCCAGCCCAGTGCGAGATTTCACAAAAATGCAACAATAACAAATATTCAAAGCCCGATGTTCGCAAAAGCTCTTACTCGCATGAGCAGAGACCGTTCTGAGAGAGATGTAAAAATGGCTGCCAGGGCAATGCAACAGTTTTGTTATCACATCGCCTGGGTTGAAATAAGACACAAAATAGACATGGAAATGAATCTGGAACAATAACAATAAAAAGCAAATAGATACAAAGACAGAGAGGAGGTCAACCTGGTCTTCTACTTAAGGTAGCGACACAATCCTCGTCTCTATCTAGCAGTTTTATGCACATACAAATTCAGTATGGGTGCCCCAAGGAGTCATTAGACTGTGATTTGAGTTTGGGATTTTGCTGCAATGTACACTAAGAACCTGATTTCAATCTCTACCAGGCCTTTTCTGCTACACACAAATACTGGGGCTTGTAGGGGAATCATTTTGATACAGATTTAGGTCCAATTGAAGAACTGGAATGTAAAGTGAATCTGCCTCATGTGAAGCACCCATACATACATCTTAAATACTCCAGTGAAAACCTATACAATGTTTTGTTCATATGAAGCAATCAATCCGTCATCCTAATGTAGACCGCGTCCATGGCCATCTAGAAATAGTTTTGATCCAGTGTGTAAAACGATGGCCATATATAAATATCCACTTCCACCCCTGTGTAGAAGTTTTGTAAAGCTGGCTGGTAGGAAGCTTTTACAGTACTGTGTGTTATTCAAGCCCAAGCAGAAGCACCTGAAAGAGACCAGCTACTTTTAAATTCCCACAAGACTTAGTCAAATATTTAACCAGGACTATATTTTTGCCTCACCGTTATACAACACACAATGTTGGACATTTGTAACCATTTGTGTTGTTGTTGCTGACTTATCTGGAATGTTTTAGTCACCTTACACCTGCCAGTTTTATTCACCTTACACCTGCCTGTCATAAGTCCAGTTTGTATTTTTTAGCACTCCTTCAAATGCATTTCATTGGAATCTGAGCCACAAGTGGTCTACACAGAAGAAAACAAAATCCATGCATAGATTTCCATATTTGAACTCTGTTGAACTTCTACATGCAAATTTGTGCCATTTACTATTTATTTAGCTGACCTTTCGGAGAGCGAGGCTAGCTTGGACTGTGGCTAATGGGGCTAGCAAACAGGGCAAAGCCTAATTTATTGTTTACCTCCGAAAGTCAACCACAAAATACGTTATTGGAAGAAGGTTGAATATGCAAACTAATAGGATGGCAGGCAATCTTTTTAGCATTTTATGGCAGGAAAAATGTGTGAGGTGGAAGAAAAATATTGTCAAAGATGTAGCTACTATATCGCGAAGCTTCAAGGACGCTAGTTTGTAAGACTAGCTTATCCACCCTGACACGTATGACATAATATTATAATATCAGCTATTTCAGTCCTTTCATCTGCCAACGATGATGAGGAGACAACAATAAATCATTCGCAGACTCCATAATTGAGACACAATGGCTGTTTACACAACCAATTGGTTTGCAGCACACTCATTCAACACTCCAGAAAGAGAAATTTACAGATTGAACGGCTTCTATTCCAGGAAGATCACAAGGTAATTGAGTGTCAATAGCTAGGCCGAACAATAATCACGTCGTGGGGCTGTGGAGAGAAGGGGGGAGAGTAAGCGGGCCTTGGACTTAATAACCTCATAGAATAAATCCACGTTTAAATCGCTACGCAGAGCACCAGCCTTCACTGTGGTCTTGGAAACAAATTGGTCCTCCTTTCACAGCTCCCATTCATCCAGTTTTACAGAAAAAGAGGACAGCAGATGGTGACCTTGGATTTCAGACTGAAAAGAATTAGGAATAATGTTCACACTTTGAGAGACCGAGCACTGGCTTATACGCACCTGGCAGAGCCTCTCGTGTACGTGGCTTTTGTCCACGTCTCTATTGGGATGTGCAATTCCTGTACTGTCAATAGAAGGTCATATTTGATCATTTGGTCTCGGCCTGTTAATGCCAAACAAAGGCCTGAGCAGGTGTTTCAGTTCATATGAGCCAGAAAGAGCCATAATGTCTCTGGCACTGAGACAACTGAAAGAGGCTGATAAGCAGGTATATTTGTAACCTCCACTTAATTGAACAAAAGCAAGCACAGGCAGCAGAGGTAAATGGGGTGAAAGCCACTGAAATGTCAGGCCATCTATTTCCTCCTTTTAGAATGTTCTCTTCACTGACCCGCCAAGGTAAGATTTCATCAATAAAATAAATGCGACACGTGTTCACCCAGAGATCTTCCCTTCATCCTCCAATTTTCTCTGTAACCGTGAAAGCATGATTTAACAGGAGCTGGAGCAATTTAAGAAATACAGTCCCCTACTGACTCAACTTCTTTAAAGTCCAACACTACAGATGGGTATGTTTGTATGCACGCTGCGCTCTGTTACTCTCAGTTATCAGGATAATTCAATTCAAGGGTCCAATCTAGTATAGGGATTCAATTTGAATCAGTGGCTAAATGAAACAATTAGTATGCATATAAACATATCCACTGATGAAAAAGCCAAATTAAGCTTTAAGTGAGTGTTATCCTGATGGAATGGATGGTTGCATTAGGCAACGCTTTCCAATGTTAACAAAGCCAGAAAGTAGCTAGCTGGCAACATGTTTTTTTCCCCTTCTGGATAATAGCTCTGATTTTTCACCTCTGAAATTCTCTAACACAAAGGCATATTACAAGAAGCCTCTCGGCGGGATGAGGGTCAGAGCCTCGGGTTCCCCCATTGTGTTTTCTCATTAGCTTTTATTCATGTAACGTATTGACCATTTGCCACTGGCTGATTAAGGGCAATGGTCTGAGCTTGAACTTTGAATTAAGATCATCAAATCATGTCTGCTGCCTGCCACAGCGGGGCGGAAAGCGTAACACCGGTGGCCGGATATCTCCATGCAGAGAATGCACTCCTCTTCTCCCTGTCAGTTTGTACACTGGAGGCTGATTTGAAATGACGGATGGGGCGATGCCTGGAAGAGCTGAGCGTCACAAACAACTCATCAGTGCACGCTTATTGGAGAGCAGGCTGTCAGTTGGGGAAGAGGAGTGGCAGCTACGGTTCCTAAATCTGACAGGCAAAACCAAATATCGGACACCCCTGTCCACAAAAAGGCTTCTTTCAAATGTCTTCAATCGCCCGACTACTAAATTAGTTTTGTCAGATTCAGATTACACTTAAAGAGGCGAGGATTTGGATGTTAAAAATAGCATTTTATGTAATGCAGCATATTTCTACGCAAAGGTCATGTCGCAGAAGAACGGTGTCTCACCACTCAAAGGAGGAAACCGACTCCAAGTATTTACAATAACTTAACCATATGGGAAAAGCACAATGACTGCTATTGAAGTCGACTACTCAGCGTGCGAAAGCTCGAGTGAAAACGACAGGCAACACTTTTCAACTTCACGTCTGAGGGAAAATTAAAGTCTGGCGCTGAGGGAACGTTCATAAAAGTCATGAGTGGCAGGTTGAAGTGGATGCTTGACACACACACGGAATTTTTGACAGAAATAATCTGCCAGACGTTTCAATCATCTCAATTTCCTTCATGTATCATTTCTCCTCACAGAGCTCTGTTGACAATAACAGCCATCCTAGACTAATGACTTTCGCAGGATGGCTCTCGTGGCTTTTGTTTTGACACCGAGAGACGAGGCAATAATTCATCACTTGTCACATCTGCAAAATGTTTGTGGCGAGGACAGGATCAGGAAGAAGGTAGGGAATACTGCTGAGAGAGACCAATTCTATATCAAACCTGCAGCTTTTACTAATCTATCAGGTGCCACTTTCTGCCAACATAAGATAGTCAACCTTAAGTTTTGCCATGTTTATCCTGTGCAAATCAGACATTAAAAACAAAGAATTCAGTGGTGAAGCTTAAATGAAGTGCTTGTCAGTTTGTCTAACATCACCTAGAACATTTTTGTATGCATAATAGCCTTCACCCATGTTTAGAAAGTTGGCTTAGCTTAGCAAAATCTCAAGAGGCTAGCCTGGCTCCGTCCAAAGGTAACAAAATCTTCTCTTCTCTGAGAGTTCAATGGTTGCTTGGCCACCTAACAGTGAAAAACTCCAGGAAGTCACTAATGGAACTTTGCAAGAGCAGGAAGGCAGATCCTTTTACCTTTTAACAGAACCAGGGCTAGCAGCTTTCAGTCCTAATGCTAAGCTAACTGGCTGTTAGCTTTAGCTTCAAATTGTATGGACTATACAAAAGTGGTTTTCTTTCCATCGACAACACAGTAAATACTTGTTCCCCTAAATGTCAAAATAATCCTTTAAATGGGTGCAATGTAGCATGACGTTTATACTAATTTCAGGACACTTATAGAAACAACCACAATGGTTTTCCTAGTTTGTAAAGGAGACATAATGTCAATCAGGTCTATCCAAATGTACACTTAGTTTGTGGCGGTGGGAAAGTAGGCGGTGTTTAAGCTCTCTTTATGTCCTTTTTGACCCAACTACTGTCAATTGCAACACTACAAGTATAGGACAAAGGCTCTTCAGCCCACCTTCAACTGTGGCCATTTGTACAGCTAACACTTTAGCCCTTCGATATGGTTGGGCAACACCATCAAGTTGAAGCATACTGAGACCTTTAAAAGCACTGTGTCTCTTTGTTACTTTTAATATTGCTTTGATGTCCAGCGGTTGATGAACAGACACACTAAAGTTCAATAGAAATATTCAATAAAGCTCCTGTTTCAATTTCAAAGAAATGCAATTGACTCTGTAAAATGAGCACTACTCCACTAATGGACTCTGTTCTAGAACAAATGCCATTTATTTTTCCCCGGATGGAAACCTGGCTGTAGCTGAGTCAGGACAAAACTGACCTTGAGAAAACTTTCCAGAGGAGAAATTATAAGTAGGAGTAAGAAGGAGAAGAAAGAAAACCTCCCCACATGACCTGAAAGCAAAGGACGTGGAAGAAGGTGAGCTTCGATTGTGAAGATTTCATCTGGTCAGCAGCGGCAAAAGAGAATAAAAGAATAAAAGAAAAGGGAAAGATAGCTCGCCGCGTCTTTGAAACTTTATGCATAAAAAAAGGGCACGGCTTAAATCGAGACGTAAGCTGATGCAGTGATCAACTCTATATACCTTGCGAGGAGGCTTTTTCCTAACGTTGGGGGAAATTAATTAACCAAATATCTGAACGCTTTGTTAATGCTCTCCACTCTTATCAAGAGGCTAATTGTCGCTATCAGCCTCCTCTGTTCGTCAGACGGATTATTAGGCTAATCAGGCTTTCCCCCTTTGGAGACAAGGTTTTCACTCTTCGTCGGAACAAAGCTTGTATTGTCCTCCAATGACACGGTGTCAGTGATGAAGCCAATCAGTATTTGTACCTCGTAATGCTCCTGCGATGGGAACAGGACGAGTTTGCGCTTAGTGGGTCTCTTTCAGTTGCCTGCATGCTTGAGAACTAGTTTGACTGCCATTAACATTTGGTGGATCATAATAATTGGATTCTATCTGTGATATCCAAGCCATTCAAGGGCTTATTTTGTAAAGCATTTGTTGCTGCAAACCCCTGGAGAAAATGCCTGACCATGAAGTATGTAATTCGATCATTGATGATAATGATTGTGAAATAAAGTTAAAGGGCAAGTTGCTGCTCTGGAATAATTGATATTTTAGCATCTCTACAATGGATTTCTTCCTGTATTATTGCTCAATGTTGAACTTCTATGATGTAGAAGTATCTCAACATGCCATCACTGTTATTCACAGGATCCTACCAGATCGGTTTAGCATTGTTAAAATGGTTGAAGTCGGACTTTTAACACAAACAAACTGTGAGGGACCAGGGTTTAGCAGCCCTGCTACATTAGCCTTGCAAAGTCAGCCTACATCTCCCACCAAAGGCAGCAAATCTGATATACATGTGCTGAGATTTGATAAAGCCTGACTAGCCATGTGAATAATGAGCGTACGTTTGACGCTTAGACAGATTGCTTAGCAAAAATGCTGTAAACAGGGGGAAACAGCTAACACTGCTCCGTTCAAAGCTAACTTTATCTACTAGCTTTCTTCTCTTGGTAGTTCACTGGCCACCTGAGTGATGACAAAACACCAGAAAGCCACTGCTATTAAACAAACAAGAAATGATGTAGTATAAATGAAACCACGCTAGCTGTTTCCCCTTGCTTCCAGCCTTTATGCTAAGCTAACCAGATGCTAGCTTAAGCTTCAAATGAAACGGAGTGATAAAAGAGTGGCATCACCTTTCCTTTCACTCACAAAAGGGCAACGTATTTCTTCACAATTAAGTTGTTGAAAAAGCAGCATGATTTTTATCACATCAGGATATATTTAACACTTCCATAACAACAATGGTTTTCCAACTTCCTCTAATAGGGTAAAGGGGAGAAATGTCAATTATGTAGTGAAAAATACTGCCAAATTGTAGGCTGGCTTTGCAAAGCTACCACTACTCTGCTGGACTGTACAAATAAATAAAATGTTAAAGGTAGGTTTGAGAAACCGGCTCGAGATACACTTTTTGTTATATTCCATGGAATGCTCTTAACATCCCGATAGCAATGAATATCTTAAGTGCTTTGACACAATATCCATACAAAAATGTCATCTGAGGAAGCCGTAGTACTGTAAAAAGCACGACCAATCATTTTAGCCGGCCCGACTAAAATAACTGGATGGCCTACCTGCCTGTCAGCCTTCCATCTGTGCACAAACTTATCTCGTGCCCTCATTGGTCATGTGCGCGTTCGTGTGTGTTGGAGGAGGGGCTCTGTAAGGAAGTGGCAGATTTTCTCCGGTTGTGTATTTTCAAATTCTAGCGATCTCGAGCCGGTTTCTCAAACTTACCTACCCTACCTTTAAATGAAGCTTCCATACATTTTGTAATATTTGCAAATACTTGAATGTATTTGGTTGAACCTTCCTACAGCATCAGACGGGTAGTGAAAAGACAGACTGGATGATATGAAAAGTGTTTATGGTGTTGTCAACTCTCTCTGTACTGTCCAGTGTGGCAGAACCCACCCGTCTGGCACTCCATGGAGGTAAAAACAATGTATTTGCAAACACTCTGTGTGCCAGCCCGTACTGTCACAGTGGCATTCTTTGGCATGTGAAGGGAATGCAGAGGGCTCCCCCGGCTCGTTTCCTGTGTCGCCTGCCAGCCGAATAAATCCCTGGCATCTCAAGGGGAACGTCATTGGAATTTTATCTGCTTCCAAGTGGAATGTCTGGGTCATGGATTTGTCTTGGATTTCACGAGTGGCCTAGAATATTCACACTTTCTCCCATAATACAACAGGCAGATGCTGTTGTTTATTTTTTAAACATAAGCTCTCCTCGAACAATGAGCCTAGACATGCACACACAGACACGTAGACGACATTTTCTTCCACAGCAATAGCAAGCTGATTTGCAAATTTGAGTCAAATGTAAAGCATCTTCCCTACGCACCAGATTAACCATATAAGAAATCTTGAAAAGATATATACTAAAAACACTTCACGAAATAAGGCACTCCAATTTTCCATTGTCCTGAATGCTTTCAGTTTGCAGAGAGGTAGAGGCAGATGAAGCTGTGCAAGGCGCCTTATCCACCTCTGCATTGTCACAATGCTTCAAAGGTAGGCGGGAGATGAAAGCAGGTGATATGAGCAGCCTGATAGGATCGGAAGATGGGACTAGTGATCTGTGTTCTGCTTCTTCAAAGGGGAGAGAAACCCGGATAGAGAGGAAGAATGAAATGGGCACCAGCTATTGGTTCAAAGGCAGCTTTCCCACAATACAAAGCACTGCCTTTCACTGGCTTCCGAAGCAGCAGGCTGGCGTATCAATAGGACCTGCAATGATTGTGGCTCCCCTGGGGTAAAACTCACTCAGTGGGTTGATTGATGGGTTTTTTCTTAAAGATTCCAAATGTTTGTTAAGATGGAGGACATAGTAGTGAGATGGTCCTAGACTGTGTTCCTGCGACAAACCCCCGGCCTAGCCTCGTGTTTAGAACCTATCGTCTCTGAGTTGCGTTGGGGACTTGAAGGGCTTGAGCCCCAGTGTCTTGCGGGGGTGAGCCCTCTCTTTGGTAACATCCAGGGGTCTGCTGCAGGCCGCCCAGCCCAGGTTGATGAGGGGCGAGTCGGCCGGGTTGATGGGCGCTATGCGGAAGGTTGGCAGCGTGGGGGAACCGTTAGTGGAGCACGGGGCAGAACGGGAGGTGGGAAAGGGAGTGGAGAAGGGGTCGAAGGGAGAAGCCGTGTCCGAGCCGCTCGAGGGGTCAGCCTTGAGGGCGAAGGGGTCGCAGTCCGGTGAGGGGAAGGGGTCACAGTTGGTGAAGGGGTTGGTAGGGGAAGGCTGGTAGCCCAGAGGGTTGCTGTCAGAGCGGTGCGGGCTGCGGCCCCCAGAGGTCCCGCCACCGGCTGAGATGAAGCTCCAGGGGTCGATGCGGGGGCGGATGGGGGACGGGCGAGGCCGGGGGATCACGCTGACCTCCAGGCGTCGGGTTTTGGGGCTGGAGAGGGCGGGGCTAGGGTGGAGGGGAGAGGGCACAGGAGGCTTATCATCAGGGTCAAGTGAGTCCTGGTACAAGGGCAGGTCCAAAACTGGAGGGAACAGAAAGACAAAGCATTAAAGGGACACCATTAAGGATTACACAAGGTTACTGGATTGGTGAATACAGAGTAGAAAGAATGTGGAGGCTAAGGTGTTCTGATTTGTAGTCACCTAGTAATAATCAAGCTTTAGATACACTGGGTCCTACATTTCCCATAGTGCAAATCAGAAGCATCTTTAAGGTTTTCTGTCTAATAGTTTCAGTCTCAAGCAGAATTCCAAATATTATTGGACTTCTAATCAAGAGCCACCGAAGTAATTATATAATATGTCAACTGACCAGGACTGTCGAATGATGTATGATATAGGGTATGTCCATTGTGTTTACATGTGTGTTGATACTTTATGCTTCTTAAAAGGTCCAAACCATTGAGGAACTGGTCTGACAGATCATTGCCTGTTAAGGAATGAATGGCTCTTTATTACCTTAAGGCACATGTGTCAAACTCAAGGCCCGGGGGCCAAATCCGGCCCGTGGTAGATTTAATTTCGGCCCGCAGGATCATTTCTAATTACTATTAGATCTGGCCCGCCGGTATATTGCACGCACACCTTCACTCAATCCTGAGGATTTCCTCATCCATTGATGAACTTGCACCCAAGATGAGATGCCAAGTATCTGGCTTGAACTAGCATCACAGAGCAGCACACTGAGTTTAAATGGATGTTTCCTTCTGCACTTTTTTTCTTGTGACAACAGGGCATGTTTGTTTTTTTCTTTGAGGGAAATTGTTTTTTTGAAGCTGTTGTTGGCCTGTGGAAAAATGTAATCATAAGAGTTGTTTTTATAGGCAATCATTTAAGCTTTGTTAGTCCCAGGTTTAATATGTGCAATAAGTTAATTTCAATAAGTTTTGCTATAAACATTGAACCAGTCCGGCCCTCGACTAGTACCGATTTATTTTATTTTTGCCCACTGTGTATTTGAGTTGGACACCCCTGCCTTAAGGTGTATGTATTAAATGCAAGATAGTCGTTGTATTTGAGTTGTTTGGTTTGTTATTATTTTATTTATTAAGGATATTTTAATATTTTCCTTCACATTCCAATTCTGAAGTCTGAATATTCTAGATAATTTATTAAGGTTAATACTGTTTGACACCCTGTTCTTGCCTTTTTATGCTAATATATTATTTGTATGTCCGTGGCATAACATTGTCCTAAAATGACCATGAGATCATTTATTGCAATTATTTCTGGGACAACATATTGTCAAACAAAAGAAGTTAATGTGATGCAAATTCATCTTTATTTCTATAATCGTGTGGGTTTCCTTTAAAAAGGACGCCTTTTCATAAAAAGGCTGAATATTTTAAATATGAAAAACCTTCACATCTTCTTCTGTTTCACCTTCTTTCCTAAGGAGGCTCTAATTGTTATTCAAATTCTACTCTCAAGCCACTGCAGTGCTCTCTCCAATCTAAAATATGCATTTGCGTGCTAAAATTCTGCAAAACACATACACCTGTAGGATTAAAATGATTCAATCCAAAACATGAAAGTGGTACATTATTAGTGTAAAAAAGAAATGGAACATTCACAAGCAAAAAATGTGGATGTAATTACTCTAAATTAATTTCAACATAGGGCCGCGTAACAAGTTGACAGAGCTGCAACAGCAAGTGTAAATTAGCACTGACAAGAACATTAAACTCTGAATAAATCAGCCTGAATGAACATTTGCTATTTCCAAATGTGAAGCGTCTGCCAAATGGCGTTATTTACATCAACAGCAACTCTCAGAGGCTGCTCGGCTATTCAGCTGACACCAAACGAAAAAGAGCATTCAGGAGTCACATGAGAGCAACCGGCAGTGAAGGATTCCTCTGCATTCATCTCTCTCTTTCAAGCAAGCATTTACCGCCGGCAACCTCGTGGCAGTCTGTCTATGCATCTGAGTCATTGAAGGCAATAAACATAAGATGTTTAGCTAAAACACTCGCTGCTTAATTACGTGTGGCTTTTTGCCTCTGTGCGCCCCAATGTAATGAGTGCATGCGGTTTGTGAGATTACGGTTGTTAGCAGAAGGAACAGGCGAGGCATGTCTGCTCAGTATCTGGGGGCAGCGCTGTAAGAGCCTCTGTGTGGAGAATCCAAGCTTTGTGAGTCAAATGGAGCAGATATAGAGTGTGAAATGTTACCAGAGGGCACTCTTAAAGCCCCGGTAAAGCCCACTCGCTCTTAAAAACAACCTATACCCACGCCTCCGTCATCATTACGGCTCTAAACTGTGTCGGAGCTTCTCAGAAATGCACATTATCTCTGGTTAAATACAAGTGAATGTACTGTACATTGGATTCAAGTGTTGCTGATATGCACATCATCCCTGAATTTGAACAAAAGTATAAAACATGCCTCATGAGAACACTCCACTCTCATGTAATTATAAGGACGCTAATCCCTCTTGAATGTGATCTTTAGCATGTTTGAATTCTTTACACTTGTTATATAGGCATACAGTTGGCATGGCTCAAAAGGAAGAAGTGCTTGAACTGGAGCGTAAATACACCCGACATGCACCCAGCCAAACTATAACAGGAAGTGACCATTAACGCGACTTTGGCTGTGCACCTGGATGTTTTTGCATTAATGTTCAACTTTGCTTTAAAAGAAAACTCTGACTTGAAAGAGGAAAAAAACAACAGACGATTGGATTTGATTGGTATTAGCAGTGAGTATGGAAGGGGCCAGCTGTTACCTGCGATATGCAAATAGCAGAAGACGAGCTTTGATGTAAATGAAAAAAGCTTGTGCAGCATTAAAGCCTCCCTTGTGCCAGACAGATCTTTCTTTAGAAAAGTGACAATAACAATTCTGGAAGAAGCTGTGAAGGAACATTGTCATGCTGAAAAGGTACATTTTTCAAGGTTGGATCCAATTTCAGTGCGAGGCCTCCTTAAAATATGCTCTCAAGGAAATGCAGATGAATCACGCAGATAAATTAAAAAACAAATCATGGATTCGATTTGGAGAGGAGACTAATTTTAAAAGGAGCACTCCAGTGATTTAGTGTAGCACTTTCATAAAGTTGAGGAAGAAACAAATAATTTATAAAAAGAACATTCAAAATCAAGCAGCAGACATTTGACTTTTAGCCTTTAGTATGAGTCATGCTGCCAAGTTACTGGGCTTCCTTCACTTCCCACAATGCAACTGTGCAATATATACCTGGCTGCTATATCTCAGAACTGTTACAGGATGTGTATTTTGTAAATTGTGTAATTTTTTGACATCTCACAACCCCAGTTAGTAACACGGGCTTTCTTTTTCAAATGTGTGAGTCCTCCAAGTCACTAGTTAGCTAACATTGACTTGTATTATTGGATGTAGTGCCCCTTAAGGGTAGAAGAGTCCCACTGACCTAGCTGGGAGGCGTGCAGGCCGTGGCTGGACCTCCTCCTCCGCTCCGCTCTGTGCTCGCAGGACTCACAGCCCACCCCCCCATTAGTTGACTGGGAAATTGGGGTCCATTCCCCTGGGCTGGCCTTGCTGTGCCGAATGGGGGTCCGGGGGCTCTGAGGGCTGTGCGGCATCTGCGGCGTCCGGCGGCCGCTCCTCTCACGGGGGTTTGGCGGAGGCGGCGTCAGGGGCAAGGGCTTCAGTTCCTGGTACTGCATCGCTAAATCTAAGAGTGGCCTGGGGAGCTGCTCCGAGGTGGAAAAGGTAATGAGATCGTCCACCACTGGGGGGTCTGAAATGAGGGGCATGGGCAGGGAGATCTCTGGTTCGGAGGGGGTGTGGTTCTCTAGGGAAGGGAGGTTAGTTCGAGGTGGCACCCTTGGGGGAATATCCAGGCAGCGGCCGAGTCCTATAGAGGCCACGAGGGAGCCGTAGCCCAGTATGGCCCGGTGGGTGCCCTTAATGAGGCCCCTCCTCTCAGGCCTGGGGGAGCCAGCCGGGGAGGACCCCCGCTCCTCGCTGACCGAGTCTCGCTGAGGTATAGGGAGCCGCAGGCTGTCCTTCACTGAGGCGCCTGCAAAGAGAGGAAATGTTTTAGAAAGACGGAAAAAGAGACGAGCCATTTATAATTCATTTCGCTTTTATGCATAATTCATAGTCATGGCAGCGTGAATTGTAACAGTGGCTAATGGAAGATATGCGGCTGGCGGTTAGCTGCTGATGGGAGGCCGTTAGATACCGTTCTGAGCTGTGGGCTCGGAGGGTCTGTACTCCTCAAAGTCATCCTTGGATTCACCCCCCTCGTTGCTGTCTGACTCCAGTAGCTTGGCCCTCATAGACAGACTGGAAGAAATGAAAAAAGGATTTAATCATGATTATTAATGCAGTAGAGTTAAATCCCACCTTTTAAAAGGTTGACATATCAAAGAAAAGGCTGTACCTGCTTTCCTGGGGACTGAGGCGCAGGACTTTGGGGCTTTTGGGGCTTTTGGGGCTCTGGGGCCTCCAGTGAGGGCCAGCCCTCAGGTCCCCATTGGCTTGTTTATGAGAAGGGGCCTCTATGGGAAAGACTGGGCTCAAACCAAACGTCCTGTTGTTGTCACTGGGACTGACTGCAGGGGAAAGAGGACAAAAAGAAATGATATACGTTGGAAAGTCATCAGTATGCATCCTGCTTAGCTGCATCTTAATGAGGTGTGCATTTTTTAAAAGACAGTTTACGCCAATAAATCGACGGCAACCCTGAAATCATTTCCAACACAATGACCTTTAATTGACTACTGCTGCAGCTGGAACTCAAGTCATGACAATGCATTTTTTCTGCGCATATTTCTGCACAGCTTAAGTTTCGATTAAAAAGTCCCTATTATGCTTTTTCCTTTCTTTGCAGTGTGTTACACAACACAGGTACATACATGTAAATAGTCTGTAAAGTCTAAAAGCTCCCTCTCCCGAACACTCCCCCTCCCTGCCAGAAACGCCTCCATTGGACTCCTTCGTTTACTTCGTAACATAGTGACATCACTACAAAACACTCACGCCTCTATTGGCGAGCACTCCCAACAGAGCCGGCCAGCTAACCAATCAGAGCAGACGGGGCTCTGGTTTCAGACAGAGGGTGAAAAGAGGTGCTGCAGCACAGGCAGTATGAGAGAAATAAAGGGCCCCTGTAACTCTAACCTAGTGTTGAGATGACCTATCTTATAGATGGATGGATATAGATGGTAACCTCGAAGTGGTTCGCAGAGCAGATCGTGTGAGATGAGCCAAACCAGAAGAGGTGCAGATTGCTAATATAAAGTTGAGATTTCACATGGCGTTCACACACTTTGCACAGGCTCCGTGTCCACGCCGCTCACTACTCACAAGTGTCTCACAAGCTGGTCTATGCTGCTCTCACAAAGTGTGTGAATGTTGTGTGAACGTTTATTCACACCCAGCATGGAGACACTAGGCTTCCTGCCACAACACCTCCCAATATACAGACTCCATCGCACCCTTCTGAAAACCTTATGCAGCATTCTCAACAGTAACACCTGACATGTTAGTCTCAAGGAGAACCATTTCAACTTCCCTTTTATTTCACTAAGCTACGGTGCTGCATATTCCCTCATTCATCTGGCTTCATTTCAGAAATGGGAAAAAGTAAATATTCTCTCTGAATGGATATGTTGTATTATTTCCCTTGGCCCTTGCTACACGGCAGGCCTGGCTGCACTTTGCCTCCCATCACTCTCCAATCAAATGTTTTCAAAGCAATCACAGAGGTCAGGTGATAGTGGCAGCAATGCAATTTCATCCCGATCGGACCGTGGCTTGCAAACACTCCCCTTTCACAGAGTGTTCCTCTTTTAAAACACAATTTATGCAACGTGTCACTTTTAATGTCATCATGTGTTGATGGGATACTTTCTATTCACAACATTTCTTTTTTTAGACTTCACCATTTTATCCTCTGCTTGTAAACATGATTTTATAAAAGCCCAAATAGTATGCTATTTGGGCTTTTATAAAATCATGTTTACAAGCTTTATTGTTTAAAAGCACTATTTTTCTCATAATGTCCACCTGAATCAAGTTGTAATGGTTATGAATTTCTATTTTAATTAAGTTTTTCAATGTGTTTAAGCAAATGACACAGACATCTTACTGCATGCTAAAAGTGCTAATTGTTCCCAGAGTTTAAAAAGTCCCTAAAGAAAATTGGAAAGTTTAATTTGACTTGTTATCTAAAAAAGGCACAAAGAGAGAGGTAATTTCCAAGAGTGCTCTCCTATACTCATTTGTATTAACATAACACAAATCCTGTTGAATAGACTCTGTGGAGTAATACAAATCAATTTGGCAGCTATCTAGACAAATAAGTTTGCAGAGCCCCAGCAATAAATCACTGCTTACTACTGAGAGGGCAAGCATAAATACCCACTAAACACATTTTAATGACAGACACACTCATGCCTTAGTGATAGCCATTAAGGAAAGTCATTAGGAAGCAAAGGAAACCAGCCTTCTATTTGAAGAGTAAATGAAGCTGGCAGATGTTGCAGATTTACTAACCACTTTTACACATAAATGTTTCACTGCAATTTGTGCTTTTTTGTAAACACCCACTGGTAATTGTTTGGGGGGGAAAAAACTCCCTTTCACTGCCTGTTGCTTTACCACAAATGTCCTTTTGGGTTTTGTTAAGACGGCCTTCGACCTACTGGCTACAAATTCCCTCCGAAGGGAAATGATCCCGGGGCGTTTGTCTAGGAGCCCGACAAGCATAAGAGTTCCGTAAATCTCTGCCTCCAACCCTCCTCAACCCCTTCTCCTAGAGCAGTGAATTCCTCCTTGCTTATTTTTAATTCAGTAAACCGCACTGTAGCCACGACATGCATATAAAACTGTGCACCCTTTTTGCCTGGAAAATACAGCTCAATGGCTCCCCCCGCTGCAGCACTGAGCGAACTGCAGGCAGGGGGAGCAGAGCGGGGCTGCAGTGGAAAAAAGCTGCTGAGAGGAAGTCAGATAATATTTGGACTGGAAGAGACTGTTGAAAAGGAAAAAGGCTGTGTGTGTGAGAGAGCAGTAAAGCAGGGGGGGGGGGGGGGGGGGAGCATGGGAAGATAAAAAAGATGAGTGGGTGGTTGAGAGCACATGAAAGGGGGGGAATTTGGAAACTGTGAGGAGTAATGCTGCAACAGATACTGTGAGTACACGCAAGAAGACAAAGGATCCTTCATTCTTTGCTCTTCAGAATCTCTCAGAGCGCACACACACACATCCACCTGCGTGTTCATCCAAGGCAAAAATGACTTCACTCACGTTGGATTGCACGGAAACGGCGAAAGGAGGGTGAGGAGCCTGAACCCATATCAGGAGAGTTACGCCTCTTCTCCAGGCCTGGGGAAGCCTGCACCGTGATCTTATGGATGAAATCTGCAACACAAACAAAAATGTTAGACCACCTAAATACATACATTTGTTTAGTCTTCATCGCTCTGCTTAACATTTGTACATTCAGCACTTTTTTTCGGTTCCTTTTTTGTCCAAAATAGTCCGTACTGACTACCATGGAACTGGAAATTCAGTGCAATACATATTCTAAGCTTGGCACACAATGTTTCTTTATGTCAAAGTGTGCCGAGTAAGCAGATTTCAATAGCCTTATATTACATGGCTCATTTGCCTGCTGGCCATTTCATCTCAAACATAGCAAGTAACTACTAGCTGTGGCTAACAGCATGCTACTGCTGCTACTTGCTAGCTAACACTGCTACAAATCTGCAGAGCTCAGTAAGTGTCAGGAGGGTCACTTTATTTAAATGAATAATAAATCCCTAAACATTTTTATTTCTGCCCTAAATTGACTTTTTATTTAATTAACTTGTAGAGTTATTTGAGAAAGATCTTCGCCCCATAGCTCCATAGCAATTAGCTAGTAGAAGTAACTATTGTAGCAGCAGCAGCAGGAAGTACTTATTTGCTGATGAGAGAAGAAGGCAATACTGTTAAAAAGGAGCCTGATGAGTATCAAGAGGGACATTTTAATTGTAATAGATTTAGAAATTCATTCTGAAAATTACCTCAAATGAATGCGCCCTCAATATATCAATTTCCCCTCCTAAATCTGTAATTCGTACATGTGGATTTCTTAATTCCGTTCAATTTTAATCAAGGGTTTGTGCCTTTAAGTTATATATTTGCTCACTTTTAAAGGATATTAGACTGCTCAATTTTATTTGTGAGAGCGTGACTGACACTGACGGATGTAAAGAAGGAGATACCACTAATAACAGTTAATCAACTAATAAACGTATCTTGACATCATGACTCAAATTCACTAGTTATAAATTCTAGGGTAGCATTTCAGTAACTAAAGGTAGTAAATAAGTGTAATTTGTTAATTTACTGATAGCATTAGCAACTAGCATTAGTGTTAGGGTGAGTAGGGTCTTGTTTACAAAGTTGAACAGTGTTGCTAAACTAGCTTGTTAGCTAGCTAGCAAAATAAGCTAACATTTGATCTCTGGTTTATTGAGCTGACTTAAGCTATGTAGAACCTAGGGCTGAAGATTAAGAGCCATTTATTTTACAGTTTTACTTGGAGTGCAAATTGATTTTCAGTCATACCACTGCACATCTATCTCCCTATCACCAGGCTATTTGTATCTTTATATATTTAGCCGCTATACAAGCATGACAGAGCCAAATTTGTGATGCATATGCAAAGCCTGTATTAAGCTTTTAGCACAGCCTTGAGTATACACTTGAGTTTGGATGTGACAAATACCATTAAATCCTTAATAAGAACCTTTTAAGAATGTTTTTATTTGTATCTACAGGATTAGGCATATAGGAGTTATTCCACAGCGTACAGATTGCAAGAACAACACAGGATGAAGGTATTAATAATAATGTTGGAAAGAGGAAAGGGAAAAAGATAGTCAGGGAGATATGGCTAGGGAGAGAATAAAAGGGGAGCTAGAGGGGAGAGGAGTGAGAGAAAAAAGGGTGAGGCAGGGATACCTAAAAAGAAAGACGGCGAGAGAGAGAGAGGCATGGAGCAAGAGTGAGAAAGTGAAGGGAGGCCAGCCAGCAGTGTATCCATAGACAGGAAGTAACAAGGCGTGGTTGGCTCACTCTCCCCTCTCATCAACCCCCCCCCAACACCACCACATCACCGCCCTGCTGCTGCTGGGAAAGGCCTAAGCACAACACACACACTCACAAACACACACACAGTGGATTTACGCATGCTTGCTCAGCCTAAAATACACTCACACACGCATTGAAACACACTGGATGTGAACTATGTGACTTTGTGATAGTAGAGGATGCTGCAGTGTGTTGGACAGTTTAAATATCTGCTGTAGTCACGTCTGTGTGAATGTTGTTTCAGGGTATGGAAACATTTGAAAGAGTTTGACATTGTGATGGAAATAAAGGACAAACCATTTCAAATGTTTGGTACAACAGCAGAAAATACCGGCAGCCTGCTTTTCTAAATATCGTCTTTAAACGTACATGATTCCTGATAGGACAGCAAAGCAAAGCTGAGCCACAAAATGACAGTTGTACCACAAACTCTCTGCCTCACTTCCACCTCTCTGCTCTGTATTTTTTTGTTTGCCTGTTGTTGTTATCGTTGCTTCTAGAGACTGAGCCACTAATGGCCCTTGAAATGGGATTTCTCGTCAAGATCGTTGCCTGACACAATCTGGCTAGTTGTTGATTTGTGACAGAACGACTCAAAGACAGAACACATAAACACACCTTGAGGCTGGCTGATTTTCTCGCCATTCTTGCACTTGAGCTTGTGCTTCTTAAAGGTGCCCTTCCTCTTCTTCACGTTGGGTTTCTCCTGGTTCTGGTTCTGGTTCAGGTGGAGGATGAGGAGGCTGAGCTCGCGCTCGAACACGTCCTGCTCCCACTGGGCCAGCTCCTGCTCCCTCAGCCGCAGGAACTCTTCCTGGGACTTCTGCTCCACAGCCGCTCGCTTCAGCTCCTCCTCGCGGCTTCGCAGCTCCTGATGGACGAGGAAGGACAAGTGGATGAAAGAGGAGTTTAATAAGAGCAGGTCCCTATCATGTGTCTGGTTTACAGTCTCATCTCAACCTGGTTCGAAAAGAGCTGCCGAAGATTGTTTGAATTAAACGTTTAATGAGCATTATTGGCTAGCTGAGTAGGCAATTTTTTATCTTGCGTTCATCT